>NC_073254.2:63865357-64491071 GCF_029289425.2 Pan paniscus | reverse complement strand
AGAGGAATATGTAAAACGTTTTGTGATGATGTTGAGTATGATTATGGATACTGCATTAAATGGAGAAGTCAGTGCTGCGTATAAACTCTGGAAAAGAAGTACTATTGAGGATCAAGTCTGGAACAGAGATGCATGTTTTTCTCTCAAGAGTAGGTAAAAAAAATGTTTGCAACATTTAATGAAAATATACACTTTTAAATTCTAAATATATCTATTTACATATAATGAATTTAGTCTCTACTTATTCCTTGGGGATTTTTGTATTTCTTTTTTTTTTTTATACTTTAAGTTTTAGGGTACATGTGCACAACGTGCAGGTTTGTTACATATGTATACATGTGCCATGCTGGTGTGCTGCACCCTTACCTCGTCATTTAGCATTAGGTATATCTCCTAATGCTACCCCTCCCCCCTCCCCCCACCCCACAACAGTCCCCGGTGTGTGATGTTTCCCTTCCTGTGTCCATGTGTTCTCATTGTTCAATTCCCACCTATGAGTGAGTACATGCGGTGTTTGGTTTTTTGTCCTTGAGATAGTTTTCTGAGAATGATGGATTTTTGTATTTCAAATGGATGAACACATTATCGAAACAAGGAAACAGACTCTAATTATGTTTATAATCTCATTATTTCCACTTTGACTCTGAGACATTCATATTACTTATCTGAGTTACTCTGCTCCCTCTCTAAATATGTATATGTGACCTTATTGCCAGATTTACTATGAGGATTATGGTTATCTTCATATATCCTGGTTTCCACACTCAAATCCCTCTAAGGCATCTACTCTTCTTCAACAGAAAATGTGTTTCTTACAAACATGACAGCTACCAATTTTGACCTGTCTGATGTGTTTTTGCATACATTTAGCCAATTACAATGGTTTTTAAATGATACAATTTAACAATGCCCTCTCTGCAGGGTAATTAAGCACTATTCATAGCACGGCAAAAGGATAAATAAGATCTGAGATATAGAGCCCCTTTTAGCCAAGTGATTCTTTTTTCAAAGAAAATCTCATAAGGAAACTCAGGAATAGGTACCTTTGTTTCAGCAGGGTAGGGCTAGTGTCTGGCCAACTCAATTTTACACCCTCAGAGAATGTGTCTAATGAAGGAAATTTCAATTTGGTTGAGGCAAGAGTTAGAATCCCATAACTATGGAGAGTTTTGCGTAACAAAGCTCGGTTAGCTGATGAGTAAACCTGACTCGTAACTCAGAATAACTCATGTTTCTAAGATCCATCATGAAATCTAGCTGAGTTAGTTTTACCTAAGAGGATGACGTTAGAAATATTTGTAGGAGTGATTTAATTTTCAGAAAGAGCTCTCATGGCTGTGCAGCTGATGTTCATATGGAAAACGGGAAATGTTACAGTAATCCTAGGAAAGATGAAGATACAGGAAAAGCAGAGATTGTGTAGTAGCAAAAATGAGGACTTTCTTGGGCACCCCGGGGACAATATTATTTACCCCCAAAATCCTCACTAAGGAAGGATGGCTTTTTTGTTTCCAGCAGTAGTGCTGTGGAGGTCAGAGATGGGGTGATGTTATTTAGTTTAACAAGATATTATTGATGTTGTGACATGCACCATGTGCTTATAATTGTCTAGGTTACTCTAACTGAAATATTTAAGTTATTTTTGTACATAGATGAAGAGATATAAGGTTCCATCTAATCAAGACAAGCAATAAATGTCTGCATAGACAGCTCTACAGAAAAATCTTACTGTTTTTGTGAAAGTACCATAATCTTTCTTACTACTTGCCCTTTGATGATAACACTATTTAACCAAGCATAGAACTCTTTTTATTCTTAATAAGCCCCAGAGAGGCAAAACTTTTCAGTTCCCTCATTTCAACACCTTACATGTGAAGAAATGTCTTTTAATACCTTTCTACTAAGATTCTACTTTTTATTTTCTTTTTTCAAAAAATTATGTTCCAGCCTGGCACGGTGGCTCACACCTGTAATCCCAGCACTTTGGGAGGCAGAGGCAGGCGGATCACGAGGTCAGGAGATCGAGACCATCCTGGCTAACATGGTGAAACTCTGTCTCTACTAAAAATACAAAAAATTAGCCGGGCGTGGTAGCGGGCACCTTTAGTCCAAGCTACTCGGGAGGCTGAGGCAGGAGAATGGCATGAACCTGGGAGGCAGAGCTTGCACTAAGCCGAGATCGCGCCACTGCACTACAGCCTGGGCGACAGAGCGAGGCTCCGTCTCAAAAAAAAAAAAAAAAAAAAAAAAAGATCAGAATTCCACCAGGTAATATAAACTTTTATGCAGGGATATTTGTATTGCTGAATTAGAGAAGGAATCACTGGTTTATTTCTTGACAAAATAATGATAATACTCTAGGTATTAAAAGATCATTGCATTAATTACATCACTATTATTTAGTTACAGTTATTTAGATTCTAATCTTCTTGACACTGTAAAGTGTTGGAGAAAATGTTTGAATATAGTTATCAGCACCAAAAACTTATCTATGGTAATAGTGTACAGCTAGAGTAAGGATTGTTTACCTTTTCCTTATCTTTATCCTATTGCCAATGAACTAATTCCCATTAAGAAAAATATTACGTTATTATTCTCTTCTGGGTACTACCGGAATATCACGTCCGTTGACCTTTCTTTGAGTACAACTTGTACTACCCTTCCAACTATAAGGGAACTTGAATATAGAATGTAATAGCTAATAGCTTACAAGCTTACATAAGAGCTATCTTTTAGTGAGATTTCTTTATTTCTTTTTTTTTTTTTTGAGACGGAGTCTTGTTCTGTCGCCATGCCGGAGTACAGTGGAGCGATCTTGGCTCACTGCAACCTCCACCTCCTTGGTTCAAATGATTCTGCTGCCTCAGCCTCCCAGATTTTTGGGACTACAGGCATCCGCCACGATGTCCAGCTAATTTTTGTATTTTTAGTAGAGACAGGGTTTCACCATGTTAGCCAGGTTGGTCTTGATCCCTTGACCTCGTGATCCGCCCACCTGGGCCTCCCAAAGTGCTGGGATTACAGGAGAGAGCCATCGTGCCCGGCTGAGATTTCTTTACCTAAGAAATATGTCATCAAATCAGTAATGTTGCCAGATATCCTGAATTAATGCCCAAATACTGATTGTCTGAAAATAAATAGAAGTGTTGAAGTAATTTTTATTTGAATTTTTGCTGAAATTCATGACTCATACTTTCTGATGTGTCTCCTGATATACCACCAGCTCCTTGAAAAATCACTGGCACATGGCATACACTCAATAGATAACTCTTAAATAAATGTGCCTAAATCTTTCCTTTTTCATTTTATTCTCTTTCATTTTATTTTATTTTCATTTTTATTCTGTCTTAAAATCTCATTTTTTTCATTTTTATTCTTTTATATCAAGTTAAAGATTTGTGGTTAAAAAAATTAAGCAAGTTATTTCATCACTTGGGATCTCATTTTTTAACCTGTAACATGAAATAATTGGATTAGATTTTCTATGCGTCTTCTTATGTTTATCTATGACTCTATATTTTTTTTAATGTTACTGTATACATAGCAGGGATCAAAAATAAACTATAGGCCATGGACAGAATTTGGCCCTTCTTTCATAAAACCTGTGAATTAAGAATTGTATTTACAGATAAACATTTATAACTGATTTTGATGATAAGATGAACATCATCTTATCATCAATCTTTGCTTGATGAACCTCCATCAAAATGTTGAATAAGAATTCTTCTCATAGTTGATCTGTATTCAAAAAGATAATGTGCACCGTCATTATTAAAATATATTGATTTTTTGTCAATTGAAAATTTGTGGAAATTTGTTTTCTCTCATCTATTTAAATCTCTAAATAATATCTTCAGTTTTTCTTTTTTTACTTTTTTTTGTTATTTTTCCATAAGTTATTGGGGTACAGGTGGTATTTGTTTACGTAAGTTCTTTAGTGGTGATTTGTGAGATTTTGGTGCACCCTTCACCCAAGCAGTATACAATGCACCATATTTGTTGTGTTTTATCCCTTGCTCCCTTCCCATTCTTCCCCCAAGTCCCCAAAGTCCATTGCATCATACTTATGCCTCTACTTCCTCATAACTTAGCTCTCACATAGCAGTGAGAACATACGAGTTTGGTTTTCCATTCCTGAGTTACTTCACTTAGAATAATAGTCTCCAATCTCATCCAGGTCACTGCAAATGCTGTTAATTCATTCCTTTTAATGGCTGCATAGTATTCCATGATATATATATATCATCGATGATATATAGATGATATATATCATCGATGATATATAGATGATATATAGATGATATATAGATGATAGATATCATCTATGATATATATATCATATGATATATATATCATGGAATATATCATAGATGATATATTCAATATAATAGATGATATATATCATATATTTAATATAACATATATTTAATATATGATGTATCTCATAGATATTATCTATTTAATGTAAAATATGATATATGATATATGTATCATCTATTTAATATAATAGATTATATATATCATCTATTTAATATAATAGATGATATATATGATACATATATCATCTATTTAATATAATAGATGATATATATGATACATATATCATCTATTTAATATAATAGATGATATATATGATACATATATCATCTACTTAATATAATAGATGATATATATGATACATATATCATCTATTTAATATAATAGATGATATATATGATACATATATCATCTATTTAATATAATAGATGATATATATGATACATATATCATCTATTTAATATAATAGATGATATATATGATACATATATCATCTATTTAATATAATAGATGATACATATATGATACATATATATCATCTATTTAATATAATAGATGATATATATATGATACATATATCATAGTTTCTTTATCCACTCGTTGATTGATGGGCATTTGGGTTGGTTCCATGATTTTGCAATTGTGAATTGTGCTGCTGTAAACATGCATGCGCAAGTATCTTTTTCGAATAATGACCACTTTTCCTTGGGGTAGATACCCAGTAGTGGGATTGCTGAATCAAATGGTAGTTCTGCTTTAATTCTTTAAGGAATCTCTACACTGTTTTATATAGTGGTTGTATTAGTTTATGTTCCCACCAGCAGTATAGAAGTGTTCCCTGTTCACTGCATCCATACCTACATCTACTGTTTTTTGATTTTTTGATTACGGCCATTCTTGCAGGAGTAAGGTGGTATCACATTGTGGCTTTGATTTGCATTCCCCTGATAATTAGTGATGTTGAGCATTTTCTTAAATGTTTGTTGACCATTTGTTTATCTTCTTTTGAGAATTGTCTACTCATGTCCTTAGCCCACTTTTTGATGGGATTGTTTGTTTTTTTCTTACCAATTTGTTTGAGTTAGTTGTAGATTCTGGGTATTAGTTCTTTGACAGATGTATAGATTGGGAAGATTTTCTCCCACTCTGTTGGTTGTCTGTTTACTCTGCTGAAGGTTGCTTTTGCTGTGCAAAAGCTCTTTAGTTTAATTAGGTCCCAGCTAATTACCTTCGTTTTTGTTGCGTTTGCTTTTGGGTTCTTGGTCATGAAATCATTGCCTAAGCAAATGACTAGAAGGGTTTTTCCAATGTTATCTTCTAGATTTTTTTTTTTTTTTGAGACAGAGTCTTGCTCTGTCTTTCAGGCTGGAGTGGTGTTGTGATCTCAGCTCACTGCAACCTCTGCCTCCTGGGTTCAAGAAATTCTCCTCCTAAGCCTCCCGAGTAGCTGGGATTACAGGTGCATGCCACCATGCCTGGCTAATTTTTGTATTTTTAGTAAAGATGGGGTTTCACCATGTTGGCCAGGCTGGTCTTGAACTCCTGACCTCAGATGATCCACACGCCTCAGCCTGCCAAAGTGCTGGGATTACAGGCGTGAGCCACTAAGCCTGGCCATCTTCTAGAATTTTTATAATTTCAGGTCTTAGGTTTAAGTCTTTCATCCATCTTTAGTTGATTTTTGTATAAGGTAAGAGATGAGGGTCCGGTTTCATTTTCCTACATGTGGCTAGCCAATTATCCTAGCACCATTTGTTGAAAAGGGTGTGCTTTCTCCACTTTATGTTTTTGTTTGCTTTGTCAAAAATCACTTTTCTGTAAATATTTGAGTTTATTTCTGATTCTCTATTCTGTTCCATTGGTCTATGTGCCTATTTCCAGTTTTTCATCTTGGGCAGCAAACCTGAAACAATTGCCCTTTAGAGAAAATGCTTGCTAACCCCTATATAGATAGAGTCAGTCACATTTTCAAGAGCAAAGTGTAATTCATGAAGCAGCAGTCTTAGCATTACCTGAGAACTTGTTAGAAATGCACATGGTAGGGCTCAGATTCACCAAATCAAAAACTCTGGAGATGAGTCCCAGCAATCTATGTTTAGCCTATTCTTCAATTTATGAAAATGCACAGAAGAGTTTGCTAACCATTGCCTAGAAATGCTTTTAACCTTTGAAATTTTTGATGTGAAATTATGGTTGTTTACTTTTTTACCAAACTTGGGCCAAACTATTAGCACCTCCTTGTTATTACTGACAAAATATACTCAAGTAGTAGAAGAAAGATGCCAAGTCACATGAGCCTTTCTTTGGAATGGATACATACAAAAGAAAAAAATGTTAAAATATACTTTTAGATAAAGCAATTTGTACTCTTCCTGCATATTATAGTTCATGGATTTGTGTTCTTTGGCCTAAATTAATAAAAACTCAATCATATGTGTCTTTTTTCTACTTATTCAGTGCTTATTTCTCATCTTCTAATATTATGAAATATAAAAATTCAAGTTTAAAATTCAGAAATAAAAGTTCATTTTCCTCTTACATGTTTATAATTTGTGTATGGAAATTTCCACAAAAATAGTAACAGCGTTTCTGTTCGCCCTCCCTCTCTCTGGAATTTTAACTCTTCAAAAGGATATGTTCTAATAACCACTTTTCTTAAAGCCTAACACATTCCTTGAACACAGGATATTGTAGTGTTGTATTGACAACACAGTCCTAATTTTCTTGCAGCTTCCAAGATTGGTATACTGCTCCACTGAAGGATACGACCAAGACTACCTAATGCTCCCTCAGCTTTCACTAAATTTTAGACAGGTTTCTTCCTGACTATAGAATCCCTTACCTCACTTTTCTTAATTGCATTTACTTTAGAACACTTTCTATTGTAAATTTTTTTCCTACCTTTGAAATACATGTAAAACTTCTCCCAGCCTCTTGCCAGTATTACAAGCAAAGAAATTTCTTTCTCAAAGATTTGGAGACCATTATTTTGACATGTACACATTGAAGGATATAGCACTACTATCTCCCAGTTGCTGTGGGAGGCTGTCTAACTTCAAAGGGCACTAACTTTAATTACCAATTAGATGGCCTAATCACAGAGAAAAGCATTTGAGAATTCAGAAATAACTCAATGTGTTCAATGTAGCCCATTGATTAATCTCTTCTCAATGTCTTCCACTACTTTTCCACTAGCTGACCCTAGCCCTGAAAAACCTGCCTGCCTTTTATTTCAGGAAAGTTCAGTCTGTCTCCTCTATTGCAACAGTCATAAAGTCTTGCTTGACTGTTTGCTTTTGCCCAATGAAATTTTCACTTTGATGAATAAAAGAACAAAAATTGGGATTGTGGGCTTGAAAGGTTTATATAGGAAATATGATCCCCAGTGTGGTTCTGACATCAATCAGAACTAACAGTACTTTTGGAGAAATACACTTTATGGTAGAATGTTGTAAATACAGATGAGTTATACATACAAATGCTGTGAGGAGACAATGAAGATTATTATCACTTTTCTTAGAATGGTCAGGGAAGATTTCAGAGAAGAAATGGTATTTCCATTTATGTTTGGCTTATTAGATATCTCTAGAGCCTGGCCCAGCGTTTAACCAAGAGTAAATACTTGATACATTTTTATTTAATGAGTGAGTGGATAGATGGATGCATATATAAATAATAATGTATCAAAGACCTCAGTTTGAAGACTATTCATATTTAAGCATATAATATAGAAAAAAGGAAAAATAGGTTTTCAAAGAGCTATATTTGAAATAAGGTTAGAATTAAGAAAGACGTTTTTAGGAGGAATGGTCATATATAATATTAAAATAGAGTATCTTGAAATAGACAGTGATTTGAATAAATTGTCCATTATTCAAGTTTTCCTGTGAGAAGATTCCATGTGGGATCGATTTCACTGCCCTCTGGAACTAAGTTGTAGGATGAATAAAGAGATTTAATATTTAAAGTTTAAGCTGTGTTACAATTTCCTCTTTTGTTCTATTTTCATATACTCCATCTCTTCAGTTATCATTAGAGGAAACCCAGTATATGCAAAAGAAATATGTTCATCTGTTATCTGTGCCAAGTGATAGACTGGAGTTTTATTTATTTATCTTTTATTTATTCACAACACATAATAATTGTACCTTATTATGGTGTACAATGTGATTTTTCAGTGCATGTTTGCATAGAATAATGTTCAAATTGGGGTAATTACTATATCCATCACTTTAAACATTTATCATTTCTTTGTTGTGACAACATTCACAATATTATTTTCTAGCTATCTTGATATATAACACTACATTGCTATTTGCTATAGTTGCCCTACTGAGTTATATAACACCAAAATTTATTCCTTCTGTATAACTTTGTAGTCATTGACCAACCTCTCTTGATTCCCCTCTTCCTTACTCTCCTTCCCAGTCTCTGGTAAACCACTATTCTACTCTCTACTTCTATGAAATTAACTTTTCTAGATTTCACATACGAGTGAAGTCATGTGGTGCTTGCCTTTCTGTGTCTGGCTTGTTTTATTTAACATAATGTCCCCCGATTTCATTCATGTTGCTGCAAATGAAATAATTTTATTCTGTTTTATGGGTTAATATTGTTCCATTTTTGTATATATGCCACATTTTCTTTATTCATTCATCCATGATGGACACTAGGTTGATTCTATATCTTGGCTATATTAAATAGCATTGCAGTAAACATGGGTGTGCAGATATCACTTCAACATATTGATTTTATTTCCTTTGGATATATGCCAAGTAATGAAAATGCTGAAATATATGGTGGATCTAGTTTTGTTTTTTGAGAAACTTCCATGCTGTTTTCCATAATGCCTGTGCTAATTTACATTCCCACCAACAGCTCTCTGCATCCTTATGTATTCATTAAGAGACTATGCTGTTCTTTGTTGGAAATATTGACAAAGTGTTAAAAGGGAAAGGACTGAGTTACATGGGAATAAATTGGAAAATGCAAATTTAGGTAAGGAGAGAAAATAAAGGAAACATTCACTACTTTATCATCATGGGTATAAAAAAATGTAGGTCTTTTTTTTGTCAGCAGCCTGAAAGTCTTTAATTCTTCCATATCCATCCTTTTTAATGTAAATATTTAAACATTATTAAAATGGAACAACTATAGCAAGAACCTCAGAATCTTTAGATGTGATATTTGAACCCAGAAAACATTATTATCCTTAGCTAATTTAATAGTATATAGGTGTGTAGTGGTATATGATTGTTGTTTTAATTTGGTAGCACCAAATGAATAATTATATTGAGCATTTTTATGTGTTTATTTGCTACCACATATCTTTTGTGAAGTGCCTATTTAAATTTCTTGCACATTATTATATTGGATTGTTATTTTTATTATCAAGTGTGTAAAATTTTATGTATTCTAAATAAATCTTTTATAAAGAATATAATTTGTAAATATTGTCTCCTCATCTGTGATCTACTGTTCATTCTCATAATAATTGATAGAGAACAAAAGTACTGCATTTTGAAGAAGTACAAATATTCTTTTATTTTTCTTTCATGAGTTCTGCTTTTAATATTTAAATGTCTGCCTAATCCAAGTTTATGAATTCTTTTTCTATGTTTTCTTCTAGACATTTTATATAATTGTAGGTTTTACATTTAGAACTATTACAAGTTTTGAATCAGTTTTTGTGCATCATGTGAGAGCTAAAGTATATATGTGGATATCCAATGGTTTCACTACCATTTGTTGAATTCATTCTCCCTTGAATTGCCCTAGCACCTTTGCCAAAAGTAAATTGAGCATGTATATACAGACTTATTGGTCTATTTTTCTATGTTTGTGTCAATACACACTATCTTGATTATGAAAGGCTTATAATAAATCCTGAAGCAAATAGTGTAAATCTTTCAACTTTTTTCTTTTTCAAAGTTGCTTTAGCTATTCTTGGTCCTCTATATTTCCCTATAAATTTAATAATCATCTGGTCAATTTCTCCAAATATTTTGTAGGGATTTTTATTGGGATTTGCATTGATTCTATACATCAATTTGTAGAAAATTGGTATCTTAAAGAAGATCAGACTTTCAATCCATGAACCTGGTATAACTTCCTATTTATTTAGGTCTTTTAAAACTTTTCAGTGTACAAGTCATCATTTATTATATTTATCCCTATTTTATATTTTAGTGCTACTGTAATGCTGTTCTTTTAAAGATATTTCTGATTGGTTCTAACACATAGAAATACAATTTTTTTGCACACTAATCTTGTGTCCTACAACCTAACTAAATTCAATTATTTGTCCTAGTAACTTTCCCATAAATATCATAGGATTTCCTACATATTTGATGACGTAATGTGCAAATGAAAACAATATTACTTTTTCTGTTTCAATCTGGATATATTTTATGTATTTTTTTGTGTTTATTACCCTGAGTAAAATCCTTCAGTACCATGTTGAATAGGAGTGATGAAAGTGGACATCCTTACCTGGTTCCTCATCTTAGGAAGAATGCATTCCATTTTTTAGCCATTGAGTAGGATGTTTAACTGTTGTTTTATTATAAATGCTAATTATCAGGTTAAGGAAATGTTTTCTATTTTATATTTCCTGAGTGACTTTGTCAGGAACAGCTTTAGATTTTTTCAAAACTTTTTTTTTCCTGTATCTATCAAGATTATTTTATATATATATATATTTTTTATTCAGTTAATGTGGTAAATTATATTGAATGATTTTCAAATAGTAGACAAATCTGTATTCCTGAAAAACTCCAGTTGGTCATAATGTATTAATATTTTCATATTAAATGTTTGATAGAATTTCTTATTGACACCACCTGGAGTTCTATTTAGGAGAAGATTTTAAGTACAAATTTAATTTATTTAATAGACTTTGGGTTGCTGGAATTTACCTGTTTTTTGTTTTTTGTTTTTTATTTTTGAGTGAGTTTAGGTAGTTTATAGGTTTTCAAATAATGTCCATTTCTTTTAAATATTTAAATTTATTATAAAGGTATTCATAATATTTCCCATTTTTTCACTATTTGTAGAATCTGTAATGATGAAAGTTCTCATATTTTTAATATAGAGAATTTGGAATATTTTTCTCTTTTGTGCCTGCATATTCTGGATAGAGGTTTATTGGATTTATTAATCTTCTTAATGACTCTGTTTTATTTATTTTTCTCTTTTTTGATTTTGTTTTATTTATTTCACCCCTGTTATTTATAATTTCCTTTCTTTTGCTAAATTTGGTTTTTATTTGCTTTTCTTAAGTTCTTGAAATGGAAGCTGATATTTATTTATTACTTTTTTTTCTAATCAAGGCATTTAATGGTATATAATTTTCTCTAAGTACTGGTTAGCTGCATTACACATTTTTATATGCTGTATTTCATTTTTATTCATTTTCAAATATTTTCTAATTTCCTCTTCATCTTTATTGACTCATGAGTTATTTATCAATGCACCATTTAGCTTTCAAGTATTTGAATTTTTCCACCCAGGTATGCACATTTTAAGTATTTCTTTTATTGATATTTATTGAATTCCATTATTACCAAAGAACATACTGACAGTTTTTTAAATTTCAGACATATTTTATTGTCCAAAATATGGTTTATCTAGATAAATATTTTCTGTTCTGTTGCGAATGTATTCTGCTTCTATTGGTTGGAACGATTTAAAAATTCAACTTAGGTTAAGTTGTTGAGGGTTTTTAAGTTAAAACAGCTATGTGTTTCATTAATTATTGATAATGCTATATTGAAACCACTAATTATAACTGAAATTTTTTATTTCTCTCTTTAGTTCTATTATTATTTGCTTCACGTATTTTGAGTCTCTGTGATTAGATGCATACGCGTCTTGGAATTTTTTTTTTTTTTTTTTTTTTTTTTTTTTTGAGACGGAGTCTTGCGCTATTTCCCAGGCTGGAGTGCAGTGGCGCGATCTCGGCTCACTGCAAGCTCCGCCTCCCGAGTTCAGGCCATTCTCCTGCCTCAGCCTCCAGAATAGCTGGGAGTACAGGCGCCCGCCACCACGCCCAGCTAATTTTTTGTACTTTTAGTAGAGACGGGGTTTCACAATGTTAGCCAGGATGGTCTCGATTTCCTGACCTCGTGATCTGCCTGCCTGGGCCTCCCAAAGTGTCTTGGATTTTTATTTCCTCTTAATGAATTGACTTCTTTGTCATTATGAAATGACATGTTTTATTTCCAGTGATATTCTTTGCTTGAAAATATACTTTGTCTCACATTAACATAGACATTCTAACTTTAAAACTATTTTTCTCTACTTATTTTCTTTTTTTAGAGACAGGGTCTTGCTATATTGCCCAGGCTGGCCTCAAACTCCTGGTCTCAAATTATTGTCCTGCTTCTGCCTCCGAAGTAGCTGGGACTACAGAAACATGCCATTATGTCCAGGCTTTTCTAACTTTCTTTTGATTACTGTTAGTATAGTATAACTTTTTCCACCCTTTTGCTTGTAATCTATTTTTATTTTGGTATCTAGTATTTATTTCTTACAGGTAGCATGTAGTTGGAGTTTAGACCATGACAATTTAAAGCGATTTTTGACATTTTTTTAATATCTATTATTCTAGCAACTGGTTTGCTATTTATGCCTCCTGTTATTTGTTTCTGTTGATCTGTTTTACTACTTTTTAATTATTTGTACACTTTTAGATGAAATCATTAATGTCTTATGAACTTTTATGGGGATAATACCTGAAAGAAATCAGCAGTTTACAATTGGATAAATCAATGTTTTTAAGAAGGGATGAGACAAAGTTAAGGATGAAATCTTCGGTGGGAGACCATCCACATTAATTTACAAGGAAAAAAATGTATTATGTCTGTGCCCTTATTGAAGAGGACCAATGATTAATAGCACAAACGGCAGTCAACACCATAAACATCTCAATTGTTTTAATGTACACAATTCGACTAAAAAATTATTGTTGAGTGAACTTTCCTCTCAATTTGTGTCAAAGCTGTTGCATCCAGCCAGGAGAGGTGGCTCATGCCTGTCATCCCGGCACTTTGGGAGGCTGAGTGGGTGCATCACTTGAGGCCAGGAATTTGAGACCAGCCCGGCCAACATGGCGATACCCTGTCTCTACTGAAAATACAAAAATTAGCTGTGTGTGGTGGCTCGCAAATATAATCTCAGCTACTTGGAAGGCTGAGGCACAAGAATTGCTTGAACCTGGGAGGCAGAGGTTGCAGTGAGTCGACATTGCACCTCTGCACTCCAGCCTGGGTGACAGAGTGGGACTCTGTCTCAAAAAAAAAAAAAAAAAAAAAAAGTTGCATCCAGAGCAGCTGCAGTCAAGAGCAGAATTTTCAATGAAATTTTAAGCAAGTAGGATCAAGATTCCAGTAAATTTTTTGACAAGTTATAACATGAGGTTATTTTGACCAGTTTTACCAGTACAATCAAAGCAATGGCTACCAAAAGGTGGAAATGGCCTAGTCAATGCAAAAGTGAACTGGTCAGAAACAAAGGTCATGGCAACAGTTCTTTGGGGTGCTCAAGGCATTTTGGTTATTGACTTTCTGGAGAGCCAATGACAATAACATGCTTATTATATCAGTGTTTTGAGAAACATAGCCAAAGAAAAATGCCTGGGAAAACTTCACCAGAGACTTCTTCTGCACTATGACAATGCTCCTGCTCATTCCTCTCATTAAGCAAGAGCAATTTAGAGATAGTTTTAATGAGGAATTAGTAGGCATCCGCCCATAGTACTGATTTTCGTCCTTCTCCTTTTTTGGGGTTTGTTTCCAAATTGTGGAAAATCCTTAAAGGCACTCATTTTTCTTCAGTCAACAATATAAAAAGGACTGCATTGATACGGTTAAATTCCCAGAATTCTTAGTTCTTTAGGGATGGACTAAATGGCTGGTATCAGTGCTTACAAAAGTGGCTTACACTTGATGGAGATTTTGTTGATAAATAATGTTTATATTTTGTATTTTTATCTTTTAATTTCATTGTTCCATACAGTTTTTGACTCCTAATATTACTTATTCATAGTTAAGAAATGGCACGACTTATTTTGCAACACATATCTGTTGACCTAGAGTACATGCCCTTTGCACAATGACTTGCTTTGTAATGGAAAACTTGTTCACTCTTTCAAAAAATAAATAATGGATTACAAATTAAACATAAAATACCTTCATTCATTTTCCATTTCCATTTCCACTTTTGTAAGTTAATGTATCTTCAATATTTTTCTTTTTTGAATCTGAATTATCTAAAACAAAGTTTTGGCATATTGAGGAAAATTACACAATCCTTTTTGTCCTTTAAAGAACCTCACCACATAAAATAATTCTAAATTTTAAATAGACAAATTGAATTTATCTACATTTTGCACTGTAACCAAATGTATCACCTAGGCATTATTTTATTTGTAATGAAAATAAATACGTTAGCTCAAATACCTAAAACAATAGATTTAGAGAATGTTAGAAACAAACCCTGGTAGCATTGTGTAGCCTTCTTCTACAACTGAGGAACCTTAGTCTCAGAAACTGTAATGAAATTTTCGAATGTTAAAAAATTTCTGGGCCTTGGTTAGGACAGGAACACATTAACTTAGCGGTCTCCAAATTATTATCCATTGACCAGCAACATCAGCATCCCCTGAGAACTTAAAAATGTATAGTCTCAGGCCTCACCCCAGATATATAGAATAAATTGAAACTGTACAGGTAGGACACAGCACTCTGTGTTTTAACAAATCCTTCAAGTGATTCTGATGTATGCTGATGTATGGGAATGATTGCTGAAACTCAAATATGCTTTCCTTACATCATGTTGCCTCATGCAGCCAGAGAGCTGACAAGTAATGTGAAGGCCTTGGGCCTACAGTTAGCAATTTAAAAAAAGCAATAAGGAACATATGTCCCCTCATAGAAGTGCTTGGACAGCTTCTAAATAGTTTAAGAAGTTTAGTTCATAAAATCATGAAATGAGATTGAATGACATTTCCATCATTTTTCATCTCAATTTGCTAAAATTACTACATCCTATGGAAAAAAAAAAAAAGATTTACTTGTTCAGAGATTTTCAATTTAGAATGTTTCTTTTTTGATGAAAAATTCTCCAACACTGAGTAAAGGAGCTCAGTGAAGTTTGCAGCAAGGGAATCACAGACATTTTATTTAACCTTAGATTTTGAAGTCTATGATTCCTGTATTAAAGCTCCCTTCATGCCTGTAATTTAAGATACCCAAAACAAAGTGTTGAATCCTTTGCAAGATATAAAAATAAATAAAAAACAGTTCCTAATTTTAAGCATCCCTTCCATTGTAAAATTTGCCTGAAGACACTGACCTCAGTCATTTCTCATGGTACTTTCATTTCTCAGATGTATTTATTATGCAACTATCCATTTAATTGAGAGAACAAAAAAATACAAAATGAAAATACAGTACAGAGATGGAACTCTGAAGCTACAATTATTCTTTATATTTAAGAATATAAATATATTCTTTATATTTCCATTGCACCACTAACAATTAAGGACTTCTCCTTTGACTTAATCTACATTCTATTTCCCTCTGCCCACAAACAAATAATATGAAAATAAAGGAATTTATAGGAAATTATGTAACGTAATGCAAAGAGAAAGCTGCATATTTTACATAAAAGTTAAACTTTCTCTTTTCCCATAAAGGGGAAGGTTCTCATGTATGGAAAGGTGAATGAGTATCATTTTTGCTTCTGTTCCCTTACATGAAAAATGAAGAGAAAGATTCCTTTTTACTAGAGCTAGATACAAATTTAATTGCCTGTTATATGTCTAAAAAGTTATCTAGTGCCATGTCCATGGTACACTTCTTCCTTTAGGAAATTTATCTTATTATTCTAGCTTCAGGATTTAATTAGGGGACAACATTGTCTTAGAATTCTTGCTCTATGACAACAAAAATGTTAAAAGTTGAACCCTTGGCCAGGCGCAGTGGCTCATGCCTGTAATCCCAGCACTTTGGGAGGCCGAGGTGGTCGGATCACCTGAGGTCAGGAGTTTCAGACAAGCCTGGCCAACATGGTTTAGTAGAAACCCCGTCTCTACTAAAAATACAAAAATTATCTGGGTGACATGGCGTGTGGCTGTAATCCCAGCTACACAGGAGGCTGAGGTAGGAGAATCGCTTGAACCCAAGAAATGGGGGTTCATTTGTCTCAAGAAATTTTTCAATTTTCTCCTTAATTTTTTCATTGACCCACTGGTAATTCAGGAGTATATCATTTAATTTCCATGTATTTTTATAGCTTGTAAAATTCCTGTTATTAATTTCTTGTTTTATTCCACTGTAGTCAGAGAAAATGCTTGACAGTATTTTGATTTTTTTAAGACTTGTTTTGTGACCTAATATATGGCCTATCCTTGAGAATGATCCATGTGCTTATGTAAAGAATGTGTATTCTGCCGCCACTGGATAAAATGTTCTGTAAATATCTATTAGAACCATTTGGTCTATAGTGCAGATTGGGTCTGACATTTCTTTGTTGATTTTCTGTCTGGGAAGATCTGTCCAATGCTGGAAGTGAGGTGTTGAAGTCTCCAGCTATTATTGTATTGGGACCTGTCTCTCTCTCTTTAGCTCTAATAATATTTTCTTTATATATCTAGGTGCTCCGGTTTTGGGTGCACAGATATTTAAAATTGTTATGCCCCCTTGCTGAATTGACACCATTATTATTGTATAGTGACCTTGCCTGTCTCTTCTTACAGTTTTTTTCTTGAAATCTATTTTGTCTCGTATAAGTATAGCTACTCCCATTCTTGTTTTGGTTTCCATTGTCATGGAATATATTTTTTCATTCCTTTATTTTTAATCTAAATGTGTATTTATAGCTGACATGTGTTTCTTGCAGGCAGGAGATCAATGGGTCGTGTACTTTCTTCCATTCTATCCAGTATATGTCTTTGGATTAGAAAGTTTAGTTCACTTATGTTCAATATTATTATTGACAAGTAAGGACTTAACTCCTGTAATATTGTTTTCTGATAGTTTTGTGGTCTTCTTGTCCTTTTCTTTCCTTCCTCTCTTCCTTCAGAGAAGGTGATTTTCTATGGTGATATGATTAAGTTCCTGCTTTTTATTTTTTTGTGTCTCCGTTGTATACTTTTTGGCTTCAGATTAGCATGAGGCTTGCAAATATTATAACCCATTATTTTAACCTGATAACCACTTAATAGTGTCTGCATAAACAGACATGCCAAAAAACAAAAACTAATAAAAACTCCATGTCTTAACTCTGTCCCCTGATTTTTAACTGTTTGCTGTTTCTATTTGTGTGTTATTGTACTGTCTGTGTCTTAAAAAGTACAGTTGGAGTTATTATTTTTGATTGGTTCATCATTTAGTCTTTCTACTTAGGTTGAGGAGCTTAAACACAACAGTTACAGTGTTATGATATTCTGTGTTTTTCCGTGTATTTACTGTTACCCATGAGTTTTATACCTTCAGGTGATTACTTATTGCTCATTAATGTCTTTTTCTTTCTGATGAAGTGTTCTCTTTAGCATTTCCTGTAGGACAAGTCTGGTATTTATGAAATCACACAGTTTTTGTTTATCTAGGAAAGACTTTAATTCTCTTTCATGTTTGAAAGATATTTTTGCCAGATATACTATTCTAGAATAAACATTTTTTCCTTAAGCATTTTAAATATACCATGCCACTCTCTCTTGACCTGTAAGGTTTCCACTGCAAAGTCTGCTACCAGATGTATTGACACACTGTTGTATGTTATTTGTTTTCTCTTGCTGCTTTTAAAATTATTTATCCTTGATCTTTAGGAGATTAATTTTTAAGTGGTTTGAGGCAGTCCTCTTTTGGTTAAATCTGCTTATTGTTCTGTTACCTTCTTCTGCTTGGATATTGATAACTTTCTCTAGGTTTCGGAAGTTCTCTGCTATCCCTTTGAATAAACTTTCTACCCCTATCTATTTTGCTGCCTCCTTTTTAAGGCCAATAACCCTTAGATTTACCCTTTTGAATCTATCTTCTAGATAATGTAGGTGTGCTTCATTGTTTTTTGTCTTTTTTTTTGTCTCCTCTGACACTGTATTTTCAAACAGCCTGTCTTCAAACTCACTAATTCTTTCTTCTGCTTGATTAATTCTTCTGTTAAAGGACTCTGTTGCATTCTTCAGTATGCCAATTGCATTTTTTCAGCTCCAGAATTACTGCCTGATACTTTTTAATTATTTCAATCTCTTTGTTAAATTTATCTAATAGAATTCTGAATTCCTTCTCTGTGTTACCTTGAATTTATTTGTTTCCTCAACACAGCTATTTTGAATGCTCTATCTGAAAGGTCACATATCTCTGTTTCTCTAGAAATGGTCCCTGGTGCCTTATTTAGTTCAATTGGTGAGGTCATTTTTTCCTGGTGTTGATGGTAGTACATATTCTTCATCATCTGAATATGGAAGACTTAGGTATTTATTGTAGTCTTCACTGTCTGGTCTTATTTGTACCCATCCTTCTTGGAAAGGCTTTCCAGATATTTGAAAGGACTTGGGTGTTGTGATCTAAGATATATCTCCTTTAGGGGTCACCCCAAGCCCAGTAATGCTGTGGTTTTTGTAGACGCATAGAGATACCGCCTTGGTGGTCTTGGACAAGATCCTTGAGAATTCTCTGGATTATCCAGCAGAGACTCTTATTCTCTTCTCTTACTTTCTCCCCCCAAAACAGTCTAGGCCAGGTGTGGTGGCTCACGCCTGTAATCCTAGCAATTTGGGAGGCCGAGGCAGATGGATCACCTGAGGTCAGGAGTTCTAGACCAGCCTGCTCAACATGGTGAAGCCCCGTCTCTACTAAAAATACAAAAATTAGCTGGGCATAGTGGTGGGCACCTGTAATTCCAGCTACTCAGGAGGCTGAATCACAAGAATCGCTTGATCTTGGGGGGCAGAGGTTGCAGTGAGCTGAGATCGTGCCATTGCACTCCAGCCTGGGCGACACAGCGAGACTCCATCTCAAAAACAAACAAACAAACAAACAAAAAAAAACCAGAGTCTCTCCATCTGTTCTAAGCTACCTAAAGCTGTGAATGGAGTGACTCAAGGACCTCTGTGCCCACCACCCACCACTATGACTGTGCTGGTCAGACCTAAAGTAGGTACAACGCTAGGTGTAGCCCAAGGCCTGCCATAACCAGTCCCTGGCTACTGCTTATGTTTGCTCAAGGCCCTATGGCTCTAAAATCAGCCAGTGGTGAAGCCACCCAGGCCTATGTCCTTCCCTTCAGGGTGTCAAGTTTCCCCAGGCCCTAACGTGTCCAAAGGCGTCATCCAGGAGTGAAGGACCGGAGTTTAAAACCTTAGAATTTGATGTGGTGTTCTATTGTACTGCAGCTTAGCCGACACTCAAACCACAATATACAGTTCTTCTCAGTCTTCCCTCCCCTTTCAAAGGCAAAGGAGCCTCACTTCATAGCCATTGCCAACCCAGGCCATAAGGAGTACTGCCAGACAACACCTGAAGTTCCCTTAAGGCCCAAGGGCTCTTAAGTCAGCTCGTTGGGAATGCTACCTGGCCTGGGACTTCACGGCAATGGGTTCCGCTCTAGCCCAGGCCAGGATTAGAAATCCTATTCAAGAGTCAAGTCCTGGAATCAGGGACTCTAGGAGCCTGCTTATTGTTCTACCCCACTGTGGGCATGCTGGTACCCAAGGTGCAAGACAAAGTCTCCTTTACTTTTCCCTCTGCTTTTCTCAAGCAGAAGGAGTTTTGCCCCATAGTCACCACAGCTAGTAATATGCTGAGTCTCACCTGAAGCCAGCAAGTGTCAGAGGCTCATCCAAGGCCCTTGATGTAGGACCTGGGTATCACTGCTGATTACTCAAGGCCCAAGGGCTCTTCAGTTAGCAGGCGATGAATGTTGTCATGACTGGGTCTTTTCCTTCAAGGCAGCAAATTCCCTTCTGGCCCAGGGTATGTCTAGAAATGTCTTTTGGGAACAAGAGCCTAGAATTGGGACTTTGTGACTCTGATTGGTGCCCTATCTTGCTCTGTCTGGGCTGGTATCCAAGATGCAAGAGAAAGTCCTCCCCATTCTTTACTCTCCTATCCTGAAGCAGAAGGAAAGTGTCTCTTTTGGAGCCATGAGCTGTGTAGCCTGAGTTTAAGAAAGGGGTAATGCCAGCCCTTCCTTAGCTGCCCTAGCTGATGTCTCAGTATGTTACACACCCCACCTTCATCCCCTAGTCCACTGTCTCAGGTTCTAGTTCAGCACTAGGACTCACCCAAGAGTTGCAGTCTATATAGTCTACACTGCCTTTCCATTTCATTTGGAGGCACATAGCACTGTAGCTCTTGGTGTTGAGGTTTCTGGGAACTCAAGTTCTGACTGCTGGGATCAGCAATTCCTCCCTGGCTATGGCTGGTTGAAATGCTCCCTCCGTGGGTGGTCATCAGCTGAGTTTGGGCCGGTTTTCCTATGTGCTCTAGCAAGATAGCACTGAGCTTAATGCCTCACAATTGCTGTGTTCTCCCTCCTGCAGTGCCCAGAGATGCTCTCCACACCATGATGCCACTGCTAGGTGTGGGGAGGTGTGGTGATGGCAATTCAAGACTGTTTTTTTAAATTTCTTTGGTGCCTCTTTAAGCAATATAAAGTTTAAACTAGGTACTATAAGTGCTCAGTTGATTTTT
This sequence comes from Pan paniscus, assembly GCF_029289425.2. Taxonomy (NCBI): domain Eukaryota; kingdom Metazoa; phylum Chordata; class Mammalia; order Primates; family Hominidae; genus Pan; species Pan paniscus. Next base: position 64,470,057 of record NC_073254.2, on the reverse strand, counting down.
GGTTTTAATGGTGTTTTTTCTGGTTAGATAGTTGTTAAATTGGTGTCCTTGCTGGGGGAACAATGGATGGAACCCTTTGTTCTGCCATCTTGCTTCACCTCTCTATTGTTAATAATTTAATAATGGTAAATTGGAATTTTTTTAACTTCTCTGGGTTTTATAGTTTTCTCATTTTTAAAATAAAAAGCTGAAATAAAACACTATTGCAACTGTAAATTATTTCAAGGAATATTTATTTGCTATTTCATTTTTTAAATATATATGTTATTTTCAGAGCAGTTTTATGTTCACAGCAAACTTGATTGGAAAATACAGAGTGTTTCCATATACACCTTTCCCCTATGTAGGCATACGTTCCCTGCTATCACAATCTCCTGACAGAGAGGTATATTTGTTGCAATTGATGAACCTATATTGGCACATCATTCTCAACCAAAGTTTATAGTTTATATTAGAGTGCAGTTTTGGTGTTGTGCATTCTTTGGATTTGGACAAATATATAATGACACGTATCCACCATTAAAATATCACACAGAATGCTTTCACAGCCCTAAAGTCTCTTGTGCTTAGCCTTTATCCCTGTCTCCCCTAAACCGTTAGCAATCACTGATCATTTCACTGTATCTCCAGTTTCACTTTTCCAGAATTGCAATTCCATTTTTAAAATCCCTTCTAAGGAAAAACTCTACAAGCTTACTTCTATGTTATCTAGCTTAGGAATTTGAACCTGTTAAAAGAAAAATAATAGAGAAATTAAATTTAGCAGAGTTCATTTGAGCAAAAAAGAATTCATAAATCAGGTAGCACCCTGAACACGTAGAGGTGCAGAAAGCTCTACCCAGCAGTGTGAGCAGCAAGTTTGCATAGACTGAAACCTAAGCAAAGTAGAGAAATCACCTGATTGGCTACAACTAGGCATCTGCCTTATTTGGGCATGGTGTGATGAGTTAGATGCCTGTGATTGACTGCAGCCTGGCTGATTGTGATTGGCTATAACTTGACTGTTTTTTTATAATCCTTATGTTATTTTTGGTTTGTTTATATACTAAGGTAGGTTTCAGTTCACTATGTAGGGACTTAAGGTACAGAGGCAGGCTCCAGGTAAGTTTAAATGACAATTCTCCCCTTTTGATCAGCCTCTCAATTTTAGAAGAATAACCAAAAATTTGGGCATTGGCATCACTCTCTGTCACCATCAGAATGGACTTGTTTGTTCTCAGTATGAAATTCACAATTAATGACATTGGGGTAGTTGAATGATTCTTTATGTTCTCCTTATGTTTTTCTTATTTTAAATGCAGTGAGACCATTTGACACACAACAGATGGCTGCATATTAGCACTTATGACTTGTGAGAGAATATGGCCTGTCAGGGAGATTATTATGATGGCTATCAGGAAGATAATACCAAGAGGTTAAAGTGTACTTCTTCATAGGAGCTCTCATGAACCAAATCAATTAAAATATGTCAAAAAAATGAGTCAGAAGAGTAGTCTATTTGTTTTAAGCAAGTATCTTGTTTGTTCCTTTCTTACAATTGAGTTTCGATCACATCAAACATATTTATCCAACTACAGCAAGAAATGTTAACTATGAACATATTTTCTAATGACCTTTTATTTACTGTTATAGCATCAGTCTTTCTGTATGGGAAAGCTTCTACATAACCAGAGAACCAGCACTGAAAGTGGAAATAGAATGAAATACATCTGTAAGTGTCTAAATAATCCACCATGCACCAGAAACATACCACTTGAGGTTTTTATTGTCTTAATAGGATTATGAGTTTGACAAACCAAACATTGGTTATAAATTGTTTTATCCATTTTAAACAGTAACTTTACCAATTTTTTTTATAATTTGAATCATTTTATCTCTTCCATAATGAGTCAGAGTCTATAAAAATTTTAATGATATTAAAGAACTTGGGAAGGACCAGGCAGCCATCCAGATTCTCCATGAGTCCATGCTTAACATTGAATTTACATTCTTTGAAATGACCGGTTTGTTCTCCAATTCAGGTGCAAAACACTGTTTATTGACTAGGTTATCATAAGTAAATTAACTTGGGTTAATCTTACAGAGTTTATTTAACTTGCATATCTTAACAGTTTCAGTACCAGCTTACTTGGCATAAAACCATGGCAAAGCATGTTCTTGGTATTTAATGAATTCTTGTTTTGCTTGATGTTGACAGTTTTATAAACGAATTCATTTTTTCATTAAAGTTCTGGAAATTCTTACCTTGACCAATTATCAGAAAGTAAGGTTATCAGAAACATACACTTGTTAGAGACTTTTATAGAATCTTCTCAGAGATGAAACACTTTTAGGTTTATAGTTACTTGCAAAAACTTTCAGGAAAATACCAGAATAAAGTAATTAGCTCTCTGTGAATGACAATATTTAAAATTTCCATGGTTAAAGATCTGATGAGAGTTTACTAAAACACAATGGACAAGGAAATTCAATTGTTTATGTAACATACAATATTCTAAGATAATAATTATGATTGTCACTGGTAGCATTATACCAAAACTTTCAGATTTCTAATAATTTCATCCAATTTATGAAGCACATATTAATAACATATCTATACAATTTAACTCAATATAGGTTCAGTATCAATTATTATTTCACAATGCTTTCCATGCAATTTAACATGCTAAATAAGCCTACTTTGTCAACTGTCTGAAAGAGAGGAGAAACTTTTGTGGTATTCCAGTGGCCCACTGGAACCTCCCAAAGTTAGTTCAAAGTCAAAGATGTTAATTGAGTATTTGATTTTGGAAAGTCAAAAATGTCAAAAGATTTAAAGGACTTGATTAAAATAGAATCACAGTTTACTCTGAAAAATAATCATTCAGTTAACAAGAGAAAGAGTTAAAGACTTCAAAGGCAAATATGAAAATTTACATGGTCGTAGAAAAATCTTAGATCTTTTAATAGACAAGGCTCAGTTTTCTTAAGTAATCAGGAGCCTGAAAAAGATAACATGAAGCTGCAGCCGTAAAAAAGAATGAGTTAATGTCCTTTGCAGGGACGTGGATGAAGCTGGAAACCATCATTCTCAGCAAACTGACACAGGAACAGAAAACCAAACACTGTATGTTCTCATTCATAAGTGGGAGTTGAACAATGAGAACACATGGACACAGGGAGGGGAACTTCGCACACCGGGGTCTGTTGGGGCGTAGGGGGCAAGGGGAGGGATAGCATCAGGACAAATACCTCATGCATGCGGGGCTTAAAACCTAGATGTTGGGTTGATAGGTGCAGCAAACCACTATGGCACATGTATACCTACGTAACAAACCTGCACATTCTGCACATATATCCCGGAACTTAAAGTAAAAGAAAAAGAAAAAGAAAAAAGATAACATGAAGTATAGCAGATAATCTTGATAAATATTGAATTTTTTTTTCTAGGCCAATTACCTAAAAAGGTAATAAATATAACCTTTTACAATTTTATATTAAAAGCAGACCAATATTCCAATAAAATTGTGTTTTTTCACAGAGAATCAAATTCTATTTTTATATTAGTGTACTTTTGATATTAATGCTCAATTTTAGAAAAGACTTATGAATAGTTCTCTTCTAATCTTAGCTTGTTCACATATAAAATTTATTTTCCAAAATTCATGTTCTACAAATTTTCTACAACTTGCTTATGTCTATTCAGTTTAGTTTTATACTTTTTCTTTTTCATTGGAACAACCAGTTGTACTTTACGATAAAAATTACTTTTTTTTCCTTAACACAACCAAACACTTTCCCATACCTTATAGCTTTGCTTGCCAAAAGCGCATCTTGCTTTTCTCATATACTTGCATATAAAGTTGTTTCCCTTTTCATTTCTAACAACATTATTTACATATATTCATTAGAATTCTTAGTCTTTAATGACCTTAATTTCTAGTAAACACTAGGAAGCAAGCAATTGTAAACTATATGTCACACTAACATCTACAGAGTAGACTTTCAAATCTATGAATTATAATTTCTAGGATCATGTGCTTTTTCATAATATAATTTTTCAGTGTGGCACAAACTATGTTTACTAATAGTCCCACCTATCTTTAATTTATCTGTAATAAGAAACTGTATAGGAGGAAAAATTTTATCTCTATCCTCGTAGTTTTTTTGGCAAGAAGTGAGAATTAAATTTTTATTTACTCAGACTTATTATGCAGAACTTTCCATTCTTCATAATAAGAATATTAAAACCTTCTGGTATAAGAAGGACGTCTTTCAAATAGGAATTTTATCTTACATGCATCTATTTAGTTCACTTGTTTTTAAGAATTATACTTGGAATCCTCGAGATGGTGAAATATTAAACAGCTAGCTTTCCATCAGTTGGAGTTATTTTTTCTTACTGACAAATTTTAAAATGTAAAGGTAATATAAAATTATTTTACTAATAAACCTAGAAAATTGTACATGTGTATTATATTTAATGCCAACAACTCTGAAGGCATTCCTGTTTTAATCAAGCTAGCACACTTTTACTAGCTTTTATTTACTGAAATTTATGCCAGATAACATGAACCTGAAAAACATTATAGGTTACTTTCTATCTTTCTAAGTGTGTAAAAAATATTTTACATAAGTGTTTCTTTTTCTTTAAGCCTATTAAATAAAAAATTTTACAATTTAATTTTGGCAATACCATGAGGAGTATAGGGAAATATCACATACACATAACATAATACAGGCATATGTAAACATATAAACTCAAACAGATCTTATAGATTTTATTTAAATATTTTAGCCATGTGACAGGCATAATGACACAAAGCTCACTAATGCATTAAAGAATATCTAGAGCTAAATTTTTTTTCTGGCCATGCCAATGAAGCAAAATTACTTACCCTGATGGTTAAAGCTTTTGACTACTGTTTGTGGAAAATATTTTTAAGATTTTAAAAATTTATATTCTTGAGCGGGCACAGTGGCTCATGCCTGTAATCCCAGCACTTTGGGAGGCCAAGGTGGGCGGATCACAAGGTTAGGAGTTTGGGACCAGCCTGGCCAATATGGTGAAACCCTGTCTGTACTAAAAATACAAAAATTAGCGGAGCATGGTGGCGGGGGTTTGTAGTCCCAGCTACTCGGGGGGCTGAGGCAGCAGAATCACTTGAACCCGGGAGGCACAGGTTGCAGTGAGCCGAGATCATGCCACTGCACTCCATCCCAGGTGACAGAGTAAGACCCCATCTCAAAAAACAAAGCAAAACAAAACAAAACCTATATTCTTAAGGGTCAATGTTTGATTTTTTAAATATTTTAGAGGCCTTTGAACATCAATTAGAGAATGTATCTCATTGCTTTTTTTGACATTTTAAATTCTTTCTTTTCTAATGTGCCTTACAAATGAATAATTTCTTTTAACTTCCACACTCTGGACACTGTAATCCCAAATTGCCCTTAGTAAGGTGTTAATCCATTTTTACAAAACCACACAGGTTCTGGGATCATAAATTTTTGTATCTCAAATTAGCTGTTACCCTAGAAAATAAAGTCCCAGGCTCCTGGTATCCTAAACTTAGATTTAAAGAAACTTATTTTCAATTACCTATCTGAGGCTTCTAACTGGATCCATTTCAGCTAGTTATCAGGTCCAATCCAATCTTGGACCCAGTTCATTAAAATGATTGCCCAAATAAACTTCAATAATTCAAAACACAAATTTGTAGAGTTCAAATCTTACAGGGAACTCACTGACAACCTCTAGTTGCTCCAAGAGAACAATAGGCACAATCGATCCTAGGAATCACCTTTGCTTGGTCACTCAGTGCTCCTGGGGTCACCAGAGGTCTTCTTTGAATCCCTCTTTTGATACTAAACCATTAAAAAGAAAAACTTCAGTCAAATTAAATATAGTAGAATTTATTTAAGGAAATAATAATTCATGAATTGGGCAGCACCCTGAACCACTGGAGTTGTAGAGAGCTCCACCCCAACAGCATGAGTATTGAGTTTTAGAGGCCAGACAAAAATAATCAAAGTACAGAAATTACCTATTTGGGCATAGTGTGATAAAGCATCTGCCTTATTTGGGCATAATGTGATGACTTGGCTGCCTATAACTGGCTGAAACTTGTCTGGTTGTGATTGGCTGAAAAATCAGCTATTTGTTATACTCAAGGTCACTTTTGGTTGGTTTACGTACAAAGTTATGTAGCAGTTCACTATATGGGGACTCAACATATGGAGCAGCCTTAGGCCAAGTTAAACTAATTTCACACACTCACCATAAGAAGAGCAACAAGGTAAAGAAGAGAGTAAATTAGGTGCTCTAAATGTTGCAATAGCAGCATCACCACAATCCCCCCACACAAATTATTGCAGACAAAATACTAACATTCCCATTGTCATAATAAGGGTTTAGGATGATAGAAGCAGACACTTCTACCCTTTCTCTCATAAGACAGACAGACAGACACACACACACACACACACACACACCCCTATAAATATACAAGACTCCCTAGGTTCAGGTCATAATTTGGCAAGTGTAAATTTTTGAACCTCTCTCTATTTTTATCTTCACCTTTCCCCTTTCCTTGCTCTGAGAGGCTGCACAGTAATAAAAGTGCTTCACTGCCACAAAGAAAATATGCAGGCCCACACTAAATACTTCAGTAATGCTTTTCCTTTGGTTGCTAAGCTAGAGCTATTGTCACGAAAGCCTGCACATTTATCCCATGACATTCTTAAAATGCAATTATTATCTTATGTAATTCCAATTCAATTTCTACTTTGCCAAAAAGTCTATTTTCTCAGTATCATAACATGTATCAGATTTAGGAAACTCATTGGCAATATGAGCCTAAATTATTTAATTCAGGAAGCCAATTTCATAACTATAGTAAGTTATATTCTTAGACATATTAATCATTTGTGTTTGCTTAAAATATATATCTTTTCCTTGTAGGTGAATTACATGGGAAGCCAAGTTATAAAAAATTTTCTCAGTGAGAATAGAGTAAGAAGAGCTGAAGTTAGAAGAGAAGGGGATTAAATGCTAAATAAAATGAAAATGATGTCCTGATGCTTTCATATCCAAAATGAATTTACTGCTACCAGGTAGGTCTAGCATTTACATAAACATGCATACATTTCTACTTAGGAAATGGTTTTCCCCCTTAAATTATCTGCCAGGCATGATTAGTCTTTGTCTCATATGGCTTTTCTTCTTCTACTATTTCACCTGTAAGTGTTCACTTTTTTATTAACATTGTCTTGCTTTAGCTGTATTGCTACAGAATAGCAATACAGTAGGCAATGTTTGGAATATGGGCATTGATGTCACACTGCGTGGAGTCTGATGGCCCGTGGGCTAGCTGGGACCTATTCTTATGAGTCGTGTAACCTTGAGCAAGTCACTTAACTTGTCTATGTTTTGGTTTCCTATACATAAAATGGAAGTAGCAACAGCTAATTTCCAAATTTATAATACATGCCTGGCACAATTACTTAATATATGTAAGTGGCAATATTTATTTTCATTCTGATTTTATTCACCTATTTGTCACCAGAAATAATTTTTATTTACTTAATGCACTTGTGTACATCTTACTTGATTAAAGATGTGTGATCTGTATACTTTACATTTCAAAGGAAAAGGGGATACTGTAATCAGTGTTGAACATGAGTTGAAAGTTGATGTCAAATCATGTTCAATGATGTGATGATGGGATGATGTGATGGTGCTACATGTGCACTAAGGATGTAAGGGAACTAGTTGTGAGACTGATGATAATGGAACAGATGAGTCAGCAGAAGAAGAGCAGACAGGAAAAGAAAGCAACTGAGATGATTCACATGTACATCATTCCAGCTCCCTCTTCCCCAAATCTGCCTGCTGAATTTGCATAATCTGCTTGCTAAATTTGCATAATCTGCTTGCTAAATTTGCATCGGACTTGTTTTTAACCCTGAAATAAAATATTTTTTTCCTGAGCTATATTGAGTTGTTTTCTCTTACTTGCAAATGATAATTTTGACCAGAACAGAGAAATATTTTTGATGATTTATTTCTCAATGTGTGTGTGTGTGTGTGTGTGTGTGTTGGCAGATAGGCTACACATATCAGATGCTGTATTCAGTTGTCACCTACAATATGATCAATCAACAGAATGCATCATATGCTCAAGTGGTGAAATACATTAGTTCAAAGGGCAAAGCATATAATCTTTCAAATTTTATTTGCAAATTATGGAAAGGATGACTCAGTTATCAAAAAAAGCAGACTCAGGAAAGAATACTGATTTTATTGCTTTGGCTTCCTGTTGATGTAGTAGGCAGAAAGGAAATTTAGATCTTTCTTTTCTCTTTTAGTATTGTTTTAAATGTATGTCATAGATAGATAGATTAGATAGATAGATAGATAAATAGATAGATAAGATAGATAGATAGATGATAGATAGATAGATAGATAGATAATGATAGATAGATTTTAAGTTTCCTTCCAACACCATGCTTGAGACTTTGTTTCAGTGGGCAAAATTATAGTTCCCAAAAAAAAATCTTCAGAGATTTTCAATTCTGATAATGTGGCAGAGAGAGATAAGTTAGAGTTCTTACTGCTATGAATGCATTGAAGTTTTAAGTAGAATTAAATTTTAAAATAGTTAAAATTATGTAGCTAGGGTCACTAGAATAAGACAGCTATACATATTGGGCAAAAGAAGAAAGCAAAGCTAGAGTGATAAGAGTAAGAAGGGAAGCAGAGAACATACAACCAACCTCTGAAAGAGCTGTAGAGCCATAGTCATGTAGTTCCATGCAAAACTGGGGATTGGAAGGAAACATTGTTTGGCATAGTGACATGAAAGATTATAGCTGTCACACTAGAGATGTGTATAAAAAGAAGAGTGTATGTTTGATATGCCATCTGAGGACCATGAAAAATGAGTTATCAAATTGTTCAGGAGAGAGGGTCCTAGATTTCAGCTAGAGAAGCAATGACAGCAACAGAAGCACAGAGCAGGAGTGATCCGCATTATGAGGTAACAAGTGCAAAATCATTAAAATAGCAGTGAACCTCAGAGCCAAGAGCAAACCACAAAGTTTGAGTGAAGTCACAAGGTGGCGATGACTTACTAGCCACTTCAAAAGAGAACATAATGGCCATCAAGCAGAACACAAAAGCCACAGCAGACTCTGCAGGGGACATGGGAGACCTGTGGGCTGGGTGTCCAAAAGTAGAATGTCCATGGGTGAAAGATAAATTGTTCAATAACTTTCACTCACATTGTTTTATTATATTTCTACAAATAACTATGAAAGCTGGGGAGATACTTTGAAAACAGTGAATGAAGTTGTCTAAATGAAAACTAGAGATTCAGGGTGAACTGCCAGGAAATCATTATGAAACTTAAAAGTCTTGAAAACTACCAAGCCTTGAATGATAGCATACAGATTCTCTTTAATTTTTTTAAGCCGTGCTAGTGAAATTTTTTGAGCTATACTCCTCCTCGATAATCGATAGATTCAATTACCTTCTAAGATGTAGTGAATCAAACTATGTACCACACAGGTAAACTATAATTATAAAGGAATAACTCATTCAAACTCTAAAGAGCTTTATATATACAATCTCACAGTTTCCTGTTTTAAGAAAGCCCACCAACCCACCAGGAAATTGGTATTTCTAATGTTTTCCATCTTTTTGGTACATATTTCTTCAAATAAGTGTAACATATTTATCGGAATTTTTCTTGAAAACTATAGAAGGGTATTCTTGAAGTAATTTCCAGATTATTATATATGATCCAAGTAAACATAGGGCTGATAAAGTAGTGCTGATAAAAAATTAATGATTAATTTAGCAGAACATTACCAAACTTGTGACTGAGGACATCAAGGTTGTAAGAGGTTGTAAGGTGTGACTGGTAGCCCTAAGATTATGGGTAAAATAGTAACTCTTTATATTTTATATTTTTAACTCTAAACTGGTATCTAAACCTAAATTTAAACCACTCAGTTTTATTTATACTGGTTGTAACTCTTTTCTAACACATATTATTGTTAAACATTTTATTTTGTATCTTGCAGGAGGGAAAAGCCTAAGAGAGCTGCATCCTTCCCTAATTGATTTTTTTTTTCTCTGAACTGCTACTCACTTCACTGATTGAAAGTGAAACTAACTGCAGAATGTCAGTTTTTTAAAAACTGCATAACCAAAATTCGTGCTCATATTTCTGCTTTCATCCCAACTTCCACCATAACAAAAACATACATTGAAGATGAATGAAAGAATAATTATCACTGCAACAATGCACTTCTAACATATTCTAGTCACTACATTCTGGGGGTATCTTCTCTATATAAGTACTGGTGAGAGGACCAATAGCACAACTGTGATAGTGTAAGTACCTGCTTAGATGATGTGCTCTAGGGCCTCACTACATAAAGTGTGTTTCACAGACCAGGAGCATTTTTACTACAAGGTTGCTTGTTTAAAAAAAAAAAAAAAAAGTTTATCCTTGCCCTGCTCCAGACTTATTCAACTGGAATCTGCATTTTAACAAGAACCCAGGTGATTTTTGTGCACATCACAGTTCAGGAAACACTATTTTAGTGACATCAAAACTGCATCCTTTCACTAATCAATCTTTCTCTCTTCTTTCCTCCTTATCTTTTCCTCTCTTTTCTTCTCTCTCCTATTTTATTTCTCAAGTGTTTATTCTCGTAATTTTTCTGTTTAGTTTTACTCATCTCTCTGCTAACCAGAAATATTCCCCATGAGAGTTTCTGTTTCTTCCTCTGTGTCAGATGGTAACATAGTTGGGGGATGCAAATGTACCTTAAAGTGCACATTTATCATGAGATAAAAGAAAAACCCATGGCTCTAAACTCCCACATAGCTCAGTGTATCCTATTATAGAATTGTTCCTTCAGAAGGCACAGAGAGTCCAACTCAAGGCTGACCAGAAAATGGGAGGAAACACCAGATACATATCAATGATTAATGATCAGATAATAGGTCAGAACATTGGGACAGGCGCTCCTTAATTGTGGTCAGATGTGAGAGACAAAAGTTTGGGCAGGTTCACAGTGAGAACCTAACAAACCCATGGGGACACTTAAGAGCAAAGGGAGAAATGGATAATCAGCTCAGAGAAACAACTTATCTGAGCTACCATCTTTTCTCTCATAGAACACTGCAGCAGTCTCCAAAATTACCTCCCTTCCTGACTACTTCTACTCCCCTCCTGATGGTTCTAGAATTTGTAACACTCAAATGGCATCCACGAAACTTATAATAAAATCCATCACTTCATCATGGAGTGAAATGCCCTGTGGGATTCATTCCCTGACCTCACCACTACCACTTGCCTCTTTGCTCACTAAACATTATCTCACTGGCCTGATTTTTGTTCTTCACACACATTATGCTTTCAGCAACATTTAAATTGGTCTCTTTGCATGAGACACTCTTTGTTGGACACCTTCTTCTTAGGATGGTAGAAATTATCTTTGATCACTTATGATAATGCCTTTCTTGATAATCACTCTCGTTCCTAACACACTGTTGAATTTTATGCAGAGTAATTTATATCTGAAATAACTAATTTACTTGATTATTATGTGACTCATTTCACTTGTGGTAAACACTACAAGGGCTATGACCATGTCTTTCTTGCTTACTGCTCTATTCTAGAGTGTTAAGTTGTGCCTACATAGAGTAAGAACTCAGTATTTTTAAAAATTATTAATGACTGCCTTTTTATCAGGTTCATGCATAATCTTATTTAATATGCAATACAACCCAGTTTGATGTTACAATCACCATTTTATAGATGAGAAATAGGACTTTAAAGGGATCACTTATATAGTAAAAACATGCCTGAAATTCAAATCCAGACCTTTCTAATGTCAAAGAAAAGGCTCATTCTATATTCTAAACAGTTCATTTAGTCAAAAGATACCAGATAAAGGTGACTTATCAAGGGTATAGATGCTCATAAGTAGGGAATTGTATTAAAGGGTCCTTGGAAATAAATCTTGTTCTTTCATTTCTGAGAGTCTGTGGACCACTTTCAAAGTGACGCAAGCATGCAATTGAAGACTCTGTTCTTTAGTTTTAGCTCTTAAAAGTAAATTCTTACTAATAGGACCTCATATTAGAGGCTATTTTCTCAGATGTCATATGGCTTGTGGTCATTTTTAACAATGTAAGGTTCTCATATTATGGAGAAGTGAAGAAAAATTATGCTTCACATGTGGCATCAGCAAGGGACATATTTCTGTAAGGATTGTGGACAATATAGACAAGCATTTTCAGATATTTTTAACTATTTTAGTTGTTTTATTCCTGCTCTTTTTTTGCTTTATTTTTCCAACTGTAAGTATAATATACATTATTGTATACACACACATATACAAGTAATTTCTTTCATAAGTAGTTTCCTGACACACAAAGCATAAGGAAATATCAAAGGAAGAAAGTTTCTGATAGTACTCTCGCGTAAGGCTCCTGGAGCTATTAGTAGAGTCAAATGTAGAGGGTAAGAATTTAAAAGGAAGAAGCATTAGTTAAGGTACCAACTACTTACCTTACAAAATTTACTCTTCATCTCTTGTAGATGACTAATTTTATTCCCAGTACCCCCAAGAAAGCTGATGCTTAGAAAGGATATGTATCTTGCCCAATGCACACAGCCAGAGAGGAGTGAAAAGGACACTTTTACTTTTTTTACTCACTCAGGTGGTCTGTCCACAATCACATGCTATATTCACATTCTCTGGAGCTTGGTGGGATGAAGAAAATGGCACAGTCTGCATTCCAGGCATCACTTAATTTTAGAGGAAAGGAAGCGAAGAGAATTAAGTGGAAGAAATGATGTAGATGAATTCATGCCCAACAAAAGTAGAGTGTGACTAAATCTGTGCTATTAGACTTGGGTAAATATCAGAATGATGGAGGTGGGGGCATTTATTTTAAAATGCAGTTTTCTAGACCACCCTCCCAAATAACATAATGACACCACTCAGGGGTGTTGCTCAGGGTGTGTATTTTTTTAATCATTCCAAGTGATTTTAAAAATTGTCAAGTTAAGAGAAACACTGATTTAATTAATCTCTCTGCCATTTCCAGGCATGAATTCATCATTTATTTTTCGTTTCCATCAGTCATCTACCATTTACCAAAGTTTAAATAGCTGTAAGCTTTGCTATAAACAGGTATATAAAGGCATTATAGAAGCTCATTATTGCCTTTCAGAAATTTATTCATGCACAAATTCACTGATTTTAGTATGTTCAATAAGAATATGGATTCAAGAATCAGACTGCTTTGGAGTCTAATGTCAGCAATGGTCATTACTAGTACAGTGACTTTGAACAAGTAATTAAATGAATGCCTCTAAGTTTCTTTCTTTCTTTTTTGAGACGGAGTCTCGCTCTGTCGCCCAGGCTGGAGTGCAGTGGCATGATCTTGGCTCACCGCAACCTCTCTCGGCCTCCAAAAATGTTGGGATTACAGTCGTGAGCCAACACACCTGGCCGCCTCTAAGTTTCAATCACACCACTGCACAATGATGACAGTAAAACTAGTACCTGAATCATAAGGTTGCTGTTATGTCTAAGACAATAGTTGTAAAATGTTAAAGCAGTAACCAATATTTAGCTAATGCTAATTAAATATTCATTATTCCCTATTGGGAATCTAGCAAGAACCAAGCCTTGTGCTAAATAAAAAACACAAAAAGAGAAAAGATGGTTATAAAGATTATCCTGTGGCTACAGTTTATATGCTCTTTTTGGATATTTATCTTATCATTCCCCCTTATACAAACCATATTTAAAGTAGTAAATTACAATTACTTTTTTAAACTTTGGGAAGCTGAGCATAAGTTCCCCCTCATTATCTTCTATACACCCCCCAAAAGAGAAAGGAATAGATAATACCACATTATGAATTAGTCTCTGATTCCTTAGGATTGGAAACTGAATTAAATATTCTGAAATTCAATTTCTCTAAAGGGTCACTTTCTTTGTTAAAAAACTTTTGTTTTAAGTTCATGGGTACAAGTGCACGTTTACCCCTTCTGAAGGAAAGGAAAGATTGCAGTTGAGTGAGATTTAAATAACACGGATTACATGAGTAAATTAGTCTTCATCTGGGTAAAATTTGAATTGACACACAAAAGTAGATCATATGCAAAGCATATTAAATAAATATCTAATTACTATTGTGAATCTATGAGCTATAACTTTAAAGCTCAGAAGTAGGAAGAAGAGGCAAATAATAATAATAATAATAATTGTTATTATAATGTGCACCAGAATAATCAACATTCTATTTTTTAAATTTAAATTTAAATCTATAATGGTATTAATTTCCTTAGTTTGATATTACTTACTGAGTACATAATACCAGAATGTAATCATATTGTAACAGTTACAGAATGCCATCTTTCCTGAGCTACTAACTTCAGTGATAGCCTAACCAATGCAGACATTAGGAAGAGGTAATAAGTAATAACATATGATTTACATTTTTATTAGAAAGCATTGTTTAAATTTCTACTAAGCAGTGGTTACTGGAGACAACTTCAAATAAGTATTTTTGAAATCACTGTATAAATAGTTAAAACTAAAATGGGCTTTGCCTACTTTGTTATAGTTTTCTTTTATATTATCTTTCTCACCATATATTAATCTGTACACTTAAAGCTTCATGTCTTTATCCTTCCTTCCCCGTTCTTACCACCCACGCTTCACACTGCAAATTTAAAGCCCTGAGCTTCAGGATATTTTTAAAATCATGGGAGACAGACATCTTCTTTCACACTGGAATAGATAATTACTGGAATGACATAACTGAAACATAGCCATAGTACTAAGGTTTTATTATTGTTATTATTATCATTATTATTATTATTAGGCAGCCAAATTTGATTCTGCAATAACAGTGTTGTATGACTGTGGGAAAATATCTCACGATCAATGCTTTCATGTGTAACTTCTTTTAAAAAATGATTCATGTTTAATAACATAAAACAAAAAATGCATTTGATAAGCTGTAAAATTTATCACCAAAGTCAGGATGAAACACATAAGCTCACAGAAGCTGAAGGATATTTTTTCACCAGATCATACGTTACAGTGCTTATTGTTAAAGCTGATGTAAAATTCAAGGTTTATATTATTGCCTTCGATGACCATTTATGGCTTAGTATAGAGAAAGAGCAACCAGTCAGGCTAGAGTTTCAGATGAGAAATTGTTTTTTACTTGTCCTAAGTGAAAATACAGAACATGCAATAGTTCTTTCCATTACTTGGAGTGTCAGGGAAGACTCAACCCAGATTAGAAAAGGTATCTGTTGGGATAAACAGGAAGCTGAGGAGCTACTATTCTCCAAGGTTGTTCTAGATTCTCTTAAAAATGGAAACTCCTACCAGTGGTTTCTCTTCAAACTTTCTACTTTCAGTAGTGTCCCTCAGCTGTAAAAATAAAAGGTGAGGCAATAGAATACGACTTAGCCATGAAAAAGAATAAAATTTTGTTATTTGCATCAACAAGGAAGGAACTAGAGGACATTATGTTAAGTGGAATAAGCCACAGAAAGATAAATATTGCACATCTTCACTCATATGTGAGAACTTAAAAAAAGTTAAACCAGATGCTGGAAAGGACAGTAAGGAGGTGGGGAATAAAGGAATGACTAATAAGTACAAAAATACGGTTAGATAGAAGGAATAACAGCTAGTGTTTGATAGCACAATAGAGTTACTACAGTTAACAATAATTTACCATATATTTCAAAATAACGAAAAGAGTAGAATTGGAACGTTACTGACACACAAAAAAAGATCAGTGGTTGAGGCGATGTATACCCCAATTACCCTGATTTGATCATCACACATGGTATGCTTGTACAAAGGTAGCACATGTACATCATCAATATGTACAACTGTTATATATTCATAATTGAAAATTAAAAATAAATGAATAGAGAGAGGACAAATAAATTATAATATTCCTTTTGTCTTAGAAACCACATATTTCCATTTTATATAACTTTCCTTGGAACTCTAAGACAACTATCCCAAGTGATTTAGGGTATGTAGTAATAATGGTTAAGCATGTGGGCTCTGAAAATGTAATGTGTTTAATTCCAGTTTCACCACTTACCAGCCAGCAGATTGACTTTGGGTAAATAACTTAAATATCTTTGTGTCAGTTTCTTTGTATCTGAAAATGTGCTAAACATTATACCTATGTCTTAGGGCTTTCATGAGTTTAAACTTATTAGCACATGTAAATTATATAAACTAGTGCCTGCAGGCAATAAGCATTTAATAGTTGTTATAAGGTACAGCAGAATCAGGCATGACAGAAGCTTAGTCTTTCAGACTCATGGATTCTAAATATATGAACTCTCTGCACTGGAGCTTATGTAAGAGCTTTTGGGTTGGAAATAAGTAAAAGTTGTGGCAGAAAATCCAGCTACTAGCATCCGCCTATGCCATCTTGTGTTTTCTTGGTAATTCTTATTAGCTTCATCTGTAAAATAAATGTTGTATGATTCTTTCAGATTTGAAAATTTCTCAAATTGCCAATCAATGTCACTGTTATATAGAATTAGTCACGTAACGGATTTTTTTACTTTAAAGTTTTGTGGCCATCCGTTCATTGAAACATACTGTGTTTTGTGTTTGGGAGTGGGGAGGAGTTGCAATAATCCAGTGACTGGTAGTGAAGAGCAAAGAATGGGAACAACGTTATGGTTTTTCTCTGCAAAGAAACCATATGTTGTTTTAGGCTGTTATTCCTAAAATGTGGAAGCTGAGACCCAGTGACTGACTGACAAACCAATACGTTATTGGTATTGACTTAAAGAAAGTATCAAAATTTTGATTAGCAACTCTTGTAAGAGAATAGCATTGCATTTGGTATATTCTTCTGATCATCTCTCTTCTCAGCATCATACCCTTTACTTGTATTCCCAACATCCACCTCTTGGCCTAGAAAAGTCCCCTCATAGGCATTTCTCAGCTGAACATCCATAAAGCCTAACCACCTTCTCTTTTACGAAGAACTTACCTCTCCAAAAATCCTTCCCTGTAGCTCTAAACTATACAATTACTATATACAATTACTGCCTATGATTATCTAACATTGTAAGAAGAAAGATAAAACTTTTAAAAAAAAATCTCAAACTCCTAAATTCTGATTCAATTAAGTAGAAATATGAAGGCTTATCCACCTTACTATTTAATTCACACATTTCAGGTCAATTCTCTATCCTTAAAAATTTTCTCTGTACCTCCTCTTTTTTCCCTTAATCACAACACCAATCTCATTCTCACCCAACTTTCTTCATTTTTGTCTCTGTCTTTCTCCCTTAAAAAAATCACAATCCCTTAATCACAACCCCAATCTCATTCTCACTCAACTTTCTCTATTTTTGTCTCTTTCTCCCTAAAAAACAAAAAGAAACAAATAAAATGATTTTGTAAATAGAAATATAGAATCTGGATTTCTCACCAATTACACCATAAGATGCACATTGTAAGCAATAAATAACTCAATTAACTTGCTTTCTATGCATCTTGTTTGATTCTACTTATGTATTTTCCTGGGAGAAGTGAGGCCCTTACCTTTGTTCAGTGTGACTCAGACAAAATTTTATCTAACTTCACCTTTAAACAGATAGGGGAAAATATGCAATTTATGAGTTTAGCTGATGGGCCAGCTCAATAGAAGTGGCTTATTTTATACTGATAAATTGGATATGGTAGCACTCAAGCAAAAATGGGCCCTATTGTCCAAGGTCATTTTCTTACACATGCTATCACTATGATACTGCCCGCTTTTTAAAATTTGCCATTGCTATCTTTCTCTGCTTATATACAATTAGTCTTATTAAATCTCCAACAGTTCAAAGGGCTCTTTTTAGCATTTTATAGGGAGAAAATATTGAGAAAATAGATTTTTCATAGTCTGGCTATAAATACATAGGTATCTTTTGAGTGAGGAATGAAGTACCCAAAAGACAAGAGGACTGGACTGCTGCTTTTTAAACTCAGATTACATAATATATTTCTAATTTCTTTCCCTAAATGACAGAAGGAGTTAGAATATAAATTAAATACAAATATAAATACAAATAACGATCTCATCTAATGATAATATAAGATCATTAAGTTGTAAGGATACATCTTTTTGGATTTAAAAACCCAGCTCTAGATTTATGAAAGTGGACCAAATTGTTTAAATTCATTTATCAATTACTTATTTATTTTTTACATGTTTTCTACTTGATCCTTGCTATGAAAACTCTGAATATGTTTGGTCCTACCAATCTGGACTTCAAGAAGAGAATCCTAAGGCTTAGATAGATGAATATTTATTCCAAATATACAGATGGTAAACTGAGAACCAGACCCCAAGATTGGTTTTCCCTACCTAAATCTAGTGCTCTTTAGATTCTTAACACACTGCTCTCTCCTATGAATAAGATAATTTCATGACTGAGTCATCATTACATGGCACGTAAATAATGATACTGATTATCCTTATAGTGCAACTATGATAATTGCTAGTATAACAGTATTAAAACAGTGATATAGAAATATTTTCTATTTCTAGAAAAATTGAATCCCAGAAACAGTGTATGGTTCAGGCCATGTGTACAGAGAATAACCACACATGATGCAAACCCAACATACAGTTGAGAGAATGAGGAGGGTGGAGGCTGAGAGAATGAGCTCTGTCATCATATAACCTGATAATTAATCTCTACTCCACCAATGACTACATGTATAATTTGTGAGCCATTACATAATCTGTCTGTGTCACAGTTTTCTCAATTGGAAATTAAGAAGTTCCTATGTTATAGAATTTGTCATGAAAATTAATCCTTATAAAGTTCTTAGAACAGCCCCTGGTACATAATAAATACTCAAAAAAGCATGTAGTCAAAAATGTAAATGATGTTGATTATGTGCTTTCAATTAATTAGTGACCAAGAATACTTTAACCCCATTGTTTACTTACAAAAATGAAATGAATTCATGTTTGGCTCACCGAGGTTGTAGCAGCACTAAACTCTCTACTATACTTGTTTGCTGTTTCACAATACTTACATGAATATGCACTCAATCTGGAAAGGCAGCATTAATCAGAATTGTAATCACGCCAAGAAGGCTATAAAAACAAGAGCTCATATTTCTTTTACCAAAGACTAGCACAACTCTGAGACATTTTGAGATCTGTCCCAACTTTACTCAAGTGTAACTGCATCAGCAATGAAGATACTTTGTATTTTTCTGACTTTTGTCTTCACTGTGTCTTGTGGTCCATCAGGTAATATTTGTTATTACAGAAAAGATGTGAAAGGCAAAATGTTCTTATAAATGCTTTACTCTGAAAATAATAAAAACAAATAAATTATTGTTAGGAGATTTCATATGAACTCCTTATAAGGCAATTTACTCTATTTTTTCATGGGGGAAGAAATGAGTAGAACTGGTAGTTGAGAAAATAATTTTAAAAACTTCCTGAGATGTAGAATTAAATTTATTTATTGTGTTGTTTTGTGTGATGACACTATAATTTTTTAGATACTTCCCACTGCCTTCTGTTTCAAAATCAATTTTACCAACTGCTATTGTAGCTACCATCAAAATTAAGCTTTTTACAGCCAACCTAATGATTGCTAGGGGTAGAGAGAAAAGGAGTTGGAGGTGGATGATTATTTAGAACACAGAACATGTAGGCTATTTCTTCCATGTCTTTTTCTCTTTACTTTTGAGGAAGCACACACAAATTAGATATTTAAAAATGTTCTATTTATTAAATGATAATTTAAAAAGCTGGTGACGAAAGCAATATTGTTAGATAAATAAGTATATTATACCAGCTGAGAGACGGAAAAATTTCAATAGAGTTGCTTGGGAATGATTTCAGAAACAAAACGGTTTAACTCTACATTTTAAAGAGTTTATTCATCTCTGTATCTAAGGATATTAAATCTGGACTTATGGTCATAGCTACTTTTTCCTAGTTCCACAGAAAAAAACAAGAGAAGTTGCAGAGAGAAAAAGAGAATGTCAGCTTGTTCGTGGTGCTTGCAAGCCGGAATGCAACAGCTGGGAATATGTATATTGTTACTGCAATGTTAACCACTGCTGTGTGGTACGGGAATACCAAAAGCCAATCATTAACAAAATCACTAGTAAACTCCATCAAAAATAAATTATAATTATAAAACACTGTATAACAATTTTACTAATAAAAATGAATTTTTGCTATCTATTAATCTATATTTAAGTTGTTGGTCTCTGGCCTTCTGGATTACACAATTATATCATGGCTAGTGAGTTCAATGTTTGCTTAGTACAAGAGAAATAAAGAAAAAAAGAGTGGTAGCATCTTCTTCACTAAATTGGCAGAAGTTTATCTCCAGCCATGAGACAGAGGACTTTTGATTCTTGTTCTCTTCATCTCTGACCTATTTATTTGCCTGGTACAGAAACATTTATTTTCATATGATCTTTGAGATAGTAAACATAAATTATGGTTTATGTGCCTTCTCTTAGTTTCCATATAAATGTGTTTGTTTCTTGGACACAAAGTTATATAGATGCTAATCACATAATAACAGAAGACTGATAAAAATAATTTTAAGAAAGAGCTAATCAAACTGAAAAGGGAGTAAAATGAAATATATTAACACCTTACCCATGTAAAAATACATCAAAAGAGAAAAACAGCAGGAGGAAAAACATTAAACCCTAAGAGTAGTTATGTTGGAGAGATGAGTTCATGGCTAATTTATTTACTTCTTTATAATATTATATTGTTCTACATATATACTTATAATTTTGTGATCAGGATAAAAGCAAATTAAAAACATCTTAATAGCTTTTTAAATTTTAAAATAATATGAACATTTAGAACAATATAGAAATGTTCAAAGACAAAAAAGAAAAGTCACTTCTAATTCTAACATCCAAAGCTGACTATTATAATCAATCTTAAACATAGGCTGCCAATCCAAGGGTCTTCTCTCTTGGTCCTCAAGAATTTTATTTAACTTCTTTCATCTTATACTTCAATACTTAATGCGTCTGTTTTTGTCCTTGTCTTCAATGAATTCATTGGGTTTCCAAGTTTCCACATTCCACATTAATTTCTATTATACTATTAAAATAACTTTAACATAAACTTTCTTATTAATTATAAAGCATCAGTAAAACTTGGCATTCAGGATTTAAAGTATCCACCGAATGTATTTCTTACTTAAACCTATAACAACAATTTGGACAGTATAAAAATTTAGGGCAGAGTTCTGACTTAGAAGAAATCAAAGAGTTTCAGTGAATTTTAGGTTTAAGAGAAATGGATTACTTGCAGTTTTCTTATTTGAAACATTTACCTAACTATGTGATCACTCATTAAAAAATATAGTCAGAGGAGCAAACTTGGAAAGGAACACTTATAACATATTAATTTTACACTTTTCTGCTATATTCATGTGTGAAGCTCAAGAAAGAGAAATGTGCTTCCAATGTAGATTTGTCTAGCCATTAACCAAAGCAATGAGATAAAATCACCCAATGAAAGGCTACAGACCAAGGTGGAAAAGTATGAAATCCCAAGGAATAGGATTTAAATAATTCTATGTGAAGAACTGGAACCCACAAAGGAGGATAAGAAGGAGTTAGCTAATGTGAAATCACTCCTAGGCTATGTCTCTCAGGTGAGTTTTCAGACATAAAGAAAATAGGCAACCTCATACCCCATTATATTCTATGTTAATTTTTTGTCACGCACAATTCATGAGCATAATAAAATGTTGTGTTTTTCTTCTACTTTAAGCCAACAAGTTTTAGAGTAGTTTATTGCACAAGAATATAAATCAGAACAGAGCTTAACTTTCAAACTACAGAAATTTTTGTTAAGTAGCAATAAGCAAAAAATTATGGGTAGGACTTCTGGAAAAATGGAGTAAAAAATTCAGAAAATCTGCTTCTCCATAAAAAGAAGAAAAAGATCATCATAAAATTGTCTAAATCCACTTTATAAAGAGCTCTGCAAATTAACTAGACTTGCAAAAAAATCCAAGGAGCCTTTCTTTATTCAAGAAAAATTACGGAATCTCCACAATTCTTCCCTCATGAGGTTTTTAGCTTTGTTTAAATGCAATCACAATCTAATTGAATAATTAAAATCTTGTGGAGAGAGCTAAGATTTCTGGTATAGAAACTTCTGCCTCTGGAAAAATAGCAAGGTTTCTTCTTCAAGATATAGGGAGTCATAAGGCATTCTACTTGTAGTAAGGAAGCCCATTCAGCCCGCATTCACAGACTTTACCATGAGAATTCCATTGCAGAGAAGAAAAGATATGCGTGACAACAGAGGAAATCCTACAATGTATTCAGTTCTTCATCCAACATATAAGTAAAATCAGTAGCATGAATATCTAAGATCACAGTGACAAACAGAATGCTAGACTCTGAGAAAACAGATCAAGAAAAAGAATATAATGTAACACAAAACAAACAAACAAAATCTCTCTAAAATGTATTTACAGAGGTATTCAAGAAGCCTTTACATCTATAATACAGGACTATAATTCTATGACATCAGAATAATCAAAGAACAGAAAATGGCACTTATATTCCTTTTTTAGCAAATGAAAAAATTTTGCTTAAAAAATTGCAAAAGCTAAATATAAAAGTAAAAGATTTATTTAAAATCAAAAAATAACAAATAGACATAAAAGTAGGAGAGAAAATTATAGAGAAATCGCTAAATGTTTGACTTAAAAACATCCCCAAAAGAGAGAAAATAAACAAACAAATAAGGAGGGAAGAACTTATCTGAGGAAAAAAAATATAGAAAGAGGAAGAAAATTTCCCAGATCCCAGGAAAGATATAAGCTCACCAATACCAGAACGATAACTTATTCATAAGAAATTTACACCAAGAAATGTGTGAATCATAAAGTTTGGGAGACTGAGTCGGAAAACCAATGTCCTAATGACATCAAGAGAGAAAAAATTAAAACATTTAAAAGGAGCTATCCCGGCATTAGAGTTTTCATCAGGAAGACTGGATGCCGGATGTTAGTAGAGTAACAGCTTCAAAGTTCTGAAGGAACATGATTTTGAACCTAGATTTAACATCCAAATAACTAAATGTGAGGGCAGAATAAAAATATTTTTTGGAAAGGAAATTCTAATTAAAAAAAATCTTTTCTGAAAACAATTCTGGAGGGAGAAAAACAAGAACAACAACAACAAAAAGACACAAGATCCAGATCACAGTAAATTAAACTCAGGAGGGCAGGTTTAGAAAAATCTTAGAATGAAGCAATCTCAGGAATCACCTATGCTACTCAGATAAACCTGACGATAGAGAATGCCTATTATTTATATTTTGTCCACATATACAAAGAAAACTGCAGGAAGAAATACTTTTCAATAATGACATAACCAAATATAAAACAAAATAAAAACACAGAAAAACACTTAAGAAAAAAGGAAGCAGAAAGAAGAAAAGAAAGATATAAAAGAAATTATTGGTAATAATGTTAATAATAATGCCAATTTGACTTTGAAACCAAGAGCATTTCTCTTTGATTAACCTAAGTGTTGTGATATTGGGCACATAGAAAAAGGCAATATAATTGATAACACTTATTGTATTACAGTCTAAAAATAAAGTGTATGTTTTAATTCTAATTATACATAGAGTACACATATTATCTTACACAAGATGAAAGGAAATGTGTAACAAATGAATGAGATGTAAAAAGTGGGGAGAATTGCTGGAGTAACTAGCAAGAGGGCTAATATTTTCATTTTAAGTGAGGAAGGCTTAATATTGCAACTACAGTTGATAGGAAAAATATAAGTGTTTTATTGAAGATTATAACATTTTTAAAAAATTAACATAACTTCAAAATATTTGATAAAGATAGCCTAGAAAAGAGTGTAAGTAATCTAAATTTGTAATTTTCTTAGTAGAAACCAAGAGATGTACTCTGTTTGGTAAGCCAAGATAAGATATAAACTACATCCTTGTTCTTATGTTAGTAATCACTAGAGGGCTTAGTGGGCAGGAAATTATTGCTATTCATTACAGTCTCTTCTCATTATTTACTGTGTCCATGTAATTAAATATTTAAATGTTAAAAAAAGTGGAGAATTATTGAGCTTTACTAGGAAAACAAGAGTTTCGTGAATATTTAAGTTCCATCTGAAAAATGTAACAGAAATTAGTGATAAAAGTGAGGCTTAATATTTGGGTCTTGTAAATGAATAATTTGGGGGAAATTAATGGGATAACATGATATAATTAAAATTTTTTGATATGCAGGCATATTGATGAATTGACACACCAGATTAGTGATTACAGTAAGTTTTGAAAAGTAATCAGCAGATTAATGGACAATGTTCAGCTGTTTTATTTCTGAAGTAGTAAATAAGTATTTACCTTAAATTTATTCCATGGATGCCCCTTTGCGTTGATCATTAATTAATTAGCAATGATAGGAAGATGCCATGTTTACAGCTATCATTCACAGAGGGATTCCTCCCAAAAGCTCTATTATTTTCAAGTGTTTTCAATTTGGGTAATTCTGCCCACAGCCATAGTCATTGGAGCAGAGATAGGCACACAAAATTAAAACAATTTCAGGATAACGAGAGTTTCTCTTCCATGAGAAAACTATAAATAGTAAATGTCTTTTGGGTTTTGGAAAGTTCTCTAGTCTCTATATTCTGTTATCAAGTCTTTCAACAACTTCTTTCTACAGAATGAGGATCTTTTACTATCTCCATTTTCTGTGTTATGTGACCTTCATTCTACCAAGTAAGATAGATGTCTCTGTTATATTTGTGTAAAACTTCTCACTAGAAATAGAAATAATAAATTATTAATTGTAGAATGCAAATTTTTAATGCAATCTTATCAATTAAATAAGTGTCTTTATTATATTGAATCTTGGTTTCCTCATTGATAATATCATTATACTGGTGTACTGTACCCACCTCATTCTCCAAATATGTAGATAAAATGAGATAATGAAGATAAGATCTTTCAATTTTTTTGGACTGAGTTTTCTTCTAGATATTTAAATTGTTAAGAAAACTATAATATATTAAATTTATTTATAAGTCTCAAAAGTGAAGGCTTGAAAGTAATTAGACCCTAGAGAAACTGAATGAACTGAGAACAGCAGTGTATATTTCTTGGAATATCAATAACAGAATCTATAAGATGATCAAATGGATATTAGAAAATATTTTGAACTGAATAGTAATAAAAATGAGATAAATCAAAGTTCATAGTAGGGTTTACAAGGAAATTAATATAGTTATATCCATATATCTAAAAAGAATTAAAACTAAAAATGTAACTAAAATTTTAACTGATGAAGTTAAAAAAGAAAATCAAATTAAAATGACAGTTACAAGCATATAATAAGACATAATTAGATATAAGTAGAAAACAGACACTAGAGAAAATAAAGAAGGCCACATTTTGTTTTTTGAAAAGACTAACGAAATTAATAAAGCTTTGACAAAACTGTAAAGAAAAAGTGAAGGCAAAACTAAACTTTATCAGAGATATTAGTATATATGCTACAGATATCAAAATGATCATGGGAGAATATTGTGAACAAGAAACTTTTTGCATCTGTATTAATGAGTAATTTTCTTTCTTGTAATGTCCTGATCAGTTTTAGTACCAGGTATTGTTGATCTCATAAAATAAGTTAGAAACATCCTTTTATTTTCTATTATCCGGAAAAGTTTGTGTATAATTGGTGTTATTTCTTCTTTAAATGTTTAGAATTCAACAGTGAACCTATCTGGGCTGGGTATTTTCCCTATAGAAGCTTAATTATTATGGATTCTATTCCCTTAATGAATTTGGAAACATTTAGATTTTCTATTTCTTTTTGTTGTTGTTCAGATTCATTATGATGTAATTTTTTCAGAAATTATCTAATACATATAAATTTTTGAATAAATCAATGGAGACTAGAGAACCCAGAAACAGATAAAGATGGCACTACAGAACAATGTAATAAATAAGCTTTTCAATAAATAGGGCTGGTTCCATTGCATAGCCATATGAAGAAAAAATGAAACTTGACTATTGCCTCTTACCGCATCCAAAATCTCATTCCAAATAACCTGAGATGCAAGCATGGAAAAAGGCAAAACAATAAAGCATGCAAGTTAATGTAAAAGAATTTACTTACAATTTTAACATACAAGTAGTAGTATTTCTTAATCAGTAGAAAAAATAGTATTGACTACATTAAAATTTGGAAACTTTTGTCAGTCAAAAAACACCAACTAAAAAAAGCAAGCTCTATATGGAGAAAAATATGTTCAATACATTTAGCATACAAAAGGAACACAACTAGAATATATAAAGAACATACATAAAACAATATAAAAAAGACAGACTGTCCAATAGAAAACCAAAGATGGATCACTTTCTAAATGATAGATATTTATTAGGTCAGTAAACATAAGAAAATATGTTACCCTTTTTCAGTAATCAGAAAAATTGGCATTTTATTATGAAATATAAAATGGGTTAAGATATATGAGGTGTCATTACATTCACATCATAATTACTAAATTGAAAATATCAAGCATTTCTTAGATTTAGATGTCTGAAACTATATGCAATGCTTCTGGAAGTTTAAGTTAGCACCAATTATTTGAACATATGTTTGGCATTATCTATTAATGTTGAAGCTATGTAGACACCTTACCATTGTATTTCACCCTTAGGGATATGCCCAACAAAAATGCCTGAGCATGTGCCCCAAGAGTCAAGTACAGAGGTATTCAAAAATGGGAAACAACCTGAATATTCATCAGCAGATAAGGCTAAAATGTCGTATATGTATGTAACAGTCCACTATATGATAATGAACATGGAAGAATTATAGTTATACAAAACAAGAACAAATCTCAAAATACAATATTGTGAGTGAATAAAATCAGATGTAAAAATATATGTGCTGTACTGTTGCATTCACATAAAGCTTTAAAATGAGCAGGCTTAAACAAAATATAAATCAAGACAATTTTTTTTTAAATGAAAGAGTGAAAGGAATAGTAATTGTAAGGGGGCACAAGTGTGCCGGAAATGTTCTATTTCTTGACTTGGGTAGTGTTTACATAGGTCCCTAATGTTTAATAACACTCTTAGCTGAGCATTTATTTTTGGGTACTCTTCGGCAAGTTTGTTTGATTTTCTTTTTAAAGTTCATACATAAAGAAATAAAATACAATAAAGCATCTGCTGTTTCTATTACACATTTTTGTAATCTAAGCTGTTTCTGTTTCAAAAATCCATAGCTATATTCATAAAATGCAATTGATAGCTGAAAGAGATCTAGAGTTTGTGAGTTTAGCATATAACAACATTAAGCATACACTGAAAATCATTTAAAGAGGTGAAGAAATTATTTTAATAAATAGTGTGGAATAATTATTTAATCATTTAAAAGAAATGAAGTTAGCTACATATCTGACAAGAACAGTTGATATAAAGAGAAAAATACTATAATAAATAAAATACTATGATGAAAAAATCTATGCAAGAATTTCTTATTTTGAAGTTAGAATAATACATTAAAATAGATTATTTTTGTACATTTCTGCATATAAAAATACAAAATTGTTTACATTTTTTAAATTGAATATTTATGTATCTTGTAATGAAAATGTAATTGTTTAAAATCCATAACTAACAATATAAAAAACAACAACTAAGGAAGACCAATTGGTGACATATATGACAGATAAAAGTTACTATCCACAATATATTTTTAAAATTCTTATGAACTTATTAATTTTAAAAAATTCCAGTTATATAATCAACAAAGCATGTAAAAATTTTTATAAAAAGAAGGAAAAGTATTCAAGATAAATAAAGACATAAAAATTAAAATTGCAATGGGGCAAAAATTGCATAAATTTTTGTGGCAGTACCAAAACTCTAAAATTAAACATTTTTACAACTATCATAAGGATATATCATATAAGTATTAAAATATGTAAACCACATTATCATAATCATAAAATATTAAAAATTTTAGATATGATATTATTGTCCAAAAATAGCTGAAAGATTATACACATTGTCATGTAGCTCTACAAATATCTTGAATTTTTTTTGAGAATAATATGTGTCATGAAGTTTTTAATCATATATTAATTTTAAAACAAGTTTTAATTTTATATATACATGGGGTATAAGATAGTTATATATACTTGGGGTATAAGACAGTTATATATACATGGGGTATAAGATATACATGGATTTATTTTTTTTTGGTATTTTCTAAACTTGGTACAATGTACACATCCTATTCTATGAAATCAGAAGTAATATATGCTTAAATAAAAGATTAGTAATTTCTGCTACTCTTCTTTTACTGTAGCCACATGTACCTTGGTGGATGCTGATTGTTGCACCAAACGTTACGGTCGTTGTAAAAGAGACTGTCTTGAGATTGAAAAGCAAATAGACATATGTTCCTCACCAAGAAAAATTTGCTGCACTGAGAGGTTGTATGAAGAAGATGATATGTTTTGAAAAGAAAGGCATACCTCTGAACAAAGAAGTTACATGTGCACCAGTGCAGAGAGGTGTGGGAATATAATTAGGACTTCTGAAATAAATAATTAAATATATAAGCCAATATTGCTATCTTCCTTTGTGAGTGTTAATTTCATATACAATAGAATGAGATAGAAATTCTCTTATTTTTCCCAACTAACAGTTTTGATATAAGCATATCTGGAGCTATGTTTGCCCTACTTTAGGTCTAGTTTTAATCTGTCTTGGGCCACCTAAACTTATACAATTGAATGTTTCCCAATTTAGCCATGATCTCATTAGAAACTTGATTCATGAAAATCAATATTTATGGACTTATCAGTTGTCTAAATATCACCATCAGATTATTGGAGTCAAGATGCAAAAAGCCTAAGCAAGAGCTAAAAGTATAAGTTCAGGAGAATACTGATAATCTCACTAGCCCTTCCTCTGTCACCTTGCAAGAACCTCGTTCAAAAAGGGATATTAGATACATTTTTGATTCATTAAGAACTGGGTTTAAATACAATCTAAACATTGATCCATTAAGAACTGATTAATTAAGAAGTGGGTTTAAATACAATCTGAACTTTGGATAAAGAATTTAGACTCGCAAAACATTGCCTGGGCTTATTAGCATTTTCTTACTTAGCTCTGGATGGAATAGGAAAATGCATTAAGGTCTGTAATTTAAACCTCAATATAAATATTAGGCAGTACCAGTAGTTTCTCTAATATTAAAATACGGTGAAAAACATGAAGACTAGAATTTGTTTTCTATCTAAAAACAAAGTTTAAATTCACCCTGTGTCAAATTTTACCAGGTAACCAAAAATACTTGTTTTTAAAAACTACTGGTTCAGGATTATTATTTTGCTTGTGTTGTTTTTGTTACTATTTTAATCGGAAATTTTGTGAACCTAGTGGGAATGTCTACCATATTAACTAAAATTAATGATCAAAACAGGAATCCCATGCTAGTGATAGTGAAACACCATGGGTTGGGCCTAGATCCTGTTGCTTACCGTGCAGAAAGCCAATCACTGAGACAATAAATATAGCCAAGGAAGAAGGCTTTAATCAGGTGCTGCAGTGAAGAAGATGGAAGTTTAGTCTCAAATGCGTCTCCCTGACCCACTAAAACTAGGTGTTTATATAGCAAGGAAGAAATGTAACAATGTGTAATAAAACAATAACTAGGGAGAGGCACCAAAGAAGTCATGATGAACGAGGGGTCAGGCATCTCATTGTCAGGATATGGTGATCTGGTGAGTTTCAGTTCTTTGATACTTTTTTTGAGAGGCCTGAAGGTCCTTTTCTGAGGAAGGAACTCAGATAATACAAATGTAAGCTTCAAGTTTTAAGATCAGAAATGTCAATTTTTATGTTTATCCAAAAGAAAAGTCTATGGGACTATTGAGTTGGTTTCACTAGGACAAAGATCAAATACCCATTGGGGATTTGAGTGATTTGTACAGTGGCCCCCTTTTATGTGTGGTTTCAATTTCCGCAGTTTTAATTACCTGCAGTCAACCGCAGTCTGAGGATGTTAATTGGAAAATTCTAGAAATAAACCACCCTTAAGTTTTACATTTTATGCTTTTCTGAGTAGCATGATAAAATCTTGCACCTTCTTGCTTCATGCTTCCTGAGACATGAATTATCCTTTTGTCCAGTGTATCCATGCTGTCTGTGCTACCCACTTGTTAGTCACTTGTAGCCATCTCAGTTATCAGAGCAACTACCACAGTATAGCAGTGCTTGTATTGAAGTAACATTTATTTTACTCAATAAAGGAGTAAAACTCAAGATAGCAATTTAGATATGTCAAAGAGCAACTATGAAGTGCTTTAAGTGAAAATGTAAAAATTCTTGACTTAATAAAGGAAAAAAATGTATGCTGAGCTTGCTAAAACCTATAGTAAGAACAAATCCATCAGGATAATTGCAAAGAAAGAACAAGAAATTTATGCTAATTTGGCTGTTGTACCTCAAAGTGCAAAAGTTATGGCCATAGTGCATAATAAGTGCTTAGTTAAAATGGAAAAGGCATTATATTTGTGGGTAGAAGACACAAACAGAAAATGTGTTTCAATGAATGGCAATGTGTTGTGCCACAAAGCACTGATCCTAAGGAAGACTTCAGCAAATGATCCCCTCAAACTAATTATGCCAATCCATTTACTGCATGTAAGGGATGGTTACACCGATTCCAGAATATACAGTTCAATAGTAGCCGAAGGCTATATCCTGATGACTGTGTCATTCACTTGACTTCATCTCAACGTGTAGGCATCGTGTCATCTCACATCATCACAAGAAGAAAGGTGAGTAGAGTACAATCAGATATTTTGAGGCTAAGAGCCAGAGACTACATTCACCAACTTTTATTATAGTATATTGCTATAATTTTTCCATTTTATTATTAGTTTATCATAAGTATAAATATATAGCAAAAAACAGTATATATAGGGTTCGGTACTATCTGGGGTTTAAGGCATTCACTAGAGGTCTTGGAATCTACCTTTTGCTGAAAACAGGAGACTGCTGCCTTTCAAAAAACAAGTTTAAGTTAGTAGAATGCACAAGTTAGAGACAAGAAGATAGCTAACATCTGTGTCAGTGTCGATCATGAGCCAGATATAAGGATCAGATTCCAAGATTTGAGAAGAGAAGATACAAATGTGTAAAGCACTCCAGGGATGAGAAATGAGTTTGAAAAATTGAATGTAATGAGAAGTAAGGCAAATAATTCAAAATCTACAATAAAACTTTGAGGAATGGAATTCTAGGAAGATTGTGGCAACAATATAGTTGTCTCATCTCAAACCTAGGTCAGACTTGTAATATAGTAGGTGTTAATCAATAAATGTTGGAAAATAATAAAACATCCTAGACATTCCTACTTATTTCCTATTTTCTTAAGCAGGCATGATTTCATTCAAGTTGTTATGGTTTTTAATTTAATTTGAGAGCTGATCTGGCAAACTCTGAAAATCCTGGAAGAAGCCATCTCTAATTTTAATTCTAGAGTACCTATTGTTGACTCATGTAATCTTAGACAAATTATTAAACTAGCTCTCAGTTTCCCCATTCGTAAATAACAATGAATACAATATAGAAATACAAATAAAGCTGTAGTCTATGTTATTCAGTCCTACAAATGGGAATTTCAAACTTAATTCACATATTTCTAAACTATTTAAAGTGGTTCTTATATGTAATTTGTAATAATACTCATTAAAATACCTTTTCTCCTCTTAATTTCTATTATTCTGACACTCCTAGAAGACTTTCCTCTTCATAATGGCAAGAGTGGGTGTGTGAGAAGTAACCACATTCCTGATACATTTTGAAGGTAGAGCCAAAAGAATTGCTGGGGACAAACAATGAGGATGTGACTTACATCCTTGCAGGCCGTGAATGATGCTAAAATTTTTGTTTGAGTAGTTATAAAATTGAGTTGCTATGAAGTGGAATTGAAAACTGTGAGAGGTAAAAGTTTGGCAAGGATGTGCCTATCTGTCAAGAGCTCAATTTGGCCATATGAGGTCAAATATTTAATTGGAAAGGTCAAACAGTAAGTTGGATATTTGTATAAAGTTCAAGAGAAAGGTCAGGCTAGAGATTTTTAAAAATAGAATCAGCAACTTTTAAATGACATTTAAAATCATCAGATAGAATAAGATAATAAGATCTTCTTTGGAATGAGTATTGGTAATGTTTCTAGGATTAAGCCTTGGGGTATTCCAAAATTTAAAGACAACTGAGATGAAGAACCAGTATAAGAGACTAACGAGAAATGGCCAATATATTAGGAGACAACCAGGTAAGTGTGGTATAAACCGACTTAAGAGCGTGTGTCGACTATTGCTATAAGCCAAGGAATATAACGTCAAATAAATGGTCAATGAATTTAGCATGTGAAAATCTTTGAAGATCATGATTAAAGCAATTTCAAAAGTGGAGAAGAAGCAAAAACCTAGTTCAAGAGAGAATTAGAAGATGGCAATTGGTGAGAAAATGTAGAACATTATTTTAAAGAGTTTGTCAGTAAATGGAACAAAGCAAATGTTTCAGTAATTAAAGGTCAGATGAGGTCAAGACAGATTGTGGTTTCAATATTTATCCTTGAAAATTTTAAAACACTTTAAGTGATGAAAAAAATTATTGGCAAAGAAAATTGATGATGAAAGAGAAAATGAGAGTTGCTAGAGTGACATCATTGAGTAGATAAGAAGGATGCATCTAAAGCAAAAGCAGAGGTGTCATCATTAGCTAGGATCACAGTAGCATAGAGAATTCACTCAGAGTAGTATAGGAGAGAACTGAGGTAATTCCTGCCTGTGAAATAGGGGAATAGCAATTGTCATGAAAATTGATAAAGTTCCCTACTTACTGCCCCAATTTTTTTAGTGAAGTATAAAGTTCATCAACTAAGATTTTAAAAAATGGGAAAAGGCTGTGTTGATGTCAGAATTGAGGAAAGGACATGAAATAATTCACTAACAGAGTGAAAAATTGAAGGAACCAGGAAATGTGATAGGATTGCCAGGCAGCACTAAGAATCATGCTCCCATGCTCCCGCTTCCCTGAAATTAGTGACAGTGAATTTATGCTGAGAACAGTATGTTTTTGTGATTTGCTCCAACCAAGTTCATTTGTGGTTACAGTCATGATTTAGGCTGAGATGAGACTTGTTCATTGTCAGATCTAGAAGTCAGTCACTGATCAATGAATCTTCAGGCTCAGAGCATGAATAAAGTTATATTGATAATAGGGTATAGGTAACTGGAGAAGTCTCTCAAATGTTAGTTATACAGTAAATATTCACCTACAGAAATTTTATTAGCTATTCAATCTTTTATGAATTCATTTTTTACTCATTCACTCATTCAACCACTATTAAGTATCTACTCTGCTTCACTATACAAAATTTTGGCGATTGAGCAGCAAGCAAGATCACTGATATCATTAAGAAGATACTCAAGCGAGTGTGAATGAGAAGGGAATGAAAACACATTAAATTAGGAATCATGCAATTAATTACACTTGATCTTACCCAAAAGGCCGAGAAGTGATAGAATCATGCGATTTATTATTGAATTTCAATTGTACTCAATAACATTTAAGTGAATTTGCTGGCATGATGAGAAAATACGATGTGAAGAACACTATTAGTCTGTAAGAGCTGCCATAACAAAATACCACAGATAGGATGGCTTAAAAAACAGAAGTTCATTTGTCACAGTTCTGGAGTCTGAAAGTTTGAGATCAAGATGTTTGCAGGCTTAACTTCTCCTGAAACCTTTCTCCTTGGCCTGCAAGGCTTTTCTTCCTGCTTTGCCCACACATGGACATCTGAAGTGTACATCCCCAGTGTCTCTTTCTCTTCTTATAAGGACACGATCCTATTGGATTAGAACCCCACACTTATGAGCTCACTTAACTTTAATTACCTCTTTAAACATCCTGTCTCCAACTGCAATCACACTGAGAATTAGGACTTCAACATAAGAATGACATGTTTGTTTACTGTTCAGTCAGTGCATAAGAACCAATATACTATTAAATGAAAAAGAAAAATGCCCTTGGAATCAGAAAATAATTTTCTGAAAAAGTGAAGTTTAAACTGTGCTCTGAAGGATGAGTAGAAGAAGGTGCATTTTTCATTCCTGGTGCAAAATTAGGGGGCAGTCTCTAAACCCAACTTCACATCTGATCCCAAATTGCAAGTCCAGAGTTCTCCAAGACCACCCTCAGTTTTGATAATTCACTAGAAGGGCTAAATGAATTAAATAAAAGTTATTATACTCATGAATATGATTTATTATAGTAAAAAAAATATGTATATACTTAAAATCAGCAAATAGAAGAGACACGTAAGGCAGAGCTCCAGGAAGTTTCAAGAGCAGAGCTTCCAGTTGTCGTTTCCCAGGGCAGTCACCGACAATGCTACTTTTCCCAGCAATGTGTGGCAATACACATGAGCTATCACCCTAGTCAGCCCACTTCAGTGTCCAGGAATTTGAATTGATACTTCATGACCTGAAGTCCCCACCCTAGATGACCCTGATTGAGTATCTGGTGTGACCCCAGATGCTCAGGCACACAGAGACATTTTATAAGGCATGACATCTTAAGGATTTAGAAATTATCTCTCAGAAGTAGACAGCAAAGACCAGATCTCTCTTTAAGCAAGGTTAAATTCTTTACAACACACCTAGCAAAACATCACTGAGTTACAAAACCCTTACTTTACATTAAGGTAACTGAGAAACAAAGAGTGACAAAACAATAAAACAGCTGTGGTAGAGTCTAGAAAAGAACATACACCCTTGAGCCATTCTCCTTTGCTAGTCCTTCATTGTATCTCCATCTTTCCAGAGAAATAAAAAAGGTACACTAAAAAGAAGGAATCCACCAAGGTGAAGCAGAGCTAGCTGCAAATTATAAATTATATATATATATATATATATATATATATATAGTGTGTGTGTGTATGTGATATATACATACATATATAATTATTATGTATAGATGCATATTTTGAAAGAGAAGTCAGGAAAATTAAAGAGAACATTATTCCCTTCTCCTAGCCTCCAAAAAGTAAAAAAGAAATCTTCATTTCATTTTTTAGATTATTAATTGGGAGAAAAAGAGAGCAGGAAATGAGTACCAGCATATTTCATACTGAGATCGTGAATATGAGGAACTAGAAAATGCCTTTTATGGATTAAAAGTGTTGGAATTGGTTTTGAAGTGGAGGTGTTTATCTGAGATTCATTTGGCCAAAAATGTATGCCTGTTAGTAGTAGAATAGAAGAGGATAGAATTTTATAGGTAATAATGCATAATTTGATTTTTGTTTTTGGAAATACTTGTTTCCTATATGGTAAATCTTGGTATCTAATTTTAAGAGAAAATATGTTAAGTTCAGAAATAGCATTCTAGCAGAATTAATCTTTGGGTGTGCACCATCACAACAAATATTTTTTTTTTTTACAGAATGCCTGTTTGCACACATAATTTAATTTGAAAATGCTACACAAAATTTTGGGGTCCATGTGAGGAATTGCTATGTGTCAGGGAAGATTTAGAATGAGTATGGAAGAGGTATATTACACATTAGTTTGTTGTTCAGTCCGTGCATGTTAAGATTCTTCATAGAGCCTGGAAACAAATGCCTGATCCTCACAAATTTCAGGTCTTGCCACTATTTGAAAAAGTCAGGAATGCTTTTATTGCTCATAAGGTCATGGTTCCTCAGACCCTGTTTTTATTGAAACAATATATAGTTTGCCTTTGCAGTTTTAGCCATTTTCTTTATTGCTGATTTTGTCATTACTACTGATGCTGCACCATCGTGCTGCCTGTGAAGGAAGGTTTTAATGATTCTCTC
The DNA here is from genome assembly GCF_029289425.2 of Pan paniscus. Lineage (NCBI taxonomy): Eukaryota > Metazoa > Chordata > Mammalia > Primates > Hominidae > Pan > Pan paniscus. The sequence continues at coordinate 64,434,043 of NC_073254.2, read as the reverse complement.
GATTGTTACCGTGAGGTGTTGGTGATGACCACAAATATAAGTCTTATCCAGAATATGTAGGAAAATGTGAATGATAATTTGTTTCTGCTCATGTCAAACTTATGGCTAGGAATTTTACAGCATAAAGGTTGAACAACACCTCCAACCATTTATTGAACTCTCAGGCATTAATCACCACCTTCCTAGAATGTGATCTATTTTAGTTCAACTATTGTTCTCCCATCTATGCACTACTATAAGACGTGAGGGCAATAGAGGAGCCTGCAGTTTGAGCAAGAAGAGTAGTCTCATTCAAAGACTGTCATCCCTTCTTTTGCAGAGCTTAAGACCAACCAGGGAGAGTATAAAATCACTACATCCATTAGAGGCAAGAGAAGACACTGACTAATCTAAAGGTCCCATTAGCATTTCAAAATGAGAAGCAAAAATCTGGAAAATTCCCAGAAAATAAGCTCACTCATCCTTAGGATCACCTGACAAATGGAGGAAGGTAGGGAATGGAACAGAATGAGTGGAGAAAAGGTATATTACATTCTTGTTTATAGTCCAACCAGTGCATGTGACAGTTCTTCATAGAGCCTAAGTACCAGCAGGTGGAGAAGGAATGTGGTTCTCTCGAGTGTTGTAGGCTGGAGTTGACACTGCTATGGAAATACAGATGTGCTTGAAGTCCCCATTCCATGGAACCAAACATGCAGCTCAAGCCCAAGGACCAGCAGTGAACTATAAGTAGCTCTAAGTTCTGAACTCTTTCTCTGTCAGATTTAGGTAAAAGTTGCCCAATATCAGATTGTCAGTACCATTTTGGCAGCCTTATCTTTCATTATCTTGCACAAGAAATTCTGTGGCAACCAGCAAGCGTGATCTACCCACCATACCTTTTGCCCAACCAGGGGCCTTGGTCTAGGGTCCCTTTAAGCATGAATCCCAGAACTTCCAGAGACATCTGGTTAACAGTAGGCATTCTTTGGAAGGCTAGAGGGTCAGAAGATTGCCTAAAGGAAAGAAACCACATCAGTACCTACTCAGGTCCAGTCAGAAACTGGGATTCTTCACTCAGTAGCCCTCCTAGCCCAGACAAGTACAAGGCAGCAGAAGAGAACTTTGAAAAAATTCTACAAAAGCCCTCCGAAATACAGAGGTGCTCAGGAAACACGGTGTGGAGCAGGATCCAGGATCCCTAATCAGTGCATATACATCTTTGTGTACAGTTGTATGCATACTATCTGCAGAAAAAATGAGAATATGTGAAACTGCTGCATCAAAGTATATGTGGATTTTTAATGTTTATTCACAGCTAGGCTATGCTGCCTGTTTCCCACAATGGGCCTACAACTTATCATTGCTCTATAGTTGAAAAAAGTCAACATGTAATTATAAAAAAAATTCATAGGGAAATTTATTTATATTATCCTCATTCCCAAAGTGTTAAATATTTTTGATAAGTTTGTTGTATTTTTGTACTTTCTCTCCTGTGATTTAATTTTTATACCCATCATTTAACTTTCTTTAGGATTATTCATATCTGTAAGCAATTTTACACAATCTTTGTATATATTTTTATGTCTACTCTTGGCTTTTATATGTTGCAAATGTTTTATTCAAACTCTGCTTGTTTGGGGATCATAAAAAATTATACATTTGTACATAGTTAAATTGTATCATCTATTATATGGTTTCTAAAGCATTTTTCTTGCTTAAAAACACCTTTCCTGTGAGAAGATCATAAAATGTTTCTCTCTATATTTTTCAATATACTTTATATAAACATGCACATATATATGTGTATAAATATATTTTTCTGCATGTGATAATTTTCACATTTAGGTATATAAATAGTTCTGAGGACTGAATTCCACTTTTGCAAACCTGTTCCTGAGACTGGTCCTGGGAATTCAACAGTTTCTTACATAAACAGCCATTGAATAATTTGCAATGTTCCAAGTTGCTTGGTTTGTCAATTAAACATAATGAGCTTTATTACATTTTTTAATCTTTAATTAAAAAACATTTTTCTTACCATATAAAAGCAGAAACATTTAATGTCTGTGAATTGGGCATTTTATTTTAACTTCTCTTTAGTGGGCCATGGTAATCACTACCCCTAAGTACTTCCAGTCATATTTTGCTTTGCTTTGCTTGGGTATTCTTTTTTAAGACCTGGAAGTAACAAACTATGACTTGGATCTCTTGCTAAACATACTCTTTTTCACAACTATAGCTAAAATAATCTCCTTAAAGAACATCCAAATAATCCATTTTTTTATTAAAATGACTTACTACTTATTGCGAGTGTCATCATTCGGCATTTTGCAAACACAGAATTTTTATCTGCCTATATATGTGTGTGAATGTGTGTTTGTGTGCTTATTGTGAAATTCTCTTATACCTCAGTGTCCCTAATATCTGCATTGCATGCAAGAGACAACAAAGAATTATTTATTTCAGTAATGATGAGGGAGGTTTTTGCAATAACAACAGATCAGGGGGATCTGTAACTAAAGTCACAAATTAGGAGACAATAATTTATATTGCTGCTTTTTTTTTTTTTTTTTGAGACAGAGTCTCACCCTGACGCTCAGGCTGGAGAGCAGTGGCGCGATCTTGGCTCACTGCAACCTCTGCCTCCAGGGTTCACGCCATTCTCCTGCCTCAGCCTCTGGAGTAGCTAGGACTACAGGCGCCCGCCACCACGCCCGGCTAATTTTTTTGTATTTTTTAGTAGAGACGGGGATTCACCGTGTTAGCCGGGACGGTCTTGATCTCCTGACCTAGTTATCCGCCAGCCTCGGCCTCCCAAAGTGCTGGAATTACGGGTGTGAGTATATTGCTTTTTAAATTCACTAGTTTATTCATTATGTATAGCTATTTAAAAAAGAAAAACCGTCCTGGCTAACACGGTGAAACCCCGTTTCTACTAAAAATACAAAAAATTAGCCGGCCTGGTGGCGGGTGCCTGTAGTACCACCTACTCTGGAGGCTGAGGCAGGAGAATGGCGTGAACCCGGGAGGCAGAGCTTGCAGTGAGCTGCGATCGCGCCACTGAACTCCAGCCTGGGCGACAGAACGAGACTCCGTCTCAAAAAAAAAAAAAAAAAAAAAAGAGAGAGAGAGAGAGAAACTAAAAGAAAAGCAAAGATTAAATTCTCATGCTTCTACTTTTCAGACCTTCAATAGGAGATTCTCAGTGGCATGCACTTCCTAGACAACCAGTTATTAAAAAGATAATTATATGCTGTGGATATCATAACCCTTTATATCCCAAGATAAAAGAAAAGTAATGTCCTGCATTTTTGCCCCAGGCACTGCTAAACAGGAGTGTTAACTTTTGATAAACCCCAGTGTCTAAATTCGTACAACTGCATGGAGAGAAGTATAAAAAGATGTGCTCTCCACCTTTCTCTTATTCAAACACTGCAGAGCTGCTAATTTGGCTGACTGTCTTCAATCATGAAGATTCATGTCTTTCTCTTTGTTTTATTTTTCTTTCTGGTCCCCATTGCCACCAGGTAAAATGTAAATATTGAGAGGGTAAAATATCTTTCTGGAGAGTTGCATTTTGGTTGATGTCAACTCGAGACAAAAGAGTGACCAGATTGTTAAGAGAGTGGTTGGTTACGGTGCCAAGAGTAAATCACAAATAAAGGACTGTGGTCTTACTAAACAGTAAGGCTCCTGGTGAGTCATATTATTGTATGAGACAATTTAAAGGCCTTGATTAAATGACTACAGGCTGGTTGTCCAGACTGACTACTTGGATAGAATATTAAAGTATAACCATCTGGATCCTTGAGACATTGATGGGCACTGTGTAGTAGAGTAACAGTTGGTTTTTCAGTAACCTCATGATAGGTTTGGTTATATTATGTCACAAGGTTTACTTTGAGAAAAACACAAAATGGTGTTTTCAACTGATTAAGAATTGAGAACTTCAGTGGCTGTATTACCTCAGGTCCAATTACATAGCAATTAATACTAACCAGATAATTAAATGAGTATAAACTTTGGAATGATTGATACCTGGGTTCAGATTTGGCTTTTGCCATGTATTGGCTATGCAAATCTATCAGGTTATTTACACTTATTCAGCATCAATTTCCTCAGTTGCGAATTAAATACAGTAATTAAGTCTACCTGTAGTATTATGACGATTAATGATATTTAAATATACAAAATGCCCAACATAAAGTATAATACATATCAGATTCATCTTAAATAGTATTATAATTACTTTTACATTGTATTAAAACACCTTAAAAAGCAAGTAACTTCCAGAAATCTCATCGAGAAACATTTTCTTGACAACTATTGCAGGAAACAGGGGAGGTAATATTTACCATGTTGGATTTCACATACTTAAACTGTGTACCCTCATTTGTAAACTTTCATTGTACACACTACTATTAGATTAGATCAATAGCCAAAGGAAGTATCTTGATGGAGATCATCGAAAGAGCTGTTTATCACATTTCAGGGTACTTGCGATAGGAAAAGTATTTTTCTTGTTTATGTAAAGACTCTGTAAACAATCATTTTACACACACCCAAGAAAATAATTCCACTCACGTTAAGAAAATAAAACAAACAAACAAAAAATAACTGTAGGGCATTCTGATTTAGGAGTGGTCTAGAACTGCAAGAGTTTCCTCTTTGAAGTCCAACTTCATTCCTTAGCAACACAGATGAGACCAAGAAAGTCTAGCTCTAACAATAAGTCTGGCTGTGAGTAAACTCAAACATCTAAGTATTTTGGATAAAAGACTCAAATCATTTTAATTGTTTTATAATTCAAGTAAAATATGTCAGATGATAATTTTGAGGATTGTTATTTTATTACATCATTCTAAACTCAAGACTAATGGAATTACAATCAGGGTTTGTTTTTACTAAAACCATACAGGGGTGATCTTAAAATAAAGAAGACTTATTTAGTGCAATGACATTTGGATAATAAAATTAGCTCCAGTTATGTTATCATGATTTACATGTGTGCCTCATGTCACTTGCTTTGGGAAAAAAGATGAAAATTTTCATGACATTTTCAGTTTCATTATAAACCCAAGAGACATTGTGAATGTATGTGCATAGATTCATCTAAAAATTGAAAAATTTGTGATTTCTTCTTGTGCATAAATATAAATGTTTATGTTATACATAGCTGTTATCTAGAGAGAAGCTGTTTGTTGTTTTTGTTACTAGTCTAAAAATGCTAATTTACAATTCCCACTTAAATAATGCTATTCTTTTTTTAATACTAGTGCTTGACAGCTGTCATCTTCTATTATTTGTAAATTCCAATTAAGTCAACATACATACTTCACACTGATCATGTAGGACAGTGTAATCTGAGGATGCATTTTTAAGCTGGCAAGATAATGCTTTTTCCCTCTGGCATCAAAGGCAATAAATAGCATCTCTCTAGATAATACAAATAAAGAGATATCTATCATTAATTTATACAGTGAAAAAGCATATCTCGTTGCCTAAAATATTTGGCAAAAAATTCAAAATAACATGTTCAATTTTTTCCTAAAATGTCTAGTTACTCCAAGTAACAGTAAGACTGTATGCTAACATAACTTCACTGAAAGCAGATGACATGAATTGGGTTATCAGTACCTTTGACTCTATCTCAGTTGGATCCTATATGTTGAGCACCTAGAGAAAGAGCACCTTTCACATACCTTTGTCACTGATATTTGATAATTTACCATTACATTTAATGCTTTAACTTTGGGCGTCTTCCTCCTTATGTGACCTTTCTAAAAATTTAAACATTTTGTGAAGAGATGAAACATTAAGTCTTATGGCCAGATGTAGATGAGTTCATCAGCTGGTATATGCTATGATGATGCAATCCTGAGAACTTTATAAAGGAGAAGACTCTGAAACAAGGAAACATACAGAGATGCTGAGAGATACTACCTCTTCCTCTTTGAACTTAAGGCTTGTCATTCATGACAACACTCATCCCCCCAGCAAACCAGGCCCCTGCCTAGGCTCAAATCTTTGTGAATATTCAAAGAACCTCTCTTATCCCAGTATCTGCTAGGGTTTTTTTCACTCTTCTAATAAAAGAGATTTATAAAAAATATTCGAGCAAGATAGCAATTGAAGCAATATTAATGAATCTTCCCATTTTAAATCCTGAAACCAAAAATGTTTAAATGTTTAATTTTTTTTTTTGAAATTGGAGAAAAAAGCCTTCGGGAGGTGATGGGATCATAGATATTTGTATATGCCCAAATTCATCATTTGTACACATTAAATATGTGCAGTTCTTTTTATAGCAACTATACCTCAATAAAGTTGTTTTTTTTAAAAAATCATGTTAGGTGGGTAGTAGGTAAGTAGCCATAGAAATATGTGGTGTTCATTCCAGAACTACTTGGAACCTAACAATTTTTATTTAGAAATTCTCAGGGAAAACTAAGCTTTAACAACTAGTGGATCAAGCCAGAAGTTGGAGAGGAAACTGAGAATGAAACAGAAAGTATCACAGAACAGTCATCACCAGAAAAATACAAAACAAATGACTTCCCAAATCCCTACCCCAGAATGCAAGGGCTATACTTATTTTCACATCGACAACTGATTTATCCCAAGGTGGGACCTTAAGACACTTATGATGACTCAATGGTTTATGTGCTTTCTTTTTCCCCTTTTAACAGTGAAATGTGCCGTGAAAGACACCTATAGTTGCTTTATCGTGAGAGGCAAATGTCGACATGAGTGTCATGATTTTGAAAAACCAATTGGTTTCTGCACAAAACTAAATGCCAACTGTTATATGTAGAAGTTTGAAATAAAAATCAGCATCCCTCAAAAGTAAAGCACAGTGAGTACAAGGATTAGTAATAAAAGAAACTGAATTACCAACCACCGTCCAGTCTGTGATGTTCTCTTGGTTATATAGCATCATTTGAGGAGCTACGTTTTCTCCTAAGGGTCAGAGAGTAGTGGGAGACATTCAGTATATAAAGCAGCTCTGTGGAAACATTTCAGCATTTTGAATATCAATTTTCTACTAACTAGCAGAAGAAAGTTAATGACACAAAGAAGTCTAAATGACACACATAATTATTATCAGGAGTCCTCAAATCAAAGGTATCCAAACTAATAGGAGTTTAGAGAGATCAAAGAGAAGGAACAAATAGTACTTTCATCATGACATGGATCAAGAGATCTGATTCACTGCAAACAGGAAGCCATAGCATCAGTTCAGTGCTTCATGTTTTTTTGTATTTGTTTTCTTGAACAAGAAATTTTAAAACATAGGCCATAGATGAAAGTAAGGTATAGGTGTATTGCAACTGAAACTGGAAACTGTAGAGGTCTGATGAAAAATGGAGATGTCTCATAACTAGTATCTACTGAATAGGAAATGCAGAATTCTGTGTGATTAGTACAAAAATAATTAAATCACAAAAATCATTAGGAACTGTACTGATAGTAATATCATCTTTATAGCTAATACTAACGTAAAGCTTCAAAACACTTTGAGATACAGAAATGTTTTTGATGATCACAGAATGTCTGTGAGGTAATACAATGTCCATGAAACATGTAAGATAACTTCAAGACACAGATCCTGGAACCAAATTCCCAGAGTTCTAGTTTTGAGAGCAAACACTGTGTAAATGTTTATTAGATTAACCTGATTTGTTAAATGATGTTTAGAAAGTTTGTGAGGTCATACAGCTATTTAATAAATCATACAGATTGATAAATTAAGCTCTATCTTACAATGAACACAAGTCTGAACAACAAATTATACAGATTGATAACTTAAGCTCTGTCTTAACACTGAACACAAGTCTGAACACTCCCTTACTTCAAAATCATCACAGGGAGCTTGAGGAAAAGGGTAAAGTAAATACTGAGTTGAAAACGGAGGCCGCATCTGAAACTAAAGAATAGACATAAGAAACGGGAAATAGGCAACCAGGGGTGGTTTGATTGCCTAAATGTCCACATTTGACAACTAGCACAGGTTAATAAGCTGCTGAGATAAACTTCTAATTAGATTGATCTGACAGTCAAGTAATAGATTGCTCAAAGTTTCATTCCTTTTCTCTTTAGTCACTTTCTCTTACACACAAAACTTTCCAGATTAATTATAGCAACTGAGAATTTTATAAGAAAATAGAAAGGATGTAACTCCTCAAGCTTGTATAATTAGCTTTCAAACCAATTTTTTAACTGAGTTTATAATCCACAGAAGCAAAAACTTACTCTGTAGCCTACAGCATTAATTCCTAAATCCTTTTGAATAAAGACCACTTTTACAGTCAAGAAACAACAGATGCTGGTGAGATTGCAGAGAAAAATGAACACTTTTACACTGTTGGTGGGCGTGTAAGTGAGTTCAGCCATTGTGGAAGACAGTGTGCTGATTCCTCAAAGATCTAGAAAAAGAAATACCATTTGACCCAGCAATCTCATTACTGGGTATATACCCAAAGGAATATGTCATTCTATATAAAGATACATGCACACATATGTTCATTGCAGCACTATTTACAATAGCAAATACATGGAATCAACCCAAATGACCATCAATGATAGACTGGATAAAGAAAATGTGGTACAGACACACCATGGAATACTACGCAGCTATAAAAAAGAATGAGATCATGTTATTTGCAGTGACATGAATGGAGATGGAAGGTTTATCCTCAGCAAACTAATACAGAAACAGAAAACCCAACACTGCACGTTCTCCTTTATAAGTGGGAACTGAATGATGAGAACACATGGACACATGTGGGGGAACAACACACACTGAGGCCTCTTGGAGGGTGGAGGGAGGGACCATATCAGAAAAAATAGCTAATGGATACTGGGCTTAATACCTGGGTGATGGGTTGATTTGTGCAGCAAACCACCATGGCACATGTTTACCTGTGTAATAAAACTGCACCTCCTGCACATGTACTCTGGAACTTAAAATACAAGTTGAAGACAAGAAAAAAAAAAAAAAAAAGATCGCTTTTACACAAAATGTCATGGTTCTTCCGTAGGAGAGTAATTGCAGTTGTAGGATCTAAAAAGTTTAAGGAACTACAGAATGACCAGAAAATAATCTACATGTGAACATAAATACACACGTGTGTGCATATAGATATGCCAGGTACGTAAGTAGGTAGATAGATATCACAAGTTTTTATTCATTTACTCTACAGATAATGTTTTTGTGCATTTACACTCACCAATCACTTCCAATCAGCTTCCTGCTGGATCTTAGCAAACAAATTGGGTGCCGTTGGCATAGATAGTTTTAGAAAATGTCCATAAACTCAATATCTCTCAATAAGAGTCATTGGGGCACATGAGAATATAAAATGTTGTTTTCTTAATCTGTATTATAAAAAAAGTCATTTTCACTAAGTTTATCAACACTATCAGTCTTATTCAAGTAGTCAGCCAAGCTGGCTCTATTCTAGTTCTAAAGTCGGAACCGAAGCACATTACCATGAGGCTGAAAAAAGCCATCACTTAACTGAGAAACTGGTCACTTTACTGTGAAATGTTTATTACTGATATCTGATTAATAGATTATCTACATAACCCAATGACAGCTACTAAAGAATATTATCAATGCCAATTGTGAGAAAAGTTAGATAAGTGGTAGTGATCTTCCACTTAAGTCAAATGATCCCATTTCTGTCTATCTCAACTGAAATTTTATTTTCTGGGTATCTTGTTTTGTCTGTTACTAGTAGAAACTTTAACAGGTTTCAATAAATCTGAGTCTCAAATTAGAAGTTATTAGAATTTAGTCGCTTCTCTCTCAGAAAGTCACAAGGATCCTTCTGCTGTCTTTGGCTGTACTGTGTTGGTCAGCATTCAATGTCAATTATTCTAAAGAAAAAATAAAAGAGAAAAAATAATAAAATTGTCCTTATATCACCCAGAAAAAAACTCATTAAATAGGTCACCAGCATGGTCATAAGATAAATAAATGAAATAGGGTAAGATACATTGGCCTTGCCAATTTGCCAATTTATTAAATTATCAAATGACCAGGCTGACAAGCCACAAGTTGAGAAAACAGAAACCTTATAGATCAAAAGCTACTGTTTTTAGCAGATGAGAAGACCAAAATAAACGTGAAATATTTGCCACATTTAGAGACAGGGGGAGCCAGAAATTAACTAAGCCCCTCTTTAACATAAATGCCAATTAAATGATTTCTTATTTTTAACTAGTTATGGAAAGTAAGCATATAAACTCAAATTATCTTCACTTTTTATGTCTCTCAGTTTCCATTTAATTACATTTCAATTTTCATTTAAAGATGTAAAAGTGCAATGGAGCCTCAAAATGTAATATTAACTTTCTGCTAGCCAAGTTAAAAAGAAAAAAAAATAGCTGGATAGCTTCTATTTTCTAAATTTAAAAATAAGCTTAAAATTTTTATAATCCTAAAGTTACATGCAATTTTATAAAAGTGAGAAATTGAAATGCTGGCAACTACCATAGCAATTAAGAGCATCTTGCAAAATTCTCCATTTGAGAACTGGGGCAGTGATGAATCGGAGACTTTCTCAAGGTTCAGAAATATATATGACCAGAGCCTCAATTCATAGGCTCTGAGAGCAAAGAAAGAGGCTTGACTTTCATTTCCACCTAGGTGTTTTGGTGTCCCCTGCCAGGGGGGGATTTTCTATCTGACAACACCTTGAGTCATAAAGAATCTTATTCTGGATGTTTTCTTCTTAGATATTTGGTACATGAGAAGCAGAAAAGAAGTAGGAGGGAAATCTTGGCAAGCATTAAAGACTTTCAGAGCTGGAACTTGAAGAACAAATACAACTGGGTCATCCTTCTTGGTAATTTCGGGGATTAAATTAACTCCAGCAGCTCAATGTTAGCTGTCCTTAAGTCTGAAAATAATTTATATTAAATAGTGAATATATAAGCCTCTTATCTAATGCAAAAGTTGGAGAAAATGGATTTAATTGGCTTCCTATTGTCCACAGGGTAATGAAGAAAACCAGCATAGAGGCAAATAAATCAGTCAGGGGCCACGACATGGGATGGAGAATGCTTAGTAGATGTGGACATAGGGAGAAGCTGCTGGAAGGCTATTGCAATGATCCAGGGTACAGGGATAAGTACCTGATTTAAGAGAATCGGAAGGCCAGATTTGACACATTTTAGCAAGTGTTTTATTCTTAAATTATACTCTACATATTGAGTAACACAAACACTAGTACAACTCTAAAAGAAATTCACATTATGTTATGTTTCCACTTTTCAGTTTTAACTTGGAAGTGTATAAATAAGTAGATGCCCCTCTTTATAGAATGGAAGAGAAAAGAGCTTATTCTTCTAATTAACTTTATCAGTACTTTCGAGTTTCCAAGGATGAAGGTGAAACCATCGAGTGTTTGATTTTTATGAGGTCTTGGCCAATTTTAGAATTAACAGGATATAAAAGAAGCTCTAAAATCTTTCCTGAAATCTTTCACAAGTTTTCCATTGTCCTCAGGATGTAATGCAGGCCTTTTAACCAGTCTTAAAAATCTACTCCTCACCTTACATGTGATAGTTCAGTTATAGCCAATTTGTTTTATAGCTACAACTTTTTACTTCCCTCCAATCTTTTACACATGCAATTCTCTTTTCCTAGAGCATCCTTCATCTTTCTTCAACTGGCTAACTTGTCTTTCAAGTCATATCTCAGAAACCATCACCTATGAGAAAACATTATGTATCTTTCTCCCCACTCCAAGTGATCCACCTAATTATTCTGTAACATCACTATAGCTCAGAACTGTAGTTGTCTATTTAATTATTTTACATTTGTGTGACGCATTAGGCTATAAGCTCCATAAAGGTGAAAACTCAACTTCTTATTTATTATGGTATTCTCAATATCCAGTGTCTCTTCTGAAATAATTTGTCAGTAAAAATTTATGGAATAGGCCGGGCATGGTGGCTCATGCCTGTAATCCCAGCACTTTGGGAGGTCAAGGCAGGTGGATCACGAGGTCAGGAGATAGAGACCATCTTGGCTAACGCGGAGAAACCCCGTCTCTACTAAAAAAATACAAAAAAATTAGCTGGGCATGGTGGCGGGCACCTGTAGTCTCAGCTACTCGGGAGGCTGAGGCAGGAGACCGGCCTGAACCCGGGAGGCAGAGCTTGCAGTGAGCTGGGATCACGCCACTGCACTCCAGCCTGGGCAACAGAGCAAGACTCCGTCACAGAAAAAAAAAAAAAAAAAAAAATTATGGAATAAATAAATGAATAAATGAGAGATGGACATACTGTGAGAGGGAAGAAGAATGGAAGAAAATATAAATGTAACATTTACACCAAACCCAAAAACCAGATCAATATCCAGGCCCAAAGTTACTAACAATAATTCAACTGTCTTGTGCAGCCTATTTCTATCTGCAAAGAATACAGTTGCTTCCTTAGCAAGGATATAAACAAACTTTGGTGTCTAATTGAGATAGGAGATTAACAGGACTTGCTTTTCAGACCAGTTACAACCTGGCTGATCAAAATAGGATACAGCAAAGAAACTGGCCAAAACAAGCTAGAACCAAAATGGCAACAAAAGTGTCCTCTAATTACTCTCACTGTTTGTTTTCATTTGCACGCTCTAAGATACTACCATCAGCGCCATGACAGTTTACAAATGTTGCCATGGCAACAATCTAGAAGTTACTTTATATGGTTCCAGGAATGCCTCACCTCTTTTCCAGGAAGTTCATGAATAACCCACCACTTACTTAGCAAATAATTAAGAATAGGTATAAATATAGCTAGCCAGCAATCCACAAGTGTTACTCTGTGCCACTCTGCCTGTGGGAAAGCCCTGCTCTGTCTATGGAGCAGCCATTTTGCTGTACACTGTTGTTCTAATAGACTTGTTTTCTTTCACTGTCTGCTCGTTCTTAAATTTTTTTTCTGAGCAAAGCCAAGAACCCCTCTGGGGTAAGCCCCAATTTTGGGGTTCACCTTCATCATAATCAAAGCATGAATATTACTGTCCTGTCTCCTGGCACATCTTTTTTCTACCTACATACTGCAAACACACCTGGAAGTGAACAAGCTTACTGTGAAAGGCAGAAGAAAAAGTTTAGCATTTTTCTGATCCTGGCTCATGTACATACTCAGTATTTCAATGAACAAAATAACACCACCAGTGAACGTGCACTGCCCCTGTGCATATGTGTTGATGACTTAGGCATTGATTGAGGACCCAGTACTTTCATTGTGTTTCTAACAGTAGTAGAAAGTAGTGACTAAGAAGCTAGAAGTTTATCTGGGGTAAGAGATTTCTGTAGGAGTAGATAAGTCAAAAAGGCGAGAAAAGATTCATAGATATTAATTCTTCATGCTTTAAAATTTGATTGCCCGGGTTTGAATCCTAGCTTCACTATATTCTTAGCTATGGAATTTGAACAAAATCGCAAGCTCTCCAAACCTCAGTGTCCTCATCTATAAAACAGAAAGAGCACTTACTGCATGTTTGACATATTTAATATGAAGGTCAAATGAAATAATCCAAGTACAATTTATATGCAGTGTCTAGTGTACTAATAATGTTAAAATAATAATCATTATCATAATTATATCAATAATACTATAAGTGTTTAATGTTTCAAATCTGCATAGTGTATATGTGTGCAGAGGTCACCTGGTAGTAAGAAATCAAATCATCTGTAGAAAGATGAAAATGAGTAAAATCTTCAAATATGGATAGGATTGAAAAATCTCAAGGAAGTTTTCCTAAGGCAAATAATCATCCTGGGATAATTCAACCTTTTAGTTTCTACTTTGTTTCTTGTCTATGCTCTGAGGAAGGAGGTAAGCTAGTACTAGTATAATTTGCTCAGATGACCTAGAAGCATTAGAAAATTTGACATAGTAATAAAAAGTTTATGGATTGTATAAGAAGGCCAGGATAACTTAGTTACAATGGTCAAGGCCACACAACTTTAACTATAAGGTACATGGTGGTTCACAAGTCATAATCTATCTGCTTCTTCTTGGAGAAGGAAGAAAAAACAGCAAGCCAAAATAATAAATTACTACATTAACTGTGTTTATACAAACAAATATTTAAATTTAAAATGCTTCTACAAGGTTAAATCTTTTGGCAAATGCAGCAATAATGATAAAAATCATTACAGGCAGGAGAAAAAAGCTTTAGTGTTCTACACCACTGTAGGATGACTATAGTTAACAATAACATATTATGTAGTTTCAAATAGCTAAAAGTACATTCCCAACACAAAGAAATAATAAACGTTTGAGAGGATGAATATGATAATTACTTTGATCTGATCACTACATTATATGTATTGAAACATTACAATGTACCCTATGAATATGTACAATTATTATTTGTCAAATAAAAATATAAATAAATAATTTCCAAAACAAATTACTGCTTATTTCCTACCCATTTTATTTCCAAACAAAATTAACTGTGTAGGTCTGGTGTGTCATAATAGAATCATAAACACATCTAAGGTTCCCAGGAGTACATGGTTGATTGACTTTTTCCAGATATTTTCTTATGTAATTATATCTACTACCACTAATTAAATCAAATGAAATGAATCCAAAATCTGTAGCTCTAACCTTCATTTTCTTTTTCAACACAAGATGCAACTGTGGTTATTGGATATCTCTTATGAAAATTCTGTAGATTCTTTAAACTGAACCCTACCAGAATAATTCTTTTCTCTCTTCTCACCTCTTATAAACTGACTTCTCCTATATTGCCTATGAGCATTGCAGGCATCACATTCCACCTAAAGGACAGGAATGCTCTCTCATCCTCTTCTGTAAGTACATTTATTCCAGTTCCTAAATAGTTCTTGAAAAATGCTCTTTCCATTCGTGCTGACACTGCATTGATCAAGCTCCCACTGTTCCCTCTGCCTGCCCCATATTCATGAAAAATGCTTAGAATAATGTCTGCCTTTCAGGCAAGTCCCTACCCAAGTTTAGAAAACGTCAATAAGAACCAAATCCATCACCACATATCAGTGTCTGTGCTAGGCACTAAGTGGCACTCCAATGCTGAATAGAAGAGACTATAGGTTTCAAGAAGTCTGTAACCATTAAACATGTATTTATTAGTATGATCAGTGCCCAAATCACATAAATCCAGGTTCTAACCTTTCCTTGAGGTAAAGTGTTCATGGAAAACTGTATTGAGAAAATGGCATTTAAATTAGGATGTAAGAAATGAGGAAAGATATGTAGAATATGTGTATGTAATAGGGGAGCAGGGAAGGTTGGGGGTGGGGGGTAATTTTGAGATGTTTCCGGTAAATGGAGCAGGTAAATATGTAAAAGTCCTAAGGCATTAAAGAGCAAAGGCATATTATATATAACAGAGAAAGTTTAGTATGGTTGGAAAGGAAAGCAAAGGTGGTACAGAAAGAAGCTAAAGATGGAAGTTTAGGTGAGCCAAGGTCATGAAGGATCATGCTGAGTGTATGGGGAATTTATCCTGAAGGGGGAAAAAAGGAAATCTAAATGGGAGGCTCCCTTACTATAGCCTCATTCTATCTTCGTCCCATAATTTCTGCCATGGCTGTATTTCAGCCTTAAGCTTCCTTTTTGCTATTTTTAAATTATCTTGACTATTAACTAACAGTTCGCACCTATTTCCTAAAATTACTGCTGAGTTGCAATTTCATGACCTGGAATTTTCCAACAATTATTTCTTTCCTTCATGCCAACCTTGGTCTCTGATTTTAAAATCCAGATGAAATCTGGATATATCATATTTCCTTGTCATGGTATTTGGACAACGGAGATCCACATGTTCTTAATGGGGAGGTGAATTGTCTGGACTCCTCATTCCCTCCAGTGCCACATGGCTAGCACTTCTGAATACATGACATTTGTCCTCCCTGATTAGCTGTCAGGGATTAGTTGTAATAGTCTGTTGTCATAGCCTGTTATTCACTTCTTACTCCAGTAAATTACTGTGTATTGTAATTTCACACCTTCACCAGAATAACATTTAGAAAAGAAAATCTGTAAAATCACCCTAATTTTTAAACATGCTGATGATTCCTCATGCTTATAGAATACTGACTCTTCCAGTGTCACCATGACCTATTCTTCCTAATCCTCTTATCAACTTTCCACATCTAGTGACACTCATAACTCCAAGACTTTGCTTACTGAGTTATATTTTAATAATTTTCTTTATTTTTGGTCTATAAAATTGCTCATTCTTCAAAACGCATGACTGTTGTCCTCTATAAAGCCTTTCCTACTTTTTTATCTTTGGGTTAAATAATTTCCATAATATATCATGATACTTATAAACCACTTAAAAATATTTTCAGGATGCAGCAATGGTTGTGTTACACTCTTTGTAGTTATAACATAAAAACTTACTCCTCATTCTGTTTTACACACTGAAATTAAAATTTCGAATTTAGACTTCCGAAATAGTACACTGATAAGAGAAATATTAAAACAAAACACTTAGTGGTTAAAAAGCAGATATTTATGGGATCCTGAAGGTAATCTGATTAACTGGAATTTTATTATACAAAACCTTAGTAAATGTATATACTTATATATTAACTTTGAAATATACTGCTTTCTATGTGCTCCCCTAGCCACATGGACAGACATTTTCACACACACACATGCATGCACTTTTTCTGAGCTGTCTCCTTATGAGTTTTTCTCTGGCACAAGATTAAAATTTAAAATAGAAAGATAGAAATTGTGTTTGAGTAATTTCACTGTCCTTCCATATTTGGCTAGTAAGTAGTTATTGAATAAATTAATAGAACCACTACAATATTCATCGTAAGACCGTAATCCAAATAAAAGATGCATTACATATTCACCCATATATATTCACTTTATAATGATTCTTTGGTTGGAATACTCCTAATAAGTATATCAAGCTATATATTTAGATCAAATTTTGAAAAATTACCTCTGCAAAGTCTGCTATGGATATATTTGAGAGATACCACCCTTCCCGTATTTAGATTGAGTAGAGGAAAAAATGATATCTCTAGAACATACTTCTTTCTCAGCCGATACATTTCATCTCTTTTGACAGAAAATATAACATTTTTAGACTATCACTTCAGAATATCTTTTAAGGAAATTATATGACTCTGCTCTAGGTTCTTAATCTTACCAGTATGGATCAAATAGAAATAAATTATATTTGCCAGTCATCTTATACCCACTATCACTCTTTGATTGTGGCTAAGTCCACAGAGAGCCACTGGAATTTCCTCTCCTGACAAAAATTGAGAAAAATGCTGATGATACAAATGCCATGTGCATTTTTTTTTTTTAAAGACAGAATCTTCCTCTATTGCACAGGCTGCAGTGCAGTGACACGATTTTGGCTCACTGCAATCTCTGCCTCCCAGATTCAAGAGATTCTCCTGCCTCAGTCTCCTGAGTAGCTAGGATTACAGGTATATGCCACAATGCCTGGCTAATTTTTGTATTTTTAGTAGAGACAGGGTTTCATCATGTTGACCAGGTTGGTCTCGAACACCTGACTTCAGATGATTCTCCCGCCTCAGTCTCCCAAGGTGCTGGGATTACAGGCATGAGCCACCACGCCCGTCCCGTCCCATCCCGTGCATTCTTATTAGTATTCCAGGAATTGCAGCACTTCCCCTGGAATTTCCTCTTTCATCCATTTACTTTTCATTAAATGTGAGGTGAAGATCCAATAAAAATAATTAGAACTTTACCAGATTATGGGTATATTTGTGAGCATATTAACATTAGTATTACCATTGCTAAATGCCACTGGCTCAGGTACCTCATGTGCTTTAGAGTAGTAGCTCAATGGCCACGTCCAAGACTCCACGGAGATATGTGGGGATTTTGGAAGTGACAGATTTACGCGTGGAACCAGTGTTCTCTTATCTTTCTTACAAGGCAGATTGTCACTCTTTCTATTTACATCTTTGCTGCTTATGCTAAGAATGCTGGCCACCAGGCATAGCCATCTCCTGCTAGAGGCTTTCTTGAGCCCTCAAGGAATTGAAGCTGTCATCTTTCCTGGAGGGAATTAATTTAAATATTGTGTTCTCCTGCTCTCACACTCACCTAAACCCTTTCTTGTGTGTTGGCTTTAAGCAGTGCTAATTCAGGCTCTAGGTAACATAGGTGAACACTAGTCTGTAATCAACACATTTCCACAGCTACCTGAGCTCTCTTTTCATTAAAGTCTTAAAAACAATCAGTCCATTAGGCTGACTGGCCAATTGAAATCGCCAAGCCGTTCCTCGCTAGTGTCATGGCTGAATTCTTACTGAAGCCTAAATATAAAGCTCCTATGTATATAACTTATCTAAAAATGTATAACCACAAGAATTACAGTTTACTAGTCCTTCAATTGCCCAAAGTCAAAATTGCATCTTCATCTAGTTATTCTATAATAATATTTAATATTTCTTAGAAAATAGGTGGCATCTATATTTTCTAAGATAAGATTGCATTTTCCTTCCATTCAAGTACTGGCATTCCTTGAATTCTATCAATTCTCTGCACCCAGGGTTTAAAATCTCTTATATAATGTCTCTGAAGAGCTAACACACAGTTCTTGCCAGAAGATGTGAGATAAATAGAATTATTCCAGAGACTCTGAGGAGCCCACGATCTATGTGGATGTATGCAGGTTAGTGCAGTGGTGGGGAAAAAGAGAGAAGATTAATTGCAATAAGTACTACTGTGTCCAGAATTGGTGGGTTTTTGGTCTCACTGACTTCAAGAATGAAGCCGCGGACCCTGGAGATGAGTGTTACAGTTCTTGAAGGCGGCGTGTCCGGAGTTTGTTCCTTCTGATGTTCGGATGTGTTTGGAGTTTCTTCCTTCTGGTGGGTTCGTGGTCTCGCTGGCTCAGGAGTGAAACTGCAGACCATCGCGGTGAGTGTCACAGCTCTTAACACGGCACGTCTGGAGTTGGGATCCTCCCGGTGGGTTCGTGGTCTCGCTGCTGAGGAGTGAAGCTGCAGACCTTCACAGTGAGTGCGGGGACCGGGTGCACCCTCCGCAGCTGCTGGCCTGGGTGCTAAGCCCCTCACTGCCCGGGGCCAGCAGGGCCAGCCGGCCCCTGCTAGTGCGGGGCCACCAAGCCCATGCCCACCTGGAACTCTAGCTGGCCTGCAAGCGCTGCGTGCAGCACCGGTTCCCACCTGGGCCTCTCCCTCCACACCTTCCCGCAAGCCCAGGGAGCCGGCTCCGTCCTCGGCCAGCCCAGAGAAGGGGTCCCACGGTGCAGCGGCGGGCTGAAGGGCTCCTCAAGCGCGGCCAGAATGGGCGCTGAGGCTGAGGAGGCACCCAGAGCCAGTGAGGTCTGCGAGGGCTGCCAGCACGCTGTCACCTCTCACTACTAGTTAGTCTGCATTTATGGAATATTTTGAGCACCAACAGTGGAATAATAATAAATTGAGTTATAGGCATATAATGAAATTCTATACAGCAATGAGAATAAAATCTTCAACTACCCAACAACATTGTTTACTGTTTATATTGTCTATACAATATATGTTGTATTTATTGATATATTTAATAACAAATCTCACAAAAATATTGCATAAAAGAAGTCTGACACAATGGAATGAATGATACATAAAAAGGTTCATTGTATCATTATCAATAATGAATAATTTAATCATTATTAATTAAAATTAATATTATCATTGAATATTTGGATGAGGTAGTTACCATAACATATATGATGTACCATTTTTGTAAATTACAAAAATCAAGCAAAGTTGATGTGTGCTTTTAAAAATCAGAATAACAGTTGTTCCTGGGGGGTTGAGGAATAATGACCGATAGAGGTAAGAGTGGGTATGATAATGCTGTATTTCTAGATGTGGGTAGTTATATAGGCGTGTACAGTTTTTGAAAACAGAACTATTCTTTTATTATATATGTACTTTTTCATGTATATATCATACTTCAAAAAAGTTTTTTAAGATATAAAAATATGCAGAATAAAATGGACAAGTTCTTTTTCATTAGGCATATCTTAAACCCACTCTTGTCTCTAGAGCAAACCACTATAAATAGTTTTATGCATATTCTTCCAGGTGTTCTTTTTATGCATATACCTATATGCGTATGCATAGATAACTTGTACTTGACTCACAGAAAAACATATGTTCACATCTCTTTCAACTTTGTGGTCAGCAAATTCATGTTGATAGCTTGAAATTAGCCGTGTTAGGAGTATTTACACCACAGAAATTAAAGACTGCTACAAACCAGATTTTTTTTTCTCTGAGAGCAGGTTAATGATTTATAAATTTTTCTATTACAAAACAATATTGCACTAAGCATAAGTAACATATAACTTGAAGGTATTGCACCAGTGTCTCTTATTTTTCGAACTTTCTAATGAAAAGTCTGATATCCGAACAATTATTGATATCTATAGAAAGAGTTCCCTCACTCTCTCACACTCTGATTTTGATTGCTTCTCTATATTCTTGGGATTTTGAGATTTTACCACCATCTCTCCAAGTAAGATCCAATTTCTTGTGAAATAATCTCAGGAATAAGCATATTGGTGATGAGTTGTTGAAATTAGACATCCCAACATTCAGGAATGACTACAAGCAGTAGTCTATATAGGCAATTTCTATAACCAGCTCTTCTCCCAGTAGCAATGAGACTTTAAACATTTTGAACATTTCTAGGAGAAGTGGTCTTAGATGCTTGAGAAAACTAGAATTATACAGTGGCCAAGATTGGAAAGGGTGAGTATCAACATAAAAACAATAAAACAGTAGAGATTCACAGTCATAGAAACATGAATTAAAATTGTACCACTACTATTTATTAGCTGCATATTTAACTTTTACAAAATAATAAAATCTCTTTGAGTCCCAATTTCCTCAATTGGAAAAATAAGGATAATAGTTTTTATACATTTTTATTTTGTTATTGAAGATTAAATAGCCTGGTATATGTATATAAAGAAATTCTCTCAGTGTTTGGAATGTAAGAGGCACCCAAAATATATTAGCTTCTTCCTTGATTTTTTTTAACCCAAGCCATTGTCCTATACACTGAGGACTACAGGCGAAATTCTGGCTCTTTTCATTTTTCTGTATATACTCTCTATCTCACAGGTCACTGTTTGAGCTAGAGGTATGTGATGCTATATAGCAGAAAGAGCACTCTATTATGCTATTATCTTGCTCCTATGAAGTAACTGTTATATCATAGTAAAGAGGTCAAACCCTGTCTTTGTATCCCAGGCTCCTTATCTCAAAACGTGTAGGTTGCCTGGAAAAAGTCTTTACCAGACCCAAGTGTTTACCAGACCTAAAACTCTACAACATTATGGAACAGATTCTTCCATCTCCCTCTGTAAGAGTAAGAAGTGACAGTGAGGGCGAGGATGTAGAGGTTCAAACTGAAGTGGAAAGCCCATCTTTTCTCAATAAAAGTAGGACAATTGCAGAATAAGAAGGATAATGGCAATGTGGTAGAGAGTAGTGATTTGTCAGGGGTTTCAATGAACCTACAGTAAGAAGGATTTAATCAGAGACTATGAGTGTAGAAATGAGAGTGAGTTCAAGAACTAATAAAATAAATAATATTGGATGAACACTTACTATATGCCAATAACTATGTTCATAATCTCACTTAGTCCTCACTATGCAGTTGTTTCTATTATTAACTTTCAAATGTGGAAAGTAAATCTTGATGAGATTAGTAATTTGACCAAGATCCTCCAACTAATAAGTGGCAAAACTTGTACTGAAATCTGTGCCTAGATGTTTGGAATAAAGCAATATAGAGAGGAAAGAGAAATGACAAGAAAAAAAGGGCTAAAGGATACCATAAACCCACTGGGTTAAGAAACTATGTCTATAAACCTTTGAAAACACATAATACACAGTAAAATGTGATGTTGATTAAGCACTCAAGAAATCATTGTAGATCAGCTGTTTCAAACACACACACACAAGTTTAGAAAGAAGAGCCAAACAATATTTAAGTTTGTTCATAATTAATGACTCTAAAAGCAACCACATAATTTATTTGAAAGATTCAGGTGTTCCTCTATGCATAGTTCAATGGCTGTACAAAATGCATCTTTTATGTTCTTTGGACTGTGGCATATAAATAGACTAATCAGGAACAGACAATTCTTTGTAGGGAGTTAATGGTCCAGCTCTCATGCTCATGAATTTTCGAAATAGCATTTAAGATTAAAAGAGATTGTACTTCTTTTTTAGTCCTTATCCCCATTTGATGCTTGAATTCTTTCTAACATATTCCCACCAAGTAGTTATCCAACTCGCTCTTGAATAACCACAGTAAAAGTAAATTTACAACTTCCCAGAGCAACTAATTCCAGTTTTACATAGCTGATTTGTAGATCATCTTCTTCATGTTCAGCATCAATCACTTTCCCTGTTACTTTCATATCCTGGTTCTACACTTTGAGGTTATATTTAACTAGTTTAATTCCATTTCCCACATCCAACCTTCAAATTTCTGAAGACATCTCTCTATTCTCTCATTATATTTCGTGTTCCTTTTGCTAAACATTCCCATTTTCTTTCCCACATGATATGGTTTTACATTCTCATTCCATGCTGGCACTGCCATATAGAAATTTCTCCAGGATTTTGAGTGTTTCATTTTCTTTCCTAGAGCCAAATGCAAGATTCCAGGTGGTATTTGACTAGTAACAAAACATCCCTCTTGTTTAGAATTATTTCTGTTCACTCATGCAGTCTAACCTAATTAACACAATCAAAAGCATGTCTCTTTCTAGGGACAACTATCTTAATTTCACCAGATTAACAAAACTAACATTTTCTCATTTTGCTTCTATACACTACAAAGCACAGAGTTAAAGCAAACTAATAGCATCTTTTCTTAAAACATCTGTTTCAGACATAAATTCTGATCATCCATATTCTGTGAATGATATTCTTGAAATTAAATATATGCATATATATATATATATATGCAAGTATTGCAGTGTCACAGTCTGGCATATTTGGGAACTTTGCATGTTTCATATTGTCCTATTATTCTGGATGTTCTGTAAAGCTTAACTCAGGTTCTTGCCACCTACGACTACCTGGAAATTAAACCACTCTAAGAGGTTCAAAGTGTTTTTCCTCTCCACTGATGTGATTTATTTAATGCTAATGATTTGTTAACCCAGGTCATGTTACTCAGGTATCTTTCTTCTACCCAATTTTAGCTTTCTTCCTTTATCACTTTCTACTCTATCTCTTCCTTTCTGGCTTGCTGGAATTTTTGATAGTGGTCAATATTGCTCAATACAGAAGGAAGTGATGGCTACTGTGTATCAGATGGGCTTTGTATATGTAACTCACTTACTTCAGGGAAGGCTGCAGGGAAACTTAACTCCCATGGGCTGAACCTGGTAAAGAACTGGAATGAGTGTGTTCTGGGGAGTTATCCCCAATCTATATCAAAGGCTTAACTGTGTTTGAATAGAGTTAAACTGTGTTTATACACTACATTGTACTCCAGTACACATAAAACCATAAATTTTTCAGTAACCTTAAAGTAGTCTTAACATGTTTTTGAATTTCTATATCAGGATAATTTAAGACTCAACCTCTAGAGAAGTTATCTTTGTCCTTTTCCTTGTGTATTATTCTCATGCCTCCCAGAGTCATATTTGCTTAGCTTTCTGAAGAAGCAAACTAGTCTTAGCTTCAAGGTCACACTGAAACTGAATCATATTGAAGTATAATCTCAGAAAAAATAAAACTCAACTAGTGCAAGGAGTCACAGAAGGAAAAACAAGGAAAGTAGAAAAGTTCAAATGTTAATCGTATAATCTCACGTATTTGCAAAAGAAAGAATGGCAAAAGCTTTAAGTTTCTTCCAAGGTAATTTTTGTGTGTTTTCCACATTGCTACAGAGGGAAATTAAGCAGAATAGAAAGAGTAGGGAGTATCTTGATTAAATCAGAACCAGAGCTTTAAGGAATTCTCTCTCAAACCATATGGGTAACCATAGGCAAGTGGCAAGTCATTTAACCCTTTGGCTCTGTTTTACTATGTGGGAAACAAAGAGTTAAATCAAGTGACGTCAATAGTTCTTTCAATTCTAAAATGAATAATTCTAAGAATTCCGCTCCAAAACACAATTCCAGAACAACCCTGACATACACGTTTTAATCTAAAGATTTTCAGATGTGTGTTTTTATGAATGTCTGGGGATTTACATGTATTATTGTAAGCAGGAGTATTGTGTATGCATGTAAAAATAAGTAGGTTTTATTCTTTGGTAATTGAACTACTCAGTCCTCCAAATAATCAAAGGCTTCTCAAAATAATCACTAAGAGATTTTATTCACACATTTTTAAAGTTAAAATGGTTTTTCCCCAGTGAGGTAGTCTCTAATTTACTTGAGGCCGTGGACTCTATTATTCACCTTATTATTATTCACCTTATTATGTGCCAAGTACCTTCCCTATAGTAGGCACTCCTAAAAGGCTTCTATATTTAATCTTATAAAGATTTATCATTTTAAAATCCAAGACCTCTTTACTAAAAGCCAAAGTAGAAAAAAGTAATTTTCTACATCTGATACTGCAACCGAGATCAAATTTATACATGTATCTGAATTTTCTCCTTTAGACATTAATTCCTTCAAGACTAGTGAACTAATAATAAGCTGTCTACCAAGTTCAAAGTAATAAGGTAAAATAAAGATAAAATAACACATACAGTGTTTTCCCCTGAGAAGTTCACAAAGGAGAATTATTGATTTTTAAAAATTGAGAAACTGATTATAGCAAAAAGTTACATTTTCAAAAAAGTATCCAAAGGACCTAGAAGAATGGCAGCAAGTCATGTCTGCTATAACACCCATGTTTTCTACAATATTATTATTGTGGAGTTATATGTCTCAAGTCTAATATCTAGAAACTAAGCAGATGATGTAACTCAATTTTCCAAGCTTATTAGGGATATAGCATGAAGTTTAGACAGGTGGAAATGCAAGTATGCCATGAGAATAAAAAAGTAGCCCAGCATTTGGGAATAATTGAAACAGAGTGAATTTCCCTAAATATAATTTAGAAAGCCAATTCTGTGTGTAGAAAATAAGATAATATTGCCCAAATAATAGAATAGTATCATATGAATAATATAAGTTGTAGGGCTTAGAGTTTGCCATAAATCAACACTACTGGGTAAGACTGTGTAGGAAATCTTTGGATAGAAAAACAAATGGTTTTGCTGCTCCTCCTGGCTTGAACTAGATGTGGTTATATAGTAATTAAGGAATTCCATGAAATACAGAACTCATGCAGCTTCAGTTATAGCAAGACTCAGCTGTCTGACAGAAAATATAAGGCAAGTAATAATTGGAAAAGGGTATAAGTCATCTCCTAGATTGGTTGTTAACATCTAGCTCCTTACCTTGGTGTTATGGGACATGACCCAATGTGGGCATGTTCAATTCATGATAGTTCATTGAGGTAAACCCTTGACTGTGCATATTTCTGTGTACATGTTATACTTGGAAAAACTTTTTTCTAAACAAGATTCATTTACCAGTTCTTTGTCTAAAACCTTCTTTGAAGCTCTATATCACATTACAAATAAAAGCCTAGTTCTTTAATGGCCCACAAGGCCTTTCACAATACAGCCTCCCACCACACAATCTCCCACTGCTCTCCTCTTTGCTACCTTTTCCAACCATGCAGGCTTCTTGCTAATCCTTGAACCACTCCAACACAGTTTGTATTGGTGTATTTTTTCCTAGCTGTTCATTCTGGCTGGACACCTCATCACTCAGACAGATGTTTGGCTAACACCCTCATTTCCTCAGGTCATTGCTCAAATTTCTGCTTCTCAATTAGGCCTACACTGACGAGCTTATTTAATGTGGTAATCTGCTACCCACAGTACCACCAATGTCCCTCAGTCTTCAAGCATACTGTATCATTTATTGTTTATTCTATTTATTATTTATTTGCTGGCTCCTTCCCTTAGTATGTAAGCTCCTTGAGCAAAGATATTTGTCTATTTTGTTTCAAGAAGCCTCAACAAATCTCAGTAAAATTATTCAGCCTACCTCCACCTCAGGCAATGTAAAATACAGTTAAGTTCTATTAAAATGTCAAGTAAATACCATTTTATAAAAACTTGCAGAAAAGAGTAAGAGAGTCAAATATTATAAAGAGTTTCAGACAGTAGGTAGTTAAAAAGCAACACCTATCCAGTAAAACTAGAAATGTAAAGATGATATAACATTAAAAAATGTATTATTGTAATTTACATCAACAAAACAAAGTATAATCATTCCCTTCATTCTCTTCCTTACTACACACTTGATCACTGCAGCTACACCCTTCTGCAGTCTTCCTATATAATCTTGGTTGATTGATCTGAAAATCCCCAATATTGCTCTATTTCTTTTCTCTGAACTACCATGACATTGTATGACCCCAGTTATTTATGTTTCCTTTTTATTTTTCTTTATTATGTCCCATGGCCACTTGACCTCTTCCAAGGATGTTTGTGAGCTTTAGAGTGCCATGTGTACAGCACTCAGTTCTTTCTCTTTGCTCTCTTCCCCAGTCGTGGATCATTAGTCATTCTTCTCAAGTTCCAAATCTAGTTTGCCAACTTCCTGGGGTATTGTAAATAAAACTACTGTCAGGCATGGTGGCTCAGGCCTGTAATCCCAACACTTTGGGAGGCCAAGGCAGGAGAATCCTCTGAGGCCAAGAGTTTAAGACTAGCCTGGGCAACTTAATGATGCCATGTCTCTACAAATTAAAGAAAAAAAAAATTAGCTGGGTGTGGTGACATGTGCCTGCAGTCCTAGCTACTTGGGAGACTGAGGCAGGAGGATTGCTTAAATCCACAGGAGTTTGAGGTTACAGTGAGCTATGATCAAATCACTGCACTCCAGTCTGGGTGACACAGTGAGACCCTGTTCCTGAAACGAAAACATCATGATTTAGAGTAAAGCTAAAGAAAGAAATGGAAAGAAAAGGAAAAGTTAACTTCAGGTTTTTCAGCTCTGGAAAGAGCTTGGATAAGTGATGAGACCAAGTACAGAACTGTTGAGGATCTAAAGAAGAGCCTCCTTTGGAGGGAATAAGATGATATCATCTTTGGATAAATTATTCAATTTTATATACTTTCACATTACAAAGTCTTTGAATAGTATTGTAACAGGAAATGTGTATCAGGCAAGAGGCTATAGATGGAAATAAAATTTGAAAGTTATCCATTAAGAGGTAATGAAGATATAGAAGAAGATGACATGGTGAATCCAGTTGTGCCAAGGGTAATGTCATGGAGACACTCAGAAGCAGCGCAAGGGAAAGAAGAGGAGTTAGTAAAAGGGAAAGTAAAGGGAAAGTGGACCAGAGGAGCACAGTTATGGGTTCTAATGAAGTTCATTTGCAAAGACGAACTGTTTGTACAGCCAGCAGCTATGGAAGGGAATTTCAGGAAAGATTAAACGTATGACTTTTTTTTTTTTTTTTTTTTTTTGAGTCTCGCTCTGTCGCCAGGCTGGAGTACAGTGGCGCAATGCGCAATCTCGGCTCACTGCAACCTCCACCTCCTAGGTTCAAGCGATTCTCCTGCCTCAGCTTCCCGAGTAGCTAGTACTACAGGCACATGCCACCACACCCAGCTGATTTTTGTATTTTTAGTACAGATGGGGTTTCAGCATGTTGGCCAGGATGGCCTCAATCTCGACTTCGTGATCCGCCCACCTCGCACCTCGGCTTCCCAAAGTGCTGGGATTATAGGTGTGAGCCACCATGCCCGGCCATGTATCACATTTTTAAAGTACCATTAATATGATAACCAAGAAAAGAATGTTGAATTTATAGACAGCAATTGTCCTTTTTGTAGAAAAATATTGAGCTCCTGTATTTCAGGTTAAAATGGCATGTCAATTCTTCAGACGAAGTAACTGAACATATCAAATAGTATCTTCAGGTCATATAGCTGGTAGAAGACTTGAAACTAGAAACCGGAGCTGAAATGAAGTCAAAAATTCTCACTTTGGTATGATTTCATGTTTCTGAAAAAAAAATCAAGTCATACAGTGCATTAAAAAATTTTTCTGATATCTAAGACTATGATAGAAATTTCATATGTATATATGTGCATGTATGTGTGTGTGTATAACAAATCACTTTTTTAATACCCTTGATGTATTAAATGCAAAGCAGAAATTATTTGGAAGATGAAATATATAGGAATAAATTATAAAAAGTAATATTTGGATTTATTTTGTGACTAAGTTGTGAATGTTACTTTTACTATTGCTCTTAAAATATAATCTCTTAACACCTAAGTTGTTTTACTAAAAGGAAGCTATTGGTTAGAAAAACAGGCAACAACAGGTTTTTATAATCTTCATATTTTAAAAAACTGATACATTTCAACCCTGTAATTTTCTCCTGTTTCTTAATAACATGAATTTTAGATAAAGATATTCCAATGAAATTATTTTTGTTATTTAAAAAGATTAAAATGAACAATTTTTTCTTTCATACATATAATACAAATTATTTATAATACTTCTTTTTTATTTTTATTTTTAAATTGAAAGAAAATTGAAATCAAAACAAATTACCAAAGGACAAATCATTCTTTCCAATAACAGAAGATTGTTCTTATGTTCAAAACAGCAACTGATTAAACAGACTATAAAACAGAACAGACGGCCTTCTAGTCCAATCTCAAGAAATTCAAGTCCAGAGGAGCAGGCTGACACTAGAAACAAGATTCTAGCTGTGAACCATTGTGAATGAGAAACTGCTTTTGCTTCTGTTACAGTAGGTCTAGCAGAGATGTAACCAGAGCTCCGTCTTGTGTCACAGGAAAGGCTCACAGCAGCAACACTCATCATTCCCCAATCCAGCAGGCTAGAACCTATGACCCATGCATAGGTTATAACAGATCTTCAGATCATAATTATGGTGTCTGAACATGGATGTGTATGCACACAAGCATATGCACACACATGCACACATTTTCTCTCACCATAATAAAAAAACTGCAAAAAATTTCACACATTTACATATGTAAAATTATATAAAAATATATTTTTAAATAGTAAAGAAAATTTTGTATGATTCGTATTATATCTTGTTTCGAAAGTGGTTCATATTTTAGGAAAGGGGCAATGGCCAATACTTGTTTGGTTTAGTTTTGACTTTCATAGTATCATCTGTATTCCATGATTACATCTAACTTTTACGCATCATGTCAAACGATGTTGATTATATCTGCATTTATAACATACATAGATTGCCTCTTCTGTCGAGGAGAAGATATAGCACAAATACACAATTCATTTTCAGCGCAGCCCTGTAACCACTGGTTATAAATTTCAACTACTTTCTTACCAGTATTTTCAATACCCTTGTCCAGCCAACTCTGAAAATCTGTAACCTTGAGTTGATTCAACTTCCTGTCTTCTACACCTTGTTGCTGCATGCTGCTGCAGAAGATGCTTGGACCCTGATCACCTCACAGCCATTATTCAAATGTTCTCTGTTCAACTTCTCTTCTCACTACCCAAAACGGGACCCCCATAACTTCACTATACTTCTCAGAATCTCAAAGCCCTCCTACTCCCACCACTGTTCTTCCACCACTTTGCAAGAAAATATAAAAGTCTACTAACCATGAGCTACTCTAACTATACTTCAGGGCTGCTGCATTCTATCTTTGCCCTCTTGATACTGCCTTTCTTGTCTGTTTCAGACAGTGAGACTTCTCCCTAAGGCTAACCTACCACCTTTAGCAAAGCCCATGTTCTCTTCTGACTCTTCAACAATTATTTCTCTTCTCTCTCCTTTGAAATTTTGCCCTCATCCTATGAAACCATTTAAGTTATTACAGTTTTCTAAAAACTATCCCTTTATTCTGTGTCTTCATCTAATCCTCATCATAACTGTCTTTCTGAAAATAATACAGCATTTTTATATTTTTAGCCAGATGAATTATCCACTTCTTTAACTTTCATTTACTTCCTTTCTTGATGCTGTCTCCTGGGTCTCTTCCTGACACTGAATGTGACTTTGTTGACCTCTTTACTGAGTTTTCTTCCTCTCCACATTACTAAAAATGCATTATTTCTAAACTCCTTATGGTAGATACTTGAGAGATATAGTTCTTCATCTCATAGGACCAACCATAAGCAGTCATACGAACTGTGACTCAAGACTGTGCTTCAAATAAAAGAGGAATGAATTGATTCATTAACTCCCATCTCACATGTTCTGTCACAATGCAATCATGTTCCCACATCTCTGGTAAAACATTCATGTGCTTCAAGAAGAGAGAGTCCTATGTTATGTCATACCTCTTTTCAGGGAATTGTCTGTGCTAGGAGGCAAAGGGTTCAACCAGAAAAGATATCGAGGTTTGGAGATGTGATTCTTTCATTTTTAGTACATATCATAGTTATAAGAACAATGCAATAATTCATTTGACCCTCCCATTAATTGAGATTGAGCATGCACACACACACACACACATATCTACACACACACACGTATATATGTATATATTTCTAAAGTACTCTTTGATATATATGTGTATCAAAGTACTCTTTTATGTATATATGACATATGTGTGTGTGTGTGTGTGTCTCCTGTGCTTAACTCCATGCCTAGAACATAGTAAATATATGCCAAATAAATGAATAAATATATGTCAAGTAAATATATGTACTTGACGTATGTATATATGTATATATGTATACATATATGTATATATATGTACCTGACATATGTATATATAAATGTATATCAAGTAAATATATGTCAAACAAATGAGGTGGGTTAAGTAGCATTTTGTACTTGTTAAAAGAACTGGTTTGGAAATTTAACAAACACGATTTTGTATTCTTATTTCAGTCCTATTGTGTGATCTTGGTAAGTTTTTGAACCCTCATGATTCTCTTTTCTCATAAGTACTATGTGAAGAATACAAAAAGATAATAAATACTCATAGATTGTTTTGAGTTTTTAACAATACTATGTATGCAAATCTACTTATACTAGACTCTGTACATAGTAAATCCTCAGTTGCTTTTAATATTTCTTTGTCTTTAAATTTTTGTGATTATTGGACTTAGTTTTTATCTTGATTATTGTCCAAGTCATATATATACTGGTTCTAAAAGATCAAAGAGTACTTTAGATTTTTAATGAAAAATAGCAACCTTATTTCACCATTCTTCACTTCCCAATTCCATTATTTAGTCTTTGCTATTTATTCCATTATTTAATTTTATATTTATCAATAATATATTTAAACTGCTACTTTACAATTTAATTTTTAATGTTATTAACTTGAGGAGGATAAAACACTCTAAACATAATTTCACCATCCATAACTTTTATCTCTTGTTATTCTCTCCAAAAAAAGTTATGTCATAGTTTACAAAATATCTTCCTCCAGTTTTTTTTTTATTGTTTCCAATATCTTTGCAAATTTTAAATGGTCTGTGATATGTATATAAGCCAAAAGGCCTAAGAGTTTTAGTATACAAAAATACTGAGTTAGATAATTGTTTAGGATATGATTGTTCGTTATTAAAAATTAAGCCTATTTGAGGCCAGGTAAGGTGGCTCACACCTATAATCCCAGCATTTTGGGAGGCAGAGGCAGAGGGATCTCCTGAGATCAGGAGTTCGAAACCAGCCTTGCCAACCTGTTGAAACCCCGTCTCTAGCAAAAAAAAAAAAAAAATTAGCTAGGTGTGGTGGCACACGCCTGTGATTCCAGCTCCTCAGGAGTCTGAGACACAAGAATCTCTTGAGCCCAGGAGGCAGAGGTTGCAATGAGTTGAGATCGTGCCATTGCACCCCAGCCTGGGTGACAGAGTGAGACT
The DNA here is from genome assembly GCF_029289425.2 of Pan paniscus. Taxonomy (NCBI): domain Eukaryota; kingdom Metazoa; phylum Chordata; class Mammalia; order Primates; family Hominidae; genus Pan; species Pan paniscus. The sequence continues at coordinate 64,402,152 of NC_073254.2, read as the reverse complement.
ACATCTCTAATAATAATAATAATAATAATAATAATAATAATAATAATAATGTGTATTTGAGCTTTGAATGTTTAAAAAAATGGAAACAAATAACAAATATGGCATTCAGAATGAATAATTATCTGTAGTGTTTTCTGATGTGACATCACATATTTCCTTTTTCCTTTTATTTCAAAAAAAAATACAAGAATTTCTAAATACCCCTCTTGTGTTCACTAATTGTTAACTCTGCTATATATGCTTTTCCTTTCACTTTCTCTTAATAAAGGTAAAATATATGCATACAAAATATACACATATGTTATGTAGGTATGTATTTAGTTTTTGACTAAATCTTTTGAGAGTGCGTTGCAGACCTTCTGACCCTTCACCTGTAAATATTTCAGCATATATCTCCGTAGAACAGACATGTTACATAGTCATAGTACACGTATAAAATTAAAGAAATTTAAAAGTGATGCAATAGTTATCCAATATGAAATTCATACTCAGATTTTACCAGTCGTTTCAATAATATACTTTATAACAATTTCCACCAAAAATGATGTATAACAAGATCACACATTGCTTCTCATCAAGAAGCACGTAATGTCAGTTTACTCTCTTATTGGATCCTTCAGATTTCTCCTGTGTACAGGAGCTTTGCTTTGCTTTGCTTTCTTTCCTCTCTCTTTCTTTCTTTTCTCCTTTCTTTCCTTCTTTCTTTCTTTTTTCCTCTCTTTCTTTCTCTCTCTCTCCTTCCTTCCTTTCTTCCTTCCTTTCATCCTTTCTTTTCTAATAAATATTCCTTTGTAAACACAGGATAAATGAAAAAAAGCAACAGGTATTAGTGCTGTCAGAAGCCTGGGTTTCAGTATAATCAATTTTTCTCAATTATGAATTTCATACTGAATATTAAAAAAAATAGTGTGGAAATAAGATGAGGAAAACATGATAGTAAATCTAGTAGTGAATGTGCCAAATTGATTAATTTGGAGATTTTTAAAAGAAGTTTGTCCCCTGTGTTGTTGAAAGTTATATATACAACTTGTTTAGGCAAAGAACCTTCATATCTCTATGGCATCTTCTATGTCTTGCTTAAAAAACAGGTATGACATTTTCCTCTAGAGTCCCCCAGTGAATTACACTGTGACTGACAGCTACTTTTAAAGATGATCACATATTTCTTTCTTGAGAGTCTTGTTTCAAGGAACTGCCACATAATTTTAATACAATTTAATCAGAAAGGGGCTATCTGGGTTGACTTCATTATGCATTCACACATTCAATCACACCAACATCACTTTTCAAATACCATCTCTTACAAATGGATGCTGTTAACTTTCTCAACAGTAAAGGCAGGCATGTGATTTCTACCCATTGGTGGCGACTTAATAAATCACCCAACATATTACAGTTTCACGCCAAGTTAGCACCTTCATCAGGGAATGAAATTAGCAGAGCAAATCCTGGCTAATTGTGAAAGATGCTAATTACCCACTCACCCTGTAAAATAAGGCATGAGTGATGTGTGGTGAGCCCTGCACAAAGTCATGAACACTTGGAAAAGCAACACTTAAATAAAGCTTAAAACTGCTTATGCAGAGAGAAATGACGACCAGACAGAGAGCAAAAATATACAGCTAGTAGAGGGACGAATAAAAGTGCATAAAAGTGCAGGGATTTTTTTTTTTTAATCTCATTTTAGAACTGTAGCAAGACTAGTGAGGACATGGATGACTCCAGGGATTCATTATGGGGCCTTTATTTCTAGGTCTCCAATGCAAAGCCCCATCTGATCATTACTGGGAACAAGTTCTCACTGGGTAATAGCTCTTCACAGCTGGACATGGGATACCTATAAAAGAAGTGACCTCCATTCAGTTAATCCTGGAGGGACGGAGGTCCACATTACAGACTGGCAGTAATTAGCTCCCCTGCTGGTGGTCTCTGCTAAGACTCCAGGAGCCAAACAGGTCACAGAGTGTGAATCCTGAGCAGGCATTTCAGAGGCTGCCAGTTCCCTTCTGATCTTGCCTGGGATGAGCTGGTGGAAGTGTGATGGGAGGATTTAGCCGTGTCACTGTCATTCTGGTACCCAGTCTTTGGATGGGACACTGTGTTCCCTGAACTTGTCAATTTGTCACCTTTCAGCAGCATGAGGCTTGTGTTAAGAGGGGAAGCATGTTCTTTTCTATCAATGTTGTTTAGGTGTGTGTTTAAAAACAAAAAAACAAAAACTGTACTACAACATGTACTATCTTTCTCTGCTCTTTCTAACTCCTCTGAAGATCTGAGCAATCGCTTAAGACTTCAGTACTACCAAAATCCAACAAAGTAAGCAAAACCTACACTCCTATCTGTCAGTCTCTTAAGACCCACACAGTAAATTTGCTTATGAAAGGAAATTATCACTTTACATTCAATTAAAATGTCCCTGACTAATGGCTTGTGAAAGCCACTAACGCAATTATACCATTTACAATTGCAAAGGTAACCCTGAGAGAGTGAGTGTGTGGTTAATTTATGTAATGATGTGAAGGTGATAAATTATTAAATCCCTAAAGAGGCAATATGGGGATTCCTCACAAGATGAATTCAGTGAAATAATTTATATCAATATCAACAGGAAAGGAAAAGAAAGGAAAGAAGAGGAGAGGAGAGGAGAGGACAGGGGAGGGGAGGGGAGGGAGGGAAGGGGAGGAGGAAGGGAAAAGGAAAGGAAGATAAAGGGAAGGGGAAAGGAAAGAGAAAGGTAAGGTAAGGGATAGAGAGAGAAAGAAAGGTTCCATCAGAGAAGGAACATCATACAGAAACTCTAACAAAAAATGTTGCACATAGACAATCACCTCATCCATTATTTTGTATAAAAATTAACAATTTGAGCTACTTAATAACACACAAATAGGCTGGGGGCAGTGGCTCATGCCTGTAATCCCAGCACTTTGGGAGGCCGAGGAGAGCAGATCACGAGGTCAAGAAATCGATACCATCCTGGCCAACATGGTGAAACCCCATCTCTACTAAAAATACAAAAATTAGCTGGGCGTGGTGGTGGGCGCCTGTAGTCCCAGATATTCAGGAGGCTGAGGCAGGAGAACCGCTTGAACCCGGGAGGCAGAGGTTGCAGTGAGCCAAGATTGCACCACTGCACTCCAGCCTGGTGACAGAGTGAGACTCCATCTAAAAAAATAAAAATAAATAAAAAATAAACACACAAATAAATATTATGACCCACTCTATGTTTGGTCTTTCTCTATTAACAACCTGTACCCTTGAAAATAATAATAATAATAATAACTAAAAGCTTTTAAATGGTAAACCTTTTCAAAAAAGGAAAAAAGTTTTCTCTTCGTATCTCAACATTCAAGACATACTCTACACAAAGTATACATTCCAGGAAAACTGAACTTTCTCTCTAAAATGTCCTGTATTTTACAAACTGTGTCATGTTGTCAATACTTCACTGTGCTACAAGCATCATCTCCCCACATTTTCCACTTTTTAAAATTCTCCTACTCCTTGAAACCTAAACTATGAAGTAGATTCTGATTTTCCACCAGCCCCGATCACTCTTTATGAAGTAACCTAGATTTACTCTGAACTTCAAGAGAGTTAGCTACTTTTATATTTTAACCAAATTTTCAGTTTCTCTATGTTTCTTCACCTCTTTCTAAAGATTCTTACCATAGAAGCTTAAACTCTGTCAACACTCCCACAACACCTCACAAATAGTGGGTACTAAAAATTGTAGAATAAACATATCCCTATGCCCTGTGAATTTCTTCAGAGTAAGATTATGCCAAAAACTCATTCAAATATTTAAACGACACTATTACCTGTTGAATGTAGAAAGAAACCTAGTTGGTACAATAGAACTTGGAGAGTCAGGATTATGGAATCATGGGCGTTGGGACAAGACAGCAGTTTGATCATCAATTACAGTAACTTCATTTTGTAAATGGAAAAAGGAGGTTCAGAGAAAGGTGAAACAAAATTACACAGATGGGCAAATGGCAAACCAAGGGCTTGAATCCGAATGTTTACATTTAATTCAAAATCCTTTGGCTGCCTCAAATGAAAAATTATATATATGCCATGAGATACATACTTAGATTTCCAGAAAAGGTGAAAATCTATATTATTAAAAATCAAGCTAACTAAACAAACATAGGGACATTAAGACTTAATGGGGCACAGAAATAGGAAGTAAGAATATACATAAATAATGCAAGAGGAAGTAGTCTATGGGCCAAGTGAGTTGATATTTGGAAAGGCCTAAAAGAGTTCTCAGAAGAAAGCATCAACAATTTTATTTTGATTCCTTATGTCAGAGAGAAATTGAGTCGACCCATGGATGGGTAGTCACTAGAAAAGAAAATATGTAGGTAGGTAAGGGTGAGGGTGTCAAAAATCATGAATTCCAAGGGTTAAATAATAAAATCATTGATACCCAAAGTGTTTCCATGAAAAATCTGTTGATCAAGCTGGATTGTAAAATTCCTGGTAATGGGGATATTTGCTTTATGTTCTTCAAAATGCCTCCAGAACACAGTAAGTTTTTAGGAAATTATTATTAATATATGATTAAACCCATCAGAAGGGTAAGGATTAAAAATATTTTAACCAGAAAATCCTTTTTTAATAAAATTCAACAGCTTTAATATTTCTTAAAGTTTAAAAAAAATGCAAAAAAACCACACATTTTCAAATGGTGGAGGGTGTGCTGAACTGTGGGTGTGCCACATTGTCAATTATTCCCCTCAATATGCTAAATAGTATCCTCAGTAACCCAGAGGACTGGTATGTGCATGAATTTATACTTTCACAGCATGTAGACTTGTCATTTTTCCCAGATTAAAAAAAAAAATCTGCCTGGGTCATGTTAGGGGGTCTCACAGGTATTGCAATAGCATTAAAATTGCTTTGATGTTTAAAAAAAATACATTTTCAGAAACTTATTTAATGTCATGATGTGTTTGCCTTCTAAAATATGTTGTTATGAACATGCAAGCAAACAGTAGCAAATATTATCTAAACTACAAACTTCATAAGAAAGCCAAATTGCAAAATATATCCATGCAGTGCCATAAAAAATATATAAAGATTAAGAATGTCAGTTATAATTGGTGATAATGTTGTAATTGATTGATTACTGATTAATTATTTATGATGTTCTTGTTGCTGAACTACCTGCCTTGACAGAATATTATGCATGTTAACAAAACAGATTGTGCCGATTTGGTTCTCGCCTTACTAATTCTTACATGTTTGTTTGTTTGTTTTTAATTTACTGTAAAAATTGAATACTTATATAAATTCCAAAGTTATCGGACTTTATATTTTCTTCGGGTAGCTCTGGAAAAAACTTAGTGGTAGAATTGAAAATATAATTTGGGGAATTAGATAGAAGGGTGAATCTGTTCTCAACTTCTCATTAACCATAATTATTATTAGACATAAATATAGCTGTAGAAAGAAAGCATTTAATCTGCCATTCATAGCTGTAGCCTTCGGCCTGCCTCTGATCTCCCTCTATCTTACACAAACTGGGAATGCTTTGTATTTGGTTCCTAGAAGATAACAAAATGGCTATTTGTAGATCTACTTGTGATTTCTTGTTCTGACAAGAACCAGAGCAGCAGCAGTGGTGTCCTTCTCACCGTCAGTATCCCTGTCAGGGAAAGAAGGGTGCCAGCAGGGAGCAGTCTGCTCAGGCCTCTCTTGGCACCAGCAATCCTGGTGCTGACAGCTTCTTGGCTCACTGAACATTTTCAACACTCACCACACAGTCCAGACCCTGAGGGCCTAAATGGGCTGCACCTACGTTTTTCTTCAGATTTAGCATTAAGTAATGTGTGCATAAAATAATTTAACAAATGTTCTATAACCATTTAAGCTACTACAATAAATATACTCTGATATAAAAATAACATTTCGACTGTCATCTGACGGATAACTTTTTTCCCTAGAAATGCTGCCTAGATGGAGGAACAGTGGTGCAGTAAATATGGCAAATTCTGCAGGTAACTTTAAGTGGTCACACTTAGGCAGATCATGTCTTAGATTAAAATTCATGTCTATTTCAAGCACATGGGTATTGAGGTCTTAGTTATTAGACACACAGGTACATGGAAAATTTACTTGACTTTGAAATGAATGCTTGAGAAATAGGCTACTGTTTTTCCTCTCAGCTTTGGGCTTCACAAGGCAGCTTATAACAATGAAAGCCCTTAAAAGCATTGATAGGTTAAGGGCTATTAGTCTGGGTCAGAAAAAAGGTCATTTAACTCAGTAAGCTTGGACACATAATCTTAATGCTTTGCTTTTTCTACCAGGAAGAGTCAGGGCTTTATTGAGGGAGATTCAAATACCGAGTTGTTTAGTGGATAAATAACCTTGTAAAATCTCAGGCTCCTAACACAATGCAATCACCATCATCCATTGAATCTTCAAGGAGCTAATGACTCCTTCTTCAAGTGAGGGGTAATGCTCTTGGGTGACTATATATATTTTGTTCCAAGATCAATAATGTGCTGGTTCTCTGTATCTAACAGTTATTGATACATATCCAACTGATTCTGTTTCATAGCCTTCTGTTTATTTTGGAATGCTAGCTATATTTTTGAGAACTTTATTCAGTCTTATTTTAATTCCCCTTTAGCATATTCTTTTATTTATGTTATCTCAAGAGTGATCTCTTGTTGGGATGGTTCCATGAAATTAATGTTTCTTACTGCAACCATATTTTTTTGGAAGAAATTTCTTGGCCAGCTGATTGTTTTCTCTTCATGCTCATTTCTCCATCTTTGTTTGGTCTGTGCTTGCTTTTCTAGGAACCCCCAGGTTTCTCAGGTGAGAACCAGTTCTTATATATCTGGTTCTGTATTGTGCTAAGAAAATATAACCAATACATTTTCAGAGTCAGTGTGTAGCTTGCCCCAGGCTCTGGTTGAGGGGTTGTCATGGCCCTTTCCTGACACTCCTGGGATATTGCTCACTACAGGCAACAGATCCTAGTCAGAGTCAAAGCGGTTTCCACTTTCCATTTGCAAACAGGTGCTCTGCTCCCTGACAGTGGGTGGGGCACTGTTAGAACTGCTTCCCCTGGGAGTGGAACTTAGAGATGACATTTCCAAGAGTCATTTCCAGGAGCGAAGCCCTATAGACTTGCCTCTTCACACGGCTACTTTGTTTTCATTCCATTTCTTCTCCCCAGATAAATTTAACCTGTTTCTGGGCATGAGCATGTTTGTATAAGTATGTACTAATAATGTCTTGTCTGTCATGCTGTGTGGTTTTAGTACGGGGATACAGTGTGAACTAATTTTAACATATTTACCTCTTAAAAGCATTTTTTAAAATCTGTGTTTATGTAATCTTGAACAGCTTCAGAATAAGCTACGTCTTATACAAAGTCCAAACAAAAGAAGAAATACAAACTATATTAGCTCACAACACACACACACACACACAAGATATTTATCTAAGCATTAGGTTTCTACTTCCAAATGTGAAAAGAATATGAAGTCAATTTTTTTTAAGATCGGTAACAATATTTTAGAGTTGAGAGAAAAAGAAAAAGAGCATGCTCACAATTTAAGGGACTCTGAGACTTGAATATGTAATTCATGGGGGTATAATTTATCAACAAAAATCATGCTCAGACTGCTATCAATTGAGTACAATTAACCTCATCCTGTAAAATATCTTACTCTACAAAATCTATTACTCCATGAAATCACTTGCTCTGTAAAAATATTTTAATGCAATATCAATTAATATTTGACACAAAAGTTAAATTTTAAAAAATATAACATTTCATTAAAATGCTTTATTGCTCAAATATAAAAAAAGCTTAAATTAGTAACATTAATATTCAGAATAAGCAATAGCATGAACCGTATTACTTGCTGGTTTATTCAGCTTAAAATTCTAAGAGCCAAATGAGGAAACAGACATGATATTCAGTAATAGGTAGAATATTTTTTTCCTCCATTGGAAATAATCCATTTCTTTTAATTATTTACATATTAATCTTATTAATGCTAGTGATATTATATAAGCCTAAACATCCTTGTGGCCAGACTCTCAGCATTCTCTTCTAGTACTCTGTCACCAGGCCTTCACCTCTCCCTCTTCTCTCTCTCCTTAAATTTTTGTGTTCTACTCTTAATAACACTTTGGAAATGTATGAGTAACTTAAAGATATGGACTTAGGTTTGCTGTTTGCTCATATGACATCTACCTTTATTCTACGTGTATAAGGTACTGTCCTGCCAAGATTGACTCTGACAGAAAATGTCAAAGAGATTTTATGTGTCAATATTTCATCTAGTCCTTTTTTAAGACCTCCTTTTTCTCCTTTGAGACATTTTCTCAAAGCAGAGTAGTCTTCAATTGCCAAGAAAATGCTACTATTGTTCCCAATTCTATCCAATTTCCTATTCACTCTCAGTTTTCTTTGTCTGCTTATTTAACATTAAAACACATTTTTATAAAGGGCAGTTGTGTCAAGTTTTCCAGCTATATCTTTCTTAAAAGCCCTTTATTCTTATTTAAAATACCAAGATTAACATATCCACATTCAGTTTAATCTCCTTGCTTTAACTATCCTAAACTATTATGTATCAGTAACACTGGTTCCTGTCCCAGGTTGAAGGGTAAAATTCGGGTGCTAAGAATAAAAGAGATCTTTGAGTTGACAACAGTAGCATTTTGTTAGCTATTGAAGGCTACTCTACTTTGAGTAGATGTCTCAAAGGAGAAATAAGAGAACCAAAAGTTGAATTAAATTCACTTCCAATTGCATTACAAGATTATATGTTCTTATAATTATTGATCTTTCTCAAGCAGCCCTTGTAATAAATATTTTTTGTCCCCAAATCCTTACTAATTCATTATCCTGCCATTTCTCTCCCTTTTAGTTGCCATGCTGAAAGAAATAAGTTAAAATTGCATGCAAATGTATCACTACAGTAACCAAATTTCAAATACTCTGTTGGGAAATAATGTGACTTGATGAATACACTAATAGTAAAAACCTGAATCAAAGAACAATAAGAGCTTTCTGTAAAATGAAATGCACAAAATGATGTAAAATTACGGTGTTCATATAGTCAGTGTGGACACTCTTGAAAACCCATTGAGAGATTAAATATTAAAGGGTTTTATAAACTACATAACAAAACAGTTTATAACAAAAGGGTAAATTTTGTTAGGTGGAACAAATTTAACATGCTTGCAGTAAACACAATTAACCTTGTGATATAGTTTGGATGTGTGTCCCTTCCAAATCTCATGTTGAAATGTGAGCCCCAGTGTTGAAAGTGAGATCTAGTGGGAGGTGTTTGAATCATGGAGGTGGGTCCCTCATGAATGGCTTGGTGGCCTCCCCATGGTAATGAGTGAGTTCCAGCTCTATTTGTTCTCCTGAGCTGGTTGTTTAAAGAAGCCTGGTACCTCCTTCTCTCTCTTGCTCGCTCTCTCCCCATGTGACTTGCCTGCTCTCCCTTCGCCTTCCACCATGAATAAAAGTTTCCTGAAGCCTCACCAGAAGCTGAGCAGATTGGCACCATGCTTGTACAGCCTGCAGAACCAAATAATTTATTAAATTACCCAGTCTCAGGTATTCCTTTATAGCAACGCAAAACAGAATAACACACCATGCTTCTCCAATTTTATGTATTTTAATTTATGTATTTTAGTCAGTCCCTTACTTATTAACTGAAATAAGTAATTTGATGTCTATCAAAATATTGGTGTCTAGACTGAAAAATGTTTAGTATTGAGAAATAAAAGCCCGTGAGATAAGATTAGTGTTATGCAGTAGAAAGATAGTGAGCAGAGAATTTAAAAAAAAAACACCACTGGGTTTAAATCCTCAAGAATGTCATAACCATGTGGTCTTGGGTAAGTATTTAAACTTTTTTTCCTTGTAAAATGAACTCACTGCAGAGTTGTTGTGAGAGTAAAGGTAAAGTTACTAGTTGGGTATTTTGTACCAAAAGATACACAATGATAGATTATATCATATTCCTTATTATTGCCATACAAATTATTTCAATAGTGTATGCTATTTCTCTATTCCTTTAATCAAAACTCAGATACTGAAATATTCTGAATATATACTTTGCTCACAAAACATTTTGCAAAGCTGTTACATATTCAAGACCAGAGAGCAAAGCCTTTAAACTGTAGGAATATTTATAAAGGCAGTCTTTACCACTAAATGTAAACTAGTGAGTCTCCACTTTACCACCTAAGTTCAGAAATGATACACATATTTTTGAATTACCTATAATAAAGAGTAAAATGCGTGTTAGAAAGTTAGTAACTAGGAAAATCTCTCTGAACATACAGACAAAAGCTTAGTTGATTAAGTGAAAAATGGGAAGTCATATAATTTTTTGTTACAGCTTTATTAAAAATAGATATGCAACGTCATTAGAGGACTGTCTCCTTATTAAATAGGAGTAGATAAGTTTCAACCCTTTTACAATTTTGAAGCCACTATCTATAAAGAGCAAAAAATTGATGTTTGAAAATGGTAAATTAAATTCATTTTGCTTACATAAGCAATCATATTTAAGGAAAAGTATTTTAGAATTAGGTTCCCTAAAATAAGTGGGCCTCCTATAACAAACCCTACTTTTATGTCTATAAGTAGAAAATAATTAGAAACAAATTCTGGGTTAAATGGTCATGATAATAGCATAGATTCCCACAGGCATAAAAGAACCATGACAAATCACAAGTTTAATATCCTTCTGTCTAGAATAAACTTCACCTTCTCTAAGTCCTATAGCTAGCTCCTCTTTGACTATAAATCCTCTGAAGAGGCAGTTTACATATAACACTGTTGTTAAATATAGTCTAGTCCTTTGGGTATTTACCTTTAGCATTAGATATGCTCATTAGCCTAAGAAGAGAACAGAAGCTTTGGCTGCCTATGTGTTAGTGAGAAGAAAGGATTTTCAGGAGGGTATTCTAGCCAGAGTCAAGGTTAATATGCCTTGGCTTCTATTACTCTAAGGACTGCCAAATCTAGTGGGGAATATGACCTGCCACCGTGTCATCACCTCACATCTGCTAGATGCTGACAATAACCCATTTTGGGGCTAAGTATCCTGACAAATAGCACTTTCTCATGATTTATTTTTGGCATATCTTCAAGTATTCATGAACACTGCCAGGAAAATATCAGTTGTTCCTATAGGAATTCTTAGAATGGAAATTAATTATTTCCTTACTTATGGTTGTTATGTACTGACAGAAGGTAATGAAGCAGAAAAATTCACAGGCAAAATAAGCTCTTACTGATGGAATATTTGTAAAATGTTAATCATGACTTCATAGTGTACTATTAGACAAGAAACAATCAGAAGAATTACAACCTAAATAAGAGGCAACAGAAAAAAAGTTCTTGCATAACTGTGTGTTATATAGAAAGATTATAATTAATGTTAACAAAAAGTGACGGCTTTGTTATCCTTTATTTAGACTTTGTATAAAGAAGTAAAATCTGTTGGCATTTTGCTGATCATGAATTGTCATGTGCCCAAAACTTAGATCTTAAGAGAAGAGGAGGCAGAAACTTCTAATTTTAATTTGGCCAGTTTAGTTGTTCAAATTTTTAAATCATAAATATAATATTTCTTTCTATTATGTGAAAAACAGAGTAATTTACAGTAAGCTATAAAAATTAAAACATTTAAATTCAAGAATTCCTTTTTTACAAAAATCTGTGATTTGTGGACCATTTAGAAGCAAGAATTTTTGTAAAAACTTAAGTAGACTTTGAAGGTTTGAATTACATAGCTAAAGTATCTGAAAAGTTAGGTGGAATGTCCCTCCTCAACTTAAAACCTCAATAATTATACTTTGATTTGAGGCAAAATTAGGATTTACATTATGACAATTCTTTTTGGAAATCAAACATCATAATTTTGTGGCCATGTATTGTTGAGTGACAGTGGAGCTCACCAAATATTCCATCTGCGTTCCTATACCTTGCAACCCACTTCCCTGCCATTAATGGAACCACTGAACATCTCCAACCATTAAACTGTGAGCAAATGTGATTTGAGTTACTTCTGGACCTACAAATAAAAATAAACTGGTAAGCAACAATATAGCAGTTTCTCCCAAAGCCATAGTGATTCAAGAGCCCAATATTCCAAATGATGAACCTAAATTATTGCCTTAGTCACTTTACATGTATATGTTTCATTTAACACTCACAGATATCCTGTGAGGTAGTGTTATAATATGTATTTTATCAAGTAGAAAACTAAGGATAAAGTTGGTTAAGTCACAGGCATGATATACATAGTGGTTAAGAATATATATATATGCTGAGATCAGAGAGAAAACCATTCAAATCTTATCTCTACCATTTATTCTTATGTGATCTCGGCCTGGTTATTTAATTTCCTAAAGTCTCAAACGCTTCAACAGAAAAAATGAGAAGTGTTATAGTACTTCCTAGTAGAATTATAATGAGAATTAAGTGATAAAAAACACATGTTGAGCTCTTTGCATATTTTAAATACTCAATACTGGAAAGCTGTTTTTATTCTATCATCATAAACTCTTAATCTTTAACATTTTTTAGTGATTAGGTCAGGAGATATGGAACATCAGTTTTAAGATGGGACATTTTCACATTACAGAGAAGCAGATGCAAACAAATTTGTCAGTATGCTGTAAAGATACTAATTTCTTACATGAATAGCATTCTTTCCTCTATGGTTCATTTTTTAAAATGTGGCCAATACACTTTGCCACTCTTATACTAAAATTAAAGCATTGCAGAACTAGAAGTTCTGGGTTTCGTAGTAAATTATTCAGGAAATGTTTAGTTTCCATCCACTTGTCAGTTTTAAGCTGACCACATTTTAAGGCAGGGAGATAGAGGTGTGAGAGGAGTTCCATTGTTAAGATTCCTTAAATTTCAAGGTGTCTTTGAACAGTATTTGTCCCTAAGAATTAAAGGAATGATAAAGATAATCTTTCAAAAATGATTATCTAAAACTGCCAATTGCCTGAGTAAATCTTTCAATGTCGTTTTAAAAATCTCCTCAAAAATAAGGTTCAGACTTTTTAGCATATGAATATTTTGATTTACTCTCTATTTTTAGGCCCACCCCTATCCTGTTCAAGTTTGAGTTCTGTTAAACTATATTCAGTTCCCCAAACTATACATATTCACTTTTTCTCTGGTCATTACACCTGCTGGCCTATGATAAAAATGTCCCATTGCAGACCTGGGAATTATTGTTTCCCAAGACAGGAATACAATACAATTAAGAACAGACATTTTCAGGGACAAGGAGAGGAATTGTTTGGAAGATGAACCTTCCTACTCCGTCAAAAGAGGCCCAGCAGAGACAAGCAGATCTGAGAGATTGAGAATGAGAAAGAGCAATAACATTTGAGCATCTGCATCTAGTCACATATGAAGTCAAAATCATCTCATATGACTTCCTATACACATAAGTTAAAAAAAAACTTATTTTAACTTATTTTCATTGCAGCTATACTTATTCAAACAGATTTTACATTTTTGTCAACATTTCCCTAAATATCCTTAAGGTGGGGACTAAATTTAGTGTGCATAAAATTCCCTGGAGAGGGTTGTTAACCATAGATTTATGGCTTTATTCATAGAATTTCTGATTTAACAGTTTTGAGAAAGAACAGGAATTGTTATTTTTCAGCCAATACCCTTTTGTCTCTTATGCATCTGAAGGCTTTCGTGCCATAAGAAAAACCAGCTTGAAGGATTAAGAAATGATATGTTTTGGTAGTGCTTAAAAATCATCAACAATAATGCCTTATGCAAATATTAGGGCTCCTTCTTGTACCTGCAAGTATACACACAATAAATAACATTTTCTTTGCCTAGTGAGATTACTGAAAAGATAAAATCAATGACTGTATTCTTATAGAAGCATCAGCCTGCTCAATAATCACTGGTGTCTTTCCTCAACACTCAATACCAGTGCATACTAACAAATGATCATTGAAATTAAGGGCCTCATATTGTACTAGGTTCAGGACAGCTGTTCCAGAATCTTCTAACATGAACTTATAATACTTCTCACTGCTGATGGCTGCCGTGGCCTATGCCATTGCACCATCTGCTCAGCTCTCACTCACCAGCAGCTGCTATTCTTGCTTTGGCACCATCTGCCTGGCTATCTCTTCATCCCATCTGTACTACTCATTGGCACAGCTAAAATTACAACACATTTCACCCTCTATTCCTAAACAGAGGAATTCCTGAGTCATTTCTCCTTTTAGATTTAGGGAAGCCCTTTGTGGAAAATCTATAGAACTCAGTTTAAAAAATCTCTTTTCTCTCACAATTAAAAATTTCACACTATTAATGATTTTTTTTAATCTATCAGGAACATTTGTCTTGATTGACATAATAGAACTACAGAGCTTCATAAATGCAATTATAATGATACTTGGTGTTTTGATAACATATCTTCTTTAAAAATTTTTAATACGTATCTAAAAATAGAATAAACTTTTAGAGATTTTAGCAATTTACATGTATAAACCAATCTGGTGACTATAAGTTTGTCAAATATTTGATCAACAAAGAAGTATGAGGAAAATATTCATACTATCAATGAAAAATATAACATTTGAAAGACATAAATTGATAACTCAGCTTGGGAAATGGAAATGAATGTGAGTGATTGAAATATAAGACCTAGAATGACTGATTAAAAGTCTTTATTTAGAAGAGTTAAACTTTCTCCCCACCACCCTTCCTCAGTGACTTCCTTTATTTATACAGGCAGATGACTCCTCTGAATAACTTAGGAAAGTTATAAATTGAAGAAACTAAACAAGAAGAGCTTTGAAATTAGAAACCAAAAATGAAGCAGAGGGCAATGAAAAATTGTAAGGAAAAAATGATAGCTTATTACATGCTGATTCAGAATTTTCAGTTCTAACCTTCCACTCTGCTCCTATAATACCAGCAGCCGGGTCTTTAACTCCTTGCTAATTTAAATTAAAGAACTTTTTCCTGGTCGGTGGGGAGGGGCTCCAAATTTTGACATTTGAAGTGCTCAAATAATTTTTTCAAAAAAATCCCAGAAAACCTTGATTTTTATACAAATATAACATGAATTTGTCAAACGTGTCAATTGAAAAACAAATCCAGGTTTAGTACAGACATTTATTTGAAAGCCGTATTGCATAGGAGGGAAAGGGGCTATTGCAATAAGAGAGAGAGAGAGACCAGAACTAAGTCTGAACTAAATTATGCAGGAGCAGGAGGCTGCATGTTTTTAAAGACTGGGTTGAGCTAGTGGAAAAATATTTTAAAATGTTAGAGTGCAGTCACAGGGCATCTGTGTTTGCTAATTGACTTTATCCAAAGGAAAAATAAATTTCTCATATCTTTATGACAGGAGGCAGTTTTACAACTTGGAGCAATATACCTACCACAGTTAGGTCCCAACGCTTTCACAGAAACTGGAAGATAGGGTGACCATCTCCTTTGAAATAATTAAAAACAATTCTGATAAGACAGGGAATTTTTTCAATGTAGGCAAATTTCATAGAAAGTAAAGAATAATATTTCCTATTGAAGGGGCAGAAATTAGCCAATAAAACAAAGGCATAAGCCCATCAGAAATGAGCAAACTTTGTAAAAATTTTAATATGTGTTATGGCTTCTATTCAGACTCAGCTAAGATAGAATTGTCTTTCTTTATATGTTCATTGCTGTATTTGCTTTCATATTCTAGAAGAAGCTGATATTTTGAGATAAAATTTTTCTATATCTCTTTGGGAAGAAAGTGCACACACATATACATATTTCTGTCACTATTGCTCATCATATCGACTCCACTAGCAATGTTAACTATTAACTTTTAACGAGAATGATCTATCTTACATAGTATATAAAGAAATGGCAGGTAGATAAATGAGAATTGATTCATACAAACGTTTTAAAATATTAACCAAGTGCATGTAACTGTCAATGTTGAATTTTATCTGAGCCCTATGTTCCTAGAAAGCAGCAACAACAAAGAAGTTCCCCACCCTTGTGATCATGTGTTTCATGGCAAAGAACTGTCATATTCTCACATATTTTGAAGTAAAATACTTCTGCCTCCTTGTTCATGACGTTCATACACTTGTGGATTACTCCTTTGTATGCCAGCTTCTATTAAACCCCAGATTCTTCTTTTTCTTCTGGGACGTTTCTCATTAATTAAAATTCTCCTTATTACAATAAAGTAAATAAGATCATCTCCCGAAATGTCCAGTGCACTTTGTCTTTTAAATAGCACAACTTTCTACAGGCATGCACATTCTTTTATAATAATGTATTAATAAATTCTGGAGGTAAGAAAACATTTTATAGTCATAGGTAAATGTCAAAAGTTTCTTGTTTATAAACTCACAGACAAGCACATAGAGAGCTTGAATTATAGCTTCAGCTCTAGCTCTACAACTTCAACTACAGATTACAAATAAACACACACAAAAAACTCACACATTTCTTCCCATGGGGCGTGAAATTATTCATATATTTGAGCTCAAAAATAGAAAAATATATGAAAAATATTAACAAAATGAATTCTTCATCATCTCTCATGGGTGATAGAACACATTTCTGTCATCCATCAGCCATAGTCATGAAATGATCAGATGATAAAGCCAAACTCTTCCTAGTTACTGCTACTAATGGAGAATAATTTAGTGGTTGTTAATGAACAAAAACAAAAACACAAAATCAAAAAAGAAGATGAAAAATTTTAGAATAAAAGAGAGTCAGTGAAGCTAAGGTTCTATTGTCACTTGGAACTCTCATTGGGAGCCAAAAAAAGACATCCCTGAGCTTTAGCATCATGTTAGATACCCTTCTTTATCAATACGCTTTACCTGTTAGAGCCAGGTAAACTGTACTGATATACAGCTTATACAAAATATAAACCACATTGATGTTTGATTAATCTACGGTGAACTTTACCAGTTTATAAGACCTGCCCTCATGTGCTTCCAATGAATGTCTATAGTGCCTCACTCTTAAAAATGAGCAGATAGCTGAGGATCAGCAAATATTTTAGCATCAAAATGAAAGGTACCGAAGTCAGCAAACAGGTAGAAGTATTGTACAATAAGCAGAGGTAGTTCAGTTTACATCATTTTAAGAGAGAAAAATGACTATATGTTGTTAGATAAATATGCTCATTATATTATCACTCCTGTCAGAAATAGCTATTACATGATTTACTCAACAAACACAAATATTGATGTTCCAAATAAGGTTTAAGAGGTAAAGAAGGCAAATGAGTACAAAAAAGGTAGGCAGAACCATATTCTGAGGAAAATTATCTTCTAACCAATAATATAAAATATATCATAAAAACTATGAAGAACCACTGGAGGATTCTATGCAGGAGAAAATAATGTATAAAGTGCTTTCACAAATATTGGCATTGCTGAAACATAACACATCATAGATTTCCTTGAGGGTTTTCTAATGTTCATCCTTACTTTTTAAAAAACAAAACGCTTAAAATAAACTACATATGATTTACTTCTAGTTCCTTCTTTTTTAGAAGTTAAAGTTCATTATACTACATCCTAGAATTTCAAGGTCTAAATTACTGATTCTAGTACTGTGTAATCCACACGAGATATTTCTTTTTTTTTTTTTTTTCTAAGGTTGGTTAAGGATGATGAAAGAGAAGCAGTTGGAGAAGTGGAAAAGAATATGCCTATGATACCTCCAGTCTGGTGGGTTACCCTATCTGACTGTATGTCTACAGGAAAAGAATCATTTTCCCACTGACTGTTCAGAAGTTATCAGTTCATCCACCTCTTTGGTGCAATAGGAATGTACAAAGTTCATGGATTACTTGGCAGAGGCTTAAAGAATTTTGTTTATTTTCACATTTTTAAAATTAGCACTTTCAAATTTATCTCTTTGTTGTCATTATTTTTTCTGATTCTCTAAGTGACCTGTGTCTTCCTCTTGTCATCTTTCCTTTAAATGTTTTCTCCATTTGTTATCCATTGCTCCTTGAAAATAGATTGTGGACCCCTTGTCCTTCTTGTTTATTTCATTCAAGCCTCCTCGGTTTGTGAAATATAAAGGATGACTTTCTCTACCCAAAATGTTGCTGTCTCTGAAGGGAGGAGGACTGAACTTGGCTTCCATAGAAAATGGTGACATTTTAAAATTTAAATGAGCCCAGTGTTGTGTGGGGAGAGTTACATTCTTGAGTTCACTTTAGTCTCATTACTCTTTTGTCTCTTGGAAATAGATGTGTCATAACATCTGACCTAAAGTATAAAAGATAATGAGGAACTGAAAAGGTAAGGAGACAGTAAGGGACGTAGTATAAAAGAAAACTTGCACATAATACATAATAACACAATACTTGTTAAAAATGACAAGGAAAACCTTATTCAATACTATCGTAATAAGGGTTAAGATTATATTGCAATAGGAAAGGCAGATTGAACTCAACTGCATTGAAACAAAAGGCTGGAGGATTTTAAAACACTGGAGCCAGCTAATTGAAAAGTACTGGAGGACATTGAGGGTGCTTGGTCCATGTGATTAGGTTATTCGTGTTTACTGATTGTTGTGTGAAGTTAAGCTTCTACTCTCCCACAGAGTTTAAAAGACAGTCTCTAGGTTCTATATGATTATGATTCAAAGCAATAGTTCCAAAGTTCTTGAGAAAGATGTTCCTGGGTTATATAAGGTTTACATCTCAAAGAGTCAGAGAAAAAATTTACAATTGCCAGTTTCCCAAGTAAATGCTCTAAGAAAAGGTAGGTCAGAAGCCTATAGTCAGAAAGAATCCCGTCTGAAGTTCAGGCAAACTGAGAGAAATATTAAGGCAGTCAATAGCATTCTAAGAAATGAACACTTAAAATCCTGTGCCCAAATGTGCTGTAATAATAAAAGAAGAGGTCT
Source organism: Pan paniscus (assembly GCF_029289425.2). Lineage (NCBI taxonomy): Eukaryota > Metazoa > Chordata > Mammalia > Primates > Hominidae > Pan > Pan paniscus. The sequence goes on along the minus strand of NC_073254.2, from coordinate 64,383,203 downwards.
CCATTTTTTCATCCTCATTTTTCATTTCCTTTTTCCTTTCTTTAACAAATCTTTACTGTACAACTTTTGTTTGTTAAATACTTTGAGAACCACGAAGTACATGCACATTAAAAAGGAATGCAAACTTTCAATAGCAATGGGAATTAAGCAGTAGAAATTAAGACTTTTGGTCAGATCTATCAAATGCCAGGATAAATTTTTGCTAAATAATATTCAGATGAAAAATTGATCCAGAATGGTACATCCATGGGCAGAAATAGGGTTATTGGAGAAACTAGCAATAATTTCTCCCACATAATCATATTCCTTTTACTAAAAAATTGTAAGAAAGTCAAAGAAAGGGGGTACCAATTCTTGTGCATAAAAGCTGCTTTCTAGGATGAGCAAAATATAGTGGGGCCTTGAACAACAATGGGAATTGGAGGCACCAACCCCTTGTGCAATCAAAAATCCATGCCTAAGTTTAGCTCCCCGAAAACTGAACTTCTTATAACCTATAATTGACTGAAAGTCATACCAATAACAAAACAGTCAATTAAATGTTTTATATTATATGTATTTTTTCTTGTATTCTTACACTAAAGTAAGCTGGGGGAAAGAAAATTTTATTTTTAAAAATCATAAGAAAGAAAATGTATTTGCTATTCATTAAGTGGGAGTGGATCATCCTAAAAGCCTTCATCCTGGTTGTCTTCACTTTGAATGAGCTGAGAAGGAGGAATAACAGGATATATTGGTCTTTCTGTCTCAAGAATGGCAGAGGCAGAAGAAAATTCACATGTAAGTGAACCCACAGAGTTCAAATCTATGTTCTTCAAGGGTCAACTGTAATAACCCTTCATTAGTAACTCATTTTTTAAATTAATGCTAGGACCTCTATTACTTTGTTTTAATTGGGAGCCCTTATATTTAGGGTTTATTACTTGAAAAACAAAAAAAAATAGCAAGCTATTAGTGTTTTTTGTTTTGTTTTCTGTTATTCACAATAAACTAATCAGGTTATTTGATATTTTTAGATATTTGATCTGTCAGAAACAGTAGAGTCCTTCCTAGATTATGAAAATTCCATTTAATAAAGGAATAACAAACACAAACATAATAATTAGATATTATTTGTATTATTCTGCCATTTAGTTGCTTTCACAAGCATGATAATTTTTAACTCCAACCATGTTTGTTTGTTGTTTTTTTTTTTGAGAGGGAGTCTCTCCTGTGGCCCAGGCTGTAGTGCAGTGGCGTGATCTCGGCTCACTGCAAGCTCCATCTCCCGGGCTCAAGCCATTCTCCTGCCTCAGCCTCCCTAGCAGCTGGGACTACAGGCGCCAACCACCACTCCTGGCTAGTTTTTTGTATTTTTTAGTAGAGATGGGGTTTCACCGTGTTAGCCAGGATGGTCTTGATCTCCTGACCTCGTGATCCGCCAGCCTCGGCCTCCCAAAGTGCTGAGATTACAGGCGTGAGCCATCAGGCCTGGCCAGCTCCAACCATGTTGACTCCATATTGAGGACCAGTCTCACTATATAATAAAAAGCTAAATAAAAACTTAAAAACAACAATCCAAAAAACCTGCTAAAACAAAATCTAACTTGGATAGGGCAGGAGGGAGTCATGGAATAGTTCACCTTTGAGACTGGATCTTGAGGGATTGGAGATGAAAGCAGACCATGGGGCAAATGTGAAAAATGAGATTTAGATCCTATGTAATATCTCTGAGAATGGTGTTGTAGCAGGTTAAGCAAGCAGTGGGCACTGCAAAGGTTTATTTATCAATAGTATAATTAGATCACTTCAGGCAGTCATACCAAATAAATACGTCTCTTCACAATAAAGGAAAAACACCCTACTGTAACAATCTATACTGAAGATTTTTCCTTTTAGTCCAAGCGGATTTTCTGTTGCTAGCTAGGTAGAAAATGGGAAGGGAGGAACCATGTTAGTATATATAGGACAATTGACTCTAGGGGAATTACAGAAGCAGGAACTAAACTAAATTTGAATGTGACCCAGCAATATAATTTCTATACTCAGTAGAAAAATATGCACATGTATCCCGAAGAAGTATCCAAGAATTTGTAATGCAATTACTAAAAATTATAGAATTGCACAAAATTACCAAAAGCTAATAAAAAAGTCCATTGCCAGTTAGTCAAATAAAGTGTGATACATTTGTAAAATGAAATTATCATTCAAAAATGAAAATATAAATGGCATCAGTGACACTACTAAATTTCACAAATGTAATATTGAGCAAAAGAAACTAGTCATAAAAAATACTGCATGACTTCATTCATATATAATTCAAAAGCATTCACAAATTATCTGTGCTGTTAGGAAGAAGAATGTGGTTGGAACAAGAGGGGATACTTAAGTGTTAACAGTCTACTTCTTGACCTTGGTAGCTATGTGTTATATTGATATCTTAAGACTGCTGTAACAAATCATCCTAAACTAGATTGATTACAACAACTATTTTGTTTTTTTTCTTCATAGGTCTGGAGGCCAGAAGTCTGAAGTCAAGGTGTCAACGGGGCTGTGCTCCCTCTGAAGGCTCTGGGGAAGAATCCTTTTTCCCTCTTCCACCTGGTTTCTGTTGTTTCTTGGCTTGTGGTTGCACAATTCCAAGATAGTCTCTGTGTCTCTGTCTTACCCTTTTCTGTCCTTTATAAATTGCTATGAATTTAAGGCCCACCACCCAGATATACAGGATGATAACATCTCAAAATCTTTTGCTTAATTACATTTGCAAAAACCCTTTTCCAAATAAGGTCACATACATAGTTTCTGGGTATTAGGATATGGGCTTTTCTTTTTGAAGCCACCACTCAACCAATTAAATGTGAGCCTGTTCATTTTGTAAATAGTCGTTGAACTGTTTACTTGTGATTGAGTACTTTCCTCCTTATGAATTCTACTTCTTAAAAAATGTTTAAATGATTAATGCCTCTTATATTTTATAAGTTTTCCAGTTAATTATGCAAATCTTGTTTGATTTGGCATATATTGGACATTGTAATGAGGAGAGAATATTGGTTTCTTCATGACTCCAAATTTTTTAGCCACAGACTATAAAATAAATCCACAAGCAGATTTTTAATATAAAACATATATATACACTGTGTTTAATAGAGATTTTTTAATTTTTTGACATTAACTTTTTAAAATTTTTATTTATTTTTTTCCATAAGTTATTGGGGTACAGGTGATATTTGGTTACATGAGTAAGTTCTTTAGTAGTGATTTCTGAGATTTTGCTGCACCCTTCACCTAAGCCGTATACACATCACCATATTTGTAGTCTTTTATCCCTCACTCCCCTCCCGCTCTTACCCCCAAGTCCGCAAAGTCCATTGCATCATTCTTAGGCCTTTGCATCCTCATAGCTTAGATCCCACATATGGAGTGAGAACATACGATCTTTGGTTTTTCATTCCTGAATTACTTCACTTAGAATAATAGTCTCCAGTCTCATTCAGGTCACTGCAAATGCTGTTAATTCATTCCTTTTCATGGCTGTGGAGTATTCCATCATATATATAAATGTACAAGAATATATATGTATATAAATATATGCAATATACATAAATGTGTGTATAAATATATACAATATAGAAATATAAATATATTTATATATAAATATATACAATATAGAAATATGAATATATATCTATAAATATATAAATAAATATATAAATATATATAAATATATTTATACATATAAATAAATTTATATATATTTATACATATAAATAAATTTATATATATTTATACATATTTATACATATAAATAAATTTATATATATTTATACATATAAATATATTTATATATATTTATACATATAAATATATTTATATATATATAAATATATATATATAAATATATTTATATATATTTATATATAAATATATAAATATATATATTTATATATATTTATATATTTATGTATAAATATATTTATAAATATATATATATTTATATATTTATGTATAAATATATTTATATATATTTATATATATTTATGTATAAATATATTTATATATATTTATGTATAAATATATTTATATATATTTATGTATAAATATATTTATATATATTTATGTATAAATATATTTATATATATTTATGTATAAATATATTTATATATATTTATGTATAAATATATAAATATATAAATATATTTATATATAAATATATAAATATATTTATATATAAATATATGTAATATATTTATATAAATATACATATATATTTATATAAATATATGTAATATATTTATATATAAATATACATATATATTTATATAAATATATGTAATATATTTATATATAAATATACATATATATTTATATAAATATATATAAATTTATTTATCTATTTGTTGATTGATGAGTACTTGGATTGGTTCCATGATTTTGCAATTGTGAATTGTGCTTCTATAAACATGCATGTACAAGTATGTTTTTCGTGTAATGACTTCTTTTCCTCTGGCTGGATACCCAGTAGTGGGATTGCTGGATCAAATAGTAGTTCTACTTTTAGTTCTTCAAGGAATCTCCACACTGCTTTCCATAGTGGCTGTACTAGTTTACATTCCCACCATTGGTGTAGAAGTGTTTCCTGTTCACTACATCCATGCCAACATCTACTGTTTTTTGAATTTTTGATTATGGTCATTCTTGCTGGAGTAAAGTGGTATCGCATTGTGATTTTGATTTGCATTTCCCTGATAATTAGTGATGTTGAGCATTTTTTCTTATGTTTGTTGGCCGTTTGTATATCTTCTTTTGAGAGTTATCTCTTCATGTCCTTAGCCCACTTTTTGATGGAATTGTTTGTTTTATTCTTACTGGTTTGTTTGAGCTCATTGTAGATTCTGGATGTTCGTTCTTTGTCAGATGTATAGATTGTGAAGAATTTTCTCGCACTCTGTGGGTTGTCTGTTTACTCTGCTGACTATTCCTTTTGCCGTGCAAAAGCTCTTTAGTTTAATTAGGTCCCAGCTGTTTATCTTTGTTTTTATTGCATTTGCTTTTGGGTTCTTGGTCATGAAATTCTTGCCTAAGCCAATGTCTAGAAGGGTTTTTCCAATGTTATCTTCTATGATTTTTATAGCTTCAGATCTTAGGTTTGAGTCCTTAATCCATCTTGAGTTGATTTTTGTATAAGGTGAAGATGAGGATACAGTTTCATTCTCCTACATGTGGCTACCCAATTGGGGATAATTATCCCAGCACTATTTGTTGGGTGTCCTTTCCCCACTTCATGTTTTTGTTTGCTTTATCGAAGATCGGTTGGCTGTATTTGGGTTTATTTCTGGGTTCTCTATTCTGTGGTTTCCACAGGTCTATGTGTTTATTTTTATACCAGCACCATGCTGTTTTGGTGACTATGGCCTTATAGTATATTTTGAAATCAGGTAGTGTGATGCCTCCAGATTTGTTCTTTTTGCTTAGTCTTGCTTTGTATATGTGGACTCTTTTTTGGTTCTATATGAATTTTAGAATTTTTTTTCAGATTCTGTGAAGAATGATGGTGGTATTTTGATGGGAATTGCGTTGAATTTGTAGATTGCTTTTGGCAGTATGGTCATTTTCACAATATTGATTCTACCCACATATGAGCATAAGATGTGTTTCTATTTGTTCATGTCATCTACAGTTTCTTTCAGCAGTGTTTTGTAGTTTTCCTTGTAGAGGTCTTTTGACTCTTTGGTTAGGTATATTCCTAAGTATTTTATTTTATTTACTTTTGCAGCCATTGTAAAAGGGGTTGAGTTCTTGATTTGATTCTCTGGTTGGTCACTGTTGGTGTATAGAAGAGCTACTGATTTGTAGCTCTCTGTGTACATTGATCTTGTATCTGCAAACTTTACTGAATTTCTTTTTTATCAGTTCTAGGAGCTTTCTGGAGGAGTCCTCAGGGTTTTCAAGATAAACAATCATATCATCAGCAAACAGTGACAGTTTGACTTCCTCGTTACTAATTTGGATGCCATTTATTTCTTTCTCTCTTCTGATTGCTCTGGCTAGGGCTTCCAGTACTATGTTGAAGAGGAGTGGGGAGAGTGGGCATCCTTGGCTTGTTCCAGTTAACAGAGAGAATGCTTTCAACTTTTCCCCATTCAGTATTATGTTGGCTGTGGGTTTGTCATAGATGGCTTTTATTACTTTAAGGTATGTACCTTGTATGCCAATTTTGCTGAGAGTTTTAATCATAAAGGAATGTGGGTTTTGTCAAATGCTTTTTCTTCATCTATTGAGATAATCACCTGATTGTTGTTTTTAATTCTGTTTATGTGGTGTATCACATTTCTTGACTTGATGTTAAATCATCCCTGCATTCCAGGTATGAAACCCATTTGATCATGGTGGATTATCTTTTTGATATATTGTTGGATTTGGTTAGCTAGTATTTTGTTAAGGATTTTAGCAAGGATATCAGCCTGCAGTTTTCTTTTTTGGTTATGTCTTTTCCTGGTTTTGCTATTAGGGTGAGGCTGGCTTCATACAATGAATTAGAGAGGGTTCCTTCTTTCCATATCTTGTGGAATAGTGTCAAAAGGATTGATATCAGTTCTTCTTTGAATTTCTGGCAGAAGTCTGCTGTGAATCCATCTGGTCCTGGAATTTTTTTGTTGGTAGTTTTTTATTCATTATTTTCATGTTATTCATTTCATTCTTTCTGCTTGTTATTGATCTGTTTGGGGTTTCTAATTCTTCCTGATTTATGCTAGGAGGGTTGTATTTTTCCAGGAGTTTATCCATCTCTTCCAGGTTTTATAGTTTATGTGAGTGAAGGTGTTAGTAGTCTTGAATAAACTTTTTTATTTCAGTGGTGTCAGTTGTAATGTCTCCTGTGTCATTTCTCAGTGAGATTATTTGGATTTTCTCTCTTGCTAATGGTTAATCTTGCTAATGGTCTGTCAATTTTATTTATCTTTTCAAAGAACCAGCTTTTTGTTTCATTTATCTTTTGTATGTTGTTTGTTTGTTTCAATTTCATTTAGTTCTGCTGTGATCTTGGTTATTTCCTTTCTTCTGATGGGTTTGAATTTGGTTTCTTCTTGTTTCTCTAATTCCTTGAGGTGTGACCTTAGAATGTCAGTTGTACTCTCTTAGTCTTTTTCATGTAGGCGTTTACGACTATCAGCTTTCCTCTTGGCACCACCTTTGCTGTATCCCAGAGGTTTCATTAGGTTGAGTCATTATTGTTGTTCAGTTAGAAAAATTTTTTAATTTACATCTTGATTTCGTTTTTGATCCAGTGCTCATTCAGGAGCAGGTTATTTAATTTCCATGTATTTGCATGGTTTTGAAAGTTCCTTTTGGAGTTGATTTCCAGTTTTACGCCACTGTGGTCTGAGAGAGTGCTTAATATAATTTCAATTTTTTAAATTTATTGAAGCTCGTTTTATGGCCTATCATATGGTCTATCTTGGAGACAGTTCCATGCGCTGTTGAATAGAATGTGTATTCTGGGGATGTTGGATGAAATCTTCTGTATATATCTGTTAAGTCCATTTGTAACAAGGTATGGTTTAAATACATTGTTTCTTTGTTGACTTTATGACTTAATGACCTGTCTAGTGCTGTCAGTGGAGTACTGAAGTCCCCCACTATTATTGTGCTCCTATCTATCTCATTTCATAGGTCTATTAGTAATTGTTTTATAAATTTGGGAGCTCCAGTGTTAGGTGCATATATATTTAGGATTGTGATATTTTCCTGTTGGACGAGGTCTTTCACCATTATATAATGTCCCTCTTTGTCTCTTTTAACTCCTGTTGCTTTAAAGTTTGTTTTGTCTGCTGTAAGAATAGCTTCCACTGCTTGCTTTTGGTGTCTATTTGCATGAAATACCTTTTTCCACCCCTTTACTTTAAGTTTATGTGAGTCCTTACATGCTAGGTGAGTCTCCTGAAGGCAGCAGAGAGTTGGTTGGTGAGTTCTTTTCCATTCTGGAGTTCTGTATCTTTGAAGTGGAGCATGTAGGCCATTTACATTCAATGTTGGTAGTGAAATGTGAGGCATCGTTACATTCATCATGCTCTTTGTTGCCTGTATACCTTGACTTTTTGTTTCTTGTTTTTGCTTTTTAACTTGTATTTTTGTTGTATAGGTACTGTGTGATTTATGCTTTAAAGAGGTTCTGTTTTGTTGGGATTTGTTTCAAGATTTAGAGTTCCTTTTAGCAGGTCCTGTAGTGGTGGCTTGGTAATGGCAAATTCTCTCAGCATTTGTCTGAAAAAGACTGTGTCTTTGCTTCATATATGATGCTTAGTTTTACTAAATACAAAATTCTTGGCTGATAATTATTTCATTTGAGGAGGCTGAAAATAGGGTCCCAATCCCTTCCAGCTTGTGGGGTTTCTGCTAAGAAATCTGCTGTTAATCTGATAGGTTTTTCTTTATAGGTTACCTGATGCTTCTGTCTCATAGCTCTTAAGATTCTTTCCTTTGTCTTAACTTTAGATAACCTGATGACAATGTGCCTCGGTGAAGATCTTTTTGTGATGAATTTCCTTTCTCTAGTAAGGCCACGGAAGTTTTCCTTAATTATTCCCTCAAAATGTTTTCCAAGCTTTTAGAATTCTCTTCTTCAGGAACACAAATTATTCTTAGGTTTGGTCATTTAACATAATCCCAGACTTCTTGGAGACTTTGTTCATATTTTCTTATTCTTTGTCTTTGTTGAATTAGGTTAATTCGAAGACCTTGCCTTAGAGCTCTGAATTTCTTTTTTCTACTTGTTCATTTCTATTGCTGAGATTTTCCAGAGCATTTCATATTTTTTAAAGTGTGCCTAAAGTTTCCTTAATTTTTGTTTTTTCTTTAAGCTATCTATTTCCTTGAATATTTCTCCCTTCATGTCTTGTATCATTTTTTGGATTTCCTTGCATTGGACTTTGCCTTTCTCTGGTCCCTCCCTCATTACCTTAATAACTAACCTCCTGAACTATTTTTTAGGTAAATCAGGGATTTCTTCTCGGTTTGGGTCTGCTGCTGGTGAACTAGTGTGATTTTGCGGGGGGGTGTTGAAGAGCCTTGTTTTGTCATATTACCAGGATAGGTTTTCTGGTTCCTTCTCACATGGGTAGGCTCTGTCAGAGGGAAAGTCTAGAGCTGAAGACTGTTGTTCAGATTCTTTTGTCCCACAGGGTGTTCCCTTGATGTAGTACTTGCTCCTTTTTCCTATTGATGTGGCTTCCTGTACACCAAACTGTGGTGATTGTTATCTGTCTTCTGGGTCTAGCCACCCAGTGAGTCCACCAGGCTCCGGGCTGGTACTGGGGGTTGTCTGCACAGAGTCCTGTGACGTGAACTGTCTATCGGTCTCTCAGCCATGGATGCCAGTGCCTGTTGAGTGGAGGTGGAGGTGGCAGGCAGGGGGGTGCAATGGACTCCCTCAGGGTTCTTAGCCTTGGTGGTTTAATGCTCTATTTTTGTGCTGGTTGGCCTTCTGCCAGGAGTTGGTGCTTTCCAGAGAGCATCAGCTGTGTTAGTATGAGGAGGAACCGGGGTGGGCAGGGATCTTGTATGTGCCTTTGTCTTTAGCTACCAGGGTGGGTAGGGAAAGACTATCATGTGGGAGCAGGGCTAGGCGTGTCTGAGCTCAGAATCTACTTGGGCGCGTGTTGCTACCACTGCTGTCAGGGATGGGGGTGAGAATCCCAGGTCACTGGAGTCATGTGTCTAGGAGGATTATAGCCACCTTTGCTGAGTCATGCAGGTTGTCAAGGAAGTGAGAGAAAGCTGGTAGTCACAGGCTTCACCCAGCTCCCATGCAAACCAAAGGGCTGGTCTCACTCCCACCATGCCCCTTCAACAGCCCTGAGTCCATTTCCAGGTGCAGTGTGAGACGGGCTTGAAAATCTGCCACAGGCTACCCACCTCCCAACTGCAAATGAAAAGGGCATGGTTCTACCCCTGCCTGTGGGGTCTGCACACTGAATTTGCACCCTCCCCCAAGATCTAGCCAGGTTTCAAACCCCCTTTGAATTGTTACAAAGTTCAGCTAGAGATTTCCTTCTCCCTGTGGAGTTTTACCTCCTGCTCCTCTGGCCACCCTCTGGATGGATCTCTGTGGTGCCAGGCAAGAATGGCCTTCTAGGGGACCCGGCGAGCTCCCAGGGCCTTTCTGCTGCCTCCTTTACCTCTGTATTTTGCTCTGCTCTCCAAATTGACTCAGCTCCAGATAAGATCAGAAATTTCTCCCATAAGCAGACCTTCAGCTTCTCCAGTGGTGCTGTTTGTTCAGGAGAGGAGGGTTTCCCTTTCCCACTTCCACAGTTGGGACACTCACAGTTTTTGGGGTATCTCCTAGGTCCTGCAGGAGTAGTCCGCTTTCTTCAGAGGGTATGTGGGTCCTTTCAGGATTTCTGGTTTGTTCTTGCAGTCAATCTGGAGCTAAAATTCACAATGTGAGCCTCTGCACACTTCTCTGTCTGGAGCTGCAAGCTAGTCCAGCCTCTCATCCACCATGATGCAAATCCTCCTTCTGATGGAAATATTTTAAATAAAACAGACTCACAAAAATTAACACTGCAGAAATCAACAACAAAAACAAAAATTTCCATACAAATCAAAATAAGAATTGTGGACATAATAATAATAATACATTGTAGGACATAGGTCAGGGTGGTGGGAAAAATTATAGGGAAAGACGCAAACCTTCTTGGAAGGCCAAGAGGTTTTGCAAAGCTTTGGAAGAGAATAAAAGCTGAAGGCAGCTAACTCTCTTACCCTGAAGCAGAGTGCGAAGGGTAGATAACAAGGGAATGTAAAAGAATTTATGTAGATGAATTCGTTTACTTTCATCTCCGGAAACCAACCTTTGATCATTCGCGTGTGTAGGCCTGCTTTCTACTCAGGGGGGCAACAATGTTAATTACCCACAAATTGTGTTTGCTCCAGGCCTTTGTGATTAAATCTGTACTGAATAAATACAAGCAGCTCTAACTTATCGGGGCTGCACTCTTGGTGGTGGTGCTAAGCTGTGCAGTTCCCTAGCTATACTCTCAGGCAAAATACCGACGTTTGCATACTTCTTTCATTTGTCTCTTGGCCAGTCTGCTGGACAGACCTGGCAGGTAGTGCCCCCCTGTGAGGAATGCTGCAACAGATTGCAATGGAACCCCCAAAAATAAAGGTGAAGAGACTGCACAGTCAGTAAGTCACTGATGCCTGCTCGGGATTTCCAAGTTTGGGGGAATTTTCAGGCTAGGGTTTCATCACGGGACAACAGTTATTAGCTCAAAAGAAACAGTATATAAAAGTATTGAAATAGCTGCTTAAAGCTAGTGGAGCCTTGGTTTCACACGCTCAATTAAGAGACCTAATGCAAACTCTTGTTTCCCATAACCCATGGTTCCTGGAAGAAGGCATGTTAGACCTAGAGCTCTGGGAACAAGTGAGGAGTAGTCTTAAACAACATCATGCACAAGGGCAACGGGTCCCAGTAACATCTTTAACGTTATGGGCATTAGTTAGGGCTGCTTTGGCCCCACTCTACCCAGAAGAGCCTAAAAAGGGAAGGGTGGAAGAACCATCACCTACCTTACTGCCTGCTCCTCCTCCCTTAGTCCCACCATTACAGGGTAAAGATACCAAAGAGAAAACAAAGGTTTTTCCTGAGCTCCCTCCTCCAATAAATTGGAAGAAAGACAAGGGATACACTACAGCTATGGGACCCTGTCTTAGGCAAGCGGCATTAGAAGGGGAGCTCTTAGCCTGCCCGGTAATGCAAGATTGGCAAGGCAATCGGATGTATGTACCCATTTATTTTGGTGCTTAGAAAGAGATAAGAAGAATGATTAGAGAAATCAGAGCTCCTAGCCCATTTATGAGAGGGTTGAGGTCACTCTGTAGACCTCTTTCTAATAATGGCCACTGTTATTCCTCCCCTACCCCTGATGTGGCTCTCTCAAGATCCAATTTGCATAGAACAGTGACCTTTAAAGGGAGAGAAATTACAAAGAACCCATGAATTAATTGAGGAGCAATTAAAAGCCAGCCACATAGAACCATCAAACAGCCCTTGGAATTCACCCATTTTCATTATTCCCAAAAGATCTGGCAAATGGAGACCATTACATGACTTACAGGCTATTAATGCTAATTTGCAACCTATGGGGCCCCTTCAACAGGTGCTCACTTCCCCCAAGCTGATTCCTCAAGATTGGCCTAGAGTCGTTATTGACTTAAAAGACTGTTTTTTATACTATTCCCTTTGCAGAACAGAACAGATAAAACTTTGCATTTACTATACCAGCTATCAATAATGAAAGGCCAGCTCACTGATTTCATTGGAAAGTACTTCCTCAAGGGATGCTGAACAGTCCTACCATGTGACAGTGTCATGTAAATCAAGGTTTTCTCCCAAGTAGAAAAGAATTTCCTAATTGCAAGATTATTCATTTTATGGATGATATTTTACTAGCAGATCCAACAGAGCCAGTACTTTTAAGTCTATATGCCTGTGTCCAAAGGAATACACGGTTAAGAGGTTTAATCGTAGCCCCTGAAAAAGTACAGAGTCCTCTCCTTTGAAATATTCTGGATACATACTAACTTCCTGGTCAGTGAGACTTCAAAAGGTTAAATTGAACACTGACAACTTACACACCTTAAATGATTATCAGAAATTACTGGGTGATATTAATTGGCTTCGCCCACTTTGGGCATAACTACTGATAAGTTACAAAACCTGTTTTCTATCCTAAAGAGCAATAAGCCCTAGACTCTCCCAGGTATTTAACCCCTGCAGCAAAAACAGAAATTGAGGAAATAGAGCAAGCTATTTCTCAGAGACAGCTAGATTGCATAGACCCACAATATTCAGTTCAATTGTTTGTTTTTCCTACTAAACTTTCCCCAACAGGATTAATAGGAAACATAGCCCCAGGGCTGTGCTTTCTAGAATGGGTCTTTTGCTCACATACCAGGACTAAAACTATCTCCCTATATCCAGCTAGTTAGTAAAGTCATCTATACAGGCTGCAGATGATGCAATCTGTTGCTAGGTTATGACCCTGATGTCATAAGAATTCCCTTGATTAAAAACAAATTCAAAGCAGTCTTGCCCTTATCTCTAGACCTGCAACTAGCACTCTCTGATTATGCGGCCATAATCTGGATACTGACAAGGATGCCAACTTTTATGACTGCTATTTAACATAATACTGGCAGTTCTAGATAGAGAAATCAGGCAAGAGAAAGAAATAAAAGATATCCAAATTGGAAAGGAAGAGTCAAATTATCCTTGTTTGTAGATTATATGATCTTATATTTGGAAAAACCTAAAGACTCCACACACACACACACACAAAACTATTAGAACTGATAAAAAAATCAGTAAAGTTACAGGATACAAAATCAATATACAAAATTAGTAGCATTTCTATGTGCCAACAGTGAACAATGTGAAAAAAGAAATTTAAAAAGGAATCCCATTTACAATAGCCACACATAAAATTGAATATCTAGAATTTAACTTAACCAAACAAAGTGAAAGATTTTTATAATGAAAACCATAAAACACTGAGGAAGGAAATTGAAGAGAACACCAAAAAACAAAAACAAACAAACAAACAAACAAACAAAAACAGAAAAATATTCCATGATTCATAGATTGGAAGAATTAATAGTATTAAAACATCCTTACTACCCAAAGCAATCTACAGATTTAATGCAATCCCCATCAAAATACCAATGACATTCTTCACAGAACCAGAAAAAAAATCCTAAGATTTATATGAAACCACAAAATACCTAGAATAGCAAAAACTATTCTGAGCAAAAAGAATAAAACTGGAGGAATCACATTACCTGACTTCAAATTATACTACAGAGCTATAGTAACTGAAACTGCTTGGTACTGGCATAAAAACAGACCCATAGACCAACGGAACAGGATGGAGAACCTAGAAACAAATTGATACATCTACAGTGAACTCATTTTCAACAAAGGTGTCAATAACATACATTGGAGAAAGGACATTCTCTTCAATAAATGATGCTGGGAAAACTGGATATCTATATTCAGAAGAATGAAACTAGACCCTATCTTTTGCTGTGTACAAAAATCAAATCAAAATGGATTGAAGACTTAAATCAAAGATATCAAACTATGAAACTGCTGCCAGAAAACATTGAGGAAATTCTCCAGGACATTGGACTGGGCAAATATTTTTTTAATAGTATCCCACAAGCACAGGAAACCAAAGCAAAAATTGACGACTATGATCACATCAAGTTAAAAGCTTCTGCACCATAAAGGAAACAATCAATGAAGTGAAAACATAAACCAAAGAATGGGAGAAAAGATTTACAAACTATCTGACAGAGGTTTAATAACCAGAATATGTAAGTAGGTGAAACATCTCTAAAGAAAAAATTCTAATAATCTGATTTAAAAATAGGCAAAAATCTGAATACACATTCCTCAACAGAAGACAAACAAATGGCAAGTAAGTATACCAAAAGGTGCTCAACACCATTGACCAGAGAAGTGCAAATCAAAACTACAATGACTTATTATCTTAGCCCAGTTAAAATGACTTTTATGCAGAAGACAGGCAATAATAAATGCTGGCAAGGATGTGAAGAAAAGGGAACCCTCGTACACTGTTAGTGGGAATGCAAATTAGTACAACCACTATGAAGAACAGTTTGGAGGTTTCTCAAAAAACTAAAAATAGAACTATTATATGATCCTAGCAATTCCATTGCTAGGTATATAGCCAAAAGAAAGGAAATCAATATATCAAAGAAATACCTCCACTCTCATGTTTATTGCAGCACTATTCACAGTAGCCATGATTTGGAAGCAACCTAAGTGCCTATCAATAGACAAATAAATAAATAAACTGTGATATATACTCCATATATATACAATGGAGTCCTATGCAGCCATAAAAAAGAATGAGATACTGTCATTTGCAACAACATGGATGGAACTGGAGGACATTATGTTAAGTGAAATAAGCCAGGCACAGAAAGACAAACTTTGCATATTCTCATTCATTTGTGGCATCTAAAAATTAGAATCAATGAACTCATGGAGATAGAGAGTAGAATGATGGTTACCAAAGGCTGGAAAGGGTTGTTGGGTGGGGCAGGTTGGGAAGTGGGGGTGGTTAAGGGATAGAGAAAATTTACTTAGATAGAATAAATAAGATCTAGTATTTGATAGCACAACAGGTAACTATAGTCAGCAATATTTTATCACACATTTAAAAATTACTATAATAATAGAATTAGATTTTTAACATAAAGAAAGGATAAATAATTGGGGTAATGGATACTTCATTTGCCCTGAGGTGATTATTATGCACTGTATGCCTGTATCAAAATATCTCATGTACCCCATAAATATATACACTCACTCTGTACCAAAAAAATAAAAATAAAAGTAAAGAAAAGGATAAAAAACATGGGAGGGAGAAAACACAGAGGAAGTTAAAAAAATACAGTGTGTAGTAAGGTTTTAATCAAAACACATTATAGGTGGAGACTAAAAACTTGCTGTTGTTTGTTGTTGCTGTTTAACAGCAGATACAGGTATTCTGGTGATGCTACTCTATTGCTTAGTTAGCCTAAACACATGATTTTTCACTATATTAATGGTATATCATAATTGTTTTCTGTTAAGTATTTATGTGTGAATAACTGTAAGAAAATTATTGGTTATAGATTGCATATATATTTAGAGTCAGAAATAATGGCATTGCCAAGCAACCACAGATTGTCCAAGTAGGTGGCTGAGATAGTAACACCTTTTCTTTCTGATGGTTCAATGTACACAAACCTTGGTTCATGCACAAAATTATTTTTAAATATTGTATAAAAGTATCTTCAGGCTATGTGTAAAGTATATATGAAATGTGAATAAGTTTATGTTTAGACTTGGGTCCCATCCCCAGGATATCTCATTATGTATATGCAAATATTTTAAAATAAAAAAATTGTAATCCCAAACGTTTCTGGTCCCAAGCATTTTGGATAAGGGATACTCAACCTATGTTTCATTAATATAGCCACATCAAACACATTGAACTCTGAATCGTGTTCACATTATTTCATCTGAGTTTTCACCACAAAATTATTTCTCTGTGCAAAATGTCTTCCTAGTTTGCTGAAGATTGACCCCATTGTTTGTTCTTGGTGACCAATTTATGAATTAGTAGAAATATCACCCTCACTAAAACTATGCAAGAGAGAAAGGGCATTTTTAATTTTGTTTCATTTACCTCATCTGTTTTAAAATGATGTGAAGCAGAAGACAGTATTATTTTAAAATCTAGACTCAGAAGCTATGGGGCCTGGATTTCTATAGTACTGAGATTTTAAATTGCTTCTCAGAACCGTACTCCATTCGTATATAAGACAGAAATGACAATATCTTCTATTACACAGGAATATTGTCATTTTCTTAACTGCATTAAGGAATAATTGTAAATGGATTAAGAAAATTCTTCCTCTTCTTATATTAGTGGAGAAAAACGTCCCCTTAGCAGACAAGGTGAGAGGTAAAGAAGCAGAACCTGGAACAGGTACAATTAAACATATGCCTTTGTGAGAGACTAAGGTAGCATCCTTGTTTTTGCTTGCTTTTGAAAAATATTCTGATAATATACAGCATACTCTGGTAGATAGTTGTATACATCATTTTATTTATTTGCACACTGTGATTACTAGATCAGAGATTTTTGACTATTAGTTTGACTGTTGAGGGTTTTCTCCAGGTCATGTTGATGGAAGTGATTTTAAAGTAATATCACATGGAACATATTGTCTTTCTGCTGGTGGTCTGAACTAAAAAATTGGCTCCCAAATTTATATAAGGCCACGACTTTTCATCTATATTGTCAATAAACATTCCATTCTAATAGAAAGAGTACTTTGTGAGAGAGTAATTTGTGGGACTATATAAATCCAATGTCATGATTCACTGCTACCCATTTGCTCTCTCTCCTTCTGACCTGCTTGGAATTTCTGGACCAGAAAGAATCATTGAACATATCGCTTGTAGTAGGCTATCAGGTTCATACTATGAGATTAGGCCTATATTGACTTTATCTTAAATAAATCTGCAAAAGCCTAAAGGCAAGATCTAAGCTTTAAAGGGCTCGAATTTTCTTAAAATTCAAAAAAAAATTGGGAAGTTATTTCATGTGTGTCTGTGTGTGTGTGTGAGCTTTACACATTCATAGTCCAGTTTCTTTGCAGCTACCAGGACAGAGCTTGGTGAGATAATTCTTTTTTTCTTCAACTTTCATTTTAACTTCAATGGTACATGTGCAGGTTAGTTACATAGGTGAATGTGTGCCATGGTGGTTTGCTGCACAGATCATTCCATAACCTAGGTTTTAAGCCCAGCATCCATTAGCTATTCTTACTGATGCTCTCCCTCCCCCTATCTTCCCTTCTGACAGACCCTAGTGTGTGTTGTTCCCCCTCATGCGTCCATGCATTCTCATCATTCAGCAACCACTTACAAGTGAGAATATGTAGTGTTTGGTTTTCTGTTCCTGTGTTAGTTTGTTAAGGATAATGGTTTCCAAGTCCTTCCATGTCCCTGCAAAGGACATAATCGTGTTCCTCTTTACGGCTACATAGTGTTCCATGGTGTATATGTATCGCATTTTCTTTACCCAGCCTATAATTGATGGGCATTTAAGTTGATTTTATGTCTTTGCTGTTAAGAATAGTGCTGCTGTGAACACACATGTGCATGTATCTTTATAATAGAATATTTATATTTGTTTGAGTGTATACCCAGTAATGAAATTGCTGGGTCAAATGGTATTTCTGCCTCTAGGTCTTTGAGGAACTTTCACACTGTCTTCCACAATTGTTGAACTAATTTACACTCCCACCAACAGTGTAAAAGCATTCCTTTTTCTCTGCAACCTTATCAGCAACTGTTGTTTTTTGACTTTTAATAGTAGCCATTCTGACTGGAGTGAGATGGTATTTCATTGTGGTTTTGATTTGCATTTCTCTAATGATCAGTGATGTTCAGCTTCTTTTCATATGTTGTTGCCTGCATGAATGTCTTCTTTTGAGAAGTATCTGTTCATGTCCTTTGCCCACCTTTATTGGTGGTGTTTTTTTTTTTGCAAATTTGTTTAAGTTCCTTATACTCTCTTGATATTAGACCTTTGTCAGATGAATAGACTGAAAAAATTTTCTCCCATTCTGTAGACTGTTCACTCTGATGATAGTTTCTTTTGCTGTGCAGAAGCTCTTTAGTTTAATTAGATCCCATTTGTCAATTTTTGCTTTGTTGAAATTGCTTTTGGCATTTTTGTCATGACATCTTTGCCCATGCCTATGTCTAGAATGGTATTGCCTAGATTTTTTTTTAGGGTTTTTGTAGTTTGGGGTTTGACGTTTAAGTCTTTAATCCATCTTGAGTTGATTTTTGTATAAGGTGTAAGGAAAGGATCCAGTTTCAATTTCCTACATATGGCTAGCCAGTTCTCCCAGCACCATTTATTCAATAGAAATACTTACCCATTGCTTGTTTTTGTCAGGTTTGTCGAAGATCAGATGGTTGTAGGTATGCGGTCTTATTTCTGAGTTCTCTATTCTGTTCCACTGGTCTATGTATCTGTTCTTGTACCAGTACCATGCTGTTTTGATTACTGTAGCCTTGCAGTATAGTTTGAAGTTGGGCAGAGTGATGCCTCCAGCTTTGTTCTTTATGCTGAGAATTTTCTTGGCTATTTGGGGTCTTCTTTGGTTCTACATACATTTTAAAATAAAATGTTCTAATTCTGTGAAGAATGCCAATGATAGTTTAATGGGAATAGCATTGACTCTATAAATTACTTTGGGCAGTATATCCATTTTCACAATATCGATTCTTCCTATCCATGAGCATGGAATATTTTTCTATTTGTTTGTGTCCTTTTTGATTTGTTTGAGCAGTATTTTGTAGTACTCCTTGATGAAGTCCTTCACTTCCTTTGTTAGCTATATTCCTAGGAAGCAATTGTGAATGGGAGTTCATTCATGATTTGGCCCTCTGCTTGCCTCTTGTTGGTATATAGGAATATTATTGACTTTTGCACATTGACTTTGTATTCTGAGACTTTGCTGAAGTTGAAGTTGTTTATTAGTTTAGGAATCTTCTGGGATGAGACAATGGAGTTTTCTATATATAGGATCGTGTCATCTGCAAACAAAGAGTTTGACTTCCTCTATTCCTATTTGAATACACTTTATTTTCTTCTCTTGCCTGATTGCCCAGGCCATAATTTCCAATAATATGTTGAATAGGAGTGTTGTGAAAGGGCGTCCTCGTCTTGTGTCAGTTTTCAAGGAAAATGTTTCCAGCTTTTGCCCATTTGTTATTATGTTTGCTGTGGGTTCGTCGTATATGGCTCTTATTATTTTGAGATATGTTCCTTCAATACCTAGTTTATTGAGAGTTTTTAACATGAATGGGATGTGGTTTTCTTTAACAAAGGCCTTTTCTGCATTCTATTGACATAGTCATGTGATTTTTGTCTTTAATTCTGCTTATGTGATGAGTCACATTTATTGATTTGCATATGTTGGACCAAACTTGCATCCTGGAGATGAAGGCAGCTTGATCGTGGTGGATAAGTTTTTTGATGCACTGCTGGATTTTGTTTGCCGTATTTTATTGAGGATTTTTGAATCAATGTTCATCAAGGATATTGGCCTGAAGTTTTTGTTGTCGTTGCTGTATCTCTACCAAGTTTTTGGTATCAGGATGATGCTGGCCTCATAAAATAATATCCTGAAGGCAGGCTGGAAGGACTGAGTCAACCAACCCTTAAAAATGGTGGTTTTCCCTACCCCAGGAGGAAAGTTACTTCTAACATTTACATTCAAAATCAAATGTCATTACTCTTTGCACATTATCAGTTATGATTTGAACTTCTCTGGAAGAACATGAAGGGAAAAAATCATGATTTTTCTGAGTGTTTTTAGTTATCTGAAATCAATTGGGTCTATTTTTCTAAATGTTTTATAGCATTAGGCATCAGTACTTGCCTTAAGAAACTACATAACTGCTTTAGTTCTAATATTATTCAGAATTGCCATATTTCCTATTCAGTAGCTACTGAAGGAAGATCTATCATTGATAGTAATAACTACATTAGGTTTCTGGCTTGCTAAGGTTCTATTATTGACTGAAAATGTCTCCCTCCTCATTTGTTTATTTTTTTTCTAACTTCGGAAAGACAGAGAAAACTAAAATTCAACATGGTATATTAATTCAGGAAGAATACTGGGAGAGCATATATCTTATTTTCTATATTTAAAAATAAGAAAATCAAAGTAACTGTGGGTTAAGGAATGTATTTAAACCAATCAACTAATTAGGAATTTTCAGTCATACACAGATATCTGCTTGTGTCTATCAGTTTAACACTCCTTAAAATATATTAGTAGCTCAGCTTTATGGTTCTGATCCACTGAAATGAAACTGGAGAAATAAAATCTGGAGGTCAAGTGGGTTGTCAAGTTTATATTTTTGTTAAGTATAGGTACTGAGCTTTAAAAAAACTTTAAATATTTTATCTACTATTGCTAATAATTTCACTAAAGGTAGAAATTTTACCACCAATAATATAAGCAATACATAATCTTGAAAGAAATAATAATCCTTCACATTTAATATAACCAGTTCTATAAATAACTCTGTTCCTTTTGCTCCATTTTGTTGATGAATAATGTAAACTTCATTCTTAATTATCAAAATTAAGTTCAAGTGTGCATAGTGAGAAACCATTTCAAGTATTATATTCTCTAGGTAGGAAAAATAGCCTAACATGAGGACATATAAGGAAATTTTAGGGTGGTTGCTTTATGCTAGGACCTGGCTGCCAAAGTGTAAACTAAAAATTTATGAAGACTAAGTTAAATATTGATTCATAATATTTAATCATTAATCAAATTAAATGGCATTTAGTTTTAAAAATTAAGCAATATTTCCTGAGATCTGCAATTTTACTTACGAGTTTCTTTGCCTAACTCCTTCCAGACACATATTTTGGAAAAATTTTCTTTATAGGAATAAGGAAAGTTGTGTTATATCCTTGAACAATTAGGTTTTTCTGGCTTATCCCTTTTTATTTTATTTTATTTTTTATTTTTATTTTTTATACTTAAGTTTTAGGGTACTTGTGCACAGTGTGCAGGTTAGTTACATATGTACACATGTGCCATGTTGGTGTGCTGCACCAAGTAACTCATCATTTAACATTAGGTATATCTCCAAATGCTATCATTCCATGCTCATGGGTAGGAAGAATCAATATCGTGAAAATGGCCATACTGCCCAAGGTAATTTATAGACTTAATGCCATCCCCATCAAGCTACCAATGACTTTGTTCACAGAATTGGAAAAAACTACTTTAAAGTTCATATGGAACCAAAAAAGAGCCTGCATTGCCAAGCCAATCTTAAGCCAAAAGAACAAAGCTGGAGGCATCACGCTACCTGACTTCAAACTATACTGCAAGGCTACAGTAACCAAAACAGCAGGATACTGGTACCAAAACAGAGATATAGACCAATGGAACAGAACACAGCCCTCAGAAATAATGCCGCATATCTACAACTATCTGATCTTTGACAAACCTGACAAAAACAAGAAATGGGGAAAGGATTCCCTATTTAATAAATGGTGCTGGGAAAACTGGCTAGCCATATGTAGAAAGCTGAAACTGGATCCCTTCCTTACACCTTATACAAAAATTAATTCAAGATGGATTAAAGACTCAAATGTTAGACCTAAAACCATAAAAACCCTAGAAGAAAACCTAGGCAATACTATTCAGGACATAGGCATGGGCAAGGACTTCATGTCTAAAACACCAAAAGCAATGGCAATAAAAGCCAAAATTGACAATGGGATCTCATTAAACTAAAGAGCTTCTGCACAGCAAAAGAAACTACCATCAGAGTGAACAGGCAACCTACAAAATGGGAGAAAATTTTCGCAACCTGCTCATCTGACAAAGGGCTAATATCCAGAATCTACAATGAACTCAAACAAATTTACAAGAAAAAAACAAACAACCCCATCAAAAAGTGGGCGAAGGATATGAACAGACACTTCTCAAAAGAAGACATTTATGCAGCCAAAAGACACGTTAAAAAATGCTCATCATCACTGACCATCAGAGAAATCCAAATCAAAACCACAATGAGATACCATCTCACACCAGTTAGAATGGTGATCATTCAAAAGTCAGGAAACAACAGGTGCTGGAGAGGATGTGGAGAAATACGAACACTTTTACACTGTTGGTGGGACTGTAAACTAGTTCAACCATTGTGGAAGTCAGTGTGGCGATTCTTCAGGGATCTAGAACTAGAAATACCATTTGACCCAGCCATCCCATTACTAGGTATATACCCAAAGGATTATAAATCATGCTTCTATAAAGAGACATGCACACATATGTTTATTGTGGCACTATTCACAATAGCAAAGACTTGGAACCAACCCAAATGTCCAACAATGATAGACTGGATTAAGAAAATGTGGCACATATACACCATGGAATACTATGCAGCCATAAAAAATGATGAGTTCATGTCCTTTGTAGGGACATGGATGAAGCTGGAAACCATCATTCTCAGCAAACTATCGCAAGGACGAAAAACCAAACACCACATGTTCTCACTCATAGGTGGGAATTGAACAATGAGAACACATGGACACAGGAAGGGGAACATCACACACCGGGGCCTGTTGTGGGGTGGGGGGAGGGGGGAGGGATAGCATTTGGCTTATCCCTTCTTAATGTGTACCTGTTTACAGATTTCTAATGTATTTCTACATATTTTTCAAATGTATGGTGGGTTGGACTTAGAAAAAATTGGCTTTGGCCTCCCCCCTCTCCCCTCTCCCCTCTCCCCTCTCCCCTCTTTCCACGGTCTCCCTCTGATGCCGAGCCGAAGCTGGATGGTACTGCTGCCATCTCAGCTCACTGCAACCTCCCTGCCCGATTCTCCTGCCTCAGCCTGCCGAGTGCCTGCGATTGCAGGCGTGCGCCGCCACGCCTGACTGGTTTTCGTATTTTTTTGGTGGAGACGGGGTTTCGATGTGTCGGCTGGGCTGGTCTCCAGCTCCTAACCGCGAGTGATCCGCCAGCCTCGGCCTCCCGAGGTGCCGGGATTGCAGACGGAGTCTCGTTAACTCAGTGCTC
Organism: Pan paniscus; assembly: GCF_029289425.2. NCBI lineage: Eukaryota > Metazoa > Chordata > Mammalia > Primates > Hominidae > Pan > Pan paniscus. The sequence continues at coordinate 64,360,004 of NC_073254.2, read as the reverse complement.
AATGGCGCCCAGGCTGGAGTGCAGTGGCGTGATCTCGGCTCGCTACAACCACCTCCCAGCCGCCTGCCTTGGCCTCCCTAAGTGCCGAGATTGCAGCCTCTGCCTGGCAGCCACCTCGTCTGGGAAGTGAGGAGCGTCTCCGCCTGACTGCCCATCGTCTGGGATGTGAGGAGCCCCTCTGCCTGGCTGCCCAGTCTGGAAAGTGAGGAGCGTCTCTGCCCGGCCGCCATCCCATCTAGGAAGTGAGGAGCGCCTCTTCCCGGCCGCCATCACATCTGGGAAGTGAGGAGCGTCTCTGCCCGGCCGCCCATCGTCTGAGATGTGGGGAGCACCTCTGCCCTGCCGCCCCGTCCGGGATGTGAGGAGTGTCTCTGCCCGGCCGCCCTGTCTGAGAAGTGAGGGGACCCTCTGCCTGGCAACCGCCCCGTCTGAGAAGTGAGGAGCCCCTCCGCCCGGCAGCCACCCCGTCTGAGAAGTGAGGAGCGTCCTCCCTCCTCGTCTGGGAGGGAGGTGGGGGGGTCAGCCCCCCACCCGGCCAGCCGCCCCGTCCGGGAGGTGAGGGGCACCTCTGCCCGGCCGCCCCTACCGGGAAGTGAGGAGCCCCTCTGCCCGGCCAGCCGCCTCGTCCGGGAGGGAGGTGGGGGGGTCAGCCCCCCGCCTGGCCAGCCGCCCCATCCGGGAGGCGAGGGGTGCCTCTGCCCGGCCGCCCCCACTGGGAAGTGAGGAGCCCCTCTGCCCGGCCAGCCGCCCCGTCCGGGAGGGAGGTGGGGGGGTCAGCCCCCCTCCCGGCCAGCCGCCCCATCCGGGAGGGAGGTGGGGGGGTCAGCCCCCCGCCCGGCCAGCCACCCCGTCCGGGAGGGAGGTGGGGGGATCAGCCCCCCGCCTGGCCAGCCGCCCCGTCCGGGAGGGAGGTGGGGGGATCAGCCCCCTGCCCGGCCAGCCGCCCTGTCCAGGAGGTGGGGGGGGTGCCTCTGCCCGGCCACCCCTACTGGGAAGTGAGGAGTCCCTCTGCCCGGCCAGCCGCTCTGTCTGGGAGGGAGGTGGGGGGGGTCAGCCCCCGGCCCGGCCAGCCGCCCCGTCCGGGAGGGAGGTGGGGGGGTTAGCCCCCCGCCTGGCCAGCCGCCCCATCCGGGAGGTGAGGGGCGCCTCTGCCCGGCCGCCCCTTCTGAGAAGTGAGGAGCCCCTCTGCCCGGCCAGCCGCCCCGTCCGGGAGGGAGGTGGGGGGGTCAGCCCCCCGCCCGGCCAGCCGCCCCGTCCGGGAGGGAGGTGGGGGGTCAGCCCCCCGCCCGGCCAGCCGCCCCGTCCGGGAGGGAGGTGGGGGGGTCAGCCCCCCGCCCGGCCAGCCGCCCCGTCTGGGAGGGAGGTGGGGGGATCAGCCCCCCGCCCGGCCAGCCGCCCTGTCCGGGAGGTGAGGGGCGCCTCTGCCCGGCCGCCCCTACCGGGAAGTGAGGAGCCCCTCTGCCCGGCCAGCCGCCCCCTCCGGGAGGGAGGTGGGGGGGTCAGCCCCCCGCCCGGCCAGCCGCCCCGTCCGGGAGGGAGGTGGGGGGTCAGCCCCCCGCCCGGCCAGCCGCCCCGTCCGGGAGGGAGGTGGGGGGGTCAGCCCCCCGCCCGGCCAGCCGCCCCGTACGGGAGGGAGGTGGGGGGATCAGCCCCCCGCCCGGCCAGCCGCCCTGTCCGGGAGGTGAGGGGCGCCTCTGCCCGGCCGCCCCTACCGGGAAGTGAGGAGCCCCTCTGCCCGGCCAGCCGCCCTGTCCGGGAGGGAGGTGGGGGGGGTCAGCCCCCCGCCCGGCCAGCCGCCCCGTCCGGGAGGTGAGGGGCGCTTCTGCCCGGCCGCCCCTACTGGGAAGTGAGGAGCTCCTCTGCCCGGCCACCACCCCATCTGGGAGGTGTACTCAACAGCTCATTGAGAACGGGCCATGAAGACAATGGCGGTTTTGTGGAATAGAAAGGGGGGAAAGGTGGGGAAAAGATTGAGAAATCGGATGGTTGCTGTGTCTGTGTAGAAAGAGGTAGACATGGGAGACTTTTCATTTTGTTCTGTACTAAGAAAAATTCTTCTGCCTTGGGATCCTGTTGATCTGTGACCTTACCCCCAACCCTGTGCTCTCTGAAACATGTGCTGTATCCACTCAGGGTTGAATGGATTAAGGGCGGTGCAAGATGTGCTTTGTTAAACAGATGCTTGAAGGCAGCATGTTCGTTAAGAGTCATCACCACTCCTTAATCTCAAGTACCCAGGGACACAAACACTGCGGAAGGCCGCAGGGTCCTCTGCCTAGGAAAACCAGAGAACTTTGTTCACTTGTTTATCTGCTGACCTTCCCTCCACTATTGTCCTGTGACACTGCCAAATCCCCCTCTGCGAGAAACACCCAAGAATGATCAATAAAAAAGAAAAAAAAAAAAAAAAAAGACTACTTTAAAAAAAAAATAAAAAAAAATAAAAAAAAAGATTATTTTCCTCTTAAAAAAATAAAAAAATAATAAAAAAAAAACTTCAATGACTTATCTAGAAAATGAAAAAAAAAAAAAAATTGGCTTTGACTTTCGCTGAGTTTATGTTCAGCAGATTCATGGATTACTGCCCTGTAGAGTGACCATTTTAGAAGCATCCATCACTTTGTCCTCATTACTATGTCTATTTCCTGAAGCCATGTGATCATTACAATGTAACCTCTGTTCCAGTAGGGCAATTATTTTGTTCAAAACTATGTGTTCATCATCTTATATCTCACCTGGCATGGAGATGGCTCTTAAATCAATGTTTTTGAATAATAAGTGCATGTTAGAAGGAAGACAGACACATACTTTTTTCCTTTCTTTCTTTGTTTTTGTTTGTTTGTCTTGGTTTTGTTTTTGTTTTGAGATGGAGTTTCCCTCTTATCCCCCAGGCTAGAGTGCAATGGCGCGATCTCAGCTCACTGCAACCTCTGCCTCCTGTGTTCAAGCGATTCTCCTGCCTCAGTCTCCTGAGTAGCTGGGATTACAGGCACGCACAACCACACCAGGCTAATTTTTGTATTTTTAGTAGAGATGGGGTTTCACCACATTGATTGGCCAGGCTGGTCTCGAACAGCTGACCTCAGGTCATCTGCCCACCTCGGCCTCCAAAAGTGCTGGGATTACAGGCATGAGCCACCACGCCTGGCCAATTTTGTTATTAGAAACCCAAACTAAAGTCTACACAAACAACCTTAAGCAAAATTTGGGGATTAATTTGGAGCAGAAAACAATATCCTTCATAACTCAAGGATGTTGTTATATATACAGAGTTAAACAACTCAAGTAAATTTGGGTGAGTCTCACAAGAAACTGAAGGTTAGAAATTAAATCATGTAAATTTGCATAATTGTCTGTATTAACAGGCTGTCTTGACCTTGACTTCGAGTCAGTTTTGGCCAAAGTCCAAGGTATGTATTTACTTACTTCCCAACCTGAAGAAGTTCTATGGGCTAGCTGTGTTTCAATACCTGAGGCCACAGCTTCTTGCAAGGCAGCCCTTTCCACACAGCTCCCTCACTTTCCAACCTACAATAACTCCTGCTTTCTCTCACCCATTCAGGCTAGGAGTGACAAATTTACTACTACTGGTTACTCTATTGTCCGTACTGGTATTATTACACCCTACCCTCAACTTTGGAAATTTCCATCATTAAACTCTCCCTCAATTACCCAGTTTGAGTATGTCATCTTTTTGTTTTGGCATCCTAGCTGACACAAATTCCAAATTAACTGCATCTAAATCTCTACAGTCATTTTTGAGAAAGATCCATGTGATTGCTAGACTTGGTATTGGTTAGGAAGTTTGTTTTTGTGACAGTGCAATTTATTTGTCTATCTTTCTTTCTTAGTCTGTTTGGCCTGTGATAATAAAAATACCTTAGACTGGGTAATGTATAAAAAACAAAAATTTATTTCTCACAGTTCTGTAGGCTGGGAAGTCCAAGATCAAAGAGCTGTTAGATTTAAAGTCTGATAAGGGACCTGTTCCTTATAGATGGCATCTTCTAGCTGCATCCTCACATGGCAAAAATGGCACAGGCACTCCCTTCAACCTTGTTTGGGTGTAGTACCCATGGGATTAGTCCCCTTATAAACAAGATTGAAGGGAATGGAGCCCTTTTGACTTAGTCTTTCCCAAAAGGCCCAAACTCTTAACACAATCACGTTAGGTATTAGGTTCCAACATATAAACTTTGAGGGGACACCAACATTTAGACCATAGTACCTTCCTTTTCCATTTACATTTTTGGCATGATTTTTAAACACTTTTACTCCTGGGAAAGAAAGGATACTGTTTTCGTACTTCCAGATTTATACTGACATCTTTCTGATAGCTTGAGAGGAATCACAAGACTTTCCTCAAGTGGGCCATAGAAAAAACTGAATTTAAAGTTAAAAAGAGGTTAGGGGTAGGAGTGTATGATGGCAACTTCCAGGATAGCTTCAATAATCCTTGCCTCCTGGTAGTTATGCTCTTGTGTGGTCTTCTTGTTAATCGAATTAGAGCTAGACTCTGTGAACAATAGAATATTAAAGTGTGTGACTTCTCACTCTATGTCATAAAAGGCATTTCAGCCTCTCCTGTGTTCTTGCATCATTTGCTCAGGGGTAGGTGACTGTCAAGTTATAAGGATAATCAGAAGCCCTGTGGAAAGGCCAATCTGGAGAGCAACTAGGGCATCCCACCAACAAACAGCACCAACTTGCAAGTCATATAAGTAAATCAATTTGGAAGCAGGAAAGCCATCAGAGATATAAATGTCTGCAGCCTCAACTGACAACTGATTGCAATCAATGAGGCACCATAAACCAAATGTGCTCAGTCAAGCCATCCTTGAATTACTGATTCCCAGAAACCAAGAGACCACATTTATTGCTTTAAATCATTGAGCCTTGGGATTATTTATTATGAGAAGTAGACAACTAAAACAAAGTTGAATAGAAGGATAAATGTATATTGACTTTCATTCTGATTATGAAAGCTATAAATTGTAGAAGAAGAGGGGGAAAATTTCAAAGGGCCATTAATCTCCCAGGGTTCTTAAAATTCAAATTCAGAAACTGACTTTGGCTTTATTTTATGTGCAACATAAGTTTGAATTTGTTAAAGTCTAGAGTACTTTTTGGCCTGAGTTTCTGAGCAAGTCTGGAGTCACTGAGCCCTTGCAACATACAGGACTTTGAAGCATAAGCACAATTTTACTGAGTGGTATGAAGAAGCAATGAGACACAAATGGGATTGTTGTAGGTAAGAGTTCAGTCATGGAGAAAGTGAAGGGAAAGGAGAGGATGTCTGTGTCCAGTGGATAATTAGAAGAAAGCCACAGCTAGAATATATGCAAAATTATTTTACAAATATGATTTTAAAATCACATTTAACACATGAATGCTTCCTTCAATATGTATTATGTATTTGGGCTTTCTAAAATTTTTGTTAGCCAATCTCTGAGTAAATGATTGATTTAAAGGTTCTTTTTAAAATGGATATATTCAGACAAACATGATGTGATTGTAAACACATTAGCCTTTATCTATCTCTCAAGATTTTTCTGGGATAATCCAGTTAGAAATATTCTATCATGTTGTGATATGCTAGATAAATGTGTCAGATTATTATTTTAGGGAAAAAAGTTATTGTAGATAGTTTCCTGCTATGCTAAAAAGCTTAAACAGAAAGAGAACAATCTATGAAAATAGGAAATTTGTGAACAGAAACAGCCAACTGGCACCAATATTTGGGACTCACATGCAAATCAAGTTATTCTTTGCTTTCCAACACTTCCCAAATTCTTTTAAAACTGTATTTGAAGCTGGATAGCAACTCTATATGAACACATCAGTGCTATAAATACAGACAGCATTGTGTTGGGTAGAGCAATGCCAGGAATTGCCAGGACCAACAGATAAAACCAGAGCAATTAAGTTTCCATAAACACTTGACTTGATGTTGAATCAACACTCTCCTTTATAAACAGCAGTTTAGCAAGAAATAAATGACAATTATACATTTCTAATATATAAACCATGCTGGTTTGGTGAAGTAATAGCATTCTTTTGCAGCTTTCTTTTTACAATGTAGTTTGTTGGAGAAAGTTGCTCAATAATTTGGAAGTGTTAATTTCAAGATCATGTAAAATTCTTTAAAGCCAATTAAAGTTAAGCTAAAGATAATTCATCTTATCTATGAAAGAGTTTACAGATAAGCTTTTCTATGTTTTTAGATTAACACCATCTCCCTCAACCAAAAAAGAAATTCTTCTAGGTATAGGTGAGCAATTTTTAGTGATGTTTAGTTCTCCTTTCCTGCAGATGGTTTTCTGGACATTCATTACATACTTTAGCAAGACCAGAAAGTTCTATCTTAAGAGACTCTGATCTTTCTTTTAATTTTTATTTCCTAACCCTCACCCCAGAACTAACAAAGAATAACTTATGACTACACAATTCTTACCTTATTTTTACTCTTTCCTTTTAGATATTCAATTGCCCTTTCTTAAGCAAGATACAAGAAAAATATTTTTTATTAAATAATAACGTATTCTTTCTTACAAAGAACAAAGACTTAATTCATAATTTTAAAGAGGCCAGCAAGCTATGACTTCAATATAAGCGGCCATGCACTCACATATACAAACATTTCCCAACTTTTCAGAATAATAAGACAATTCAAAAACATCTGATTACACACAGTTTCAGAGCAAATTTTCTATTCTCATATGTGATTTCTGTCTGTGTGATATTTCTTTCTTTGTTCTAAGTGTCCTGTGATATTTCTCATCATGTGACTCAAATGATTTCTGGAATTTTTAGTGTTTTACAATTTAGTGTTCAGTATTTCTAGACCTCTCAAGGTAGTTAGTTGCTTCCACATTGTTCCTGGACAAATCTCTATTAGAATTCTCCCAAATTGCAGAAGTTTTCCTTTTAACCAGGAAGTTCTTAGGAAAATGGACTATTTATCTTTTCATTCCCAGAGCCTCTCCAAGTATGTGACACATTATAGAACAGTTACCAAACTCCATAAGATTGTGTAGTTTATATGTTTGGTGATTCTATGTATCCTCAGCATCTAGAAGAGAGCATAAATCATCTTAAAACCTCAATAAATAATTACTGAATGAATTTAATAAAGTTGAGAAGTTTCTGGACCAGCAAGTCATTTTCCCTTACAGTGACCTTTGTTATCTGATTGTGGCTCTGCTGAATCATACAACTAATCTTTGCAGTTTGTTCCCAGGGTAAAAGTTTAAAATTGGTGAGTTCCATTGATGATGTTGCCTGGGTTGCAAACTAGAAATGTCCCCACAATCATGATTTGTAATCTTCACAGACTCTAGATTTGTTCTGATTATCATGTATTCATGCCTGGTGTCCACCGTAAATCCCTTGATCTGTTATAGGCATTTACCTTGTACTGACTGCCTCATTGAACAAATCTCCCCTGTGGACTGTCATTTAAAAGCACAAATACACTACCTAGAGAAAGGCTGGGTTCTTATCAGGACACAAATTTAAAGGCTGTGTGGACTTGGGTAAGTTATATAATATCTTTGTCAGTTTCTTTATTTGAAAATAAGATTCATAAGTGACTACCCAAAAGCATTGTTATAATGTTAAGTGAGATTACATGCAAAGTTTTATTCTAATGCTATTGTTATCTAAAAGTAAATGTTAGTTATCTCCATGCTTTTAATAAAGGGGTTTATAAGCTAAGATATACTACACAAATACAAAGTAATATTACATGTTGAATTCATTCTCATGAACTTCTTGGGGAGGGCTTAGAAGAAACATTTTTTCACGTAGGGACAATTACCATAGGGTTATATAGATCTGAAAATGACAAGGTAGGCATCTTTTATTTCACAAAATATTGAAAATGCTGCCAAAAGAATTAGCCAGTAATAAGGGGCCATAGTCAAACAGGTAGTGGTCCTCTGTCTCTTTTATAACTTGACATTTTGTTTTGGGGAGTTGCTAGACATTTAATGGATAATGGCGATAAAAGATTTATTTTACAAAGGCTATAAGGCAGCCTCTATCAGAACCCAGACAGCATGAGGGAGAAATTGAGAACTCAGTGGTGGGCCCCAGGGGGCAGGATTTTAAGCTGTCCAAACTTCTTTCTGCAGTCTTTCCATCTGCCAGTCTCCACCCTTGCTTCAAGTCTCCAGGGTCTTCATGCTAGGTCTTGGACTTGTAAATTACACAAATTTTGTGCCCCACCTCAGCCTTCCTCAACAACTTGCCTTTGGGCCCTTCCTGCTCCCTCATTCCCTTTCCAGTTTCTATCTCAATCCCATTAATGCTTTGTACTCTCTGAATTATTCTCTCCAAAACTGCTTATGGAAATCTTACCTTTAGTAATATATACCAAAGCAACCACCAATCACCTTCCTTTTCTTTTCACAAAGACCTTTTACATATAATGCAATGGATCAAATTGACTATAATGAGAGAAAATCATTAGACAAGAGAATTTGGAAGAAATATGACTGCACACTTCAAATAATATCAGATAATCATCAAATAGCTGGTATTTATGTCTTACAAATATGATAGTTTGCACATTTAGATTTGTAAAAATAAGATGGTACTCACATTTAAATCTACAACTCAAGGGAAAATAATTTTTGTTTTTAGTGGAAGGTAGTTATCAGAATCCTTATCTTTTCTCTATTAGATATTCCATTGACCTCATCTCTTTTATAAAAATGATCATCCTTTCCCCACTCAATTGCATTTGAGACTTTGTCATAAATCAGGTGACTATGTATGTGAATTTGTTTCTGTATTACATAATATGCCATTGGTCCATTTATCTGTATTTGTGTTACTAGTACTCTGTCTTAATGACTTCAGCATTATAGTGAGTTTTAATACTTGGTATTGTAAATCCTACAGCTTTGTTCTCCAATATTTTTTCAATGTTAAATCTATCTTATGGAAGAAAATGCCTTTATGACTCATTACTTTTGGATAACCAAAATTTCTTAAATAGAACACACACACGCCAACACATGCATAAGCACTAACATAAGAAAATAAAAATTAACTGGATTTATTTGAATTAAAAACTTTTGTTTAACAAAAGCTACAACTAAGATAGTTCAAATAGTAAGCCACAGACTAAGGGAAGGTATTTGTAAAACATTTGACAATTGCCCTATCAAGAACATGTAGAGAATTCATACAAGCGAATAAGAAAAAGAGCCAACCTAATTACAACCATGGAAAAAACATTCAACAGAGATTACAGAAAAGATGGGATCAAAGTGGCTGATAAGCACATGTAAATAAGCTCAATATCTTGTTATTAAACAAATACAAATTAAAAACTGCAATGAAATAGTATTACACAAACATAATAGATAAAATTGAAAAAAGCTGAGAATACAAATAATAGGTGAGGGTATGAAGCTGATGGAAGTATGATTTGATAAAACTCATTTGGAAAAATATTTGACAATACCTACCAAAGGAAAACATGTGTATACCATACAGCCCAATAATCCCACTCTGGGGTATATATCCAAACACATACACACACACACACACACACACACACACACACACACACACACACACACAGTGAATAACAACAGTGTTTACTAAAAGAGGTACAGAGAAAATGTTCATAGTTTTATTTATAATAGTTCCAAACTGAAAATAATCAAAATTCTTATAAATAATAGAATGATTAAATTAATTATACTGTGTGTATACCATGGAATACTCTGCAGTTATTAACAAATACAAACTTCTTCACATGCAACGTGGATGAATCTCATAAGTATAATAATGAGTAGTGAAAAAGGTTAGACATTAAAAATAGATATTTCACTTATTCAAAGTTTAAAAACTGATAAAACTAATCCTAGTTATATCAAGATAGGTTTTACTCTTGAGGGCTTCAGACTGAAAGGGGTGCAAGGGACATTCCTGGGTGTTGGAAATCATCTATATATTGCTTTTGGTAGTGGTTACACTAGCATATACATAGTTGTAAATCAATCAAACTATACACTTAAGACTTGCATGCTGTGTTATATGTAAGTTATACCTCAGTAACTTTTTTAAACAAATAACAGATTCACTGAGGTGAGGAAGATTAAAAAGAAGATGTATTTCTTGTAGAGTTCATGTTAATTCTTTGTAGAGTTAATTCTTTGGTTAAGGCAAGGAAGGGACTGTTCTTCATGTAAGTGCTTTCTGAGAAGGTCACGGTCTAACAATTGAATCTATGAGAGTACATTCCCCAGGGCATGCCATAGGGCAGTACCCAGCTGTCCTCAGTCTTTTCCCTCATCTTTGATCTTTCCTCTCACAAAATATTAACTTTTAGTTGTTTATGATCTACAAATTTGTCAACAAGAAACACAATCTGAAACTAAAGGGTAAAGAAATAATTTAAATAATGTATCAAGTTGCTGGTATTATTATCTGGAAATATTTTAAGAGTATTGGCTTAAGATTGCCGTTTGTGTATAAAATAATTGTGTTAAGAAGGAATTGATGCTAAAGCCAATGAAGTAATGCTTCTTCTTCTTCTGTAATACTTCTGTTCAGAAGAGCTACCTTTACCTAAGTTCAAGCAGCTATGTAATTCCTTGGTTGAAATGGCCTACTTAGTTCCTAGATTTGCAATTTTCCAGGTGGTAGAGAATAATTTATCCCATTGGAACATTGGGATAAGATAAGTCCCAGAGGTTGGACTAGGGCTTAGTATCTCAGTCTGGATCTACAGGGTCTTTTACCCTGGGCCCATTTATATTTTCACCCTCACAACCTCTGTTCCAGCTCTGAGCCATACTCTACAATTCTAATCTTTAGGTCTGCATCTTTCTTACATCAGCAGGATTTGCTATTTGCCAAATGCTCTATTTCCTGCAGTTTTCCATCCCTTCAGCTTTACCTGATTTTGACCCATATGTCCGGGAATTATCCCAAGGCCCAAAATCTGTACTATTATAATTCTGGGGCAATAGAGATACCTTCATAATTTCCTGTATTCAATCCTCATTCTAAAATGCTTAATTTACTTCTGATGTTGAATTATTAACTTTTACCCTCATATTTTGACTCAGTCACCCCAAGTGACTATTTTAGACCTCAAGCAAACAAAAATGACCCTCCAGGTTTTTTTTTGTTTTGTTTTCTTTTTTTTTTTGTAGCTTCTTTTCTCTGAGAAGGTGTAAATTTGAGTGTACACATTTTACCTATTCATTGACCTCAAGCCAAAGCATGGACTGAAAAATCTAAGGTCCCTTCTTAGCAGTTTCCCTTAGCATAGTTGCCCTAAACTTTGATCAACCAGAATTCATTGGATATGCCAACATGCAAAGTAACCATAATCCCAGGTGATACTGATTATCCCATAATCATTCTCAAGAGATCATAATAAGTTTTCTTCTGGATGCTTTTAATACTTGCACAGAAAATAAGTTCTGGGATTAATTTACCTAGATTTAGCATTATATCAAATATCTTATATCATGAAACAATGAATTTTTTCACACACTTTTGACAAAAAAACTATATGTAAAATATGCAGATTGTGTGTGTATATATATATTTTTCTAATAATATCAGTAATATTATATATTTTCAAAATCTTCTATTAGAATTAATTAGAGCCCATAATTTTTGTGTCCTTTTCAATTTCTTTCATAAGAGTTTTTCAGTTTTCCTTGTAGAAATTTTTCACCTCTTTGGTAAAATTTATCTTTAGGTATTTTCTTTGAAACACTACTGATTTTTGCATGTTGATTTTGTATCTTGCAAAGTTATTTAACTTACTTATCAGATCTAAGAATTTGGTGGAGTCTTTAGGTTTTCTAGACATAAGATCATATCATCTGCAAAGAGTGACAATTTGCCTTTCTCTTTCCCAATTTGAATGCCTTTTATTTTTTTTTCTCACGTGATTTCTCTGGCTAGAACTTCCCAGCACTATGTTAAATAAGAGTGCTGGACAAGGGCAATGTTGTCTTGTTTCAGGCCTTAGAGAAAAGACATTCAGCTTTTCTCCATTTAGTGTGATGTTAGATGTGGATTTGTCATATATGGCCTTTATTATGTTGAGTTATGTTATTTTTTTTTTGATGGAGTCTTGCTCTGTTGCCCAGGCTTGAGCACAATGGCATGATCTTGGCTAACTGCAACCTCTGCCTCCTGGGTTCAAGTGATTCTCCCACCTCAACCTCCTGAGTAGCTAGGACTATAGGTGCGTGCCACCATGCCTTGCTAATATTTTGTATTTTTAGTAGAGACGAGGTTTCACCACGTTGCACAGGCTGGTCTTGAATTCATGACCTCAAGTGATTTGCCCACCTCGGCCTCCCAAAGTGCTGGAACTACAGGCATGAGTTACTGTGCCTGGCTGAGCTAGGTTCTTTCAATTCTTAGTTTGTTGAGAGTTTTTTGTCAGGAAGAGATGTTAAATTTTATCAAATGTTTTTAAGGAGTCTGTTGAGATTACCATATGGTTCTTTTCCTTTATTTTGTTAATGTGATATGTCACATTTATTGATTTGCATATGTTGAACCATCCTTGCATCCCTGCTATAAATCCCACTGCTATAATGATCATGGTGCATTATATCTTACATGTGCTGTTGGATTTGGTTTGTTAGTATTTTGTTAAGGAACTTTGCATCTATGTTCATCAGGGATATTGGCCTATAGATTTCTTCTTTGTTGCATCCTTGTCTGGTTTTGGTATCAGAGTAATGTCAGCCTTTTAGAATGAATTAGGGCAACTTTCCTTGAATTTTTTTGGAATTGTTTGAGAAGAATAGGTGTTAGTTCATCTTTGAAAATTCGGTAGAATTCAGCAGTGAAATCATCTGATCCTGGACTTTTCTTATTGGTAGAGTTTTTATTACAATTCAGTGTCATTATTCATTATTGGTCAGCTCTGGTTTCTATTTCTTTCTGATTCAATCTTGGTAGGTTGTATGTCTCCAGGAATTTATTCATTTTCTCTAAAATTTTCAGTTGTTAGTATATAGTTATCCATGATTGTCTTGTGGTCTTCTGTATTTTTCTAGTGACAATTGTAATATCTTTTGTTTTTCTGATTTTGTTTATTTGGGCCTTCTCTTTTTTATCTTGGTTACTTGGCCTATTGGTCTTGTTTATATTTTCAAAAATCAACTTTTTTTTATCCTTTGTATATTTTTTAAAGTCTCTATTTTGTCTAGTTCTGCTCTAAACTTTGTGATTTCTTCTGCCAGTTTTGGGTTTGATTTATCCTTATTTTCATTTAGTTCTTGAGATGCATTATTAGATTGTTTATTTAAAATCTTTCTTTTGCTTGAGGTAGTTGTTTGTCAGTATAAACTTGCCTTTTAACACTGCTTTTGCTGTATCCCCATAGGTTTTGGTATGCTGTGTTTCAATTTTTATTTGTTTAAAAAATTGTTTGATTTACTCCTTAATTTCTTCCTTGACCCAGTGGTTTAATTTCCACATTTTTTACAGTTTCCAAAGTTCCTCTTGTTATTGATTTCTAGTTTTATTTCACTGTAGTTAAAGAAGATACTTGACATCATTTCAATTTTTAAAAATTTGTTGAGACTTGTTTTGTTTTGTAACATATGGTCCATCCTAGAGAATGTTTCATGTGCTGATGAGAGGAAAGTGCACTTTGTAGCTGTTGGATAAAATGTTCTATAAATGTCTGTTAGGTTCCTTTGGTTTAATATCCAATTTAAATCCAATGTTTCTTTGTTAATTTCTATATAGATGATCTGTCTAATGCTGAGAGTGGGGTGTTGAAGTCCCCACTATTATAGCATTGGAGTTTATCTCTCCCTTTAGATATAATCATATTTGCTTTATATATCTAGGTGCTCCATTGTTGGTTGCATACATTTAGAATTGTTACATTCTCTTGCTGAATTGATCCCTTTTTCATTACATAATGACCTTCTTTGTCTGCTTTTGCTGTTTTGAACTTAAAGTCTGTTGTATCTTATAGCTATAAGATAAACTATAGCTATTCCTGCTTGGTTTTGGTTTCCATTTGCATGAAATATCTTTTGATATCCCTTTACTTTCAGTCTATATCTGTCTTTACAGGTGAGATGAGTTTCTTATAGATAGAATACAGTTGGGTCATATTTTAATCCATTCAGCCACTCTGTATTTTTTAAGTGGAAAATTTAATCCATTTACATTCAATGTTATTATTGATATGTCATTTTGTTAGTTGATTTCTGGCTGTTTTGTATATTTTTTGTTTCCTTTTTCTCTTATTGTTTATCATGGTGGTTAGGTAGTTTTATGTAGTGATAACATTTGAGTTTTTGCTCTTCCTTATTTGTGTTTGCTCTACCAGTGGGTTTAACACTTTTGTGTGTTTTCATGATGGTAGATATCTTTTCACTTCCATGTGTAGGGCTCCTTTAAGTATTACTGGTAAGGCCAGTCTAATGGTAGTAAATTCCCTTAGCCTTTGCTTGTCTGGAAAAAACTTTTTTTTAATCTTTCATTTATGAAGAATAACTTTCTTGGTTATAGTATCCATAGGTGGATGTTTCTTTTTTTTTTTTTTCTTTCAGCACTTGTTAAATATATCATCTCTGGCAGCAGCAGCTAGGTGCAGCAGACACTTCAGGTGGGAAATGTCAATGTGGCTCCAGAGATGTGGATATGCAAGGACTGCTGGGGCCCTGTGCAGGATGCAGCCTGGTTGGGAATAGGCTCTCAATAAAGGACCCTTCTGTAGCTGCCTAGCACTCAAGGGTGTGTGAAACCCGTGCGACCCACCGTGAACTCTCCTCTGGAACTGTGCCTTTGGGCAGTCTCCAGGCAACTCTTTGGTAGCCTCGAGGGGTCTGTGAGAGTCTAGAAGCATCCCAATGGCTAGGAAGCAGAAGTCCATGATGAAAATGTGCATCAGTAGGGGTCACTCACTTACCCTTTCCATGTGTTAAGGAGCCTTTCCAGGCTCCCAGTCAGTCCCAACTGAGCAAACTGCCTTGTTTTTCTCTCCTTTTTTGCTTTAGGTGTTTCATGTCACTTATCTGTTGAATACTAGATGGTCTATTTGAAGTTTAATTATCTACTCCTTATTTTGGTTCTTCTTGGTGGAGAAGGCAAGTGCCAGATGCGTAGTCAGCTATCTTTCTTGAAGCCCCTCCCCTCAGAATCTCCCTTTTATTTACTTTTTTTGTTTCAGTTACCTCAGGGTTAATATTATCTGCTTTACTAGATTTTTTGAGCATTAGAAAGAGAAAGGGACATTTCATCATCTGTGTCACCATATTACGATAAATCTTGAAATGTGAGGCTATGTGAACATTTGGAGGGAGAAAGAAAGGAAAGGAAATAGATGAAAAAGAGTGATAAAGGTGAGATTGTTTACATGTGTATGTTCTCTGAAAGAATTGATTTAGAGAGTTCTTCTCATATTGAGCATGTCTGGCAGTCAGCAGGGGAAGCGTGAGAGCAATGGTAAACTACATCATTGGGTGAAAAAGCACGATTAATCGTCTGCCCTGTATTATTCTGCACAAATTTGTTAACTTGCTCTTTAAAAGTGCTTGCTTTTGTAAAATGAGAACCAAACTGTTAGCCTTTTTTGCTTCTCACACAGCAGGATTAATTCAGAAATAAACTTGGCAGATGGTGAAAAGAAGGTGCCAACCAAATTCAATAATCTATACTTATTAATATCCTAGAGTTAGCTAGCTATATTAACTAAAAATAAAAGAGAAGGTACATTAGCTCTGATTTGTCTGACTTGTAATGACAACCATGCTTAGCAAGGTGATCAGATATTATGGAATATCGCCAAGTCACTTACATAAATTAGTAGTAGCAAGTTACTCCTCTTCTTTGTAGCTGACGGAGAGTTTAAATAGAATCTTTCTGTGTTCTTATATTAGTTTCCTCTTGCTACTATAACAAGTTATCATAAATTGAATGTTCTAAAATAAATACAGGTTTATTATCCTACTGTTCTGGAGGTCAGAAATTCAAATAGGTCTTCCTAGGCTAAAATCAGAATGTCAACAGGGAAACTATGGGGAGAATCTGTTTCCTTACCTTTTCCTACTTCCAGAGGCTATCCATATTCCTTAGCTTGGAGTATCTTCCTCTGTCTTCAAATTCAGCATGACTGGTCAAGTCTGTCTCATGCTCATCACTGACATTGACTCTTTTGACTTCCTCTTCAACATTAAATACTCTTGTGATTACGTTGGGTCCACCTAGGTATTCCAGGATAATCTCCCTACTTTAATGTTAGCTGATTAGCAGTTTGAATTCCATCTGCTACCTTAATTCCCTTGTGTCATACAATATGACATATTCAAAGGTCCAGGGATTAAAACAATTTATATTTTTGAGATTCTACTATCCTTCAAACAACAGTCCTGCCTTTCTATCTGGGTCCCAATGACTAACACATTAAACCTTGTTTGGATCCTAAAGGTTTCTTTTAGAAAAAAAAATGCAAACACATGTAAAAGTGGTTTAAATAAAGTTTATTACAAGATGTTATCCCATGAATTGAGAATAATCTAAAATTGTGTTATTTTTCTTTCAGGGATGGAAATTAAACGCCTATTGTTTTTGGTTGCTGCTGCTTGCTTACTGCCTATGTTGTCCATGAAAGTATGTGAGGGTTGGATGTTTCATAATTACTTTCTAAATAAAGATAAGAGCTAACACTTTAATACAATTCACCATGTTAGAGGCACTGTTGTGAGGCCACTGCATCCATTACTCACTTTGTTCTCACAATAGCCCTGTTAGGCAAGTACTCATCTTAATACCATTTTATAAAGGAGAGAACCAAAGAATAGTAAAGTTGAGTAATATGGCCAATATCTGAGGACTAGCAGGCCCTGAAATTATACTTAATCAGTTAGCTCTGTGGGTCCATATCTATTTCATTGTGGCCTCTCTGAATAACACAGGAAAAAAACTGAGAATGCAGATTACCTATATAATTTTTTACTATAACAAGAATTTAAAGCATCAAAATTAAATATAAAATGGAAAGGTGCCAACAGCACAAAGAGCGACGTGAGGAGCTGATTAGCAGTTTGAATTCCATTGGCTACCTTAATCTCACTAATAATTAAAAACAATAATCTCACTAATAATTAAAAACAATAACTTTAACAGTCACAAAACAGAAGTAGAACACTCAATGATATAATATTTTATGATCAGCCAATAATATTCACCTTTAAATAACTTCAATGATATAAAGAAAATAATATATATTTTAATTTACCCAAAATTTTGTGACAAACTGAAGTAAATAACTTTGGTATAGAAAATGAGTGGTTTTTACATTTTCATAGGCCAGGTAGAGAAGTAAGAAATAAAAGGCACTTAGTTTTTTTGTGGAAAGAAAATCCATATGCATTAGGCTATTAGGGTGTTGGTTTGGTATTTGGTTCCTATTACTCACTCTTCTTCCCCAGAGAGAGACTAGGTGGAGCTCCTGTTTAATGCCCAGTAATCCTCCAGTAAGCTGGAATTAGCGTCCTGAATTAGAGTCCTGAATAAGACTTCTTCCTTCCCTCTGATTCTCTGACCATTTTACTTCCCCAGTGAGGAAGGGTGACCTTCATGCTTCATAATAAGGAAAAAGCTAACCTGAAGTATAGCCACCATTTCAGAGGAATGGGAAAACGGCAAACAGTCAGAAACCTATATTTGCCATCAAGACCTAGTACTAGGCTGTTTAGACCACTTAGGCCAAGTTCTGGGAAACAGCCTGGCCCAGATTGTCATGTGAAAGAAGAAATTAGTGTCACTAGTTAAAAGTCCAGAGCAAGGAGCAGATAAGTAGAACCCTACCCGTCCAAGGGAAACCATACCCAATCCGCTTTTGACCAAGAATACAAAAGAAAAAGTAGAAGGCATTGATAAAACAATAGGTTTATGCTCTATAACAGAGAATTATTAGAATATTTTCATAATTTTATAGATAGTTTGGTCATAAAATAAAGGCTTAAGAATTTTAAATTTAAACAAGAAGATAAATTTAGCCCCCAACACAAATTTATTACATAAACTTTAAACATGAGTCCGAGTTAAAATAAATAATGTGTTCCAATTTGCCAACAAAAGTAGTATTATGCTTTCTTTTTTCAGACTCCAGGTAGAAAGCAAATAGACTAACCACCAGACCTGAATCGTATTTTAAACTTCCACCAGTGGCAGTGTTTTTTGGGATATTAGGTGTCTAATTTAACAGAAATTGTTTTTACTTTTTATATAGGTAGTTTTCCATGACAATCTGGTAGATGTCACACAAAAAGTTTTTTTAAGGAAAACTATAGAGAGTTGTGATCAGGTAACAGGCAGGCTGAATCGTCTCTGAGTTAATTAGAGACTTATTTGAGCACACGGTATACCTGCAATCTGAAGAATAAGTTGGCTTTGCAAGTTAACAAGGTGTACTATCAAAGGTACAGGCATGGGCAAATATTCTATGGCAGGAAGGAAACTGGCACATTCAGATAACCAAAAAAAAAAAAAAAAAAAAATCAGAGATAAGGGCACATATCCTAAATAGAGGCTGAGAATAAACAGAGTATTCAAAGGCCTTGTTAAAGATTTTAGTTCCTCTTTTTATGAATGGTAAACTGTTGAAGACTTCTAACAGTAAAGTGAATCCATTGTGTCTGTGTTTTAAAATTTTTACTCCAAATGATGACTGGAGAATTCATTATGAAAGAATGGATCAAGGAGTGGGAGAGAGATTAGAGACATAGTAAAGCATTAGTGGATTCTGGGAGGCCAGCTCAAAGCTAGACAGTAGCCACAATCAGTCCAGGTGAAAGAAGCAAAGAAAGGAAAGAGAAAAATAAAGAGAGTGTTTGTTCCTTACACCAAAAGAAAGAGTATTTCTACACTGAAAGTTTAGTCAAAGGAGTCAGCTGCCAATAAACCAAGTAGAATAAAGTCATTAAAACAATATTGCATATGCAAATTGAGCTTGTCACAGATTTTAATAGGAGTATTTTTAATGTAGGGTTTCCCAACTTCAACCTTATTGCCATTTTGTATGGGATAATTATTTGTTGTGGTGAGGGCTGTCCTGGGCCTAGCAGGAATTTAGCAGCAGCATCCTTGCCCTCTATTCACAAAATGGCAGGAGCACTCTCCCCCTATCATGCCCATCATGACAACCTCAAATTTCTCCAGACATTGCCTAATGCCTAAGCAGCAGGGCAGGTGGATCACCTAGAATAGAGAATATATTATTGAAAAAAATGGAGGGAGGTAAATGCGAGGCTCTATTACTTGGGCAACTGTAGACAGCCAGAGTTGGCAATATTTTCCAGAATATTGATAGGGAAAGAGAGTAGAGACAGAGAACAATAGTTGAATGGGAAAGTGACGTAAATGAAGAGATGGTTGCTTGTTTATCTGTTTTAAGAAATAAGCAGCATGTAGCCAGTCATGGTGGTGCACACCTGTAATCCTAGCTACTGGGGGGCTGAGGCAGGAGAATCGCTTGAGCCTGCGAAGTAGAGGCTGCAGTGAGCCAAGATCGTGCTACTGCACTCCAGCCTGGCAGCAGAGTGAGACTTCTTCTCAAAAAAAGAGATATAAGCTGCATAATCATAAATAAACACTGCTGGGAAGGGCCAAAAAGAAAGAGTGGCTGACAGCAAACAAAATGAAAAGTAAATAATGTAAGATTTGGGGGAACGGTAGAAGAGAATGGACTAAATAACACTGTTGGAGAATTGAGCCTTAGAAAGATTAGAAAGAATGACCCATTCACTTGTACCACAGAAGAGGAGGAAAGAAAGGGGACAGATACAGGTAGATTGACAGACTGGGTGAGACAGTTGAAGCAGCTGCCCTCTGATGGCTTCTCTTTACTGAGGGAAGAAGGATATTTCACATTCTGTTGAGAGAAGGTAGTTGTGAATAGGGGAGATTGCAAAAGTTCTACAATAATGTGGAGAGTGACAGAGTGAGTTAATCAAACAATTCATTAGAATTGATTAGCAGAATTAAGGAACTATTTGAGGTCAATCTTACTGATTTGGGGTCATGCAGATATGTGTTGTTTTGTTTTGTGAGACATTTTTCTGGCAATGCTCAGCTGATAGAACAGGCAAGAGAATTGTCAGTCTCATCCAAAGTTGGGATGTCTTAGGTAGGCATTTCTAGATGATGGTGTGCAGACAAAAGATTCAATATTGCAAAAGGAGAGTTGTGAAATTAGAGAACACAGATAGAGATGAAAGGAAAGACAAGAGAGGGCTAGTAGAGAAAATGAAGAATGAGTTAGAAGGCTCGATTATATTGAAGAACAGCCAGAATGGCTGATCGTGGCAACTTGGAAGAACAGGAAATTCCAATCAGGCAGGGAAATGCTTGACCAGGTGATTTGGGAGCTATGGTGTTTTGGGATGATCATGAGATATAGTAGGTGACCATTAAAGTGAGGATAAAGAGGACTGAAGGAGAAGTCTAAAGGAGGAAGATTTTGAGGGCCTGAGACATCAAAGGGTTGGATTCATCCATGTGGATGTTGAAGTCCTTTGAGTTGACTTCAGAAATCTGGGTGGAAAAGATGAATTCATTTCAGGAAACCCAATTTCCAGGAATGAGAGGAAGTAAGAAAAGAATCCATGATAGGATGTTAAATAAATGTTCAGGAATGAGGTGTGAGAGGAAAATGTCATGAGTTTCCCTGCAGCAGAGGTTTTCAGAGGAGCAAGGAGAGTTGTAATCTGGAAATAGTATGTGGAATCATGTGGGTCCGCAGCCTCTCCTCTAGTCCAAATCAGCATGACTTGCAATGTGAGAAAAAAGTGACATCATGTGAGTATGTCCACAGAGACAGTCTCTACAGGAGTCTTCTGAATTCCATATTTAAGTTTTCTCCCCATACCCTAAACTGTTGATATAAATGACAGTGAATACTTGTATATATTGTGTAAGTTATGATGCTAGATCGTATTCATTCATAAATTGTGCTGATGGTCATGTGGTAGTTAAGGAAGCAACAGACACCCCTCACATTATAGTACATTAGTTCTGCCACATTTTTTAAAAAAGGTATGAAGTACATGTGATATCACACACACACACACACACACACACACACACACACAAAGATTCTCTTTATAGCGATTAATGCTAACCTAAATACTTTGGTCATGTATTCTTCTTCTTAGTGAGTTTCAGAATAAAAAATAAATAAATGAAAAGAACAGTCACAAATTCAAGATTATAGGCTGAATTTGAATTCTATGTTATACTCTCTCACACATACACTTGAGAGCACTGATGTTTTCTCATATGAACAGGAAGAAGACACAGAATTTGTGTTAATAACACTTGCAACTTTGTCCTCAATAATGAATCTCTTAGTTTGGGTTCTCCCAGACACACACCTCTAGACAAGGGTTCAAGTGGAAGTAGTTTATTTGGGAAGCAGAGAGTACAATTGTTGCAGGGTGGGAGGTGTGGAGAATAAGCCAGAGAAGTAAGTAACAGGTGTGATTTTAAGATATCTCCCTTTGTGGATATTATTGCCCAATAAAAAGTGCTTCAACATGGTCCAAAGTATGAACCTGGAAAAACCCTAATAACAGGATAACAAGTGCATTATTCTGAAGACTAATGTAATGTCAGCCTGACGTTGAGAAATCCTCAAAATTAGTACTGGAGAAATGGAATCCAATATAATGAGACATTATAAATTCAAAAATGCTATAAATCACTGTTTAATATAAACTATAAATTTGCATTACCTATAGGTCTGCAAAATATATGTGACAAATTCCACTTAAAAGAAGTAACACTAATTAATATTTTTCTGGTAACAGAAGAAATCAGCTAGAGACCAATTTAATAAGCTCGTCACCGACTTGCCAAATGTACAAGAAGAGATCGTTAATATACACAATGCCCTCAGGAGAAGAGTAGTTCCACCAGCCAGCAACATGCTGAAGATGGTAAGATCAAAAAATAGCAACAATCATGATTGCAATAATAGTAATGGTGTTTACTGAGTTTTATTAAGTTCTATGCACTTTCAAAGTGCTAAAAGCTTTATCTTCACAACAAATCTTTTACATAGCAGAAGAAACAAAGGTCCAGAGAAGGTAAGTAACTTTCTGATGATTATATGGTTAGTCAATGACAGAGCTCAGCCAGTCTAGCTTCATTCCTCCACATCCTAAGACAGTGCTTCTCAACCTTTAAAGTACTCAAGAATCACCTGAAGAACTTAGTAAAGCACACTTTCCTGGGTCTCACTCTCTGATATCCTGATTCATGAGGTCTGACCTGGAGACCACCACAAGCTCCCAGCTGATGCTGATGCTGCCAGTACACACGACAAATATTGATTAACAAGTTATCCATGCATTTCATAGCTGTCTTCATTGGGCAGTAGTCCAGAGGCTAAGACACTCTTCCTAGAATTAAAATATCCAGATATCTAGTTAGTTGATGTGGCCAGGTAAATAAACATTGGCAAATTTATCCCCCAGTTTCATTGCATCCCATAAATAGGAAGAGAAATTCTTTCATTATAAACCTGCTATGCTCTGCTACAAGACAAATTTAGGGAAGTCTCAGGTGTTTAGGTGATTACCCTCACATTTGTTATCCAGCAGTATCACTCAGTTTCATGAGCACCCTCAGCCTGCTTCCTTGAACCCTGGACCAGCCTATAGCAACAAGGGTTAGAAATAGTGCAGGCTCTGGAGGGTGATTCTAAGGAGAACCTTTCTCTTGCAAATGATGAAGAGGATGAAACAAGGAAATAGATAAATGATTTTGAGATTTATCTCTTAATCACTTTAAAATCCAAAGGGGTATTTGAACTAAAAATAAAAATCAATAGCTTTCATAGGCATTCCTGCATGGTGTTGTAGCCAACATACATGTGTTTATTATTTACAGGCATTTTTCTAATACCTTGTTACATTAACTCACTTCCTTCTCCCAATAAAATTGTCTTCATTTTACATATTATGACACTGAACCTAAGGAAAATTGAGTAGCTTATTCAAAATCTTAAGGACTGGGGCACAGATTAAAATGCAAGTGGGCCAGATCCGAGGAGCTGGAGAAGTAGAGTCCAAATTCCTTGGTTGCCAGATGAGCAAATAAGTTTACCTAGGAGGTACAAACAGAGGTAAAGAAAAGTAAAAAATATAGCCTCTGATTTGAGATTGGAGATGAAAGGCAAATACAGAAAAAACACTGGAAATAATACAAGAATACATATATTCAAGCACTAACGTAAAAAGGTATGAAACATCAACAAGACGATAAAAGTAAGTGTACCAGTAAAACTGAGAAATATTTCAAAGGAAATATGAGAGTTCAGCTGCTCCACAAACAATGCATAGGACATGTGTAGGATTAGAAGTAGCAACAGCAAATTTAAGGAACAATAGGACTGAAGAGTTAACCACAATTACCAGGCAGAGATTTTCTTTAAAAAAAAAAAAAAGTTTCTGAACACAATATTAGAACCTAAGTAGAGTCATTTGTTAAAGCTGGAATTCAGAGCTTTGGTACGATCATAAATACAAACTTTAATTTTAATTTTGAATATGTCGCAAAATAGGAGTATCTCACCAACATTAATCAGAGGTAATGTCCTATACATCATCTTCAAAGTGCAAACATCCTGCTATATTTTAACCAGATAAGTTCCAGTTCCGGTAAGTTTTCTTTTTTTTATTTTATTTTATTATTATTATACTTTAAGTTTTAGGGTACATGTGCACAATGTGCAGGTTAGTTACATATGTATACATGTGCCGTGCTGGTGTGCTGCACCCATTAACTCGTCATTTAGCATTAGGTGTATCTTCTAATGCTATCCCTCCCCCTCCCCCCACCCCACAACTGTCCCCAGAGTGTGATGTTCCCCTTCCTGTGTCCATGTGTTCTCATTGTTCAATTCCCACCTATGAGTGAGAATATGCGGTGTTTGGTTTTTTGTTCTTAGTAGTGAATGCCATGGTATTCCCCCAGCCCAGAGAGGCTATACACTGGTAGATGTGTTGTGTCATCTCTGCTTATCAGTTAGACATAGCCATGACTAAAATAATTTTTTTGTTTGTTTGAAACTTTCGAAACCTACAAAACCATGGTTTTACCCAGTGCTAGGCTAATGAGTTATTTAATTCATCTCACGGTTTGGTAAATTCATCAACCCCAAGGGTAATTCTAAACATTGACCACAAGATGGCAGCAAATACATATAATAATTAAACTACATGCTCAGGACGACACTGAAAATGAGTGTCCTCCAAACAGTCTAAACAGTAGCTGAATGATTTACATAAAAACTTATAGTAAAAACAAACTCTATGACTTCTGTTGGCAATCTGTTATATGCACATATAAGGGTATTCTTTTAAATGGATGTATATGCTGCTGAACACCAGGGTTTCAGCCAAGGTCTAGTTGCTTGCAGCACAAAAATGAGTATTGCCCATTGCCTGGGAAGAAAGGCTTTGTTGAGGGTGATGTCAGCCTGACTGTCAAATCCCTCCCTCTCCCTAATCAACCAAAGTTAAAAGTTTATATAGGAGGGACAGAAAACAGGAGGGACAAGGAAGAGGATTTTGTCAACAGGCAGCAGCTGTGTCTCCTTGACCAGGTGTGGTGATCAGGAAAGCCTCAGTTCCCTACTACCACCTGCGGGGCCCGATGGTGGGTTTCCTGACAAAGGAACTCAGATAAGACAAATGTTCATAGGCTCAGTTCTTTGTAAAAGTTGGGCAGTTTCATATACACCACAATGATAGGAGAATGTTAGGGAGATCATTTATCACAGAGTGTCATATTTACAGATGCAGAATTTCTCCCTTTCTGCATTGGGAAAACAGCTGTTACTTAGTCATACCTGACCAAATGCTTCAACTCAGCACAGTTAATGCACACTGAGAGTCAAGAACACATACTCTGAAGCCATCCTAAGTGGATTCAAATTCTTATTTTGTCAGTTATTTATAGTGTGACCCCGAAAAGTTACTTAACATCTCTGTGCCTTATTTCCCTTATTTTCAAATGGATATAATATTATTTTTTATGTAGAGTTGCCATGAGGTTAAAGTGAGAGAAGATACACACAGAATTGGTGACAGATTCTGGCATGTGGAGTTAGCTTTTATTTTTGTTATTCATAATTTTAGATGGAAATATGACTCTATACTTGCTTCTAATCACAGCCAGCATTTATTCAATACAGAAGATTTGTCACATCTCAGTTGTATTCCTTGGAATATCACATTTGAACAAACCTTTGGGCATAAATTACAGGTAACAGTTTCCAGATGGATAAACTGAGATTCAAAGAGATAAAATAACATGTCTGAGTTTAAACTACAAATAAATTACTAAGTAACTCTGGTCTGTTTCCCTGGAAGCATTTACTTAAATTCTCTACTACATCTGAGAGAGAATCTATCTCTGAATGTAATTACCAAGTTTTGAATTTGTGAATTCAAGGGCCAACATAATAAATTGAAATTGTTGTCTTTCTCTTTCTACTAGAACGTTTAATAGTAATCTCATTATTTAAATTTCTAGTTGATACAATTGAAGATATATCTCATGGATTATTAGAAACAATAAATTAGAATCTTATGAAAATATTAATTGGAACATGTGCTTTTTTTTTTCTTTCCACTACAGAGTTGGAGTGAAGAGGCTGCAGAAAATGCCAGAATTTTTTCAAAGTATTGTGATATGACAGAGAGCAACCCCCTTGAGAGGAGACTTCCAAGTAAGTGTGTATCTATATGACCCGCCTTTGGACTAAAAAAAAAAAAAAAAAAAAAAGTAAAACAGGGATTGTTATGTACCCTGATGAAAGTAAATTAAGTCATCTAGATTTCCTCATTTGCACTGGGTCATACAAGGCAGTGAATTGTGGACTATTACACTGTTTTAACTCATTAATTTTTAAGGTTTATATCTTTAAGTTTTCAGATTCCAAGTTCTGGAGTTTTCAGATTCCAAGTTCTGACCATGAGGAAAAATGAATAAAAAATCTCAGTATTGCAGAAGAGTGGAGTGAGCAGCTAGAAACCTAGGTCTCCATTCTGTGGAGTTACTATAGCTACTGAACAATAGCACCATGGGGATCTGCTTAGCTTTGGAACGATAATGCAGTTGAGAAATAAGTTATATGCAGCCCTGCTCAGCTGCCCATAAGACAATTTTAGGTGCTCAAAAATGAGCCCATCTTGAAGCATATAAATTAGGTAACTTACTGCTAGTTTCCAGGAAATAATAAAAAAAAAACATTATTGCTTCTGTGTTACGCTGTTTTTGTGTTGCTATAAAGAAATACCTGAGCCTTGGTAATTTATTAAGAAGAGATTTCATTAGCTTATGACTCTGCGGGCTGTACAGGAAGCATGGCACCCACATCTACTTGGCTTTTGGTGAGACCTTAGGAAGCTTACAATCATGGCAGAAGGTGAAGGGGGAGCAAGTGTCTCACATGGTGAGAGAGGGAGCAAGAGAGAGAGAGTTGGGGAGTGCCACACACTTTTAAACAACCAGATCTCATGAGAACTCACTCACCATTATGAAGACAGCACCAAGTTCTTTGAGGAATCCACTACCGTGAGGTAAACATCTCTGGTCAGGCCCCACCTTCAACACGGGGATTACATCTCAACATGAGATTTGGAGGGGACATCCAAACTATATCACCTTCACTCAGGAATAAACATTATATTTTAACATGAGAATCTCTTTTTAATTAACATGTTTTAAAAATGCTAATTCACATTTATATCTACAGATTATTTGGAATCTTAGTCCAATGCTTTTTAGCAGTGAATTAGCAAAGTGGTTCCTGCCTGCCTTAAGAAAAGACAGATACTCCTGAATACCATGTTCAACCAAAAGCCCACACCATACATGAATGGCTAAATAAACAACTGTTTATTCAACATCTTTGTATTATGAACACCTGTGTGTAGCTTCCTTTAAGCCATAGACCCTGTTAGCACTCTTAGGCTTCTCTGATTTGGTTTCACCTATCTAAAGCAGCTTGGAAGCAGCAGAGACTGAAATGTTGATGATTTGATTTCAAAACTTGTTCATCACCTACTATCAACGTTTCACCAAACTTGAGTACCACATGCTCATTCATCAATGAGAAAGATTTTCAGCGGGGATACAACTTATTTTACTCCCTCTCAGAAGATGTTGTCAAGATGATCAGTGAACCATTCATAAAATAAAAATGAGGAAAGTCTCCTTGTATACTATTTCCCATTTGTTCAGAGTATGACCCAGCCCGTTTTCTCATTTCAGATACCTTTTGTGGAGAAAATATGCATATGACATCTTATCCTGTATCATGGTCAAGTGTAATTGGAGTCTGGTACAGTGAGTCTACAAGTTTCAAACATGGAGAATGGACAACAACGGATGATGACATAACTACTGACCACTACACTCAGGTAACCTGTGTGCTGGCAAACACACATATTGTTTAAGAGATAAGCATGTGTGTGGAAACGTAAGTAAGAAACAACTGAAAATCATTCTACCTTCTTATGGCAATCTTTACTCAATTTGCTGAGTTCCTCTTATAATTTGAAATAGAAGGAAGTGTTCTGTTCAAAATACGACTTAGAGAAGATGCCTAACCTCTTAGTATCCTTCTTTACTCACTAGATTTTTCAGGAACTCACAAAATCATAAGACATCAATCTCATTTGATATTGGTAGTATTTGTAAAAGTGAAAATAATGGTACCTTACAATACAGAGAAACCCCTGATTTCTAACTTTAGTTTTATTGTGGTAAAATATACATTTAAAAAATTACCATTTTAACTGGTTTCATGTTCAGCATTAACGTGGCATGAATGTTCAGTGGCAATAAGTTCACTCAAATCGTTGTGCAACGCCATCGCCAGAATATTTTCATTTTCCCAAACCGAAACTCTGTACTCATTAAACAATACCTTCCATTCCTCTCCCTACTTCCCCAGACCTCTGGCAACTACCACTCTACTTTCTGTCTCTGTGAATTTCACTACTCAAAGTACCTCATAAATTTGGAAACATACAATATTTGTCCTTTTGTGTCTGCTTTATTTCACTCAGCATGATATATTAAATCCATGTTCATCCATGTTGTAGCATGTGTCAGAATTGTATTCTTTTTTTTAAGGCTAAATGCTATTTCACTGCATGTGTATATCACCTTTTGCTTGTCTGTTCTGATGGGCATTTGAGTTGTTTCCATTTTTTTTTTTTTTTTTTTTGGCTATTGTGAATAATACTGCCTTAAATATTGGTGTGAAAATATCTGTTTGAGTGCTTGCTTTCAATTGTTTGGGGCATATGCCAAGGAGAGGAATTACTGGATCATATGTGAATACTGTGTTTATTATTTGAAAAACTGGAGTACTATTATATTTTCTGTTGCAGCTGCACCATTTTACATTCCCACCAGCAATTTACAAAATTTGCAATTTCTTCACATCTTTGCTCTATTAGTCTGCTCAGGATGCTATAACAAAACACCACAGCTGGGTGGATTAAACAACAGAAATTTATTTTCCCACATTCTGGATCCTAGAAGTCTATGATCTTAATAGAGCATAGTTTCTAGTGAAAGCTTTCTGCCTGACACCTTCTCACAATGTCCTAACATGGCTTCTCCCCAGTGCAAAAGAGGAGCCAGAGAGAGTCAAGGATAGAGACAGAGACAAGAGAGACCATAAGAGCAAGCTATCTAGCATCTGTTCATATAAGGACACAAATCCTACTGGAACAGGGCCCAAGTCATATGACTTTATTTAATCTTAATTATTTCCTTAGAAACTCTATTTTCAGATACAGCTACACTGGATGGAAGTTAGGGGTACAGAATATGAATTTTGGGGGACCAATTCAGCTCATAACATTGTACCATTGCCCCTCCCCAACAAATTTATTTTTTCCTCACACGCAAAATAGATTCGTTCCATCCCAAGAGCCCTCAAATTCTTAATTTATTCCAGCATCAACTCTAAAGTCTAAGGCCCAAAGTCTTACCTAAATATTATCTAAATGCATGAGATTCAAGATGTGATTCATCCAGAGGTAAAATTTCTCTCCAGGAGTGAACCTATGAAACAAAAAATGTTATATGCTTCCATAGTACAACAGAAAGACAGGCATAGGATAGACATTCTCATTTCGAAAGATAGAAATAGAAAAGGAAGCAGCAATGGGTCCCAGGCAAATCCAAAACCAGGCAAAAGAAATTTCTTTTTTTTTTTTTTTTTTTTTAGATCTTTTTTTTTTTTTTTTATACTTTAAGTTTTAGGGTACATGTGCACACTGTGCAGGTTAGTTACATATGTATACATGCGCCATGCTGGTGCGCTGCACCCACTAACTCGTCATCTAGCATTAGGTATATCTCCCAATGCTATCCCTCCCCTCTTCCCCCTCCCCACCACAGTCCCCAGAGTGTGATATTCCCCTTCCTGTGTCCATGTGATCTCATTGTTCAATTCCCACCTATGAGTGAGAATACGCGGTGTTTGGTTTTTTGTTCTTGCGATAGTTTACTGAGAATGATGGTTTCCAGTTTCATCCATGTCCCTACAAAGGACATGAACTCATCATTTTTTATGGCTGCATAGTATTCCATGGTGTATATGTGCCACATTTTCTTAATCCAGTCTATCATTGTTGGACATTTGGGTTGGTTCCAAGTCTTTGCTATTGTGAATAATGCCGCAAGAAACATACGTGTGCATGTGTCTTTATAGCAGCATGATTTATAGTCATTTGGGTATATACCCAGTAATGGGATGGCTGGGTCAAATGATATTTCTAGTTCTAGATCCCTGAGGAATTGCCACACTGACTTCCACAATGGTTGAACTAGTTTACAGTCCCACCAACAGTGTAAAAGTGTTCGTATTTCTCCACATCCTCTCCAGCACCTGTTGTTTCCTGACTTTTTAATGATTGCCATTCTAACTGGTGTGAGATGATATCTCATAGTGGTTTTGATTTGCATTTCTCTGATGGCCAGTGATGATGAGCATTTTTTCATGTGTTTTTTGGCTGCATAAATGTCTTCTTTTGAGAAGTGTCTGTTCATGTCCTTCACCCACTTTTTGATGGGGTTGTTTGTTTTTTACTTGTAAATTTGTTTGAGTTCATTGTAGATTCTGCTTATTAGCCCTTTGTCAGATGAGTAGGTTGCAAAAATTTTCTCCCATTTTGTAGGTTGCCTGTTCACTCTGATGGTAGTTTCTTTTGCTGTGCAGAAGCTCCTTAGTTTAATTAGATCCCATTTGTCAATTTTGGCTTTTGTTGCCATTGCTTTTGGTGTTTTGGACATGAAGTCCTTGCCCACGCCTATGTCCTGAATGGTAATGCCTAGGTTTTCTTCTAGGGTTTTTATGGTTTCAGGTCTAGCGTTTAAATCTTTAATCCATCTTGAATTGATTTTTGTATAAGGTGTAAGGAAGGGATCCAGTTTCAGCTTTCTACATATGGCTAGCCAGTTTTCCCAGCACCATTTATTAAATAGGGAATCCTTTCCCCATTGCTTGTTTTTCTCAGGTTTGTCAAAGATCAGATAGTTGTAGGTAAGTGGCGTTATTTCTGAGGGCTCTGTTCTGTTCCATTGATCTATATCTCTGTTTTGGTACCAGTACCATGCTGTTTTGGTTACTGTAGCCTTGTAGTATAGTTTGAAGTCAGGTAGTGTGATGCTGGGACGTATTTCAAAATAATAAGAGCTATCTATGACAAACCCACAGCCAATATCATACTGAATGGGCAAAAACTGGAAGCATTCCCTTTGAAAACTGGCACCAGACAGGGATGCCCTCTCTCACCGCTCCTATTCAACATAGTGTTGGAAGTTCTGGCCAGGGCAATTAGGCAGGAGAAGGAAATAAAGGGTATTCAATTAGGAAAAGAGGAAGTCAAATTGTCCCTGTTTGCAGATGACATGATTGTTTGTCTAGAAAACCCCATCGTCTCAGCCCAAAATCTCCTTAAGCTGATAAGCAACTTCAGCAAAGTCTCAGGATACAAAATCAATGTACAAAAATCACAAGCATTCCTATACACCAACAACAGACAAACAGAGAGCCAAATCATGAGTGAACTCCCATTCACAATTGCTTCAAAGAGAATAAAATACCTAGGAATCCAACTTACAAGGGATGTGAAGGACCTCTTCAAGGAGAACTACAAACCACTGCCCAAGGAAATAAAAGAGGATACAAACAAATGGAAGAACATTCCATGCTCATGGGTAGGAAGAATCATTATCGTGAAAATGGCCATACCGCCCAAGGTAATTTACAGATTCAATGCCATCCCCATCAAGCTACCAATGACTTTCTTCACAGAATTGGAAAAAACTACTTTAAAGTTCATATGGAAACAAAAAAAGAAATTTCATATGATAGTAAGGCTTGAGAATAATTCTCTTTGGTTTGATGCTCTGCACTCTTGGCCAACTTGGAGGCAGCATCACCCATGGCTCTGTGGGCAGCCTCTTCCCTTTAGCTCAGTGAGGCAGCCTCATCAAATGACTCTCAGAAGAGGCCCTGCTAACATGGCTGTTTTCAGAGATCATCTGCAGGGACAACACTGTTTGAAGCTAAGCAGGAAGCAGCCTTGCTCCCCGGACCTGTAGTGGGCATGGGAGCCCTCATGATCTCTGAAACATCTGGGGAGTCATTCTTCCCTTTTCTTGAAAGATAAAGCATGTTTGCAGTGAAATATCTCTATCATGTCATTCTGAAGAGTCTAAGAAGTCGGACAGCCTTCCTTCACTCGGGTCTGTTTTCTCTGTCCACTTTAGTTCAAACTGGCAGTATCTCCACTGCATAATCACACCTCTATTTCTGCTGAGATGTATGATTAAATCCATAAATCATATCCATGGTGTCTTTATCTAATGGTTGTTCAGCGACATCCTTAGGATTCTCTTTTGAAAATACTTTCTCATTTTCTGCAATATAGATGGGCTAATGATTGTGTAAATCTTCAAGTTCTGGTTCTTCCTTGCATAAAGATTTCTTCAATTGCTTGCTCTCCTCTTGTAGGTTTACTATAAGTGATGAGGAGAAACCAAACCACTCCTTCAATCCTTTGCTCTGAAATCTCCTCAGCTAAATTTCTATGTTTGTTATTCACAACTTCTGCCTTCCACAAAACACTAGAAGACAAGGCAGCAGCCATTTTGTTTGCTACTTTGTAACAAAGATTACCTTTCTTCCAATTTCCAAGAACATGTCCCTCATTTATATCTGAGACCACAACAAAATAGACTTGAATGCCCTTATTTCTATCAACACTCCCCTCAAGGCAATCTACACTTTTTATAGCATGCACTTAAGAACTTCCAGTCTGTACCCATTATCCAATTCCAAGGCTGCTTCCACATTTTTAGGTATTTGTTGAAGCAGCATCTCAGTTCTTGATACCAAAATCTGTTTTAGTGTGCTCAGTCTACCATAACAAAATATCACATTCCTGAATGACTTAAACCACAGAAGTTTATTTTATTGAATTCACAAAGGCTGGAAGTCCAAGATTAGAGTGCCAGCATAGTTAGTTTCTTGAGAGGATTCTCCTTCTGGCTTAAAGACTGCTTCCTTTCACTATGTTCTCACATGTGCCCATTGGTAAGTTACATAAAATCTAAAATAAAATCCACTTGAAATAAAGCCTACTTAAATTTGATGTTAAAAGCCAATGAAGATAAAGCATATAAAAAAGAGGCATAATCACAGAAATTAATGCAGAAATCCTAAATAAAACACTAGTAAATAGCATTTTCTTTTAAGATTGATACACTTAGACACAAAGGGTATGTGGCAGGAATCCAGGAGTATCTTAACATTAAACTAATCATGTAATTTACCTTATCAAAGGATTAAGGGATAAAAATACAATAAATATCTAGAAAGCTAAAAATCTAAGAAATTTGTGGCCTGGATTCAAACCTTCTATTTCCTATATAAGTCAACTAACGCACTAATTTTATCACAAAAGCATTATCTCATCACTGTGGTATATTAACTGAATTCCATCACCTTCAGATAATCTTGATTTGTCTCCTTCAAAGTGAATCGGTGTCACTTTCAAAATAGAACACGTTTTATCAAAATGATTTCTCTCATTTCCTGTTTCCAGGAATGAAGACAATTAAATCAGAGAAATTCGCTTTCATTTGCTTAAAATTTAACACAGTAGAATATAGAAACATTTTACATTCCACCAGTTATGGATTCCTCTCATGACTAGCAAATGGAGGAGCTAGGACTAGAACCCAGATCTGAATCCTAGTCAAGTGGTCTTTACACAGCTCTTAATCTTTCATATGCACTTGAGAGATGGGAACTTCATTTCACCTAATGTTCTAAAAATCAGAAGCAGCTGAGCGCAGGGAAGGGCAAGTAGCAGAATACAGGGTTCCAAGCAGAATGAACTGAACAGCAAGAACATTAATGCAAAGGTGAGTAAGCCCATGACAGCAGGCCCAGTGGGGGAATATACCACAAGGCTTTTCCAGACATTTTCCGACATTTTCTGTAGCCTTGTATAAATACATTAGTATGTTCATAGAAAAATTTTGTAAAATAAAAGCTCTTTTTCTACAATCATTTGTGTCTGAAGGCCTAATGAAAAAAGTTTCATTTTCAATTTTTCTTTGCTATGAGTTAAAAGAATAAATGAATAAATTAAGTTCAATAATCTTATTACGAATTAATATAGAGAGAGAACATAGCAAAATAGATGTTCAGCTGCATTTTTATTAAAATCATGTTTCAGGTTATGTGCTCCATTAGATTCTGAGTTCAACAGGGTCTCTTACAGAAAATACTCATTGGTAGAAAATGTTAGTAAGAACCTGCAAACAAAGAATCTACATTATAAAATTTTTATGCCCAGATAGAGCAATAGTTTTAGTAAAAGCCTAGGTTAGCAGCCGATAATTAAAAGCCATATGGTGTGGAGAGATTGGCACCCATGCATGACTCTCTTTGTAAAGAGAAAACAATATTTTATCTAAAAGAGTCATAGCAAACATGTTCTCTAATCAAGAACATGAACAGAAATGTGAGGAAAGTCTCTAGGACTGTGAGAAAGCTACCCAGGCTCACATAAGGCAGGGAGGGCGAGTGAGAACAATCACACTTACTGAAAACATCTCCTTTTGAACCACTTAAATATTTGAATGTTTAATCCTACCATTCACTTATAATGTAGAGGACAGCGTTGTTGTATCCCATTTTACAGCTGAGAAAATGAAACTCAGAGGCATAAAGCAAACTTCTAAGTATACCCTACCCAAGAAGTAAATGATGGAATTTAAGCCTGGCTCACTTTTCCTCAAAAACCAACTCAGTACTCTACAGTATGCCTGTTCACTGACCGATAAGAAAAGTTTCTTCCAAGCTTTGATTTTTATATAACCACCAAGCAGCCTTCATTATGTAAACTGATAAGTTATCTTGTCCACATAAGTTTGATGAGAAGGGGAGAATGAGCCAGCGTTGATGACAGCCACTCATGTTTCGTTCCAATGAGTCATGGAGAATTGACACAGAGTTTTGATCATCCCTGAGTATACTGGATAAGATCAGAGAAATGAATCCTATGCACAGTCATGTACGGCCCATGTACAGAAAGGCAACACTCAAGTCCTCTTTGAACATCAGCCTGTTCATAGCAAAATGATCAACGCTACCTTTTGGACCTTTACCCTCTCTCTACCCATCTCTCCTATCCCAGAGAAAATGAACTTTGGGATTTGTTAAAATTAGAAATTACATCTAGAAGCCCAACTTACTTTCAAAAAGAAAAACTGACAAAAAATAGAGACAATGTCAATCATCAAGTCATCCTCCCCGTCAGCTGATTTTCTCCACCTGGTTTCCATTGTGTGCAGCTATGTGCGTGTACATGCATGTGTGGTATCCAGACACGTGGGAGTCCTTTTGTTTCTATGACTTCTTATTAAGCCATGCCCAAAGTAAACCTAAAAGCAACATGTTTACTTTTAATCATGGATGACAATATGGATATTATAGTCATTTAGTAAAATATTTAATCTGTAATAAAACAACTCTTTATCATTGCAGATTGTTTGGGCCACATCTTACCTGATTGGCTGTGCCATTGCATCTTGCCGCCAAAAAGGATCACCTCGATATCTCTACGTTTGTCACTATTGTCATGAGTATGTATTATTAGTTTTTAAAATATATATCCCCCTAAAGTAACCTAATCTAGTTTTTCAAACATTGTTTTTTTGTGTGCATAAATGTTTGTAGCAACTTTATTCATAATAGACAAGAGCTGGAAATAACCCAGATGTCCTTCAAAGATGAATGGTTACACAATCTGTAGTTTGAGTCTTGACTACTTCCTAGTTATGTGAAAACACATATTTAGTTATATATTATTTTATTCCTTTGACTGTATTTTCTCTTATTTAAAAAAAACTCCAATATATTTTCAGAGCAATTTACCAGCAGTCTTCCTATGTGTCATTGATTCTTCAGGTAATTATTATATAAGAGAAAAAAATTTGATTAAGCAAAGAAACAAGGACATTTACTTCAACAAAACAAGAGTATTGTTAGACCAAAAGGACAGACATGCAGTGGAGTCTTAACAAGGAAACAAATAGAAAGAGCCAAGTGTCTTTCCCTGTATTTAGCTATCTAGTCAAAAAGTTGTTGCATGTCTTCTCTTTAAAAATTAAATATACATGTTACAGATTCTACCACAGATACTAGTCACAATTCCTACAAAATTTAATCTGATTGTTTCAGTAAGGTTCTGCTGCACCTTCTTCTCCTATCAACTGTGATTATGAAGCAAGATCAAGTAAGACAAGGATGACTGCAGGGCCCATCTGTGTGGCTCCAGTGACGGTTATCAGAAAAGTGAAGATTATTCAGAGCTGGATAGAACTGCCTGATATTTGACTACAAATGCCAGTTCAATATCACTTCTGCACTTCTGCTGATAAAAGTCAGTGACGCCATCATATATCTCCTTCAGCTACATGTATTTCTTAGATTAACACATAAGTCTTTCCTACATAATGTGAACTCAATGCATGGTGCTTAACCACTGCCTCCCATGTATGTAGCACAATACAAAATGTTCAGTATAAATCAATGAACATGATTTATTTGAAAACACACTGCCATACTTCACATTTTCAGTGGCGCCACCACTATCACTATTGATTCAGAGTGTAATATCACCATATAATAACTCTATATGAGTTATATATAAATTGTGCTGAAGACAATAAAATCTCTTTGCTGCTACAACACATCATTTGTGATACACGTTTTCAGGGGTTGGTAGTCTGCAGTGAACTTCAACTGATCCAAAAAAGAAAAGTACAAAACATGGAGATCTATGATGGGGAATTTTCTTGGTTGAAGATTAGTCCAAGTCTCTGATTAAATCTCTTACTGAATTTAGTAATAATCTTCTTTTCAAAGTGAAATTTTAACAGCTCAGATAAACAAATATCATATTTAAAAAGGCTTTTTAAAACCAGAACATTTACTTTTTAAAGTTGTATTTAGAAGCAGATATTATCTACATTATGTTTTTAGACATACACGGGTAAGAATTGTCTTTTCTTTTTTGTTTTTCCTTTTGAGATAAGGCCTTGTTCTGTCACCCAGGCTGGAGTGCAGAGGTGTCAACATAGCTCCCTGCAGTATTGACCTTCTGGGCTCCAGCTATCCTCCCACCTCAGCCTTCCAAGTATCTGGAACTACAGGCATACGCCACCAGGCCTAACTAATTTTTTTTTTTTTTTTTTTTTAGATATGAAGCTGCTTTTTTTTTGCCCAGGCTTTTCTCAAACTTTCGGGCTCAAGCAATCCTTCCACTTTGCCCTCTCAAAGTGCTGAGATTACAGGGATAAGTCATTGAGCCCTGCCCGTCTTTTCTAAAGTTTCAAATTAGTCCAGAACTAGAACTTCTCATCTACTTTCTTTCCCACACCCCAGCACTTTAGTTTTATCCATGCTGATGTACTTTCATCTTTTATATACACCATCTCTTTCAATAAAAGACATTAACATGTAAAAAGTTTCTTATAACATAGTGCAAGATGGAGTTAGAACCTCTCTAACTTGCCTCACTTGAGGTTTTCTTCTTAACATTGGTAAGAATCATGCCCTTTTAAATGATGGTTTACCAAGTCCTTATAGGTATTAATGAAGAATGTTCTATTGTAATTGGCTCTAAAGCCCTCTTGCTTGTGAGTCCCCTTGCTTGTACTTGGGAGTACCCAAAGTTCCCAAGTACTGTTAGGACTTGACTGTCCAACGAGATGTGCACATTGACTGAAAAATATTTTCATGTCACTCACATTTATTGGTTCTACGTGCTAAAAATATTATAGCTGTAAGATTGGAAATCTCACAGCCATCTTAAAAATTATCACTGTTATTTACAAGAATGTTTACACAATTTGTTTTTCAAATTGGTTGTACACTGTGAGTAAAGTTTTATGTGAGTTTTTCAAAGATGGGTTTTATGAAATCACTTTTTTTTATTCAAGGGGAAATGATCCTGAAACAAAGAATGAACCTTATAAGACGGGCGTCCCATGTGAAGCCTGCCCAAGTAACTGTGAAGACAAACTTTGCAGTAAGTTTTATACATTCTGTTTGTTTACAGTTAACCCATTGATCTGGGAACCATACATCCTTTAAATTAAGCATTAAAAAACATTGCACTTTTCTACAGCTTTCATCTCATTCATGTACAAATTATTTCTGCTTACCCCTCCCCAATTGCCAGAGTGACTGAAGACCATTGATTTAATCTATGGCAAAGGAAATTACAAAGTCTAGGTCTGAGAACTCGAGTTCCCACCCAATAGATTAAAATATTTAATTAGTGTCAACCTAGATAAAATATTGAGGTAAGTGTAGATTTTTCTCTGCTCTCTAAAAAGTTCTTGGACCCCCTTACTGCAGCCCATAATTTAGGCCCGTTGCTTTCAGTTTACCGGTGTTCTCCAATTGCTTGCCCCTCCATGACTACCTACCCAGGTTGCCTAACCACTTATTGTGGCATGCAATTTTTACTGAGTGATCCTTATTCTTCTTTGGTTCCTGTGAACCATCTAAAAAGTTAGCTGATGCTCACATTATACCTTACAGCCTCTTTTTTTTTTTAATTTCTTGAATAAATCTTACCTAAGGTGAAGTTTTAGCCAAATGGGTGCCATTTCTGTTTATTCCCTTAGATAGCCAAATTTCACTTTTTGAAGCCTACCTGCAAACATAATTTCTTAATTTCTAGGAATAATCTTGATTAAGATAAATTATACTAGTAATAAGTCTGTGGAGAAAAAAATAAACCTAAGAAAAATATCCTGTGACCTCCGACTTGAAAGGCCACTTATTTTTCTTCACCTAACTAGGTTACTTTATTGTCTTTTAAAGTAAGAAAGAAAATGGATTCTTCTTCCTCCTTTTACCTTTCTCTCGTTTCTCTTCTCTTGTACTCTTTTATTTACTTCTCTATCTGTCTCCCTCTCTCTTTCTCTGTATCCACTTCACTTTTTATACCTCGTTTCTGGAAAAAAATGTAGATGGAGAGAGATTCCTCCCCACCGGAAAAAAAAAAAAAAAATCAACCAGTTACCTATGCCTTAGCAGGAGAAGGGATGGCAATTGAGTAGATTTTTAGCATCTAGGTGAGAAAAGCAATGTCTGTGGTGGTATAACAATTTAATAGAAGTAAAAGAAGAGTAGGAAAGAGAAATGTTACTCAAGAAGATTGATTCTATCACATAGATGATGTATATCATAAGCCCTTTCTTCACCTGTAAGTGTTTGAGAAAGTGAGAGCTATTAAAGAAATATATGAACTTAAGAATTGAACATATTGGGCACAAACAATGCTAAAAATGTAAGACCTAGACATGCAGATATAATTCTTTTAATGTAATTCAAATAAAATTTATAAAAATAATTCTTACTTATAATATTAGGAAAGTATATAAATTAAGAACAACAGAAAAAAGAAAACAATGGATTACAACACTTTACAGATTCAAAGAAAATATATGTTACTGCTAAAGAAAAAAAAAATCCACTGATAATCATATTTCACCAGAATACTACGTAAGAGAATAAAGTAGGATAAAGATAGGTAATTGATTTTTTTAAAAAAATGAGTAATGACTTTGGCAAATTACTGATTGTAGGAAAAAGAAGCAGAGATACACTATCAAATATACAATTGCTCTGGCAGTAATATGACATCCATATTTCATCTCCTTGTTGCACCTTGATAAATCTGTAGTTATTCTCCAAGTTCCTGGAAGGTGAATCAGTTTAATAATTTAGGAAGAGGAAAATGTATATAGCATAGAAGGATATTCACTAAAATAATAAACAGTAAGACATAAATGTAAATTTAAAATTTGTAGGCCGGGCGCGGTGGCTCACGCTTGTAATCCCAGCACTTTGGGAGGCCGAGGCGGGCGGATCACGAGGTCAGGAGATCGTAGACCACCCTGGCTAACACGGTGAAACCCCGTCTCTACTAAAAATACAAAAAAATTAGCAGGGCGTGATGGCGGGGGCCTGTAGTCCCAGCTACTCGGGAGGCTGAGGCAGGAGAATGGCGTGAACCCGGGAGGCGGAGCTTGCAGTGAGCCGAGATTGCACCACTGCACTCCCGCTTGGGCCACAGAGCGAGATTCCGTCTCAAACATAAATAAATAAATAAAAATAAAAATAAATAAAATTTATAAGATTGTTATAAATTTCATGCAATGATCAAACTTTATAATTGAAGGAGAAGAGATATAATGGAAAAATTTAAATTTTTCCATTATCAAGATTCAAATTCAAGACTGCATAAAGGTCAGAAAATCTTAAAAGAGAGAGGGAATTAAATTGTTGTTATTTTTGCCTTTATATAGAGACAAATAGATACATTTGTTAGTTGTGATAGAGAATTCAGGTCAAAAATATTTTGGTAAGCTTTTTGGTGCTATTGCCACAAATTTAAAATTTTGGGTATCTTCATACTGATTGGAGAATTTCGTGTGCATTTCTGCCTCTGTATGTACCAGGATGTAGGTGCGTGCACATCCATAGGATAGAGCAAGGTGAGAAAAATCACTAGAATGTTAGTTGAGATAACCTCTGGGTGGATGGAGAGATTATATATGCCATCCTATATGTGCTTTTTAATTCCATTTTCCATTGGTTATACATTACTTTTAATAATCCAAAGCAAATCTTTAACCATTAAATAATGCAGCATTAGAGAATTAGACAAAAAATTATGAATATTTTATATTGCAATGGCATAGTTAATACTTTCAAAATGACAGTGTAATTAAAAATGTGATTCCTCTCCAATCTGTTTATATTGGATTTAAAAAATTGTGATAAAAACCTGTTTTACACAAAGACAAAAATTTTACCTTTTTCTTTTCATACATGATCTTATCACCTGTTTTGCATTCAGATTTAGTTAGCTTATGCTAATTAAATTTAGTTAGCTATTGTTAATAAAAATTTCTCTTTTTGTCTTTAATAAGATGGTCTCTCCTCAGCAAATGCGATTTTTAAAAGACTGTATTGTAAAACCATACTATTTTCTTTCAGCTAACCCCTGCATCTACTATGATGAATACTTCGACTGTGACATACAAGTCCATTATCTGGGATGCAACCACTCAACAACTATCCTATTCTGTAAAGCCACTTGTCTGTGTGACACTGAGATAAAATAGGTCTTTGTTATTTTCAACTGTTCTATGCTGTGACGATGAGGAGGAGATGTCTGTTGGATTCATGTCTTTTGCTATAGTTCAGTAGCTTCTGCTAAATTTCACTGATTTTAATCATGCTGGAGACCTTAACTCCCATCCTGATACATCCTGAAGTAACACTGTTTTAAACTTTCTTAGTGCTGGAGTAAAAGGTCAAGTCCAACACCTGCCTTAAATTTAAATCATGCGATTTATAGTTTTTAAGCTGGCATAAATCAACTTATGGTGTAACTGGGTCCCTCAACAGTAACCTGGGCTAAAATAGGCCTTATGTGGTTAAACTCCCACCCCCGCCTTCCCCATATTTTCAGCCACTCTGATTATCTTCTCTGCACAACTAACATCCAGTAATAATTCTTCACTTTTAAAATTTTACTTCTACTTTAAATCAATCATTAAAGGAATCCACAAAGCAAACAGAGTTCAGTCTCATCTTGCAAGGTAAATATCACTTAATTGGAAGTAGTTTAAATGTCTCATTGTTTTATTGACACATCTATATATACATTTGTGAAGCAAGAAACAATAAAAATCTTCGTATGCCATTAATTTAACAAAATATGTATTCAGTACTGATTGCATACAAGATGCATGTTTATATACATGGAAGGAATATAGTTTCATTTCATTGCAAAGGCAGTATAAAAGATATATAAAATAGCATAATATGAGAAATTAATAAGTCCCTAAAGACATATGGGTCACATATTATTATTGCCAGATGAGCATAAATAGCTTCTGTTTGGAGATTCAGGAAAGCCTTAGGGTGGAATGAGGAACATCTTCTGGGTAAACAGGGTTGCAAAGGTTATGATTATTTCAACACAATGGAAGAGCACAGTTAAGGCCAACTAACGTAAAATGCACTAAAGCCTTAGGGAATATTGAAGGGCCTGACATGGGGAAAGGGAAGGCTAGAAATACTTGGTCAAATTTTAACATTATACCAAAGTTATACGCAGTTCTACCTACTTGTATATTTCTTTACTCATTTCAATAAAGTGTTTGAAAAAAAAAAAAAGACATCACCCACTTTCCAAAAGTAAACAGGTAAGCCATGCCTCAAACCCTTTCTGCATCATACAGAGGTTCTCGTCACAGGTACAAAAATTCTGTGTGGCTCCAAGAAAAGAGGACAATTTGAGAATGATGCCCTCTTGACATGACCCATGTCTTTCCATCTAGATCTATGGGCATTTCTCCCATGTAAATCCTTCAGACCCTTTCTCACTTTTTACTTAAACTACATATGTTAGATCTATCCACTTGATTGTATCTATCTTTTGAGTAATTGTCATTAGCACAATCATGGACATATTAACATCAGGAGAACAGTGACTCATCCTGGGACACAGTAAGTAGGATGGTGCTTTATAGCTGAAATATTTAATAAATGGAACTCATTACAAAAATCAAAGTAATAATTTACCCTAAGAAAATTAAATGTGTGTGCTGTAGAAAATCTTTACTCATTTTTGCATTACCAGGTATTATGATTTCTCTTACCTCACCAAGGTAGCATTAGATTTTAGAGTGATTAAATTAGAGCCCTGAGTTCTGAATTTTGCATGCTAGATAACCAACTAATCCTGCAGTCTATTGTAACATATTGGCAGGCAGTGTTACTGTATTCTTACACTACAATATGCTCTTTCTAGAAATTAACATGATACTTCTCAAAATTTGCATTCCAATCACATCTCTTCCCACTTTGCATAAGAGTAAGCATATTCAAATATTTCTTAAGGGTTGGGGAAGGAGGCGGAAGGGTATGCCTACGTCTAAGGAAAATCAAATAAGCAAGTAACAAAACTTTGACCTCATTTGTCTACATTACCCAAATTTAAATAATATGTTGGCTTATTTCACAATAAATTGTATTTGTTAAATATAAAAAGTATTCCCCCCCCAAAATATCTCAGGGCACACTGACTGTGTGAAAAGTACCCTGTAAT
Source organism: Pan paniscus (assembly GCF_029289425.2). Classification (NCBI taxonomy): domain Eukaryota; kingdom Metazoa; phylum Chordata; class Mammalia; order Primates; family Hominidae; genus Pan; species Pan paniscus. Next base: position 64,317,228 of record NC_073254.2, on the reverse strand, counting down.
GAAGAAGGTTGGGGGCGGTGGATGACCTCATGTACACCATTCTTCTATTATCTCAAAAGCTTTCAGAATCACACATATTGTTTGGAAAATCATTTAAAAAGCTATTTTAGATAACAGAGAAAGAACTCTTATTTACCATGCAACACCTTTCTAAAAAATGGAAACAGTCTTACACCTCTTTCCAAATGTTATTGGATATAGAATAAATAATAACAAATAATTCTGAAGCAGAAACAATATCCAGTGGCAGTCTGTACTTTCACAGTAGTAAAAGCAAAAAAAAATAGTTCTAAGTGTGTAATACAAAGATTAAGAGCATGAGCAGAGGTGTCACCCAGCTGGTTTGAATTCAGGACACAACATGTGCTTGCTCTGTGACTTTGAAAAAGATTATTTTTCTTTGTCCTCATCCATAAGTTATAGTAAGAGATAGAACCTACTTCATAAGTTTGTTTTAAGGATTGAATGAGTTCGTATGTAAAATCCTTAGAAAGGATCTTGTGCTTAAAGTGTGCTCGATAACTATTAGCTGGCATTATTATTCATTCTCTTCAAACTCCAGTCCCTGAGCTCTGCCTTTCAGACATAGTTGAGCGGCACACTCTGGACTCTTCCCTTTTGTGAACTCAGCAGTGAACAAGTGTTATGGTGATAAATGAACAGTCTCTGCCCCAACCCAAATAACATAACAAGTATGGAATAATTTATTAATACAATAAAGGAGCTTTCACAGAAATCTATAGTATAAAACTACTTTTGATTAAAGAAGACATTCAATTTAGTAGAAATACCTGATTTCACCACATTATTTAGTAATTCAATGCAATCAGAATGGAAATATCAAGAAGAGCTTTTATAGAATTTACATGTTTATCCTAAATTCATTTGGAAAATAATTATTCAGTAGAGACCACCAAAATTAAAATTAAATTAAAGATGTGTGTTTTGATAAAGATATTTACATATGAGAAAGATAATTTTTGGAAAACAGTATTAAGATACTAGGGCAGGAAATTTGAACAAAATCATGACATGAAATCTTGAAAGTATTTATTTGAAGATAGTAATTTCACTGGAAAACAAAAAAAAAACATGTATAAAGGCAGAAGTACAGCAAGTGAAAGTTTAAGATTAATTTTTAAATCTTTTATTTTAAAAGGTCAATACATAGTTGATCTATGTGACTTATGTATGTTTACATAAATACAGAAAATGAATCTATAGATTGATAATAATGAAGTGTTACATTAGAAAAAAAAAGGAGAGAAATCCACTAAATAGATACAGAAATGCACATGCCATTAAACAGAAAAGTTACCTCTTTCATAATGCAAAAAAGTGTATTGCAAATATAGTTAGGATTATCTTTCTGTCCAGCCAAGAATAAATTAATTATATGTTAAAATCTACCCATCAGAGAAGTGGGAAGAGGCAACCATTTCAATACATCATTAGTGGGAACTAAAAGTTTGTAGAAAGACCCCTATTTAAAGATACCAAGTGATATTAAAAATAACATGGTTTTTGGTTTGTTAGTTTCTCATGAAGGAATGTATTATACTGAAATACTCACATGCAAAAATGTATCTCTATAAAAAGATTTTTACTTAAGCATTATTTATAATAAAGGAAAACCAAATGCTATAAAAATACACGTAAGTGCAATAAATGGTTAAGAAAATTAGGAATGATCCATGATATGAAATACTATGCAGGTGGTTAGAAAAACGATTAAAGTTTTTATATTCTTTTGATGAGAGATGCAGTTTTCTAAAAGTCAAAATTATAGAATCTAATGCAAATGACATGATCTAGTCTTTCCCTCCTCCATCTACGTCCTCTGTTGCTCTCATTCCTCCTTTCACTCAAGCATTTTCTGATTTTTTACATTTCTAACATCATAACTGGAAACAGTTTATGCCGCTGTGAGTTATTTGAAATATCTAATCCTTTGATTTCATTTTATTAAATTACATAATTTGAAAAAAATGCAGCTAAACCTTTTCAGACACACGTTTTAAGTAAGTAGAGGAATGAAAGTGAAAACAAAATATTAAACAATGAGTTCTTAGTGTTGTAAAATATTAATATATTCAGTGATCAAGAAGCACAAATCTTTGCCTGTTTCAAATGAGGACATAAACATTAGTAAATTTGAACATTAAAGAAATATGGGGCCAGGCGCGGTGGCTCACGCCTGTAATCCCAGCACTTTGGGAGGCCGAGGCGGGCGGATCATGAGGTTCAGGAGATCGAGACCATCCTGGCTAACACGGTGAAACCCCGTCTCTACTAAAAATACAAAAAATTAGCTGGGCGTGGTGGCGGGCGCCTTAAGTCCCAGCTACTCAGGAGGCTGAGGCAGGAGAATGGCGTGAACCCGGGAGGCGGAGCTTGCAGTGAGCCGAGATCGTGCCACTGCACTTCAGCCTGGGCGACAGAGCGAGACTCCGTCTCAAAAAAAAAAAAAAAAAAAGAAAAAGAAAAAAGAAAAAGAAATATGGCCAACAGTGTAGCTACAAACAAAGCCCGATACCTGGTATTTGCTTTTAGTTTCAGTGTGTTTTATTTTCCCCAGAATCCACTCTTTTCTCCTGAAAGTTGATATAAAAGAAAGTTCCCTAGGTTTCCACCATGTGTCACATCACTTGCAGGAGGGAGTAGAAACCATGTTTACTTCAAAGATGAATATTGGTTAAGTGACTTAAATAGCTTCATAGGCTATCTCCAAGAAAATGTGTGGCAAACAACGGTGTAATTTTTCGGAATGGTCTTCAACATCACCCTCATGTCCATAGCTTATCAACAGTGTTTATGAACAGAGTAGCACACTTACTCATAGTATGAAAACTCATGGTATATTTCAAGATCACTGTCTGGGGAGGAGTGTCACAGACTCAGGAGCCCAAAACAGATATGTGTTTCTCTCTCTCTCTCTCTCTCTGTGTGTGTGTGTGTGTGTGTGTGTTTGTGTGTGTGTGTGTGCTTACATGTAGGAATGAAAGTCAGGATGATCTGTGAAGCAAAGGTAGAAAAGGTCACCATTCAGAACAAAAATCTGATTAGGTTGTCAGGTGGCAGTGGAGGGCAGGGTGGCACAAAATAGATCTAGATTACTGGGTAACTTGAAAAGAAAGCCTAAATGAGGCCCCAAACAAAGGTAGCACATTCTTGACTCTCCATTATAAGAACACTACAATATATACTATATTCTATATAGATTTATATGGAGACTAAAATAAAAATAAAATCCTTCAAAGAAAATAAAATCTTTCAAAGTGTCCAGACTGATAATTGCCATGCAAGGTAATAGTGGACTTTTGAAATGTGCTCAAAGCCTAAATAGTTGGGACACCATGGTAAATACTGTGTTTTCCTTAACAAGGAAGGACACTGCTAAAGGAATGGTGATACCAGAACAGTTCTGGGATCATATACAGGAAACCATTGTATCATAGTAGGAATGTGGTACATTCCTTATACTTATATTAGCCTGTAGTTACTGCATGTTTTTATGGGAAGAAAAATCATGAAGCAATATAGAAATTTTCATACTGTGAAACCAATGACCTCATGTAAAAATGGAATAGAAATGTTTTTATCCGGCTTCACGGAACTTGAAGTTCAGAATTCATTACCACTTAAATTCAAAAACCTTCCAGAAAAGTACTTCCGAAACAAGACCATGAGGTGGTATTTATGGCATTCACAGCAATATACACTGCATTTAGTAACCCTTTTAGAATGAAGCATTTGGGCACAAAAGGACCATAAATACCATCTCTGGTCTTTTACTTAATTTGTACAACACCCTATAACACTCTTGATGAATTATTTATGTAAATACCTCTAGTACATGAAAAAGTTCAGGGGAGGAGTGTCATTTGTTGATAAAATTTTGTGAATATTGGAGCTTCTTTAAGCATATAAGTGAATTATATTACAAAAAACTTGAGAATATTATTTAGTAAAAGACTTATCAAAAATATATGTTCTTTAAATAAAGCTAAATTATCTCTGAAGAGGCATGATAATTATTTCATTTCTGCAAATCTCAACTGCATTTAGGTATCTAGCTTGAGGTTGTAAATGTCAAATCATTTTTTCAAACAGTAACTATATTCAGGTATTTAGAATTATGCTGAATGTTAATAATACATTATGTTATTTATATGGTATCACTTCAACTACATATAGCCTTTTGTGGTGGGATTTATTATTACAATTTTACATATTTAGACACTAAGACTCCAAAATTTTACATGACTTCTTCATGGTTAAATAGCTTGAAAGTAACAGAGAGATCCTACACAAAGAATAGCTCCTTCCAAAATTTAGATGCCATAAAATAGTATATCACTATATAGAGCTATAACAGGAAGTTATTAGAAGATTAATGTGGAAAGTACACACATGAAATGTAGGTTTTTCAAAATGTTCTTTTCTTTCTCATCCATTCCAACCATTTTATGAACAGGATTTTTAAATACTTGTTAAACTAAGCATTGCATAGAGCTGTCAAATAATAAATAGAATGTTAGAACCATGATAGAGAATGAGCTTCTAAGTGAGACATGTTTCAGTTTAGAGAACAGACCTGGTTTGGAGTCTTAGCCCTGATACCTCTTTGTGTCTGAAACTATGTGAGAGCTTCGATGGGGTTCTTATCGCATTTTAACCATTCCTTTGGACTGAGTCTAACACCATTCCCACTGCTCCATCATGCCTCGCAGAGGTATTCAGGAAGACTCAAGTATCATTGAAATTTCCCTTGCCTGATGTTCTCGTGATGACTATCACTGAAAATGTATCCACGTGCATATCTAAATATAATGTATTAAATGATGTTTTCATAGCAGAATTCTCACTTTGGCCAAGCTTCAAATTCAATTTTTTACTGAACTATATCATGATCCATCTTGATATTCTCTCCACCATTTTCTCTCTTTGTGCTTTTTAAAATTATTAGTGTATTTAGGCTCAAGTTGGCCTTATATTATTTATTTTCATTTGTTTCTCTGTTTGTTGTTCCTCTGTTTCTCTTTTCTTGCCTTCCTGTGAGTTATTTGCACATTTTTCATGTGTTTTAATTTTAATGTGTGTATCACTTTGTCTAGTTTCTTCCAGTGGTTACTCTACATATATATGTGTGTGTGTGTGTGTGTGTGTGTGTGTACTATATATATACTTAAATTATCAGTCTACTTGTACTGATATTTTGTCACTTAGAGTGAAGGGTAGAAACCTCACTTTTATTTAGGTACCTTTTCCTCCCACTTTAATAATATATTTATACTAAGTACTAACTTCACATATACTAAACATCACCATGTGTGGTGTAACAATTTTTGCTTCAACCAACAAATATTTTAAGAAAATCGTGAAGAGAAAAGTCTCCTGTATTTAACTCTCATTTTTATCCATTCTGATATTTTCTTTTCTAAATTTTTAAAACTTCTCTTATCATCTCTTTTAATTTTTCTCTAGAGAACATCCTTTAGCCTTCCTTTAAGAGTAGGCTTACAAATAAATTATCTGACTGTTCTTTATGTGAGAATGCCTTTATTTTCCCTTTATTCCTGAAGTATACTTTCACCGGATATAAGATTCAGGATTAATCATTATTTTTTTTAGCACTTGTAAAGCATGCCACTCTCTTCTGAACTCTGTGGTTTCAGAAGAGAAATCTACTGTCACTAAAATTGTTATTCCTCCATAGGTATATATTGTTTCTCTCTGCCTGTTAAATTTTTTCATTGGCTTTAATTTTTCAGAAGTTTGTAAGGTGTTATGACCCCTGTGCTGAGTTCTACTGAAGCCATTCCAAGCATTTTGTGGACAGTCTTTTCATTGTCTGTCTGGAGTCAGACAGTTATGGCTAAAAATTTTTTTCTTTTTTATTATTTCACCCTTCTTAACCCTTTGGCTGAGTTGAGCAGGCTTCCCTTGTTCTGTTTCGGTTTGTTTGTTTTAATTTTTGTCTGATCCTGTTAGTGGTTCTGGGGTTGAGACTTCTGCAGTGCTCTGTCTAGTATATATGGGAAGCAAAAAGGAAACTCAGAGAAATCATTTTCATGCTGATACTCAAGTCCAAGGTCCTTACGCAGTCTGCTTTCTTAGTTTCACTTCTAGAGTCTTCCTATGCTTGTTTGTTATGTATGCTCAAGTTTTTCAGTTTTAAGAAGGAGGACCTGAGAGAATGTGGCTCCTCTATCTTGGCCATTACCCTACCACTAAGTGAACCTGCATTTTTTTGCTTGAATGAATTAAGATTTTGCTTAAGTTCGCCGTGTAGCAGGTCAATTATCTACAGATGCAAGAAAACAGAGGTTTCCTGACCTGCTATATATATCACAAGCAATTCTTCTAATTGGTGGGGCTTTAAAATCTGGGTAAAAAGTTCTTCACTGTGGTTCGGGACTATGAAACATATTTGCAAGCTGAGAAATCACTATGGCATATGGTATGTGTAAACCCTCTCGATAGAAAAAATTCTGTCAAGAAGTTGCTCTCAACTGAACAATAAAGAACTAAACGTTTGAGGCATCCTTTTATTAGTATTGTCTATTTCTATTTGTTATGAATCTTTGTTATTTTCTTTAAAAAATTATTACTCTGTCAAGCGCATTTGCAAACTACTTATATGGAATGTTATAGTTCAGCATCTATACTGTATAAAAATTGCAAATATACGAAGAAGAAGCACCTACAGTATGTGATCATTTGCGAGTCAAGCTCCTGCTTTTCAGTTGCCTTCAGAAAATTCTAAAACGCTGAAGGTAGCGTATTTATTGATGGTACCACTAATATAGATATGCACCCAGTCTATTGGAAAAGATAACTTAAAAGATAAAACGATGCCACAAAGAAACAACACAGGATTTCTCCAGTATAATCTGAACCATGGAAATATTTTCAACAAGCAATATCTAATAATATCTGTTTAATGCACAAACCATTTTGTTTTGAACAAATACAAGTAATTTGAGTTTTTTAAAATATGGTCATAAGTTACCCATTTGCTATTAATTGTATATTAATATTCATCTTTCAGGTTTTCACCTCCTTTAGTAGTCTTCATCTGTTTGTTAAAAATGTCTTAACTTTTCTTCCATAAACCCCTTTACATGAGCATGTACTCGTAGAAACTCCTGGACCTGCAGTTTTCTTTGCTCCTGAATTCTTTCCTACAACATATTTCATATATTATAATATTTTTAAAAATAATTTAGGTTAGCTGAGGATCTATTTTTCTACTTTTCCCCTTACAGTAAGATAATTTATCAAATATTATTTACCCTATAAACTATTTTCTCTTTTCATTTATTTATTTATTTGATTTTTATGTTTTGCGTATATATAGTAGGTGTCTATATTTATGGGGTGCATAAGATGTTTTGATACAGACATGCAATGTCAAATAAGCACATCATGGAGAATGGGGTATTCATCTCCTCAAGCATTTATCCTTTGAGTTACAAACAATCCAATTACACTCTTTTAAATTATTTTAAAATGTACAATTATTATTGACTATAGTCACTCTATTGTGCTATCAAACAGTAGGACTTATTCATTCTTTCTAGCTATTTTTGTACCCATTAACCACCCCTACCTGCTCCCCAACGCCCCACTACCCTACGCAGCCTCTGGTAACCATCCTTCTATTTATTATCTATGTCCATTTGTTCAATTGCTATGATTTTTAGATCCCACAAATGTGAGAACATGTGATGTTTGTCTTTCTGTGCCTGGATTATTTCACTTAACATAATAATCTCTAGTTCATAGAATAATCATTCTATGCCTTTTTCTCTGTGATTTCAATATTCAAGCTTCATATTTGTCTTAATATCTGATAGGGTGAGGGGCTCTTTTATTATCTTTCTTAAATTTCCCTATTAAAAAGTTCTTATTTTCCCATTTAAAACTTACAATATATTCATCTATCCACCCTCTAAAAATCCTATGGATTATGATTGTCTTTGTATTTATTTATAGATTGTTTGAGAAAAATTTGCTTCTTTCATTGCCAGACCATCTCACCCATGAACATGTGTGTCAGTTATTTTTCCAGATTTTTTAAAATATCTGTTTAATAGAGTTTTAATGTGTTCTTCATTCATACTGGCTAATAAATTTTAATTGGACTAATATCTTGATATTTCATAATATATTAAGAATGGAAGTGAAATTATTAAACCTGATAAAAGGAGCTGCTAAACAAATATAAAAAGTAATGTATATTATGTACAAAGAAGCCATTGTAACATGTCTGTCATGACTGCAATCGTTCAAAATATAAAATATAGCTGCAATTACTTAACAAATTTGTTTAAAATACCCAGGAGTATTTTGAAAACTAGACATCCATCTAGGTCTTTTCTCTTATATGTGACTTATTTTTCCTTTCTGAAAACTTTAAACAATTTTCCTTCTTGCTGTGTTGTTTAAATTCATTGTGATGTTTCTAGGTATGTGTCTTAAATCTTAGCTGTTTTGTATAATGCATGATCCTCTCTCTCTCTCTCTGTCTCTTTCTCTCTCTCTCTCTCCCTCTATTTTTCAGAGGTGAGGGTCCTGCTATGTTACCCAGGCCGGAGTGCAGTGACTACTTACAGGCACGATCATAGTGCACTAGAGGCTTGAACTCCTGGGCTCCAGAATTACTCCTGCCTCAGCCTCCTGAGTATCTGGGACTATAGGAGTGCACCACCATTCTTGGCATAATCCTCTTTTTATGTGAGATCTTATGTTACTTTTCATGATACATAATCATGTTCTCAAATACTTTGTCACATTTACTTATACTTTCTCTCTTTTTATGACTATCACTGGTGGATCTTGATAATTTCTTTTAGTTTTCACATATCTTGACTTTGTTATCATTCTCTCTCTTTGTCGCTTTTCAATGCATTCTGAAAGCATTGCACCTCCTTGCTTCAACTCACTCACTCTTTCTTTACCTATTTATATAACTGATGAACTATGCAACCTATCCTTTTGAGTTTTTATTTTAACTATTTTTTATTTCATTTCCAATATTGCTAAGCAGTTATGTTTTACAGTAGCTTGATCACTATTTAGATTTCCATTATGTTTATTTCTTTTACAACCTTTGTGCTTTTCACAATTTGTATTGATTTTTTAAATAGTTCAGTTTCTTTTAGTATATGATGTTCCACTGTTATTTTCCTCTCCTAAGATTAAATATTTTTGAATCAATATATTTCTTGGCTTTGTTGGCATATCTGAAGGCATCAGACAAGACTTCTCACTTTATTTATTTATTTATTTATTTTCTGCTTTAGGTTGAGTTGAAGAAAGTCACAAGACGTGAGATGCTTTATGTTGCAGTTAATGGTCTCTTCCTCCCTTTTCTCTGTTCCCGCAAATGGACAATTCCTTCTCACAAGGTAACCTCTCTGCTGCTGTATTCATAATTTCTTCCTTCTCTGCTATATCTATTTTAATTGTCAAGGCATAGAGGCTGCCAGACTTAAATATATTTGTTGTTCTAGGTTTTTGGCTTCCCACTTCAGCATGCCTCCAGCAGTGTTCTAAAATTACTCTACAATTGCCAAAGTAAGAGCAGCAGATGCTCTAAATCTATTTCCAGGACACCCGTCTCATGATCAAGGTACAAGTTTCTTTTGCCTCCTTTTATTTTCTTGATGTTTCCTTTTGTTTGACATTTTATTTTTTGGACTTCTTAGACCTAAATTCCAGACCTGGCCAGCACTTGTTTCATCAAAGTTCATTCCCCTCCCCACTGCTACCCCAGTTACATCCATCCTAATCTCAATCACTGGCTTGATCTCAACAGGAATGAGTGCAAGATAGATAGTTCAACAAAAATCCTGTACAGCAGCCTATCTTTTCCCCATGAACTTTGGACATCTCCTAATAAGGCTATTTACTTGTGCCCCTCAAGAAAACAAAATAATTAAACATCCTTGGGCACATCAATTTTTATAATTGAAAAAAAGGCTGTATTAAAATTCAGGTCTAATTTCTGTCATCTCTAGGGGTAGAGGAAGTTGAGAAAATTAGTATGTCTTACTTAAATTTCCACCTTATAAGGAAATTAGTGATGTCTGGCCATTTTCTGGAATGCGTATATTCTTAAGGGATATTTCTATTAGGGTTATGAGAATCAATGATCCGTGTCCCTTTACACAGTTCTATCTAATCTCTATCTAACGCTCCTCAGTTCTATCTTCCTTAGTTCTATCTAACTTTCCTCAGTTCCCCTACTTAATGCTGGAACTAAAAACACATATTATATTTCCTTTTCTTTGCTAGAGCTAGACCCCATACAGACTACAAGTCTCTCCTCCCCCGCCTGTATCCTGTATGGCAGTAAAAGATATCGCATGATGTATTACAGAGGGTACATTTTAAAGACATTAAACATTATTCAATCATGTGCAGTTATTTAATGAGAAAATCTATTTTACATTATGCAGACCTCTAGAGTATATAGCATAACTGTGATGAATAAAGAAAGGTGTGTTTTATGAAAATCGAATTTGTTTTAGTCACATTCTTCTATTTCCTTTTGGAAGGTATAAATTCTGCAGTGATCAAAATTCATAAAGGAAAATGAGGCTCCTGCGTGTGTGTATTAGAAGATAATTATGCAGGCATGTAGAAGTTGTATTCCAGTTTTTATTAACAAATTCATTACATTATTTAATGATTTAAAAAAATCTCCCTAAGACTAAAATTAAGAAAATCTTAGTAATGAAGTATCATTAGAAAATTAACTTGGTTATTGTGGATTTGAAATCTCTAGCTCCTCATCGTTATTTTAAAATTCTATTGAAGGATCATTTTTGAAGCACTTTATGAAAAACAAAAAAATTTAGAACATAATTTTTTGTTATGCAAGGTAATTGCAGCTACAATTTGGATTCTAAGAGAATATGAAACACAAGTGAATCTCAGCAACATATCAGTCCTCTTCTAGGATTAGTTTGAGATAGAGATGATTTGCCTTGTTTATTTTGTAATGATTCTTATTTACTTCAATTTAATAAAATTAAAATTTCCATGTAGGACCTCACATCATGGGTTTGTCCTATTCTGTGCTTACCTGAAATAATAACTAATAACAGAGAAAAGGAGGTGTTCAGTATGCATAGTACCTACAGAAAATATGTCCTTGTGATTTGAGTGGTTTAGCCATTTTACTTTGTCCCTATGATTATCTAATGCACTTTACATTCACTTAGGAAACAACAAATGTCCATATTGGAAAAATGAAAATTCAATAAAACTAAATTATCTTAATATTTATGTAATAGTAATATGTTAGAGAAAAGAATAGCTAAATAGATGTAGAAACCAATATAATAATAGAAAAAGAGGTATGCCAAAATGTATGCATTACTTATCTTTCCACAATGTGATAGAATAAGAATCTCTTAATTTAAAAAAAAAGTTGTTCTGCATTGAATAATGAGTAAATAGAACTGCACAGACACTTTTTTACCTTTAAGAACAATCCTAAAAGTTCATGGAAATTTTTTACAATACAAACTTTGTAGTTCATGGGTAGTTTCAAAATGAAGACCATTACTTCATAAAATGTATATGTTAATATCAAATGAGTGAATAATTCATCATTTTGTTCATGAAACAGGTGATTAAATTTGCTTATAGAAATATAAATGATTGCGTATCTTTGCATCTTGTCTCTGCACAAGCCTAGTAAAATGTATATTTTACGTATATTTTCAAGAGAAAGGTGAATTGAATTTGATTAAATTCTCAACATCTTATTAATAGAATAAATAATAGATTATTGGTTGTGTCATATTTCAAAGTTGATTTCAAAATGCACTCTCTTGACTTTAACAGTATGTATTGATATCTTCTTACCTTTAGTTTAGTCATCACTCTAGAGAAGTTGGCCTAAGCTAGCAGCCATCAAAGGATTGCCAGAGAATCAGTCAGAGGACATCTTCACCCACAAAACCTGGGAAACCTGCCCAAGAGCAACAGCAGGATATAGGAGGCTATAAAATTATCTCTACAGTAAACATAGGCAAAAACTTGCTTCAATAAAACACACATTTCAGGTTGTCCTAGATGTGGGGTCATATGGTGTCATCAAGATTCATACTTGTGAAAGACAAGCTGGGTAAAATTAGCGAAAATAGCAGGGAAGTCTCCTCAACCTCCATAGGCTGGTTAGAATTTTGTCCCATACAAACATTTATCGGTCATGAAACTTGCTTCTAATGATGTAAATATCCTGCAATTTACATCTATTAACTTATATTTTCAATATTACAATGAGAAATCAAATTTTCTTTTTCTTGAGTTTTTTTGAATTTTTATTTTTATTTTAAGTTCTGGGGTACATGTGCAGGATATGCAGGCTTGTTACATAGGTAACCATGTGCCATGGTGGTTTGCTGCACCTATCAACCCATCACCTATGCATTGAGCCTAGCATGAGTTAGCTACTTTTCCTAATGCTCTCTCTCCCCCACCCCACCCCCCAACAGGCCCCAATGTGTGTTGTTCCTCTCCCTGTGTCCATGTGTTCTCATTGTTTAGCTCCCACTTGTAAGTGAGGACATGGGGTGTTTGGTTTTCTGTTCCTGTGTTATTTTGCTGAGGACAATGCTTTCCAGCTCCATCCATGTCCCTACAAAAAACGTGATCTTGTTCCTTTTTATGGGTGCATGGTATTCCATCGTGTATATGTACCACATATTCTTTGTCATTGATGGGCATTTGGGTTGACTCTATGTCTTTACTATTGTGAATAATGCTGCAATGAACATATGCACGCATGTATCTTTGTAATAGAATGGTTTATATTCTTTTGGGTGTATACACAGTAATGGGATTTCTGGATAAAATGATATTTCTGCTTCTAGGTCTTTGAGAAATCACTACACCATCTTCCACAATGGCTGAATTAATTTACATTCCAAGTTTTCAATGCATTGGCAGATGAAGCATGGTAACCTAGGAATGAAAATCAATATAATAAAGTATTTCATTAATAGAAGATGCCATTAATTGTAAAACACACAATTATTCTGTAAATCACCTTGAAAGAAATAGAATACTGTGGAGGCTGAACTACATGTTAAATAAATCAGCCTAAGAAAAATGTCAGCTGATTGCATGAGTCTTCATCCTCCTTTGTCTCCCTTTATCTGGATCACTCTAAAAATTTAGCTGAAGCTTGATGATTTAAACCTTTTCAAAAAAAATCATTGCTTCTAAAAATGGAACAGACTAAGTAAACTAATCTGTCTCCTGCTTCTGAGGTTAGACGTAATGAGCACCAACTCTGTGCCCTCTCATCAATTTGTTTTTAAAAACAATATATAAGGAATTTATGCAAAATATACATGTTTATAACCTAAATAAGGTATAGCTATGGAAAACTATATACCTGTACATACATTTACAGTATACTTACTACTATGGATTCTAAAATTGTTAAAAGCAATCTCAACTGGTGCCTTGTTATGTAGCATTTTTAGGTTTTATCCATTGTTTATTTGCAGTTATATTATTTACCATTTAAATATTTAATAAATGTAGTGAACAATTTTACCACTTAAATAACAAACATTGAATCACCAGCTGTACAAGAAGAAATTATTAACGCATATAACACCCTCAGGAGAGGCGTCATTTCACCAGCCAGCAACATGCTGCAGATGGTAAGACCTAAAAAACAGCAACATCAATATTGGCAATAATAGTAATAATGTCTACTGAGTTTTTGTTAAGTTCCATGCACTTGCAATATACTAAAAGTTTGATCTTCACAACAAACATATGATACAGAAAAAGAAATAGTAGCTCAGAGGAGATAAGCAACTTTCTCACCATCATACAGTTAGTCAATGACAGAGCTCCGCCAGTCTAGCTTCATGCTTATATACCCTAAGATAGTGCTCCTCAAACTTCATTGTCTTTAAGAATCTTCCGAAGAACTTAGTAAAGCACACTTACCTGGGCCTCCTTCTCTGATATTCTGATTTAGGAGGTCTGACATGGAGGCCACTATAATCTCCCAACTGATGCTGATGCTGCTAGCACATATGGCAAATACTGATTAACAAGTTATCCATGCATTTCATAGCTTTCCTCATTGGGCAGTAATCCAGAGGCTAAGACACTCATCTGAGATTTAAGATATCCAGATATTTAGCCTGTTGATGTTGTCAGATAAACAAATGTAGGTAAATTTACTCTCTAGTTTCATTGCATTTCATAAGAGCTTAGAGAAACTGTGTTTCCACTCTAAACCTATGTTCTTCCACAAGACCAGTTTAGGAAAGTATCAGGCGCATGAGGTAATTAGCTTCACATTCATTGGCCAGCAGTATCACTCAGGTTTATGAGCACCTTCAGCCTGCTTCTTGAACCCTGGACTGGCCTAAAGAACAAGAGTTAGAAATAGTGCAGGCCCTGGAGGGTGATTCTAATGAACAATTTCTTCACACAAATCACATAAAGAAGGAAACAAAAGAATAAAAAAGAATTTCAAAATTTTAATCTTTGTTCAAAATGTCATTTGAACAAAACAATACAAATCAATAGCTATCATAAGCACTCCCCTGTTGGAAGGGTTTTAGCTAACATGCATATGGTGCTTATTATTGACAGGCAATTTTCTAGTACCTTCTTACATTGACTCATTTAATTCTTTCAATAATCCTGTGAGGTAGATAATACTACCATCTCCATTTTACAGATAATGACACTGACATTCAGAAAAATTAAGCACCTTATCCAAAGTTATAAGCATTGGAGCCCATATTCCAATGGAAGTGGGCCAGCTCCAGGTATTCTGCTCTTAACCACTTTTCTTCCTTAGGACAAATGGGGTCCAAACTCCTTGGTTGCCAGATGAGCAAGTAAGTGTGCCTAGTTAGTACTAACAAGATTGAAGAATCAATAAAAAATGTAGCCTTATATGAGCTCATTTAAAAATAAGTTTTCTCATTTTTTTATTTAAAAATAAGGTTTTAGAAACCTTATTCCTGGGGATTTAAGATAAGTACAAAGGAGACATTAGAAAATATTATAAGAATGCATGTATTCAAGTACCAAGGTACAAAATCATGAAATAGTAACAAGATTATAAATTAAGTTTATCACTAAAACTGAGTGACATTTCAAAGGAAATAGGAGAATATAGAATAAGCTGTTTTATGAGCAATGCATGGGATGTGTGGGGTGAACTTGATATAATTACAGTTGGAGTGCAGGCCCAAACATAACTGCCTGCAGAGATTTTCAAAAACAGAAAAGAAGTCATTACCTAAAGTGATAACTTGATTAAATAAAATCACTTGTTAAAGCTAGAATTCATAGCTTTCGTGCAGCAATGATGAGTACACGTTCGTGACTTTATTCCTGGATGTATCATAAAACAGAAGTATTTTACCAGCAGTAATCAGAGGTAATATCCTAGATAGTTTTCTCAAAGTGGTCTGAAGTACAAACTGGATATAATTAGTGTTACAGGAAGGTTTCCTTGGATATAATAAGCTTACTCTGAGATGGAAATTAGCATGCAGAATGTTTATTAGGCTACAATCTACAGATTTATGTTTCTAATTTACCTGTCAAGGAGCAAGATTAAGCACAAGAAGAAACTGGTTTGTGATATAGTCACAACACAAGCCTTAGCTAATCCCCCGGCAAGCTATAAAACTAGGAAAGCTCTTCTGAGTTGTCCTGAACTGGAGAAAGGTAGCCTGAAATGTACGTCTACCAGCTCTCGAAGTGGGCTTGCCCAGCAAAGGGATTATGGCAATTTTCAGAAAGGGCAGACAGTAGAGCTGCTTCTGGGCAGGACTCCGAGCTGCTGGGCGAATATGCCCTTCAGAATGATGATGCACTGCATCCATAACAAGCAGTCAGTTGGGATTTAACTAGGTAAGTTCCTGTTCTAAGTACATGGTAACCTGGTCGTAATAGGCAAGTTATCTTTATTAACAAGTGCGACAATATTCCCTCTCCTGGGAGAACTGAATATGGCGTTGTATCTCTATTCCTTAGACACAGGCTGTAACAAATGTGTCTTTTCTTGCATGAAAAAATTAAAACCTGACAAGCATGTCTTTACACAGTGTCAGGCTAATGAATTATTTCATTCATCCTGTAGTTTAGTTAATTCATTAACATGAAATGTAGTCCTAGAAAGTTATCATCAGATGGCAGCACATACATATCATAGTTAAGACTTCTTCCACTAAAAGAGAAAATACTGAAATTCTAAGTTAGGTTGTCATTCTAAAATTATTCTAATGTGTAGCTAAATAACTTACATAAAAGCCTATTGAAAAAACAATGTTCACACTTTTTTTGGCAATATTTTGCATGTGAATATAGTGGCAGTCCTTTAAATCGATGTAGAGAGAGGATGAAACAATCTTAGGGAGATTATTTATCCAATACCTAGTGATAAAGAGGTTCTACTTTTCACCTTACTTGTAGAACAACTGCTGCTGACAAGTACCCAAGAGCATATCTGTGCCTCAGTTTCCTAATTTGTAAATGGAGATAACAATAGTACCTCCATTTTGGAGTTGCTGTGAGGAAAAAGTAAGAAAAAATATTTGCAGACTTAAAAACAGATTCTAGTGTGTTGTGTTACCTATTAATTTTTATTATTCACAATTTTAAATATAGATGCCCAATACTATACTGCTTTCCAAAAATAGTTACCATTTATTAATTCAGGACATAGTGCAGGATTTGCCATATAATAATTATATGGCATTGATGATCACATTAAGCCTTTGGAACAAATGTTTTAATATGAACTATGAGTCAAAGAAACTGAGATATCGAGAAAAAATAATGTGTCAGAGGTAAAACTACAAATAAATGATGTGATGGATTTCTATCTTGGTAGATCTACTGAAAGCATTTCCTTAAGTCTTTACTACATCAGAAAGAGAGGCTAATCTGATTGTTATTATCAAATTTTGAATTTGTGAATTTAACGAACTTTTTATTTTTTCTACCATAAATAAAAGAGTAATTTCATTATTTAAATTTTTAGCTTATAAGTTGAGGATATTGCTAGATGTGGTTTTAAAAAATAATCTAGACTCATCATGGAAATTTTAATAAGATCATGAGTTTGATATTTACTCTTCCTCTATAGAACTGGAGTAAAGATGCTGCACAAAAGGCCAAGATGATGTCAAAGCAGTGTAAACTGATACAGATCAAAGAACAGGAGTGGAAAATTGCAAGCAGGGATATGTAGCGGCTCTGTATGGCCCAATGTGCTCAAAACTCTCCAGAGGTTGTTAATTTCCTGGCAAGACGAAGTTACATCATACAGTCTGTATTTGCATATGTACCCATACTTGACAGTGAAATATGGTCTAATACACAGGTTTTATTATCATTTAATTTGAATATTCACATTTATAGGTTCCAAATTCAGGTCACCAAGGATAAGGGAATCAAAGCTCTAAAAATTATAGAATATTTGAGCAATGCAATAATGACTGGACAGGCAGCTAGATGCTTAGATGGTTTCCACTCAATGCACTTGTCTCAGCTACCCACAATATATTACCGCTAGGATTTCTTTAGCTTTAGGAATTGTCGATAGGCAATTCTTCTGATCTGCGCATAAGAACATTTTTAAGGGGTCAAAGGTGAGCCCATCTCATGGCAATACAATAACCATGTAAATTAGGTTCACTGCTAGTTTTCAGAAAAGCCATTAGTACTTTCTACACAAGTGGATATTAAAAATATCTACAAGAATATTTTATTATAAAATAATAAAAAGTACTAATGGAACTTCTATATCTATAGATTATTGGTAATCTTTGAGCAATATCATTGACAAATTAATTTTCAGTAGCAAAACTGAATAAAACTAAGCTCTTTTAGCTATTCTCCAAAACTCTTATGACAAAAGGATTCCACCATATTGTATGCTTTAGCATTTGTAACTCGTCAAGAATTTTTTTTATTTCTCAAGTGTACTACTTGTATATAGACACATATATGACCTTATTTTATCACACATCCACCTTAAAAATACATAGCAAGTAAAAGTAGCTCTTAAAGAAAGTAGCTCTTAAAAGTAGCTCTTTAGAAAGCAACATTGGGTGCAGGAACTAAGAGGACTGGCTGGTGCTTTTCATCAGTAGTAGGTGGTGGTGGCTAAGGTTTCCACTGTGGGCACAGCCCAACACAGCCCTACCAACCTGACTCTGCAGATCACCAAATGGCTAACATTACACTGAAAAGTGTAGGGAAAATATTGATTTGTTCATTTTCTATGAATTGAGCTAACTTTCCTCACTAGTCTTGCTGTTAAATAGTGGAGAAAAAAAATTTGAAAAAAAAAATAAAATAAATTTGAGTTCAACGTAGCAAATTTGGTCTAATGCAGTACAATACTTTTTAAAATCTGTCTTTGCAAATTAAAATAAAATACTGTTATCTTGGATTTTCTCTACCTCTTGTTTACTCTTGAGCACCCTTAGCAATTTTGTGTGCCATTTCTACGGTATCTGAAAAGTTATTAACCCAAGCCATATTAAAGGACATGGGCTCTAGCAGTTTGATTTATTTCTTTACCAAGGACACATTGTAAAACATTAACTCAAGTCTTCCCTCAAAGTTTGCTTACTCCTTCTTATTCTCTGAGGAAAGTATACAAATACCCCCAATTTTCTAGCTGCTTCCATATCTATCTAGATATTTCTAAAGCTCACTACCCCATCGAGGATGGAAACTACCAGAGATAGGGATGAACAGGTAGGGCAGGAAATAATAGTTCTTTTTTTTTTAACTTTCTTTCTCTTTCTTGTCTTCTCCTCACAATCCCTTGTGACAGAATGTCAGGCTTTTGAATTACTTAAATTCATATTCTCTTAAAATGGGGCAGAAATCTGAATGGCCTTTTGAAGACTTATGTTGCCTATCACAGAGAAGCAACACTATAAGCTGAGTTGGCTACTGTTGGTGGTTGTTGTAAAGACAAGAAATGAATACACTGTCATGTGTTTTCCTTAGCCGTATTAATTTCCTTGGTGTAGGTAGCAGGGTGTTTTTCAGAGAAGGAACTCAGATATTGTGTAGAGAAAGGCAAGTCTATCATTAGGTAGACCTCCTGGATTTAGTTTTCACATACCTTGGGACACTCTGAACTGGAAGACGTGGCCACTCTACCAAAAAGTGCCTGAGATGTGGGAGGAGGTGGAGGTGGAGTGGTGGATGAGTATTTGACTGAAAAACTGTGGCCCTGGGAAACAATGTGGGACTGGGTTCAATAAGTTGACAATTTGCATTTTCCCTGGCCCACAGAAAGGAAGATCATTCCTAAATACCATGCTGGATGAAAAGCCCACACCATAGGTGGATGGTTAAATAGAACAGATGCTTATTTCATTCATGGTCCTTACATAATGAATAGAATGGCTTCAGAGTAGCCATGGACCCTGTTACAATTCTTAAGCTTCTCTGATTTGGTTTCACTCATCTCCATTAGCTTGAAAGAGACAGAAACTGAAAGGTTGGTTGATCTGATTTCAACGCTTGTTTATCATCTCCTGCTATCACCTTATCACTGAACCTGGGCACCACATACTTATTTATCAATGAGAAAGAAAGAAGATTGCCAACAGGGATATAACTGAGTTTACCCCCTCTAGATGTTGCCTAGATGATCAGTGAAGCATTTGTAAAATAAAAATGAGAAAAATATTCTTGTAGGGTATGGCCCAGCCCTATTTCCTTTTTTCAGATAGTAAATGTCAAGGAAATATACAATTGTCATCTTATCCTGTCTCATGATCAAATGTAATTGAAGGCTGGTACAATGAGTCTAAAAATTTTCAGAGGAGGGAATGGACATTCTTGGATAAAGATATAGCAGCTAACCCTTATAAAAGGGTAAGCCTGTGTGTTGGCAAATACCTGTATTTTTAAGTGACTGTAAGCATGTGTGACCAGAAAAATGAGAAAAACTGTTATCATTCTACTGGCTTATTACAAACTTACACTTGACCTACTGAGTTCCCCTTATAATTCAGATCCCAAGGAAGTGTAATTTCCTTAATATATGACTTATAGAAGATGCTTAACCTCTAAAAAAGATTCTCTTTTACCAAACTCTAGCCTGTCACAGAGGAGCCTATTTCTTGAATATACCTGCCAATTTTGGCCTATAAACACTTGAACAAACACTTCGATCATTTCAAACAGTTCAAGGCTGCATACATAGGATGATATTAGCCTTTCTTAAAGTGCCTTCCTGAAAAAACTCAAGATCTTCAAAAGTTTGTTTCAGCCAACACCTGACGATTAGGGCCCCTGTCTCAGTGTCTGTGGGAAAAGAGCAGCCTAATTCCCACAAGTGCCAGTTAGTGCCAGTTAGCAAACCCAGGTGGGTTTCCCGTGGACAAACTCCTCACTTTAAAATTTTTTTTCTTTCCTTGGCACTATTGAGCTTCCACTCACCCTCTCCCTATTTCCTCATCCTCCCTTTAAAATGCCCAGTCATTCTGTATGAATCTAAGTTGACTTAAGTTCCCACTGGATTTTTTTCCCTACTGCAATAGTTATTACCAGCTAAAATATTTTTCTCAACAATTTACCTAATGTTTGGCTGTGTTTATCATTGACACCCCTTAGTTCCATTTTTATTCATTTGGTTTCTCAAGAAGCCACAAAATCAATCTCATTTTTAAGTTACATTTGTAATGTATGTAAATAATAAAAACAACAGCTTCTGCCTCTTTTCCAATAGAGGAATTCCCATAAAATTTACCATTTTATCACTTTTTAGTTATGTAGCATTAGTGATCAGGAACATAAAGTACATTGATACTATTTTGCAACCATCTCACTATCTACAGAGCTTTTTCATCTTCCTAAACTGGAACTATGCACATTAAACAATAACTGCTCATTTTCCCTTTCCTCAGCTCCTGGAGACCTTTTTGTTTCTATCAATTTGTTTTTTTTTTTCTATTTCACTTTTTGTTTTTAACAATTTGACTACTCTAGGTACCTCATATAAGTGTACCCATATAGTGCTTGTCCTTTTGTAACTGACTTATTTCCCTCAGCATAATATCTTCAATCCGTGTTCATC
This sequence comes from Pan paniscus, assembly GCF_029289425.2. Lineage (NCBI taxonomy): Eukaryota > Metazoa > Chordata > Mammalia > Primates > Hominidae > Pan > Pan paniscus. Next base: position 64,296,101 of record NC_073254.2, on the reverse strand, counting down.
CATGTTTTAATGTGTTGGAAAGTCATTTATTCTGAAGGCTGAATAATATTCCATTGTGTGTATATAGCACGTTTGGTTTATACATTCAGCTGTCAATGAACGTTTGGGTTGTTTTCACCTTTGGCTATCGCAAATTATGCTGCTATGAACATAAGTGTATAAATACAAGCATACCTTGTTTTACTGCACTTCACTTTATTGTGTTATACAGATACTGCTTTTTTTTTTTAACAAATTAAAGATTTTGGTAGCCCTGCATCAAATAAGTCTCTTAGGACCATTTCCAAACAGTATGTGCTCCCTTCACATCTCTGTGCCACATTCTCACAACACTGTAATTCTCAAAATATTTTCAACTGTTTCATTATTATTGTACTTGTTACAGTGACCAGTGATCCCTGATGTCACTATTGTAATAGTTTTGAGGTGCCATGGACCACACCCATATAAGATGCAAACTTAATTAATATATGTTATGTGTGTTGTGACTGCTCCAACAATAGGCAGTTCCCATATATCTTCCTCTCCTTGGACCTCCCTATTTCCACAGAACAATATTGAAATTAGGCCAAGTCACAACACTACAATATTCTCTAAGTATTCAAACACAAGGAAGAGTTACAAGTCTCTCACTTTATATCAAAAGGCTAAAATGAGTAAGCTTAGTGAGGAAGGCAGGTTGACAGCTGAGACAGGTCAAAAGTTAGGCCTCTTGTGCCAGTTAGCAAGTTGTGAATGCAAACGAAAAGTTCTTGAAGGAAATTAAAAGTGCTACTCTAATGAACACATGAATAATAAAAAAGCAAAACAGCCTTATAGCTAATATGGAAAAAGTTTTAGTAGTCTGCATAGATCAAACCAGCCACATTTCCTTAAGCAAAGCCTAATCCAGAGCACGGCCCTAACCCTCTTCGATTTTATGAAGGCTGAGAGAGAGGAGGAAGTTGCAGAAGAAAAGTTTGAAGGTAGCAGAAGTTGCTCCAGGAGGTTTAAGGAAAGAAGCCATCTTCATAAAACAAAAGTACAAAGTGAAAGAGCAAATGTTGATGGAGAAGCTGCAGCAAGTTATCCAGATCTAAGATAATTAATGCTGGCAGGCCGTGGTGGCTCACACCTATAATCCCAGCACTTTTGGAAGCTGGGGTGGGCAGACTGCTTGAGGCAAGGAGTTCAAGATCAGCCTGGACAACATGGCAAAGCCCCATCTCTACTGAAAATACAAAAATTATCCAGGTGTGGTGGTACACACCTGTAATCTCAGCTTCTTAGGAGGCTGAGACACAAGAATTGCCTGAATCCGGGAGGCAGAAGTTGCAGTGAGCCGAGATTTCAACATTGCACTCCAGCCTGGGTGACAGCACAAGAATCTGTCTCAAAAAAAGAAAAAAAAAAAAGATAATTAATACAGGGGGCTACACTAATCAACAGATTTTTCTTTCATTTTATTTTATTTTAGATTCGGAGGGTACATGTGCAGGTTTCTTACATGGTTATATTGCATGATATTGAGGTTTGAGCTTCTAATGATCCCATCGCCCAAGTAGTGAGAATAACATCTGATAGGCAGTTGTTCAACCATGCCCTCTCCCACCTTCCCTTTTCTGGGATCCCCAGTGTTTATTGTTCCCACCTTTGAGTTTGTGTGTATCCAATTGAACAACAGATTTTCAATATACACAACACAACTTTGTATTGGAAGAATATGCCATCTAGGAATTTCATAGCTACAGAGGAGAAGTCAATGTCTGGCTTCAAAGCCTCGGAGAACAAGCTGACTCTCTTGTTAGGGGCTCATACACGTAGTGACTTTAAGTTTCAACTTCAGTCAATGCTCATTGACCATTCCAAAAATCCTAAGGCCCTTAAAAATTATAATAAATCTAATCTGCCTGTATCATATAAATGAAATAACAAAGCCTGGATGGCAGAACATTTTTTTTTCTTCAACTTTTATTTTAAGTTCCAGGGTACATGTGCAGGTTTGTAACATAGGTAAACATGTGCCATGGTAGTTTGCTGCATAGATGAACCCATCACCTAGGTATTAAGGCCAGTATCTATTAGCTATTCTTCTTGATGCTCTCACTCCTCTCACCGCCCCCAACAAGACCTCAGTGTGTGTTGCTCCCCTTCATGTGTCCATGTGTTCTCATCATTCAGGTCCCACTTATAAGTGAGAATATGTGGTGTTTGGTTTTCTGTTCATGCATTAGTTTGCTGAGGATAACAGCTTCCAGCTCCATCCATGTCTCTGCAAAGGACACGATCTCATTCCTTTTGTGGCTGCATAGTATTCCATGCTATATATGTACCACATTTTCTTTCTCCAAGCTATCATCGATGGGCATTTGGGTTGATTCCATGTCTTTGCTATTGTGAATAGTGCTGTAAGAAACATATGTGTGCAAGTATCTTTACGACAGAATGACATATATTCCTTTGGGTATATACCAAGTAATGGGATTGCTGAGACAAATGGTAATTCTGCTTCTAAATCACTGAGGAATTGCCACACTGTCTTACACAATGGTTTCACTAATTTACACTCCCACCAACAGTGTAAAAGCATTTCTTTTTCTCTGCAATCTCACCAGCATCTGTTGTTTCTTCACTTTTTAATAATCACCATTCTGACTGGTGTGACTTGGTATTTCATTGTGGTTTGAATTTGCATTTCTCTAAGGATGATTGATGTTGGGCTTTTCTTATATATGTTTATTGGCCACATGAATATCTTCTTTTGAGAAGTATCTGTTCATGTCCTTTGCTCACTATTTAATGGGGTTGTTTGTCTTTTTCTTTTGCATTTGTCTAACTTCCTTGTAGACTCTGAATATTAGACGTTTGTCAGATGGATAAATTGCAAAAAGTTTCCCCCGTTCTATAAGTTGTCTGCTCACTCTAATTATAGCTTATTTTCCTGTGCAGAAGCTCTTTAGTTTAATTAGATCCCACGTGTCAATTTTTGCTTTTGTTGCAATTGTTTTTAGCATTTTCATCATAAAATCTTTGCCCATGCCTATGTTCTGAATGATGTAAATGAAATAGATTTTTTTTCTAGGATTTTTATAGTTTTGGGTTTTACATTTAAGTCTTTAAACCATCTTGAGTTAATTTTTGCATAAGGTGTAAGGAAGGGATCTAGTTTCAATTTCCTGCATATGGCTAGCCTGTTCTCCCAGCACCATTTATTAAATAGGGAATTATTTCCCTATTGCTTAATTTTGTCAGGTTTGTTAAAAATCAGATGGTAGTAGATGTGCAGTCTTATTTCTGAGTTCTCTATTCTGTTCCATTGGTCTATGTGTCTGTTTTTGTACTGATACCATGCTGTTTTGGTTACTGTAGCCTTGTAGTATAGTTTGAAGTTGGGTAGCATGATGCCTCCAGCTTTGTTCTTTTTGCTTAGGATTATCTTGGCTATATGAGCTCTTTTTCGGTTCCATAGTTTATTTCTAATTCTGTGAAGAATGTAAAATGGTAGTTAAATGGGAATAACATTTAATCTATAAATTACTTTGGGCAGTATGGCCATTTTCATGATACTGTTTCTTTTTATCCATGAGCATAAAATGATTTTCCATTTGTTTGTGTCCTCTCTGATTTCCCAGAGCAGTGGTTTGTAGTTCTCCTTGAAGAGGTCCTTCACTTCCCATGTTAGCTGTATTCCTAGGTATTTTATTCTCTTTGTAGCAATTGTAAATGGGAGCTCATTTATGATTTGGCTCTCTGCTTGCCTGTTCTTGGTGTGTATAGGAATGGCAGCAATTTTTGCATATTGATTTTGTATCCTGGGACTGCTGAATTTCCTTATCAGCTTAAGAAGCTTTTGGGCTGAGACAATAGGGTTTCCTAGATATAGGATCATGTTATCTGCAAAGATAATTTGACTGTCTTTCTTTCCATTTGAATATGCTTTATTTCCTTCCCTTGCCAGATTGCCCTGGCCTGAACTTTCAAAACTATGTTGAATAGGAGTGGTGAGAGAGGGCATCCATGCCTTGTGCCAGTTTTCAAGAGGAATGCCCCCAGCTTTTGCCCACTCAGTATGATATTGGCTGTGGTTTTGTCATATATGGCTGTTATTATTTTGAGGTATGTGTATTAGTCCATTTTCATACTGCTACGAAGAAATATTCAAACCGGGTAATTTATAAAGTAAAAGAGGTTTAATGGACTCAGTTCCACATGACTGAGAAGGCCTCACAATTATTGCAGAAGGCCAAGGAGGAGCAAGGGCATATCTTATATGGTGGCAGGCAAGAGAGCATGTGCAGACACTCAATGCGAGCTCGTGAAAGCGGCTGGGAGAGGGGATGTACCCTGCAAAGTCACAGGGGCAGAGCTGCCCAAAGCCATGGAAGTCCACCTCTTGAATCAGCATGACCTGGATGTGAGACATGGAGTCAAAGGAAATCATTTTGGAACTTTAAGGGTTAATGACTGCCCATTTGTATTTCAAGAGAAGGTTGTTCAATTTCTACATAGTTGTGTGGTTTTCAGTGAGTTTCTAATTTGACCGTGCTGTGGTCTGAGAGGCTGTTATGATTTTAGTTCTTTTGCATTTGCTGAGAAGTGTTTTGCTTCCAATTATGTGATCAATTTTAGAGTAAGTGCCATGTGGCAATGAGAAAACGTATATTCTGTTGAATTTGGGTGGAGAGTTCTGTAGATATCTATCAGGTGCACTTAATCCAGAACTGAGTTCAGGTCCTGAATATCTTTGTTAATTTTCTGTCCCAATGATCTGTCTAATATTGTCAGTGGGGTATCAAAGTCTCCCACTATTATTGTGTAGAAGTCTAAGTCTCTTTGAAAGTCTCTAGGGACTTGCTCTGTGAGTCTGGGTGCTTATGTGTTGGGTGCATATATATTTAGGATAGTTAGCTCTTCTTGATGAATTGAACCCATTACCATTATGTAGTGCTCTTCTTTGTCTTTTTTGAATTTTGTTGGTTTAAAGTCTGTTTTGTCAGAAATTAGGATTGTAACCCCTGCTTTTTTCTGTTTTCCATTTGCTTCCTAAATTCTCCTCCATCCCTTTATTTTGAGCCTTTGTGTGTGTTTGCACATGAGGTGAGATGGGTCTCTTGAATACATCGCACTGATGGGTCTTGACTGTTTATCCAGTTTGCCATTCTGTGTCTTTTAATTGTGGCATTTAGCCCATTTACATACAAGGTTAGTATTGTTATGTGTTAATTTGTTCCTGTCACCATGATGCTAGCTGGTTATTTTGCAGACTTATTTATGCAGTTGCTTCATAGTGTCACTGTCTGTGTACTTCAGTGTGTTTTTGTAGTGGATGGTAACAGTTTTTCTATTCCATATTTAGTGCTTCCTTCAGGAGCTCTTACAAGGCAGGCCTGGTGGTGATGGACTTCCTCAGCATTTGCTTGTCTGAAAACAATCTTATTTCTCCTTCACTTAGGAAGCTTAGTTTGGCCAGACACAAAATTCTGGGTTGGACATTCTTTTATTTCAGAATGTTGAATATTGGCCCCCAATCTCTTCTGGCTTACAGAGTTTCTGCTGACAGGTCTGCTGTTAGTCTGATGGGTTTCCATTTGTAGGTGACCTAGCCTTTCTCTTTGGCTGCCCTTAACATTTTTTCTTTCATTTCAACCGTGGAGAATCTGAGAATTAGGTGTCTTGGGGTTGATCTCATGGAGTATCTTACTGGACTTCTCTGGATTTCCTGAATTTGAGTGTTGGCCTGTCTTGCTAGGTTGAAGTCCTCCTGGATGATATCCTGAAGTATGTTTTCCAACTTGGTTTTGTTCTCCCCGTCTCTTTCAGGTACTCCAATCAGTCATAGGTTTTTGTTTTGTTTTGTTTTGTTTTTACATAATCTCATATTTCTCAGAGGTTTTGTTCATGTCTTTTCATTCTTTTTTCTCTATTCTTTTCTGCTTGTCTTATTTCAGAAAGACAGTCTTCGAGCTCTGAGATTCTTTCCTCCACCTGGCCTATTTGGCTGTTGATACTTATGATGGCACTGTGAAGTTTTGTTGTGTTTTTCTGCTCCATCAGGTCATTTATATTCCTCCCTAAACTGGCTATTCTGGTTATCATCTCCTGTAATTTTATATCATTATTATTAGCTTCTTTCCATTGGGTTAGAACATGCTCCTTTAGCTCAGTGAAGTTCATTATTACCCACAGTCTGAAGCCTATTTCTGTCAATTAAGCCATCTCAGCCTCAGCCTAGTTCTATGCCCTTGCTGAAGAGGTGCTGTGATCATTTGGAGGAGAAGAGGCACTCCGGCTTCTTGAATTTTCAGCATTTTTATATTGATTCTTTCTCATCTTTGTGGGCTTATCTGTCTTTGATCTTTAAGGTTGCTGACCTTTGAAAGGGGTTTTTGTGGTGTCTTTTTTGTTGATGCTGCTATTGTTGTTGATTTCTATTTGTTTGTTTTTCTTTTAGCAGTCAGACTTCTCTTCTGCCTCTTCTGTAGGGTTGCTGTGGTTGGCTGGGGGCCCACTCCAGGCTTTAATCACCCGGGTATCCCCTGCACCTGGAGGTATTACCAGTGAAGCTGCAAAAGAGTACAGATGGCAGCCTGTTCCTTCCTCCCAGAGCTCCATCTCAGAGGGGCACCAACCGATGCCGCCCCGAATGCTATTACAAGAAGTGCCTGGAGATCCCTGTTGGGAGGTCTCACTCAGTCAGAAAGCATGGGATCAGGGACCCACTTAAAGAAGCAGTCTGGCAGCCCATTGGTGGAGTAGGTATGCTGCGCTGGGGGAAAGCCCCCTCCTCCAGACCACCTGAACTCTCCAGATCCAGCAGTCAGGAAAGGGTAAGTCACTGAACTGTGAAGACCACGGCCACCCCTCCCCTGAGGGACTCCACCCAGAAAGATCAGAGTTCTTTCCATGAAACATTGGCTGGAGTTACTAAAATTATTGAAGGGAGGCCCTGCCCATTGAGGAGGGATGGATTGGGGTCTCACTTAAAGAAGCAGTCTGGGCCTGGCGTGGTGGCTCACGCCTGTAATTCCACCACTTTGGGAGGCCAAGGTGGGTGGATCACAAGGTCAGGAGTTCAAGACCAGCCTGGCCAATATGGTGAAACCCTGTCTCTATTAAAAATACAAAAATTAGCTGGGTGTGGTGGCGGGCACCTGTAGTCCCAGCTACTCGAGAGGCTGAAGCAGAAGAATGGCTTGAATCCTGGAAGTGGAAGTTGCAGTGAGCCAAGATAGTGCCACTGCACTCCAGCCTGGGCAACACAGTGAGACTCCAACAACAACAACAAAAAGAAGCAGTCTGGCCATGATCTGCCACAGCAGCTGTGCTCTGCTCTGGGGAATTGCTCCTGGTTTGGACCACCCAGACTCCCTGGAGCTGGCAGGCCAAAACAGCAAACTCAGGCTGCAAAGATAGCAGCTGCCCCTCCTCCAGGGAACTCGAACATCTCATGCAGTATCCAGCCTGCTGCCTCTGGCCAGCTGGAATTCCAAGCCAGTGGGTCTTAACTTGGGAGCAGGGCCTGCTGAACAACGCCACTTGGCTCCCAGACTTCAGCCCCTTTCCTAGGGAAATGGACAGATCTGCCTCATCAGAATTCCATGGGCCTGAGTTTGCAAAAATTCCTGGGTCTCTGTGTGTGCCTGAGCAACTGCCAAGAGTCTGCCCAGCTCTGTGCTTTGGACCTAATGCCCTGGTGGTATGGGCTCACAAGGGGATCTCTTCATCCATGGGCTGAAAAGATCCATGAGAAACATGTGGTTTCCTGGCCCAGGTCAAACAATCACTCACCACCTCCCTTAGCTAGGGGTAGGGGTTCCCCTGATTCCATGACACTCCTGGGTGGACCATCACCCCACCCTACTTTTCCTCACTCTCTGTGGATCATGCTGACCACCTAGTCAGTCCCAAAGCCAGAACCTGGTTAACCTGGTTACCTCAGTTGAAGGTGTAGAATTCACTCGAAATTTTCATTCTTCTCCATGAGAGCTGCAGACTACAGCTGCTTCTAAGCAGCCGTCTTCCAGAATTTTTTTTTTTTTTTTCAAGACGGAGTATTGCTCTGTCGCCCAGGCTGAAGTGAAGTGGCGCGATCTCAGCTCACTGCAACTTCCGCCTCCTGGGTTCCAACGATTCTCCTGCCTCAGCCTTCCGAGTACCTGGGATTACAGGCACACGCCACCACATCCAGCTAATTTTTGTATTTTTAGTAGAGACAGGGTTTCACCATGTTGGCCAGGCTGGTCTGGAACTCCTGACCTCATGATTCAACTGCCTCGGCCTCCCAAAGTGCTGGGATTACAGGCATGAGCCACCGCGCCCAGCCCAGAACATTTTTTTACTGCATATTTTTCTGAATATTTTAAGCCCACTGTTGAGACAGAATACTGACAAAATAATATTGCTTTCAAAATGTTACTGGTCATTGACAATGCACCTGGTTACCCAAGAGCTCTGATGGAGTTGTACAAGGAGATTAATACTGTTTTCATGCCTACTAACACAACACCAATTCTGCAACCCATGGATCAAGGAGTAATTTTAATTTTCAAGTCTTATTATTTAAGAAATACATTTTGTAAAGCTATAGCTGCCATAGACAGTGATTTCTTTGATTGATCTGGGTACAAATTACCTCCCCCATAAGAGAAAGATTCAAGTTGCTTCAAAAATTAAAATAATTTGTGAGAACGTGTATTAGTGTGTTCTCACACTGCTAATAAAGACATACCCGAGACTGGGTAATTTATAAAGGAAAGAGGTTTAAATGGCTCAAAGTTCCACATGGCCAGGGACACCTCACAATCATGGTGGAAGGCAAAGGAGGAGCAAAGTCACCTCTTGCATGGTGGCAGGCAAAAAGAGCCTGTGCAGGGGAACTTCCCTTTATGAAACCATCAAATCTCGTGAGACTTATTCACTGTCACGAGAACAACATGGGAAAGAACCAACCCCATGATTCAATTACCTCCCAATGGGTCCCTGCCATGACATGTGGGAATTTTGGGAGCTATAATGCAAGATGAGATTTGGGTGGGGACACAGCCAACCCATATCAGAACCCAAATGTGATTAATATGGTACATAGCTCACATATCTCAAAAATGTGAGACAAACTAATATTTCCCACTCCCCTCTTTATGACCACAGCCTTTCAATCATGGAGTATTTCAGCAGCACAGGAATCTCATGGCATATGCCAGGATCACTGTCAGGGGGAGGAAACAGACTACAACCCTCTCAACTCCAGCCTCTACCCCTTCTCTGTGGCAGTGTTATTTTCAGCATATTATTATAGATTAAATCACATGGTAGATTACACTGCAAAACTTTAAAGATATTGAAAATTAATCAATTAAATATAATTAATTATAAAACATAAAATGTTTATGCATGTAAACATTATAAAATTATTAAAAATTATAAAACATGGTTTTTATTATGGAGACTGCTATTGGATATATTACAACTGTAATTAAACATTAACCCTAGACTAATGAAAAGATTTGTTTTATGAAAACTCAGTAATTGGTTGCCCTAGTCATAATCTTTTATGTCCTACTGAAAGCTTTTCTTTTTTTTTTTTTTGAGATGGAGTCTTGCTCCGTCACCCAGGCTGGAGTGCAGTGGCATGATCTCAGCTCACTGCAAGCTCCGCCTCCCGGGTTCACGCCATTCTCCTGCCTCTGCCTCCCGAGTAGCTGGAATTACAGGTGCCCGCCAGCATGCCCAGCTAATTTTTTATATTTTTAGTAGAGACAGGGTTTCACCGCGTTAGCCAGGATGGTCTTGATCTCCTGACCTCGTGATCCGCCCACCTCGGCCTCCCAAAGTGCTGGGATTACAGGCATCAGCCACCGCGCCTGGCTGTCTTACTGAAAGTTTTGAGCTCTGTAAAAATACAAAGTCAAACAGGAAAATAAGACTCCTGTCTATTGCAAGACAATTATGCAGGCATATAGAAGTTATTTTTCAATTTTTAAGGACCTCTTGTAAGGCAAATATAGTGGTAACAAATTTTCTTAACATTTTCTTGTCTGAAAAGGATTTTATTTCTCCTTTGCTTACGAAGTTTAGTTTGTCTGGATGTGAAATTCTTGGTTGGAACTTCTTTTTTTAAGAATGTTGACTAGGCTCCCAATCTCTTCTGGCATGTAGGGTTTCTGCTGAAGGTTCTGCTGTTAGCATAAGGTCCCTGTGTAGGTGACCTGCCCCTTCTTTCTAGCTGCCTTTATAGCAATGTGGATGGAGCTAGAGGCCATTATCCTAAGCAAACTAATGCAGGAACAGAAAAACAAATACTGCAGGCTCTCACTTTGAAGTAGGATCTAAACATTGAGTACTCATGGAACAAAGAAGGGAACAAGAAACACTGAGGCCTACTTAAGGGTGGAGGGTTGGAAGAAGGTGAAGAATGAAAAGCCACCTATTGGGCATCATGCTTATTACCTGGGTGATAAAATAATCTGTACTGCAAAACTCCATGACATGCAATTTACCTATATAACAAACTTGCACATGCACTCCTGAACCTAAAATAAAAGCTTTAAAAAAGACAGAGCAAAGGAATAAATGATGCTTTAAAAAGACTAATGAGCTATCAATGGCAATCTAAAATAAATCCTAAGGCGTTAATTTAAAAAAAATAAAAATTTTTTAGAATGCAATTTTTTTTAAAACTTTACATTAATAGCTTTAAATGGAATATTAATTGTTTCATTAAAAGTAAGTATTCATATTTACTAAAGGATTAGTCTATTTTGTTCCTAAAATAATTGATTAAATTTGCTTATATTAATATAGATTATTGGTCATCTCAGCACCCAGAATTCTGTACATAGGATAATGAAAGGTATATTTTACATATATTGCCAACAGAAAAGTGAAACCAAGACAAATTGAACAAAATTTTCCATGTCTTCTTACTAGAATGAATAGTAGATTCTATTCATATCTGTAACTCACTTCATTGCCAGGTGCGTCCTAATTTCAGAGAAGTTAAAATTTGAAAAAAACAAAGTGTGTCTGAAATATGCCTGTATTAGTCTATTTTCATGCTACTGATAAAGACCTACCCAAGACTGGGAAGAAAAAGAGGTTTAATTGGACTTACAGTTCCACATGGCTGGGGAGGCCTCAGAATCATGGCGGGAGGCGAAAGGCACTTCTTATGTGTCAGCAGCAAGAGAAAATGAGGAAGAAGCAAAAGTGGAAACCCTTGATAAACCCATCAGATCGCGTAAGACTTATTTACTATTGTGAGAATAGAATGGGAAAGAACGGCCCCCATGATTCAATTACCTCCCCCTGGGTCCCCCCAACAACACGTAGGAATTCTGGGAGATACAACTCAAGTTGAGATTTGGTGAAGACACAGCCAAAACATATCACTCCTCCCCGGCCCCTCCAAATTTCATGTGCTCACATTTCCAAACCAAACCAACCATGCCTCCCCAGTTTTTTGTTGTTGTTGTTGTTGTTGTTGTTTTTTGGAGACAGTCTTGCTCTGTCACACAGGCTGGAGCGCAGTGCCGTGATCTTGGCTCACTGCAACCTCTGCCTCCTGTGTTCAAGCAATTCTCCTGCTTCGGCCTCTCTAGTAGCTGGGACTACAGGAGCATACTGCCACACCTGGCTGATTTTTTATATTTTAGTAGAGATGGGGTTTCATCCTGTTGCCCAGGCTGGTCTTGAACTCCTGAGCTCAGGAAATCCACCAGCCTAGGCCTCCCAAAGCGCTGGGATTACAGGTGTGAGCCACTGCACCCAGCCCACAGTCTTAACTCATTTTAGCATTAACCCAAAAGTCCACAGTCCAAAGTCTCATCTGAGACAAGTCAATATTATAAAAATCAAATTATGATTTAAAACAACAATAAATACTCTAAAAACTGTGATGATTACTTATCTGGACAATTAACTTTACTAGAATTTTTAGTCATGCTTAGTTTTCCAAACTTATTGATTTGTTCTGCACTTAAATTTCCTCCTATTTGAATAAAATTACCCAGAGTTGGTCTTTTGTTTTTATTTATTTTTTAAAAAAGCTTCTTTTGTCTCCCAGTGAGACAAAAATTCTGATATTCTTTATGATTTGAAATACTTTTAATTAACTCTCCCATTTAAATTATACATTAGCTAGATATAAAATTTAGGTTAAAAATTGTTTTTGCTAATTGTGGAAATGTTTGTATTTAATTCAATTTTTTTAATTTTTAATTTTTGTCAGTACATAGTAAGTGTGTATATTTGTGGGATACATGAGATGTTTTGATACAGGCATGCAATGTGAAATAATCACATCATGGAGAATGGAGTGTCCATACCCTCAAGCATTTATGAAATAATCACATCATGGAGAATGGAGTGTCCATACCCTCAAGCATTTATGAAATAATCACATCATGGAGAATGGAGTGTCCATCCCCTCAAGCATGTATCATTTGTGTTACAAACAATACAATTACACTCTTTTATAATGGTTATTCTAAAATGTAAAATTAAGTTATTGACTATAGTTACCCTGTTGTGGGCTCTCAATCTGAATCTTTTCCCTTGCAGTGATCTGCTTTTCTATCTTGGAAACTTAAGAAAACTATATGTTCTCGGTGTTAATGTTCCTAAAATGTATTGTAGTGTTTCTAGAGTGTGAATTTGTTTCAAATATTGGCTATTCTGCATATCATGTTATGAACACTTTGAACCTGAGATCTGATTTTTTATTCCATTATATGATGTTATTTGTTAAAACCTTAATCATCTTCATTTTATATATTTTCTCCTTTTATGCCTTCTCTGTGATAGATATTAATATTGTTACAAATTGTAATTTCCTCACACCTTAACTTCGTCCTTATTCACTTTCTCTTGGCCCTTTTCTGGTGTGTTATGCAAGAATTCATCCACAAATTATCTGATCACTCATTCATTATTTTAAAAGCTTTTATTTTACTATGCAATCTATCCATTTAAGTTACATATTTCAACATTTTTTGTATCCAATATGTTGAAGTGGTTATGCTTTATAATGGCTTCATGGTCCTTCGTATTTCCATTGTAATTATTTAAGACTTTTTTCATTTATTTAAATCTTGTGTTAAGCTATGAATTTTGCTTCCTTAGATATATTTTGTTACCTGTTAGCTTTCACTCATAATGCTGAAGCTCCTCAGACATGTTGAATTTTTCTCCTTATAAATACCTTTATTGTCTTTATTACCAATCTGCAGGGTAAGCCAAGCCTCAAGTGCTAACTAAATTTATGTGTGTGTATTGAAATTGGAGGAAAATAAACATTGAAAGAGCCTCTTATGATATAGCGCATGATTTCCTGCTCCCTGTTCCCACTTCCAGCATAGATATTGTCTGTCCTCCAGGAAATATTACACTATGTCTACTTCAATAGCTTCTTTCCTAGATTATCAGCTGAGAGCTAGAGCCTGCCAGACCTAAGCATAATTATTGTTCTTGGGGCTTCACCCCAGCCTGGCTCCAGTATCGCCTCTGTAGAACTCTACAATTGGAACAATAAAAGAAAGAGAGATTTCAAACTGGTCCCCAAAGCACTGGTTTCAAGCTTTTTATCCAAGATTCTTTCTCTTTCATCTCTTTTATTTGTCTTTTCACTTTTTTAGTTTCTTTCTCTTTCTTCTCTTTTATTTGTCTTTTCACTTTTTTCTCTTTTATTTGTCTTTTCACTTTTTTCTTTTTTCCTTTTTTCTTGACACTTTATTTTTACTGAATTATAACATCAAAATTTTAAGACTGCCCAGGACTTAGCCCATCAAAGTTCACAAGACATACCCTTTCCAACTGCTGCTCCAATTAACTCCATCCTGATCACACTCATGGATAGGCTTGATTTCAAGTGCATACAATGGAGGGAGAAACAGTGCAACAAATATCCTCTACAGCAACTCAATCTCTCTTCTTGGTTTGTGGACTTCCACTGAAGGCCACTTTCTGCCTCCCAAGAATGCAAGAATTCAAAAACCTTAGGCTCCCATGGGCCTCCTATAGGTTTTGGTGGTTGCTAAAAGGAGTTCCATATAATTCCCTGTCTCACATTGGAATCTCCAAAACTAGGTAAGAGACTGAGAACTAGAATCTATTTTACAGGTCTTCATCTTATACAGAAGTCAGTGATGTCTGGCCATATTTTTGGAATGTATATATTCTTCCAAATATTTCCATTAAGCTAGTTTGTCAATTATTCTTGTCGCCTATACTGAATTTATCCAGTAACTGTCCCAATTCCCCTAGTTAATGTTGGAGATACAAAGACACATTTTTATCATTTGTCTTTCTTTTAGCTTAGAGCTTATGCAAACTACAGCTGTCTCCTTTCTCACCTATACCCTTTCTCGATCACAGTGTTATCCTCAATATATTATAATAGATGAAACTCCAATAAATAGTATCAGGCAAATATTTTGACTGTATCGAAAGTTAACCAACTAATATAATTATTTAAATTATAAACATGCTTTGCATAATGCAAGCCACAATTAGATAGGTCATAACTATGATTAAGTAGTAGCCTTAATAAATAAAAAGATATCTTTTATTAAAATTCAATGGACCATTCATTTCTCAAGAGGTATCCCATACTTCTATTTTCTACAGAAATTTTTGAGCTAGGGGGTAATAGAAAAAAAACATATATTAATGTGAATGTCCTGAGTTTCAGTATTAGAAGACAAGCTGATACTTAAAATTGTTTTGGTTTTAACGAAGTAATTCATTATTTTATTTTAGAATAATAAAATATATTTAAAGCTAAATTGAAAAGTTTTTGGAATGTCTTTAGAAAAATAATCACAGGTTATTCATTAGTTAAAAATAACTCTAAAATAACTTATCAGTGTGAATTAAACTCTCTAGCTTCCAATCTCTTTTATTAAAATTTTAATTAAAATGTTCCCTCTTGAAACACCCTTTTAAATTATAACTTTTATAACACAATTTTCTTGTTCTGGATGACTGCATCTACTGATCTAATTTGGACTCCCTAAGGAAAATGAAACCTAATCTTAGCAATACATCAATCCTCCCCTAGGATTAGTTTGAACTGGTAACGATTTGTATTATTATATACATTATTATATATATTTTTAGAACTTATGTCTCATTAACTTTATTGTAATAACATTAAAATTCTTATCTTAGACGTCACATTGAGTTTGTCCTATTCAGTGCTTACATCAATTAATAATCAATAACAGAGATCTGTAGGAATTCAATACACAAAAGTCCTAAAAATTACCTATTTGTGATTGGGTAACTTAGCTATTTAATTTTAGCCATATTTCCATGATTCCTTTTATCTTCAAAAAAATTAGATTATAAAAACAAAATATAAAGAGAGTAAAATTTGCTTAAAATTTATGCAACAGAACTATGTTAGAAGAATAGGTAAGGGGAGGAGCCAAGATGGCCAAATAGGAACAGCTCCGGTCTACAGCTCCCAGCGTGAGCGACGCAGAAGACGGGTGATTTCTGCATTTCCATCTGAGGTACCAGGTTCATCTCACTAGGGAGTGCCAGACAGTGGGCGCAGGTCAGTGGGTGTGTGCACCCGTGCACGAGCTGAAGCAGGGTGAGGCATTGCCTCACTCGGGAAGCGTAAGGGGTCAGGGAGTTCCCTTTCTTAGTCAAAGGAAGTGGTGACAGACGGCACCTGGAAAATCAGGTCACTCCCACCCGAATACTGCACTTTTCTGATGGGCTTAAAAAACGGCGCACCAGGAGATTATATCCTGCACCTGGCTCAGAGGGTCCTATTCCCACAGAGTCTCGCTGATTGCTAGCACAGCAGTCTGAGATCAAACTGCAAGGCGGCAGCGAGGCTGGGGGAGGGGTGCCCGCCATTGCCCAGGCTTGCTCAGGTAAACAAAGCAGCCGGGAAGCTCAAACTGGGTGGAGCCCACCACAGCTCAAGTAGGCCTGCCTGCCTCTGTAGGCTCCACCTCTGGGGGCAGGGCACAGACAAACAAAAAGACAGCAGTAACCTCTGCAGACTTAAATGTCCCTGTCTGACAGCTTTGAAGAGAGCAGTGGTTCTCCCAGCACGCAGCTGGAGATCGAAGAATGGGCAGACTGCCTCCTCAAGTGGGTCCCTGACCCCTGACCCTCAAGCAGCCTAACTGGGAGGCACCCCCCAGCAGGGGCAGACTGACACCTCACATGGCCCGGTAATCCAATAGACCTGAAGCTGAGGGTCCTGTCTGTTAGAAAGAAAACTAAGAAACAGAAAGGACATCCACACCAAAAACCCATCTGTACATCACCATCATCAAAGACCAAAAGTAGATAAAACCACAAAGATGGGGAAAAAACAGAACAGAAAAACTGGAAACTCTAAAAAGCAGAGCACCTCTCCTCCTCCAAAGGAATGCAGTTCCTCACCAGCAACGGAACAAAGCTGGATGGAGAATGACTTTGACGAGCTGAGAGAAGAAGGCTTCAGATGATCAAATTACTCCGAGCTACAGGAGGACATTCAAACCAAAGGCAAAGAAGTTGAAAACGTTGAAAAAAATTTAGAAGAATGTATAACTAGAATAATCAATACAGAGAAGTGCTTAAAGGAGCTGATGGAGCTGAAAACCAAGGCTCGAGAACTACGTGAAGAATGCAGAAGCCTCAGGAGCCAATGCGATCAACTGGAAGAAAGAGTATCAGCGATGGAAGATGAAATGAATGAAATGAAGCGAGAAGGGAAGTTTAGAGAAAAAAGAATAAAAAGAAATGAGCAAAGCCTCCAAGAAATATGGGACTTTGTGAAAAGACCAAATCTACATCTGATTGGTGTACCTGAAAGTGACGTGGAGAATGGAACCAAGCTGGAAAACACTCTGCAGGATATTATCCAGGAGAACTTCCCCAATCTAGCAAGGCAGGCCAACGTTCAGATTCAGGAAATACAGAGAACGCCACAAAGATACTCCTCGAGAAGAGCGACATCAAGACACATAATTGTCAGATACACCAAAGTTGAAATGAAGGAAAAAATGTTAAGGGCAGCCAGAGAGAAAGGTCGGGTTGCCCTCAAAGGGAAGCCCATCAGACTAACAGCAGATCTCTCAGCAGAAACTCTACAAGGCAGAAGAGAGTGGAGGCCAATATTCAACATTCTTAAAGAAAAGAATTTTCAACCCAGAATTTCATATCCAGCCAAACTAAGCTTCATAAGTGAAGGAGAAATAAAATACTTTACAGACAAGCAAATGCTGAGAGATTTTGTCACCACCAGGGCTGCCCTAAAAGAGCTCCTGAAGGAAGCGTTAAACATGGAAAGGAACAACCGGTACCAGCCGCTGCAAAATCATGCCAAAATTTAAAGACCATCAAGATTAGGAAGAAACTGCATCAACTAACGAGCAAAATCCCCAGCTAACATCATAATGACAGGATCAAATTCACACATAACAACATTAACTTTAAATGTAAATGGACTAAATGCTCCAATTAAAAGACACAGACAGGCAAATTGGATAAAGAGTCAAGACCCATCAGTGTGCTGTATTCAGGAAACCCATCTCATGGGCAGAGACACATATAGGCTCAAAATAAAAGGATGGAGGAAGATCTACCAAGCAAATGTAAAACAAAAAAAGGCAGGGGTTGCAATCCTAGTCTCTGATAAAACAGACTTTAAACCAACAAAGATCAAAAGAGACAAAGAAGGCCATTACTTAATGGTAAAGAGATCAATTCAACAAGAAGAGCTAACTATCTTAAATATATATGCACCCAATACAGGAGCACCCAGATTCATAAAGCAAGTCCTGAGTGACCTACACAGAGACTTAGACTCCCACACATTAATAATGGGAGACTTTAACACCCAACTGTCAATATTAGACAGATCAACGAGACAGAAAGTCAACAAGGATACCCAGGAATTGAACTCAGCTCTGCACCAAGCGGACCTAATAAACATCTACAGACCTCTCCACCCCAAATCAACAGAATATACATTTTTTTCAGCACCACACCACACCTATTCCAAAATTGACCACATACTTGGAAGTAACGCTCTCCTCAGCAAATATAAAAGAACAGAAATTGTAACAAACTGTCTCTCAGACCACAGTGCAATCAAACTAGAACTCAGGATTAAGAATCTCACTCAAAACCGCTCAACTACATGGAAGCTGAACAACCTGCTCCTGAATGACTACTGGGTACATAATGAAATGAAGGCAGAAATAAAGATGTTCTTTGAAACCAACGAGAACAAAGACACAACATACCAGAATCTCTGGGACACATTCAAAGCAGTGTGTAGAGGGAAATTTATAGCACTAAATGCCCACAAGAGAAAGCAGGAAAGATCCAAAATTGACACCCTAACATCACAATTAAAAGAACTAGAAAAGCAAGAGCAAACACATTCAAAAGCTAGCAGAAGGCAAGAAATAACTAAAATCAGAGCAGAACTGAAGGAAATAGAGACACAAAAAACCCTTCAAAAATAACGAATCCAGGAGCTGGTTTTTTGAAAGGATCAACAAAATTGATAGACCGCAAGCAAGACTAATAAAGAAAAAAAGAGAGAAGAATCAAATAGACACAATAAAAAATGATAAAGGGGATATCACCACCAATCCCACAGAAATACAAACTACCATCAGAGAATACTACAAACACCTCTACACAAATAAACTAGAAAATCTAGAAGAAATGGATAAATTCCTTGACACATAAACTCTCCCAAGACTAAACCAGGAAGAAGCTGAATCTCTGAATAGACCAATAACAGGAGCTGAAATTGTGGCAATAATCAACAGCTTACCAACGAAAAAGAGTCCAGAACCAGATGGATTCACAGCCGAACTCTACCAGAGGTACACGGAGGAACTGGTACCATTACTCCTGAAACTATTCCAATCAATAGAAAAAGAAGGAATCCTCTCTAAGTCATTATATGAGGCCAGCATCATCCTGATACCAAAGCCGGGCAAAGACACAACCAAAAAAGAGAATTTTAGACCAATATCATTGATGAACATCGATGCAAAAATCCTCCATAAAATATTGGCAAACCGAATCCAGCAGCACATCAAAAAGCTTATCCACCATGATCAAGTGGGCTTCATCCCTGGGATGCAAGGCTGGTTCAATATACGCAAATCAATAAATGTAATCCAGCATATAAACAGAACCAAAGGCAAAAACCACATGATTATCTCAACAGATGCAGAAAAGGCCTTTGACAAAATTCAACAACGCTTCATGCTAAAAACTCTCAATAAATTAGGTATTGATGGGACGTATCTCAAAATAATAAGAGCTACTATGACAAACCCACAGCCAATATCATACTGAATGGGCAAAAACTGGAAGCATTCCCTTTGAAAACTGGCACAAGACAGGTATGCCCTCTCTCACCAATCCTATTCAACATAGTGTTGGAAGTTATGGCCAGGGCAATTAGGCAGGAGAAGAAAATAAAGGTATTCAATTAGGAAAAGAGGAAGTCAAATTGTCCCTGTTTGCAGACGACATGATTGTATATCTAGAAAACCCCATTGTCTCAGCCCAAAATCTCCTTAAGCTGATAAGCAACTTCAGTAAAGTCTCAGGATACAAAATCAATGTACAAAAATCACAAGCATTCTTATACATCAACAACAGACAAACAGAGTGCCAAATCATGAGTGCACTCCCATTCACAATTGCTTCAAAGAGAATAAAATACCTAGGAATCCAACTTACAAGGGATGTGAAGGACCTCTTCAAGGAGAACTACAAACCACTGCTCAAGGAAATAAAAGAGGATACAAACAAATGGAAGAACATTCCATGCTCATGTGTAGGAAGAATCAATATTGTGAAAATGGCCATACTGCCCAAGGTAATTTATAGATTCAATGCCACCCCCATCAAGCTACCAATGACTTTCTTTACAGAATTGGAAAAAACTACTTTAAATTTCATATGGAACCAAAAAAGAGCCCGCATTGCCAAGTCAATCCTAAGCCAAAAGAACAAAGCTGGAGGCATCACACTACCTGACTTCAAACTATACTACAAGGCTACAGTAACCAAAACAGCATGGTACTGGTACCAAAACAGAGATATAGATCAATGGAACAGAACAGAGCCCTCAGAAATAACACCACATATCTACAACTATCTGATCTTTGACAAACCTGAGAAAAACAAGCAATGGGGAAAGGATTCCCTATTTAATAAATGGTGCTGGGAAAACTGGCTAGCTATATGTGGAAAGCTGAAACTGGATCCCTTCCTTACACCTTATACAAAAATCAATTCAAGATGGGTTAAAGACTTAAACGTTAGACCTAATACCATAAAAACCCTAGAAGAAAACCTAGGCATTACCATTCAGGACATAGGCATGGGCAAGGACTTCATGTCTAAAACACCAAAAGCAATGGCAACAAAAGCCGAAATTGACAAATGGGATCTCATTAAACTAAAGAGCTTCTGCACAGCAAAAGAAACTACCTTCAGAGTGAACAGGAAACCTACAAAATGGGAGAAAATTTTCGCAACCTACTCATCTGACAAAGGGCTAATATCCAGAATCTACAATGAACTCAAACAAATTTACAAGAAAAAAACAAACAACCCCATCAAAAAGTGGGCAAAGGACATGAGCAGACACTTCTCAAAAGAAGACATTTATGCAGCCAAAAAACACATGAAAAAATGCTCACCATCACTTGTGATCAGAGAAATGCAAATCAAAACCACAATGAGATACCATTTCACACCAGTTAGAATGGCAATCATTAGAAAGTCAGGAAACAACAGGTGCTGGAGAGGATGTGGAGAAATAGGAACACTTTTACACTGTTGGTGGGACTGTAAACTAGTTCAACCATTGTGGAAGTCAGTGTGGCGATTCCTCAGGGATCTAGAACTAGAAATACCATTTGACCCAGCCATCCCATTACTGGGTATATACCCAAAGGACTATAAATCATGCTGCTATAAAGACACATGCACACGTATGTTTATTGTGGCATTATTCACAATAGCAAAGACTTGGAACCAACCCAAATGTCCAACAATGATAGATTGGATTAAGAAAATGTGGCACATATACACCATGGAATACTATGCAGCCATAAAAATGATGAGTTCATGTCCTTTGTAGGGACATGGATGAAATTGGAAATCATCATTCTCAGTAAACTATCACAAGAACAAAAAACCAAACACGGCATATTCTCACTCATAGGTGGGAATTGAACAATGAGAACACATGGACACAGGAAGGGGAACATCACACTCTGGAGACTGTTGTGGGGTGGGGGCAGGGGGGAGGGATAGCATTGGGAGATATACCTAATGCTAGATGACGAGTTAGTGGGTGCAGCGCACCAGCATAGCATATGTATACATATGTAACTAACCTGCACATTGTGCACATGTACCCTAAAACTTAAAGTATAATAATAATAATAATAATAAAGAGAAAAAAAGAAGAAGAATAGATAAGTAGATGGAGGAACAAATGCAAAAATGTATACTTTAAAACAAATGCATTGGCTAATTCATACATAATGTTATCGTGTGAATTATTATGTTGTTTTCAAACTAATTCTGCACTGTGTGTAAAGTTATATATTAGGTTGATGCAAGAGTAGCGGTTTTCGCCATTGAAAGGGAGAGATAGCACCATACAGCCACCTTAGTCTACCTTTTACAATGATCCCAAATACTCATGGAAACATTTTCAAATGCATAAATTGAAGTTTGCTGCTATTATTAATAGGGACATTTACAAATTCATAAACAATTTAAAAATTGTTTTTAAATTGTTAAAAGAAGGATTGGTGTGTTTTGAAATATTAAAAATTAGTGACTAAAATGACACAATATGTACATGAGAATATACATAACTATAGATTATTAGTCATTTCAGCACCCAGAACTCTGCATAATGTATGGAATATATATTTGCATATTTTACAATCATTGTCAATGGAAAGGTGAATTGAAGCTAAACTGCCCCAAATATTTCAAAGGCTTCCTAATAGAAAGAATAATTGATTATATCCATAACATGTTTCAATTTTCAAAGAAAATGGATAACCTATAATGAAATCTTTCCATCATAGACTTTAATCAGTCACCACCATGAGCAAATACTAGTAGCTAAGTAAGCAGCCCTTAAAAGACCTGGAGAGAAACAGAGGACATTTGCATAAAGAAAACCTGGAAAACCTGTCCAAGAACAGGAGAACGTAGAGACATTGATACTGTGAACATAGATGAAAACTGGATTTAGTCAAGAAGACATTTCAGCCTCTATGTGGGATGATACGTGGTAACAGGATTTTAATTTTGAAAGACAAAAGGTCCTCAGAGCTTGATGCTGTTACATGAAGACAGATCTTGGGGAAGTGGTGACAAAATGCCCCTGTGGTTTAGCTCAGTGCAGAGCACACTGCAAATCTTCTTTACAGAAAGGTGCTAAAACAGAAGAGTATATTTTCCTTTTGGGTATTTCAAATCTAGTATTTGTAAATCATGGTGAATAATAATTTGAATACTCAGAATCTATTTATCACTACATTCAAACAGTCCATTAAGCTCCACCTCTAGTAGAGGAATGTGTCTACACACATTATTTGGAATTCCTCTGTAGAGAAGTTTTGTCCTTTCCCCCACCCCCACTTATTTATTTATAAGTCACTGCTTCTCTGCCCTCTTATGAACAGAGCTTGAAAATATTTGTGTTTATCAAAATCCTGTTTGAGTAGGCAGAATAATGGCCCACCAAAGATGTCCATGTCCTATTCCCCAGAACTTGTAAATACTGATGCTACATGACAAAAGAGACTTTGCAGATATAATTATATCACAGTATTTAATTAGGGAGTTTATCCTGTATTATCTAGTTTGGCCCAACTTAATCAAATGAGTCCTTAACAGCAGAGAATTTTCTCTGGATGAAAGTGGAAAACAGATGGAGTACAAATGAAAATCAGAGAGATTCCAATTGTAAGAAGAATTCAATGCATCATTGCTGGCTCTCAGATACAGGAAACTACAAACCTGAGAGGGCCTTTAGGGATTTATTAACAGCCAGCCAAAAGCAGGTAGCTCAGTCCTATAATTGGAAGGAACTGAATCCTGCCAAAAGCCTAAATGAGCTTAGAGGTAAATTCTTCCTAGAGCCTTGTAATGAAAACCCAGCCAACAAAACTTTATGAAATCCAGAGCAAGAAACCAGCAGAGCCAACCTGAATCTCTGACCTACAGAATTGTTTTTGAACACAAAATTGTGTTATTTCAAGTAGCTAAATTTGTGACAACTTGCTACAGTAGCAAGAGAAAATTAACACATATTTATACACATATCTGTAATTATTTTCCATATCAACCTATGTGTATATTGAACTTAATATGAGTTCATACTGATATCTCAGACTCTTAATCCAGCACCACAGATTTCATTCTGCTCTTGCTTATTTGTAATTTATTTTCCTGACAGTGAGAAACTTTTAATTATCTTCCATTATTTGTTTATCTCTAATAACACAAATAGTTTAAGAATTATTCACCTATAAGCTTGTGATATTCAAACTTACCAACTAGAGTATTATATTTATGGACAGCTGTTTTTGTCTTTAGTTTTACAAACTGAAAACCTCTTTTGCAAAGTTACTTAAGTCATTTCCTTTTTTTGTCCACATCACCTGTAGTAAAATTTCCACATCACATGTAGTAAAATTTCCTATATATTACGATACAGTTAGGCTTATCTGTCAGAGGCTACATTATATAATACGATTCCCTAACACTCTGGATCATATTTTTTTATTTGCATTCATTAAAGTTTACTCTCTACAGCGTACGATTCTATGAATTTTGACAAGTGCATAGAATGTTGTATCCACCACTCCAGTACCTCATAGAAAAGTTTACCACACTAAAACTCCTCCTGTGTATCCCCATTATAGTTGACCACGCTCTCTTAACATGTAGCAACCACTGATATGTTTTCCATCCCTATAGTTTTGCCTTTTTTCAAATGTCATACAAATGGAATTATACAATAACTACATAATTTTTTTGCCTGGCTTCTTTCAGTTAGTAAGACACATTTAAGTTTTATCCAGGGCTTTTGTGTAAGTAAATAGCTTGTTTCTTTTCTTTTTTAAAAAAAATAATATTCCATTGCATGGATATATCACAGTTTATTTATTTATTACTTGAAGAATATACAATTTTGGTAATTATTAATAAAACTGCTCTAAATATTTGTTTACAGAAGTTTGAGAGAATACAGGTTTTTGATGTCCTTGGATGAATATCTAGAAATAGGATTGATGACTTGTATGGTAAGTCTATGCATATTTCTAAGAAATTGCCAAGCTGTTTCCCAAAATGGCTGTAGCATATTTCATTCCTGGGAGCAATAAATGAGAGTTTCTGTTACTATATATTTTAACACCATTTAAGGTTGCTTTTAAATGCTGTTGACTCGATGTTCAACATTGAGGAACCGATAAACTGTTTTTTAAAGTGGCTGCACCATTAGACATTCCTATCAGCAATAAATGAGGATTCCAATTTGCCCACTTCTTTCTCAACACTTGTTTTTATTTTCTATTTTAGCCATCTTAATAGGAGATGCCTCAAATATATTTCTGTCAAAGCCTTCATTTTACATATTTAGTTCACTCAACTTATGGAGTAGAATGAAAAAAACTGTAAAGCCAATTTTCATTACTAAACCAACTAGCCACATACATTTGCTTTCTCCAAAAATAGAATATCTTACTCACTTTCAATTCTAATATATGTTTTCATCCTCATAAAAACCATGCATTTATTTTTCAGCTCAATTTCTAAGTTGTGCAGGTAGGAAAGCAAACAGAGAGGAGACAAAAAATAAGGAGCCTCATCATAACATTGTAGTCTGAAAGAAATGTCACCATTACTTTCAGCACTTGTTACTGATACTCTCTTTGCTATGATCTTACGGGATTCTCCTGCAGAAGTGACCAAACATTCTTTCATGGTAGTCTGAAAATGGAAGAAGCAAAGTAATGAAAATATGACAGCATTCCCACCCCGTCCTAGAATAGATCTAAAGATGAAGACTAACAACAAGCCACATCCTCAAAGAAATATTTATCAAGACAAGGAAAAAACAGTACTATCCTGACTTGAATAAGCAAGGTTTCATATGAAAATCATTATTTCAAATATTCCTTTTATTTGGCACTGCAGAGATTTTTACATATCAAAATGGTTAAGATTTGACATGAATGAGGTGTATGTAGGTTTGCGGGGGTGGAGGTGGAGTTCTTTTTGATTTGTTTTTAATAATAAGAGCAACTGTTAACCGAGCTGTGGGGTGGGGGCAAAAAGAGCCAGAAGGCGGCGCACACCTCAGGACTATTCTTGTTTTTTTAGAACCATTCTTATTCTGGGGTTTCTTCACCTACCCAAGTCTCGCCCGAAGCCAGGTACTTCTATTCCACTACATGGCCCTCTGCCCAGGAAGTTGGAATTTTCACCTAGCAACACAGTTCAGATCGAGATTGACAGGACCATGAGCCAATCACAAAGCTAGATTTCCTTTCCAGTCTAACAGTGGCTGTTGTGCCCGAGACAGTGAGGAGAAGAAAGGGGTGGGACAAGGGCAAAGGCGTTAGAAGTCACCACCGACCCAGCCCCTCAACAGCAAGTTGGTTCTTCAGCATTAAGATCTAGGTGTCAGCCTATGTCTTTATATTGTCAAGATGTCTCTTTCTAAGAAGTTGACTTTAGACAAACTGGATGTTAGAGGGAAGCGAGTCATCATGAGAGTAGACTTCAATGTTCCCATGAAGAAGAACCAGATTACAAACAACCAGAGGATCAAGGCTTCAATCCCAAGCATCAAGTACTGCCTGGACAATGGAGCCAAGGCAGTAGTTCTTATGAGTCATCTAGGTCGGCCTGATGGTGTTCCCATGCCTGACAAATATTCCTTAGCGCCTGTTGCTGTTGAGCTCAAATCCTTGCTGGGCAAGGATGTTCTGTTCCTGAAGGACTGTGTAGGCGCAGAAGTGGAGAAAGCCTGTGCCAATCCAGCTCCTGGTTCAGTCATCCTGCTGGAGAACCTGCGCTTTCATGTGGAGGAAGAAGGGAAGGGCCAAGATCCCTCTGGAAAGAAGATTAAAGCTGAGCCAGATAAAATAGAAGCCTTCCGAGCATCACTTTCCAAGCTAGGGGACGTCTATGTCAATGATGCTTTTGGCACTGCACACCGCGCTCATAGTTCCATGGTGGGAGTGCATCTGCCCCATAAAGCATCCGGATTCTTGATGAAGAAGGAACTAGATTACTTTGCTAAAGCCTTGGAAAACCCAGTGAGACCCTTTCTGGCTATACTTGGTGGAGCCAAAGTGGCAGACAAGATCCAACTTATCAAAAATATGCTGGACAAAGTCAATGAGATGATTATTGGTGGTGGAATGGCTTATACCTTCCTTAAGGTACTCAACAACATGGAGATTGGTGCTTCCCTGTTTGATGAAGAGGGAGCCAAGATCGTTAAAGATATCATGGCCAAAGCACAAAAGAATGGTGTAAGGATTACTTTTCCTGTTGACTTTGTTACTGGGGACAAGTTTGATGAGAACGCTCAGGTTGGAAAAGCCACTGTAGCATCTGGCATATCTCCTGGCTGGATGGGTTTGGACTGTGGTCCTGAGAGCAACAAGAATCATGCTCAAGTTGTGGCTCAAGCAAGGCTAATTGTTTGGAATGGGCCGTTAGGAGTATTTGAATGGGATGCCTTTGCTAAGGGAACCAAAGCCCTCATGGATGAAATTGTGAAAGCCACTTCCAAGGGCTGCATCACTGTTATAGGGGGTGGAGACACTGCTACTTGCTGTGCCAAATGGAACACTGAAGATAAAGTCAGCCATGTCAGCACTGGAGGCGGTGCCAGTCTAGAGCTTCTGGAAGGTAAAATCCTTCCTGGAGTAGAGGCCCTCAGCAACATTTAGTTAACATAGTGTTACTTCCTTCTGTTTTCTGTCCATGGCCCTTAAGTCAGCTTAATGCTTTTACATCTCGATGTGACTTTTGTTAAAATCTACTCCTAGATCAAGACCTATGTAATGGACAAGCAGCGGGCCGTCAGGAACTCTTAATATCAGCACAGCAATTCATTTTAGTTTGGTCACGCATTTGCCTATTCAAGTTCTCATTTGAACTTCACCATTGTGCTATCTAGGGAGGACATATTCTTAAGTTGCCTATTAAAGAAAGTGAGCTGAAGAAACTGAATCTTCTTATTGTAGTCCAACTTTGCTATTGTTTTATAATTTGAAACCCAAAAGATAAAACTTAAGTTGTTGGAAAAGGGTGGAATGAAAGTTGACAAACAAACAATAAATATGCCCAAATAAACTGAGAAAAATAATTACATATAAAGAACTCATGGGTACCATTAAAGTTCTGCTAAGAGGAAATGTTATACTAAATAGGACCAAAAAAAAGAGAAATGAAAGATACTTATTAAACCCAAGGAATTTTTAAAAAGAAAAGAAATTAAACTCAAGGTAAGAATTATGTTTGTGTGCATATCAATGCACATGAGTACACACAAATGCCAGCTAGAAAAAGAGCTACAAGTTAAACCCAAGTTGTAAATAAGTAATTGTTTTATTTTTAAGGCAGGCATTATTTAATAAATAGATAATATAACTGGTAAGTTCTAAAACTTGGTTTTTGAGATAAATAAAATATATATACATAGCTGGTTTAATAATGGGAAAATAGAGATAAAAATTCTCTATTAGAAAACAGAAGATAAAATGATAAGAAATGTAGAAAAAACAAAAACACTTATTGGAAAATATTTTGCTTTATTCTGTAGACAGAGGTAGTTTAGGGCAACGCTATTAACAAGAATAGTAATTAACAGTAAAAATGCAGATTAACCTTTCCCAGCTATAATGTCTTATGTCCCATAACCCCAGATCAATTGTGATATTCAATATCCTGAATAATTGAGCTTCAAATATGAATCTTAATACACCTGAAATTTCAACATATTTTAAGCAGAATGTTAATATCATAATAATCCCAGGAAAGATGTAGGAGTTAGGATTAATGGAACCAAAACTTGAGTAGTTGAAACAAGAATAAAACATGTCGCTCTCTCACATGAGAATCCAGGGCAAATAACATCGGCTTTCCTTTATAAGGTCATCTAGGGAACCAAACTGGTGAAACAGATCTGTTACTCCCAGTGAGGGGGTTCAGTCTGTGTATGGTATGAGGCCACTGTTCATGATTTTGCTACTTGATTGCCAACCTGAAGGGGGAAGTTCTTGAAAGGCAATTAGTTTTCTTTTCAATACATGATTCAAAAAGTTTAGAGATTTGTTTTCATGTATCCTATTGGCATTAGTTGTGAGATAAGGCCTATTTTGCAAGGGAAGATTGGGGATGTATTCTCTCTAGCTGCATACCTTGTGCCCAGCTAAAAGTCAATAGATTCTATTGCTGAAAGGAAGTAAGGAGGGGAAAAACACTGAAGAAAATTAATGGTTTCTGACAGACTGCCATGCTGGCCTCCCAGGTATCCATGTACAAGTATTCATGTTTTGTTTTGTTCTGTTTTGCTTTCCAAAAAGAAAACATCTGTTCTCCAAGAGATACGATACAATCAAATGACTTGTCCAGTTACTGCACCCTACTAAAAACTGGATATCTCTGAATTACGCACAGTTCTTTCTGTGTGATCCAGTGGGGACGGAACAGCGATGAACTCAAAAACACAGTCATTTTTCTCATACCTCCCAGCCCCCGACTCCATACATAGCCAATATACAATAGTGAAAAAGAAATAGGACAACTGCAACAAAAATACTCACCTGGAAAAAGCCACTGATTCATTACAATTATGAAATAAATCACTCTGGATCAGAATTTCAAGAACTCCCTGACCTGGCAGCAGCCCAATTTCTTTGGTTAGACTGGTTCTGGTCTCTGGGAGGAACTTATCCATTGTCCTTTTCTGGCCGGTCATTTGACCAATTGGGACATTTTGTTTCCTTAACTTCCATGGCATATCCTCAAGCAGACGGTATGCTTCATCAGGCCATATCAGGCCACTGCACAGATTTCCTAGCCTCTTTTTGCTGGTATAGTTTTGTTTGTTTGTTTTTTTCCAAGACAGAATCTCTCTCTGTCACTCAGGCTGGGGTGAGGTGGCACGATCTTGGCTCACTGCAGCCTTTACCTCCCAGGTTCAAGTGACTCTCATGACTCAGTCTCCCAGGTAGCTGGGATTACAGGCGTGCACCACCACATCTGGCTAATTTTTGTATTTTTAGTAAAGGTCGGGTTTCACCATGTTGACCAGGCTGGTCTTGAACTCCTGGCCTCAAATGATCTTCCCGCCTTAGCCTCCCAAAGTACTGGGATTACAGGTGTGAGCCACCATGACCAGCTGCTGGTTTCGGTTTAATAAACCAAGGATGTCTTTTTGTATCACACAATTAAAAGCCTTTCAATGCTGAGCTAGTGGTTTTTCAACTTTCGCAAGAATTAAGGTTTCTGGTGTATTTAGTTTCATTTGGAAGAACTTCACCAAAAATGTCTTCTAGTTACACTTCTTAACCCTCTGATTCTTGTTTTTAATTAATTGACTTCTTTGCTGGGCCCTTTTTTTTTTTTTTTTTTTTTTTTGAGACAGAGTCTCACTCTGTCACCCAGGCTGGAGTGCAGTGGGGCATCTCAACTCACTGCAAGCTCCGCCTCCTGGGTTCAAGTGATTCCCCTGCCTCAGCCTCACAAGTAGCTGGAACTATAGGCACATGCCACCATACTTGGCTAAATTTTGTACTTTTAGTAGAGACAGGGTTTCACCATGTTGGCTAGGCTGGTTTCCAACTCCTGACCTCAGGTTACCCACACCCCTCGGCCTCCCGAAGTGCTGGGATTACAGGCGTAAGCCTGGCCCTGGGCCCACTTTTCTTTATTTTAAAGATGACTAATGTGGTCATATGAAAAAGTTGGTAGTGGTATGAAGGCAATATTTATAATCTAATCTTTGCATGTGGCTTTTTCATACTTTTGGCTGAAAAGTCCAAATGGGGGGGGTCTCTAAAAAAAGCCATGAGTGACACTCTTTCTCCCGTTGTTTGAAGTATCGAGGCAGTTAGTTTTTTCAACTCTGAGAGATCTCACTTTTCTAGCTTATTAGCCAATTTTAGGTTATCTCCCTAAAAAGTTCTGTCACCTCTATTTCTAATTTCAACTGTTCATTTTTTCTTAGCTGTGCTCATTTTTTGTTATAATATTTTACTAATAACTACATGTAACAAGCAAAATATACTGACATTCTGCCTTTCTAAGAACTTCTCTAGCTGCTTTAATCTCCATAGGAATATGTTCTGCCTAGTACTTTCCACAGTTAACAGTTTTATCAATGCTGCAGCAGAAGAATTATCACCACCTTCCAGCCTTCAATGCCTCTTCACTTCTTCTCACTGACTCCTAAGTGAATGCAATATTTTATAAGTTTTATTAAGGCAGCATTACTACAGGGAGCAATGTCTACATTCGTTAGTCTACAGACTAGTGGTTCTCAAACAGAAACACATTTATTCCACAGGGGACATTTGCCAAAGTTCAGAGACATTTTTGCTTGTCACGACCAGAAGAATGCCATCGGGGTCTAGTGGTAGTGGCTAATGATGCTACAAAACACCGTAAAATACACATGACAGCTTCTTACTACAAAAACATATTCAGCCTCAAATGTCAATTGTATTAAGGTTGAGAAATCTTGTTCTAGAAACTACTATAATAAAAATACTTAAAAATATAGCTTCTCAAGCAACATAGCAATTTTACTTTCTTAAGGTAACTTTCCAAGGTGGTTAGGGATAAGCAGACATTTCTTGAGCTCATCCAAGGACCTAATAGAGCAGAAATGTCTCTGTCATTATCTGTACTTCATTTTCATCTCTAGGAGCAGGAGGATCAATTCAGTCGTTGACATTTTCAACCTACTGTGCAGGGAAAGGGGAATTCAGAGAAAACATCGTCTTCTTAAGGAGGAGCACTGGAAGTCACAGATATCAATTTTGTTTACATCATCTCAGCCTGCACTTCATAATATGATCACATCTAAGTGAAAGGGAACCTGGACAATAATGTTCTTTAACTGAGTCATCATGGGCCCCATTAAAACTGTTACTGAAAGGAAGAATAACAAAGGGTGAAGTTAAGACAATATCAAAAAGAAGAACCTATGACAATTTCACAATACCCCAGTAGATCCATGGAGAAAATGCTTTCATAGATGATTTACCCTAAGAGAAAGGAGACCATTTAGAGAACAAGCACACTTCATTTTAAAAATTATGAAAGAAGAAAAATGAATATAGAAGATAATCACATGAGATAGAAAATAAACTGACAAGAATTATAAAAATACATGACAAATTCAAGTACTGCCAGTACAAAATATTAAGTGGTGTAGAAATAAATAAAAGACTTGAAAGTGCACGGGAAAAAAATCAGTGAATAAGCATATTGAAAAAATAACATAACACAATGAAGTCTTAGAAAAAGATGTTTGTGGAGCAATACACAGTCATGTGCCCAGTAACAACATTTCACTCAACAACAGGCTGCGTGTACAACAGTGGACCCATAAGATCATAGTTGAGTTGGAAAATTTCTATTACCTAGTGATGCCTCAATGATCCTGACCCTCTGTAGGCCAAGGCTAAGGTGTACATGTCTTAGTTTTTAACAAAAAAGTTTAAAAAGTTAAAAATTATTTTAAAAATAGAAAAAGGCTATGGAATAAGAATATAAAGAAATAAAATTTTTTGTACAGCTGTACAATGTCTTTGTGTTTTAAGCTAAGTTTTGTTACAGAAGTTTTCTTTTTTTTTGTAACATAAATTACTGTTTATTTTTTCCAAGCCGTCAAAGTAGTCTGCCCTTGCAGCCACACAAATGTGATGTTTACTCTAATTTGTTAATAAAGAAAAAGTAGGAGTCAAAAATTTTAAAAATGAAAAGTTTATAAAGTAAAAACTTACAGCAAGATCGTTAATTTATTATTGAAGAAAAAATATTTGTAATAAATTTAGTGTGGCCTTCATGTACAGTGTTTCTAAAGTCTGCAGTAGTATACAGTAATGTTCCAGGCCTTCATATTCACCCTCTACTCACTCACCCAGAGTAATTCTCAGTCCTACAAGCTTCATTCATGGTAAGTGCCCTACATAGGTGTACCATTTTTGCCTTTTATACAGTATTTTTACTGTACCTTTTCTATGTTTATATATGTTTAAGTATACAAATACTTAACCATTGTGTTACAATTGCCTACAGTATTCAGTACAGTAACATGCCATACGAGTTTGTAACCTAGGAGCAATAGGCTACTCCATAAAGCTTAGGTGTGTAGTAGGCTATACCATTTAGATTTGTGTAAGTACACATATCCCAGTTGTTAAACAATGTATGACTGTATATAAATACATATACATGCATCTATGATATATGTGTGTATATGTTATATGTATATATTTAATATAATATTTTGTATAGTTATAAGAATTCTGTAGTTACATATCATTGTATACATTAAAAATACTTTGCTATGTATTAATACCAAATTTTTAAAAACCTTAAAATGTTACCATAAGATTGTGGTGTTGCCAAGGTTGCAATTTGAGTTATTTAATTCACATGCTTGGATATTAGCATTCATTTATTTTCTGTGCATTTTTAATAATATCTGTAAATTGGTATAGCTTATTTCAAGGAACATTAGTTAGTAAAGCTGTGATAAACACCAGTCTTTAGTTTCACTCTTTGGATTACCACAGGTTTCTCTAACTCTTTAGAATCATATAGAAGCCTTAAGACTCTCCAAAAAATTAAGGCTCATAAAACTCTTCAAAAGATACAACCTCCCATCCTTCTCCAAAAGAATGTCATTTGGAAACAATCGCTACCCAAATATACCCTCTATATGTGTGTATGTTTAAATGTTCAAGAAAAAAAATCAATTTTAGCTTTCATAACGGCTCCATGCTTGCCCTAAAAAAATAAAATGAAGAAAGGAGAGATTAAAGAGAACATGATGCCATTCATTGTCCCCATGGTAGGGTACTATAGTGTCTCATTATAAACCTTCATTTTCTATCACGGCCTTCATTACTATCCAAAGTGAGAGGAATAGGTAGTTGATTGAGAATATCTCTGTCAAAAACCCTAGTTAAATTCTGTCTATAAAAAGTTAGGATTTTTGTTTCCAGAAAACATACATAATCGCTTTAATAGAAAGCAATGAGCAAGCAAATTAAATGTGTATAGCTGATCTATTAGAAAATTATACTTTTAGAGAAGCAAAAATAGTCTAGTGATGTTAAAAATATCTTTTAATAAGGCAGTTATATTTGCTTAATGCATTTAATTGTTTTCTTAATATATTTATAAAACCTTGGAATTATTTAGACACTGTGATTTCTTTGAAAGAAGAATGATTTTTGTCAGTTTGTGTCTGTGAAGCAAAGAAAAGTAAAAGTATAATCATTGCAGGTTAATGATATACTTTTGACATGACCACATGAGCTCAGGTAGTGAATGGGGAGGGAAAGGAAGATGGAAGCAGAGAGGTAAAGGGTTAGCAGGGTATTGCAAGCTTGTGACAGAATAATTTACAGTCCTTGTTGACTAATTTGACAAGATGGGTAAATATTGGATAGGTAAATCCAGGACGTGTAAATCAATAATCATGAATGGTGATGAAGGTACTTTCAATTAATGAAAAAAGTGTAAGTCATACAATAAAAATATTATATTATTTCATATTTTAAGAAGCATGCATACATTAACTGGCTTTAAATTAAATAAATACATAATTACCGAGAGAAAATCTTCAGGTCCTACATCAAACCTTTAAGTGTACTACAGAGAGATGAACTGTCTTATTAGGAGGAAAAAGGAAATATTCACTTTAGAGTCAGGACTTCTTTCTACTAAGTTATTACAGGCTTGGGTTTAAAAATACTTATGTAAGGCCTTAAGTTGCATGCTGTAGAGCAGGTTTCTCAATGTATTTTTACCAAGGCAGCAGCAGCAGCCAGAAACTTGTTAGAAATGAGGATTACTGGGCCTCCATTAGCCCTAACAAATTACAACCTCTGGTGATGAGATCCACCAACATGTACTGTAATAAGCTCTCCAGTGTTTCTATTTCAGCTTTTGTATTAGGATAAAGACCACTTTAAAAGGAAACAGGAATTAGTTCTAGTGAACAGTCATGCCACTACCTACTTGTTTTAACTGAGGCAAATCATTTCACTTCTCTGGGCTTCTTTAGCTGAAAAAGAATATATTTATTGATATGTTATCTGAGGTTCCTTCTAGTTTTTAAATTATATGGCTCTGGAACTCTGGTTGGTATACTTGAGACTGTTGGCTGTAATTTTTATCTACTAAGACTCTTTACAAAAAGAAAAGAATGACCTAGAAGCTAAGGGACATTGTACATTGAGGTCTAAATTGTAGATGAAGAAAAAAAAATCAGAACCTTGGCTCTCCAACTATAAATTCCTTTTGCAACTTGAAATTTACTTTCTATATATGAAGGCTACATCCCCCCAACTACAGTGTCTGAGAACTTAAAGAAATATAAATACAGTGAAATGGATTCAACTACTCTTTGTCTTAATAGAGTTATTTAGATTAAAACAAGGTGAAGAACTCCCCAGGTAAGGAAAAGTGGGTATTCACAAGGTGTCTGAAATTGGTTTCTGTAGGAGAAAATTGATAGTTAATACAATACCTGCACATTTAAGTATTTGGTTTTGTATTTGCTTATTCTTGTTTGGCTGTTTAAAGTTGTGATTTGGTTGCTTACACAGATAGAAAAAAATCTAGAGTGAGAACGAGGCTTAGTTTTTATTGTATACACTCTTATACAGTATAATTGTTGCATTAATCACCTTTTCATCAGGGCAAGTCATTTACAATTGAGAAGGAAATGGACTTAACTGGATAAGCTCAGATATGACATCTGCAAAATGTCTTAACTCAACTTTTCCCTGTCCAATCCACACTTCCAGATGAGTGAATCACACTTTTGGGTTATTTTGTTCTTTGTGCAAACCTGTTGTTTTACTCTTTAATATTATTGGAATGTTTTGTTGACATATTCCTCTCTCAATTTTTGAAGGTCAGAGACTACATCTTATTCAACTCTCTACTTCAGGGTCTACCACAGTATTTGGCATATAGTAGATTTGCAGCTATCAATTTATTATTGTTGGTGATGCTGTTATTTTATAAATTGAAAGTAATATTGGGAGATATGTGGAAAATACAAATTGTACAATGAGAGCAAAAATGTAACAATGTCCATGTTGCTACATAACAGGAACCTCATTTTCACAATCAAGAATTGTTTTTTCTTGTCAAAGGAAACGGAATGTTCCACTTATTATAGCATGCTACAGTAAAGAAAGTGAGCTACCCAGGATACAGGATAATCAATCATTAGAGAAAAAAAGGTTGAATTCCTATACAAGTAATGAGAAGTCATTAATGAAAGACACAAAAAGTTAGTTCTGCATACTGTACCAGCAGGAAGAGTGATGAAGGGAGAGGAACCGGTGACTGTGATGAGATATTGAGAGTGAATTGTTTGACTATCTCATCAGCAGAAACTAATGATTTTCTTAGCAGAGAATAAATTGAAATTTATATCAAAACTCTACTTGCTACCTATTAAGTTATTTATATAATTATGCCTAAGTAAATGATATAAAGGTACTTGACACTCATGTTCATTCATTGTTTATTTAGAAATTCTCAATTAATTTCAGAGATATAAAATTCTGACAGATATTCTAAGGTAATTGTAGGTTAATTTTTAGATTGATTAAGTTTATGTAATGACTACAACCGATTTTCTTGTCTACTGAGCTGGTAAGCTGTACTATTTACAGACCCTACTTTACTCAAACACATTTATGGCATGGTGAGATATATATATATAATATTATAAAAATCACCTGCCACAATGCTAGACACTCTATATCCTCACCTTACACATGGTTTCTTCTGACCCCTCTCTAAACTTTCTACACTCTTTACTATAAAATAAGCCAACTGTCTTGAAGCAAAACTTAACATTCTCTCTTTCCAGATAAAATATCTCCCTCTCTTTCAACCACATAGCCTATATTTTTACCAGACCCTCACTATCTTAGCCATCTAGATCAGACAAGTCTCTGTCAGGAAGCTGAGGGTAACCAACTGTCCTCGTGTGTAGCAAGGGCATCTGATTTTAGTGCTAAAATAAATTCATGAGTGTCATGCAAATCAGAATGGTTGGTCACCCCAGGAGGCACACTGAAATACTTAATTCAAAGCAGTTTACTGAAGGAACTATTTAAGTATGGGTACGGTTAAGAGTTAAGATGAAGCACCTGAGGGCCCACAACTGGGGATGCCCTAGACCAGAAATTTATAAGGAGAAGGAGCTGTTATCAGAGACTAGTGAAAGCTGTAGCTGGAGAGAGAAGCTGTTGCATAGGAGGTACAGAGCCAAATTTCAGCTTGAGGTGCGGGCTAGAGAGGAAGGTGGAATTAAATGCCTAACCTCTTTTCTCCACATTTAGATTTCCTGATGATGTCTCTCACTGGCAGAATCTTGTTTTCTGGCTTTCTATTTGCCTGATTCTGAGGAATCAGATCCAGGAGTGGAAATGGTAAAGAGACTGAGTGTAGATCTGGAGGGGCAAAGAATGTCTAGCCTGTAAGACTTCCCTGAGCAAATTACAGTTATTTCGTGACTTTTAAAAGAATGTTGCACTCCAAACACTCAGCTGTAACCTAGCAAGTTGCAAAATACGGAGACATCTCCAATTCAGTCATACTATATGCAAATTATCTGAATACTTCAAAGCATTATATATTGTCGCATTGTATAAAAATGATGCAAAGGTGAGAATGCATGACTATTACCTTTCCATAAACTCTTATATTTATTAGTTTAACCACTCTACCAATAAGCCAATTTAAAATTATCAATATTCAAGTAATCAATCATATTTAATTTCTCACAGTCTATCAAATAACTAGAACCAGTAGGATTATTTTGGCTCTGAAGCAAGCAGATACACCACTTAATGGTGAAATTGTTTATTCAGTTAATTCATGATAATATTAATCCTTTGAATAGAATAATTCTAAACAAACAGTAGAAAGACTGAGCATATTATTTTGCAATCATCAGCCAAGAGGACAATCAGTTCACTAAATTTGAGATGTTATGTCCTTATTTTAAAGACATACTGTTGATCAAACATAGTTTTTTTAAAATGAGGGACATAACCATTCTTATTTGTTTTTATCTGTAAAATGGAAATGATATTAAGATATATTAGTTGTGTGCACGTGTGTGTGTCTTTGTGTGTGAAGACTGATAAATAAGCAGGAGGCCATTAGCCTGAGGCTGTCTCCATACCCTGAGTCCCTACAAAGCAAATTACAACTTAAATTAATGTGTAAACAGTCTCAAACCTAAGTTAGGAGTACAAGGAAGAGTCTAGTTTCAGCCAATCACAAGCAGCCATGTTTCAGACAATTATAGGTAGCCAACTGATCACTCCATGCCCAAATAAAGCAGATGCCTAGCTCTAGCCAATCAGGTCATTTCTCAACTCTGCTTCTGTGGGTATCCTATAAAATTGCACTGCACACACTGCTGGGTGGAGCTCTCTGAGACTCTTCTGATTCTAACTGTTGCCTGATTTATGAATTGTTCTTGGCTCAAATGAACTCTGTTAAATTTAATTTGTCAAGTGTTTTTTAACAAGTCCAATGGATACAATATTTGTAAAGTGCTTACCACAGTGTTTGAAAGAAAGTTCAAAATAGGTATGCATTTACATTATTAATAATAAGAAAATGGTTTAATCTGTGCAACTATTCAGGGTTAAATGGATTAAAAACATTTTCAAAAGACCAGAGTTCCCTTGGAAAGAAGTATTTACAGGAAACCATTTTTATAAACTGTCAGATCAGTCTTATTTAAAAGACCTGTTAAGTTCTTTGTTCAGCTGCAGTCTTTCAGTGTCCTTGGAGAGTTTGGGTGAGCTATGTTCTGATATATTTCAGTATGCGAAACATACTCTCCTTGATCTCCAGTCATTCTTCTTGGTGTTTAAAGCCTGCTTTGATAATTAAAGTTTTAATGCATCCTTTTTCTCAGTGATGATAAAGGTCACCATATTAGTACTGAAATTTTGACAAACACATTCTTTTATTTCTCTTTTACATGTTAATTTGAGGGAATACTATATCTTTCCTTATTTTGTAGCCATGGGAAGAATAAAGACTACTCTTGTTCACTAGATAGCTGCTTCAGTGGTGTCAAGCAATGCACTTGCTCTATTTTTATGTGGCTATGCATATATTCCACCCTATACTTTTGGAGAAGAACTATGTCTTATTAATTTTGACATTCAAAACACATAACAATTGTCTTTTCCATTATAGGAGCTTGACAAGTTTTTATTAATGAATCAATTAAATGACAAATTGAAACCATTCTTTTTTTCACATGGGTTAATAATAGATTCCATTTTTGAGAACTTACTTTAATCCCAGGACTAAGCACTTTAACAACGGTATGTTATGTAATCCTTAGAACTATACTATAAGGTAGAATTATTCCATTTTGCAAATAAAATCTCAGAATGGAATCTTAATTATTTCATTTTACAAATAAAATCTTAAAGCAGAAAGAGAATGATCATCTGGTCCAAGGTTGAGTAATGGAGTCTCTTTACAGCCTGTGCTCCAACTACTAGGGACCACTGTTTCATGGGACACTTTCTGAATTTGGGCATGCTAGGATAATGATTCTGAAAGTATTTCTGAGACTTCATGAGAAAGGAAATTAAGAAGCTGTATGCTTATATATACACAGTTTGGTTTTCCAATACTTTGATATTAGTTTTGGTAATAATTGATCATTTTTGTTTGTACAGACCCATGAAAGACTGGCTTTATTTTTTATTCTGAAGAAAAATAACCCTACCACTTAGAGACTGCTGACACATTATAACTTTTAAGGATAGAGGCTACCATGGTTTATGCAAAATGTGTTCCTCATTTTAAAAATAACAGTTTAGACCTCTTTTTTTATTAACATTTTTTCATAGCCACATAACTGTGGGCAAGAAATTTTGCTCAAGTTTTTAAAAAGGTAGAATTATAGTATTTCATAATTAAATATAAATATTTTTTAAAATCTAAAACTCTAACTCTTTATATGTTTCTTTTAACCAGAGATGGAAATATAGAACTTTTCACCTCTTCCTCAGTGAAATCACACAAAGTATGCAGTGGAGACACCAATTAATGAGAGTGGCCACAAAGCTGTCTCTCCTGAAAGTGGTAAAGGTGAAGATGGGACAAATTCATTACAAATCAATATTTTACAGTAGGTGTTTCAAAATAAATCTTATATATTTAATCTGAAGATTATTACATAGATGAGTAGAAAAAATTAGAAGACTTCCTATATTTTATCATCTTGGTTTCAATATTTCATGGTAAAACTTTCTTACATTGTTTGTAAAAGACGCTCCTTCAATAACAATACAGTCTTTGATGACAATAGCTGGAGGATAGATGATGCACAAGATTATTTGAAAATTATCATTATTCCCACTATCTCACTCCATAATATATCAAAATTTAGAACATTGCAACCCAGCCTAAATATCTGTTTCTAATACCACGATTTTCTCTAACAGAATATGTCTATGACAAGGTCAGACTTAAGGACTTACCATGGGGTTTTGCTGTTTTAATTAAAGGAGGTTTCTTTTTATACTAATAATTCAGATTGTCCCTTTATTGAGGCTTTTGCATCTTGAGGCAACTTGTGATTCAAGATGTGTGAATGCTGCTTTGCTGTTGTAAAATGGGAAGCACATAGTCTTAAGTGGAAATGATAAGAAACTAAAATGAGCACAAAGTTTCAATCAACACAAAATCTGCAAAAAAAAAAAAAAAAAAACACCTATGGTCATATTGTCTGTCTGAATGATCTTAGGAGAGAATACAGCCATGGAATTAAAGAATTCCCATAAAATTATCTGGGCCCACATGTTTCTCAAAACTGTTCATGTAGCCCTGAGTGACACTTCAATTAAAAAAAACACCACTGTAAATGACATAAATCTATTTCTATTTTGTACATATGATTATGCTTGACCGAGCAGGAGCATTGCCATCTTGGACAAGCCCCTCATTCTAAAGTTCACTTTAATAAAAAACCACCTAAATCCAAAGGGCATCAACCTAATGACTAAGGTCAGCACGACCATAAACCACAAATAACGCCTCCAACCAGAAACATTCCAAACCCCTCCCTGACCAGAGACATCCTAGCCATGAGATAACCCCGCTCTGGCTGGGAAGATTCCCGCCTGAAGATTACCCCCGTCTGGCCGGAAAGATATCTGCCCCAAGATAAACTCCCCTCCTCCCAGAGACATTCCAACCCTGCCATAAAACTTCTGCCTCAAACAGGAACATTCCAAGCTGCTGATAATCCCCCTCACCCTCAAACCAAAATATACTCTTAAGTCTGTAAAAGAAAGCAGCCCTGACCGAAATCAGCCAGACGCCCCTCTCAGGTTGTATCTAAAGTGCTCGTATATGTATTAGTAAGAGTTAACAAACCACTTATTTAACTTTAAGAATTTAGATGCAGAAATGACTGTGAGATGATACAGAAAAGATCTACTTAGTGAATGGAATATAATTAGTGCTAGCCTAAAGAGACTAAAAATTTGTAAAGCACATCCAAATAGAACTAAATAAACAATTATATTGTATTTCTCCCTCAACTGATGTTTACAATAAATCAAAAGATTAGAGGAAGTACTTTTAGTAGAACTGGCCTAAAAGTAGTAACCAGAACAAAAACATAAGGCCTCTCAGATGGCAAATAAAGGTATCATGAGAAATTTAGATTGTTCCCTATAAATTGACATAAACTATTACTACTTAAACTTTTGGAGAGTTCTGAAATGCCCAATGTAAATAATTAGTTTTCTCCTATAAGTACTTTCCTGTCATCTTGAAATTTTATCATGATTTAGGTTACCTGGGTAGAAGAGAACACTAGTGCTGATGCAGGCTTGTAAATCATGCTGCTATAAAGACACATGCACACGTATGTTTATTGCGGCACTATTCACAATAGCAAAGACTTGGAACCAATCCAAATGCCCAACAATGATAGACTGGATTAAGAAAATGTGGCATATATACACCATGGAATACTATGCAGCCATAAAAAAGGATGAGTTCATGTCCTTTGTAGGGACATGGATGAAGCTGGAAAACATCATTCTCAGCAAACTATTGCAAGGACAAAAAACCAAACACTGCATGTTCTCACTCATACATGGGAATTGAACAATGAGAACACATGGACACAGGAAGGGGACCATCACACACCGGGGCCTGTTGTGGGGTGGGGGGAGGGGGGAGGGATAGCATTAGGAGATATACCTAATGCTAAATGACGAGTTAATGGGTGCAGCTCACCAACATGGCACATGTATACATATGTAACAAACCTGCACGTTGTGCACATGTACCCTAAAACTTAAAGTATAATAAAAAATAAAATAAAATAAAAGTAAAAAGCCAA
Organism: Pan paniscus; assembly: GCF_029289425.2. Lineage (NCBI taxonomy): Eukaryota > Metazoa > Chordata > Mammalia > Primates > Hominidae > Pan > Pan paniscus. Next base: position 64,254,409 of record NC_073254.2, on the reverse strand, counting down.
ATCAACATCAACATAACCTAAAACAAATAATAAAATAAAAATAAAAATACTAATGATTTATGACTGTGGTCCAAAGAATCATGAGACTTTCAGATTGAAGAACATTATCAACAAGTGGGACAACAAGATTAGAACCATGTTCAACTGAAAAAAAAATAAGCCAACAAATATATGATTGACATGCACAAACTAACCTATTTTTTAATTTATTTCCTCACAGAATTTTTAATAACTAGAAATTATAATAATTCAATAAGTGGAGTAATAAATGTCATGAAATTAATTATATTCTGAAGACAAATTTGATTTCTCTTTTGTGGTCCCTCTGGTTCTTCAGATATTTTCATTTGGTAAAAACAAATTATGTAAGCAAAAACACTTTTTTTCTGATTATAAATATAATCCACACTATTTTCAAATGTGCAGTGAATACTACACATTAACAGCATGCTACTAATTAAACAATTCCTGGGAAAGCACAGAATTTGAAAGCAAAATGTGAAAATGGTTTAATAGACTGTCAGACACCCTTCTACTGAATCTCTGATTCTACCATCCACATAGAGACAGATGAAACCAGGAAATAGGGAGATATTTTTAACTTCGCACTACACTACCTCCTTTTTGAAGTCATCGGCCCCTTCCAACTTTCTTACCACACAACACAGGTAGTCTTTTTGGAGTCAAGGACCATTTTCAATCTTCAATCATTTTCAATACTCTCCTCAACAGCAGATTACATAATTCCTCTACAACCTCTCAAATCAGTGTTTTTTAAATCTGTCCTATATTCCCTACTGCCTCTTGAAGAACGTGGTCTCCAGGTTTATTTTAAATGCGAGTAACTTAAAGTATGCCTGAATATGTGCTAGAAATTCAGTATAGCAGATATAATTATTGTGAATCTTCACCAATTTCACCCCATATATACAGGATTGAAGAGCAATCTAAAGAGGAGAAATGGGTACTGGAGCCCATGTAGGTACCTATCTTGGCATGGGCAACATTTTCTGCATGTCACTGTAGACCCAGTTGGTCTCAGCCACAAGAATAGGACTTAGAAATTTTCAAGGGAATCATTCCAAAGTACAATAATCCGCCGGGACCCAAATTACAGTCCAAGGAGTTATTTTATCAGTGCATTTATAGATAACATTGAGCTCATTTACAAGAAATTCTTACTTCCTTATTTTTTCAATTTATCAACCTTTAATTTGCTTTGTCATGTAATCGCAAATTCATTTAAGGTTATTTCCCTCTTTCTCTTATCATATACAAATATGTCTGGTCTCTAACTATACTAATCCTATTTTTTCTGGTGTCTGTCTATACTTATGTTCTTTTATTTTCTATACTTCCTGTAAATAAGGGCTTGTGATGTTCTTATTTTGTTAAATACAAATCTATTCATAAAAAGAGGCTGTAAGTATCTGAGAATTTCATTACATTTTCTGGTGTAGTTGTGGAACAAAATTTTTGAATTAAAGTATATGTAACATATTACGAATTACTTTCATTTAATTTCTCTGTTAAATTATATATTATATTATATATTATATTATTAACATCACTCTTTTAAAAAATGTTCAGTATTGTTCTTAGTATTATATTAGTTAATAACATAATATATAACATATATTACATAATATATAGTAACTCTCCATGGTTACTATAAAACGGGCATGGACTGTGTATCCATGTTAAGGGATGGATTAGAAAACAGATAATATATGTTATATATTATGTTATTAACATCAATCTTAAAAAAAAATGTTTAGCAAGCAGGGCTCCTGCCCCTATATCTGAATCTCAGGGGACTGCTTTTATTTAAAGTACCTTTCTTGAAAATATCTAAGTCTCCCTTCTGTGGCTGGGATAGGCTGGGGCCAGTGGTACTGTCCTAGAAGTGTGCTCCAAGCAAAGTCTAGGACTTGAGTGGCTATTAGTCTCCATTTCTCCCCTTTGAGCTGCTGTCCAAATCTCTGCTCCATACATGGGATCTAGTTGCCCCCAAAGGCATCATGATTGAATCTATAGGTTGTCTCAGCCTTTGTGGCAAGGCCTCAGTTCCAAGTAGGCTGCCTGTGAGTGGATCACTCCCAACTGCCTGTGTGTGTGTGTGTGTGTGTGTGTGTGTGTGTGTGTGTGTGTTTTATCGCGATTAAATAATAATGGGCCACTAGGACTCTGCTTACTTGCTGATTTTAGGTAAGTCAAGTAGTTTAAATAAAAAGAGGCACCACAAAAACTATATTCTCAGGGCTTTGCACACTCTAGAAGTCAAGGATATATTATCCCTGCATTTATTTCCAGAATAATGTCTGTCAGGGAGTGGTATTTAAAATTTATGATAAGAAGAAAGCATTGGATCTGATAGGGTTGAGAACCACTATATCAGACTAATTATAGGGAGACATTACGTCTTATTACTGCAATCTTATCAAAGGTCATAGAATAGGAAGGAAGTTTCTGAGCATAGAGTCTCTATGGAGAACTTAAGCATTGCTCTTCTCTTCATAACAAGAATCCTAGCAACTCCCTTGCAAATGGAACCAAATCCTGGAAATTTACCAATTGTTCTTGACTAGGTACACCGTTAGCATCTGCCAGCGGACTCTAATCTTCTGATAGGAGATCCCTATATCCAAAACATGATTGGCATATAAATAAAATCTATGAGCAAGATCTACTTTGGAACACTGTGAAGAGAGTAAACATACCCCCAATAAAACAAGTCTTGAAGAGTTAAAACACACACATACACTGTCAAATAATCTCAAAGCAGGAAATTTCTAAACTCTCCATGGTTACTGAAAACGGGCATCCATGTTAAGGGATGGATTAGAAAACAGATAATATTTAACGTCCTTTCAATTATTGAAATAATATGAGTCTACTTACATTCTGATGTATTTCACAGTAAGACCTCCCTCTTTTGTAACTTATAGTTGCAGATCAAATCCAAGATCAATGAGACATATCCATCTCAGAAATTCCTGCTTAGGGCTAGCTGGAACCTCAGAATAAAAGTGTCAAGGCTCAAGCCACATTCAACCAAAGGTTTAAAGATTAAAAGGAAGACTCCTCCTCCCATGCAATAAACTGTAGAAGTCCTAAAAAGTTAATTGCAGATAAAATAGTCACAAATTTTATGGGTTTTTTTTTCTGTTCTCTTGAGAGGAGAAAAGGTCTTTAGTAAGCACATTAAATAATACTAATAATAACAATGACAGTAACCATAATAGCAGTTTTCCTGTATAAGCAATATTCTGTGATGGGCAATTTTGTGAAGTCTTACTAAATAAACTAATTTAATTCTCACAATCCCTTTATAAAAATCTGTGTTAGGTTGGTGCGAAAGTAATTGTGTTTTTTGTCATTACGTTCAATGCCAAAAACCACAATTAATTTTCACCAACCTAATACTATAATTATCCTCATTTACAACAGAGAAAATTAAAGCAGACAGTTAGCCATTGGTAATATAATTAGGAAGAGGCTCAGCCAGAGATAACACATGGGACTGTGGATAAGCTTTTTCCTTTGTTCCTACAGCAAAGAAGAAATTTGAATGTCCGTGAAAGTAATTAACTTCTGATGATTATCATACACTTCAGGTTTCTGACATTTTGCCTGGAATATCTATTCTTGTAAACCTCAAACTTAAGTCAGGGGATTTCAGCATGCCATAGAGGACAATATATTAAATTTGGAGATAAGAATATAATTCCAACTTCTATTTATTAGCTATTATTAGTGATCTTGAGGTCTTTTCACTTGTCTAAGCCTGTAGAATGGAGATAGTAAGAGTTTTCTCTAACAGATATTAAAAATTCAAGTGATATAACATATGCGAAGGTGCTTTGTAAACTGTAAAGTGTTAGGAAAATGTTAATAGGATCTATTTCCGGCCTTCTCATTTCATCTATACACTTCCAGTACTTTCAGCATCTCTTCATTTCCTCAAATATGACATGTATAATATCAGACCCACCCAGTCATTTATTCAGTAAATTTGTATTAATGGCCTGTATGTGTAACACAATCTAAGGGAGTCAGAAAAGGCTTTTCTAAGTAGAAGTAATATTTGAGTTAAAATCTGAAGGAATTAGAGGTAGCCAAACTAGATATGAGGAAGCTAGCCATGAAGCTACGAGGAGAGAGAGTGAGGGACAGAGCAACCTAGGCAGAGAGTCCAGAAAGTACAAAGTCCCTGGAGTGGGAATGAGCTTTTACTGAGAAATGTTAGGAAATCCAGTGTGGTTGCAACATCAATAGGGAGGAGGAGTGTGATTTGCTTGAGAAACACAAAGTGCAATTTGTAGAAAGCAACACTTCTGGAGCATGGAGTTGGTAGAGGGAAAGTCTGAAAAACAAATTAAACAATAAAATGAAGAGCAACAATGGTTCTGTTGAAAACTGTCTCATAACAAATCTTGAGAACCATGCATATAAATACAGTATTCCCTTTTCATGAGTTTCCCTAGGCCAAGAGATACCTTTCAAGCAGTAGAAGAAATAAGCATTTAAATGATCAAGAATGTCTGGAGACCCAACCCAAGATAGAAAAATGTTTTGAAACCTGGAAAACAGCACATGCTAATTAAATCTAAAAAATTATCCAGCAGACAGAAGAAAATTTTGTTTAACCCGTATAAGAAAGAGACTTTCCAAGGCCAATATCACTTGAGTAAATAACCTGATCAGACACCATATGAAAGGGTCAGTACTTGTTATCTACATACAAAAAACCTATTATTATAATTAGTTTTGTAAACCGAGGCGGGTTGTAAAAACTTTTCCTTTTGCTTAAGATTACATTGAAATGGACATGGGTCACTTTCATTTTTGTGTAACTTGGAGGAAATAGTAAAATCTCACAGTGGAAGTTATTTAACCTGATGGTTAGATTGTTTTCACTTTGTGAGTATCCTAGAAATAATAATAGCCTTTAAAAGGTAGTAAAAAAACAATGTTAGCTAATCTACAAGCTTCATTTTAAAGGTAGATGAGGTATTTTCTTCAATGAGGGACAAGAAATAGTTTCACAGCCACAGGGACTGAACCATAAGCTTTGGACACCAGTGAAGTATTAAAACAAACATGAAAAGGTCACATATCAAAGAACAAAAACTCAGAGCCAACTGGAGAAACATCCAGATAAATCACTAAATGGATTTCTTTATTCCTTGAGCCTTAATATAAAGGGAATTAACATTTGGCAAACAACTACATTACATGCTTAAGGGACAATGAATGAGCAGGACAAAGCAATCATTAGTTAACCTTTGAGAGAAAAACAAGATGAGCTCAAAGAAGGCGCATGCACAGGAGTATAGCAGTGCTCACCGTGGATTTGAATCATTTTTGGGACACAGATGGTGATATTGTATAGAGTTGGACCCAAGCCCAGGAAAGAACAAACTTTCCAATTGTTACAAACCCAGGGTTATTGTGTGGAAATAAAGCTTTGGATTTACTTGTTCCAATAGTGTAGCTCTGAATTCCTCAAACTGGCATGAAAGAATAAATGCTGCAAGAATAACGCTCTTTCTTCTCTCTCATTCAGTTACTAACCCAAATTACATTTTCCAAATACCATTTTATTAATTTATTTTTCTGTGTTTTTCTTTTTGATATCGCTGTTGTTGACAGTGTAAATCAACCTCCTCTCCATTCCAACATGTCCGTTATTTCTTTCAAAATACAGCTGAAAATGTATCACGTTCGTGAATCCCTATCTGACTAATCTTAACCAACATTTTAAAAACTATGTGTTCTTTCAAGTTAGCATTATCTATTCATTTGGTCAATATATATGCAGGAAAAGTACAAAGGACTAGAGATAAATACACACAAAAACACATGAACACAGAGGTCAAGAATACCACTGTTGAGAAGGAAGATGAACATACAAATAAATAGCCATATTTTAAAAACTGAGTTAGAAATATGTACAGAATAAAATGTGAGTATAGGAGAAGCATTCAAATATGCCTAGAGGAGCTAGGGAAGACGATTATGAAAAAAATGTTAATCAAGATGAGTTACAAGCAGTAAGTAAAAGTTTAGGGGAAAGAAAAGTAGGAAAAAAGAGTGATCTGGAAAGCAGGTGCAAAAGCATGGAGACATAGAAAGGGAAGATGTCATTTTCTGCAGCAATGAAGCATAGAGTAGGAGGATTTGAAGCATAGAACAGATGAGATATGAAGGAGCCAAATTATGACATATTTTGTAATACTCTGAAAAGCAGATTATATATTTTCAGAATGGATATTAAAAAATGAACCATAATGAGTACAACATAGACACTGATCCAGCAAAACATTTTCAAGTCATAGCACTGAAGCAGGGTCCAGCAGGACACTTCTGGGCCAATTTGAGACTTAGTGGTTGCTAGATTGTGGGACAGTTCATTTGGGTTCTGAAAGCAGAAGTCAGGCTGGTTCCAGAGTAGGGCAAGGAGAAGTTGAAGGGGTAAGGAGAGCAGTAATTTGCCAAATGGTGTCTGGTATATACTGGTTAAATAAGAACTCTGTTATTTTTATCATTATATATTTTATTAATCATATTAATATTATATAGTGTATATTTTTGTTGTCTTTGCTGTTCCTTGTTAGAGTTGAAATCAAGGGAGAACAATCAATTTTAAACATGATAGAATGATCATTTATGCATCATTGCTCTGGTAACAGGAGGAAGAAAGAAGGGAAGAAAGATGAAAACTGGAAAGAGTAAGAACAAGATAAGGGTATAATCTGGAGAATAACTGAGGGCCTGGCCCAATCTAGGACTGTGGTGCTTCCAATGTAAAAGATGAGCTCATACTAGCAATATCTTGGAGGGACAAGTTGCAGTTCTAACTTGAAATGAACAGGGATAATTTGGAGCTAACAGTCTAGTATACATCCAAAACATTTAGTCTGTTCTGGATTTTTTGTTTAAGACATGTATCCTAGTATTCCATTCTCACTAAAATGAAAGTATTTCTTGATTTTCTGGTAAGTTCTTGGTATATATATATATACATAGGTTGTTCTGCAATAATTTTTTAATAGTGTCTTCTTTCTCTTTTAAAGTACCACAGTTTAGATGGTCATTCTAACCAGCTTTGAAAAAGTTTCAAGTAGTTCAACACATGTTTGGCTTTCAAAAGATTTCCCCAAATATAAGAATCATTTGGGAAGCTTACTGAAAATGCCAGAGTCTAAACTCCACTTCCAGAGATTCTGAGTCAGTGGGTTTAGGATAAAACAAAACAAAACAACATAAAACAAGACAAAAATCCACATGCTTTAAAAAAAAAAAAAAGGTGAGCACCTTGCTGTTTTTTATTTGCTTTTAGGAGCAGTGCATTAATATATCCAAATGAGCTGCATACTCTCTCTTCTCTCCATGGAAGTCAGAATAAATTATACATACCAAGTTCTCAGCAAATACTATGTGGCTTATGCAGATGATCCCCAACTTATGATGATTCAACCTGGGTTTTTCTAGGATGGTGAAAAAGTGATAGACATTCAATAGAAAACATTCTTCAAATTTTGAGTTTTGATATTTTCTCAGGCTAGCCATATGTGGTAGGATACTCTCTTGTGATGCTGGACAGTGGAGGTGAGCCGCAGCTCACGGTCAGCCAGGCAATCACTGGGGTAAACAACCAATCTGTTTTTCACTCTCAGTACCGTATTCAATAAACTACATGAGTTAATCAACATTTTATTATAAAATAGGCTTTGTGTTAGATGATTTTGCCCAACTGTAGGCTAATGTAAGTGTTCTGGGCATGTTTAATGTAGGCCAGGCTAAACTATCCTGTTAGATAGGCTGGGCATATGCAATGGTTTGGATGTTTGCTCCCACCGAACTTCATGTTGAAATTTGAGCCTCAATATTGTAAGTGGGGCCTAATGGGAGATGTTTGGGTTATGAGAGTGGATCCCTCACCCACAGATTAAATCACTCCTTCGGAGGTGAGTTACCATTCTATTGGTTCCTGAGAGAGTTTGTTAAGAAGAGACCAGCACCTCCTACCGCCTTGTTCTCTTGCTGTGTAATCTCTACACATGCCAGCTCCCCTTCACCTTCTGCCGTGAGTGAAAGCAGCCTAGAACCGTCACCAGGTGCAGATGCCTAATCTTAAACTTTCCAGTCATCACCTTTGTGAGCCAAATAATCCTTTTATTCTTCATAAATTGCCCAGCCTCAGATATTTTGTAATAATCACAAAGTATGAACTAAGAGAAATGGTAGCAAGAAGTGAGCTGTTGCTATAAAGATAGCTGAAAATGTGGAAGTAGCTTTGGAACCGGGCAATGAGCAGAAGTTGGAAGAGTTAGAAGGCTCAGAAAAAAAAAAAAAAAGAGAAAGTTTGGAACATCTTAAAAATTGGTTGTGACTGTGAACAAAATGATGACAGAAACCTAAACAGTAAAGACCATTCTAAGGAGGTCTCAGATGGAAATGAGAAATTTCCTGGGAAGTGGAGCAAAAGTCACCCTTATTACATCATAGTAAAGAACTTGGCTGCATGGTGTCCATGCCCTGTGGCTTTGTGTAATGCTAAACTTAAGAGTAATGACCTAGGATATCTGGCAGAAGAAATTTCTAAGAAGCAAAGTTTTCAGAGGATGTATAGGAAAGCCTGGGTACTCAAGCAGACATCTGACATAGGACCATAACCACCACAAAGTGTTCCCTTCTGGGCAATGGCTAGTGAGGCTGCAGAAGTGGAGCCACTGTCTGGACCCCAAAATGGTTGAGCAACTGACAGTATGTCACTTCAGCCTGAAAAAGCCACATGAATTCAACTTCAACTTGTGGGGGCAGCCACATGGGCTGCATGCCAGAAAAGCCATGAGATGGGGCTAAGCAAGACTTTGGGAGCTCACCTGTGTGCCCAGGATGAAGAACATAAAGTCAAAAGAGATTATTTTGGAGCTTTCAGACTTAATGTCTGCCCTGCTTGGTTTTGAACTTCCAAGAAATCCTTGCTTTTGGCTGATTTCTCCTTTTTAGAGTAAGAATGTTTACCCAGTGCCTGTACAACCATTATATTCTGAAAGTAAATAACTTATTTTTAATTCTACAGTCTCATGACTCTCAACTCTCATGGGAATGTGGTAGTAGGAGATTGAGGAAAAGGATTTACAGAGTCAAGTCTTGAGGCCCAGGGGAAGGCAAAGCCCAGGGAGGAGGAGCAGGAGGCCAGCTACAGTGAGTCCGCAGAAGACAGGGAACCATGTACTTGTGCAAAGGAAATAAGGTGAAAAGTCTATATGACCAAAAATGACCAAAGTTGCTTCTAGATAAATAACATAGTTCACACTGGACAGAAGTAAAATGCTTTGTTTTACTCTTCCCTTCTCAGGCATTGTGGCAGAAGGGAAGGGAAAGCCAAATGCTTCCAAGCTTCTCTCTGGTCTGTGCATTGGCCCAGTTTTTGGGATCTGGAGTGGCTAAGTTAGCCCAAAGCGTTTCAATACAATGCTGGAGGGAGGTGAAATGCTCTATATTATAAAGTGAGAATGTTTCTAGAGTTTCTGGAAAGAAGCCAGAGAGGAGCGAATTGTATGGGCCACTTACGCCAGAGGCAGGAAGCAAGTTGGTAAAAAAAAAATTAATAAATAATAAATAAAACTTTTGAAGGTAATTTGAAGGTTTTAAAATACAACCTCAGAATTCTTTGACACTCTACCAATTGAGAGGCGAGGTCTATGTCTTCTTTCCTTGAATCTGGGGTCTGTGACTGCTTGACCAATAGAATATGATAGAAGTGATGCCGCTCTGATTTCCAGGCCCAGGTCTTATGACATAGGCTGCCATTAGCCAGTCAGCCATGTGGTGCACCATGTTAGAAGTAGATCCTCCAGCCCTAGTCAAGCTGCCAAGGGATACCCATATAGATCAGAGAAAAGCCATCGCTACTGACCTCAGCCCAGACTGAAGGTGCGCAGCAAAATACCTAATTTGTGTTTCTTTAAAACACACAGAAAACAAAGAAATAACTTACCTGGTTTCTAGTCTTTGTTTATGAGATAGATATCAGGAGCAGTTTCCTAGCTAGAGCTGGAGAAATTATGTGCCTTCGAGTAAGCAAATTAATAGCAATAATTACATCACTACATTTCTACTGAGGCCTACTTTGATGACATGTTTTGAACATAACTATTAATAAAAGAAAATGATACTATTCGGAGAAACAAAAGTTCTGATAACATTTATATTTGTGTATTCGTACGTGAAAATGTAACCAAAGTTCTTTTTCAGCATCAATCATCTTCATATTGAGCCCAATAAAATTTTAAGATGAAAACATTGGAAAGGTAAAGTAAATGAAATACACCTGAGCAACCAAGAGGCAGAGTATAATTTGTGGCTTAGGGATCAGAAAGAAATTGTGGAGATAAAAAATTTAAAGCAATTAAATGAGCTATAAAGAAAATATAGTCTTGCCTGAGATGTATTTATCTTTCATCTTAGGAAACAATTTGGCTTTTTACAATTGCTCTCAATAAAGAAACATAAGCTTATGTCACCAAGGTTGACTGTCTAAAACAAATTATCTATTCTCATTTACAATGTCACCACTAATATTTAAAGACTTGTAATCTCATTGGTTTTAAAAAATGCAACAGTATGTCATTGCTCAAAAGGCTCTCAACATTTTCAGTATAATAATGACTCCTTTAATTTGACATTTTAATTTTTTAGGAACTAGTCATGAGCAATTAGGATGTGTGAAATGACAGATGACATATACCCAAGTGCTTTTTATCAAGTATTTTAATTTACAGGTATAATTCTCATTGGATACATAAAAGATACTACTGATAATTACAACAATTTCAATTTATATAAATCAACTAGACAGAAGTTAAACGTATGCTACAAATACAAAAGTTGAAAATGGTAATTTATTTTTATGATAAATGTCTTTTTCTTAAAATGTTAAATAAGGAAGCAAAGAAGAATTAGAACAGAAAGCAAACATTATTTAATTCTCATCACTGAAGTGAGAGTTGTTATCATTTGGAAGATACAATGCTTTTTTTGTGGTCAAGGATACTGAGCACTTCTTGTTAGGTAACATTAATCAAAGACTACATTCATAATTTTAAACCTGGCCTTAAAGAGAATAGCAATAACACAATACCTGTACAAGGTGGCTATCCATTTACAGTCCTCTTCATAGAAAAATATTGCCAAAGTTAAGAAAAAGATTACCACCAAAAAGATTACTTGCAAATAATTCACCATTAATTTCTGATTTTTTAATGTTGTATTCATGTGTAAACACTGCTCTGTTTATTTCTCAAGAGCAAAATATGTCAATAGAAATTATGCCACTCACAGGATAAATTATGCCACTGCCCACAGGATTCTCAAACTTCCTCCTCAAGTAGCAAAATATATCTTCCTTCTTTCTGGTTTTTCAGCAACAATAAAGATATAATCTCTGCCAATTGCACACACACACACACACACACACACACACACACAATTGTCCTAGATATCTGAAGATAATACAGTGGATGCTATTAATTTCTGTATATCTATTTGTTGAACAATTAATTCTAGTGATGCTTATATCCATACTCAGATTATAGACACAGTCCTGTCACATATGTCAAAGTTTACAGAAAAAAAGAGAAAATTGATTCTTATTTGTCAGAAATCAGGACTTCAGTTTTGGATTGTCCTTCAGATGCTTCATTCCCAAGACCTTATTATTTCCAGCAATGGTTCAGTGCTTAGATTTTAAAACTTTGATCTAAAGCGTTGAGCAAAAACACAACCCTAATTATGAAAATTTATGAAATGATAGTGTCACATATGACCCTATACTAAACAAGCTACAGCAAGTTAGTCTTTAACAGACAGCAGACTAGAAGCAGGTAGTGTGTGCCACTCCCATGGAGAGAAATAGAGGGGTGAGTAAATACAGCACCTTCAGTGGAAACATCCAGGTACACTCATTAGGGTTCATCAGAAAAACAATTCAACCCACAAAGAATGGAGAAAAGAATGGCAGGATATCTCCCACCCAGGAGCAATGTGGAGCCAGGGGAGTCTCCCCAGCCCAAGGAAGTGGTGAGTGAGCACTCCCAGGTACTGATGTTTCTCCCATGGATCTTTGCAACTCTTGAGTCAGGAGACCCCTTCATGAACCTATTCCACCAGGGCCTTCAGTTAGACACACAGAGCTACACAGAGTATTAGAAGAGCAGCTGCTCAGACACACACGGAGCCCCAAGTGAGCTTCCCAATAAAAGTGGCTGCAGCTCTGGCAAAATGGGAGGTTAGACCTCCATACATACCTCTAGGAAAGGGGCTGAATACAGGGGCCTGAGCAGCCACAGTCTGCAGACCTTGCTTCCATGGCACCTCACTGGATAAGACCCACATCTTAGAACTTCACTCAGCTATGGGTAGCAGTATTATACCTCCCTGAGACCAAGCTCCCAAAGGGTGTCTTGGGCCACCATCTATGTTCTTTCACAGCCTTAACTATTAATACCTTTGAGCTTTGAGGAATCCAAGACAACTAAGGACTGGAGCAGTTACCCTGGTAAAGTGCAGGAGCTACACAGAGAGGTAACCAGACTGTTTTTCCACGTGGGTCCCGGATCCTATTTCTCTTCACTGGTCAGAACCTCTCAACTGAGGTCTACAACCACCCCTGCCAGTGTTTTCCAGCTGGCAGCAGTTCCAAACCTTCCTGGGATGGAGCTCCCAGAGGGAGGGCAGGCTTCCATCTTTGCTGTTTTGCAGCCTTCACTGTTGATACCTTCAAGTACTGGAAAATTCAAGGTGACTAGGGACTGGACTGGATCCCCTGCATACTACAGCAGCCCTGTGGAAAAGTAGCCAGACTGTTTTTTACATGGGTCCCTGATCCCATATCTCCTCACTGGATGTGTCCACACAGCCTGGGTCTTCACCCACTCCCCACTGGGGCTATCAAGTCAGTATCAGCTCTGCAACTCCATGGGACAGAGCTCCCAGTGGGAGGGGTGGGTTGACATCTTTGCTGTCTCGTAGCCCTCATCAGTGCTATCTCCAGGCTCTGGAGAGTCTGTGAAGACCAGGGTCTGGTCTGGACCCTCAGTACAGAGCACTTACCTCATGGAAAGGTGACCGGACTATTCTCCATGCAGGTCCCGGTCCTCGCTTCTTCCTGGGCAGGGCCAACCAACCTGGGACTCCAGTACAACCACCCTACCCCCACCTGACCACTTCAATCAGAGGCAGCCCAGCATTTGTTTGAGGATGAAATCCCACAGTCAGCTTGCAACCCCTGCACCACTGTAGTTGCAGTGGTACCATCCTAATAGCCCTTGGGCTGGGAAAAGAACAAAGGGCTTAGTCACTACATTGGCACCTCCAGCACATCAAGGCCACCATACAGACAGGTGCCTAGCCATTCTTTGCTGGGAACTCCCAAACCCCACTCTTTACCAGGCAGAGCTCCCAGTTCATGACCAAAGAACAGTCACCCCACCCACAGCTGAGCATAAACTACTGGTAGTGGCCCAGAGTTTCCCTGGGGAGAGGCTCCCAGAAGCATCTGACAGCACCTCTGCCACTGCCACAGCAGTGGTTCTATCCCTGCTGCCCTTGTTCTGGGGACGAAACAAAGACCTGAGGGCTACACCCAAGCTTACAGCATGCCACAGTCACCATATGGAGAGGAGACCAGTCTCTCCTCCTGGTGAGCCATCAACCCCCTGCTCCCCAACAAGCAGAGCCTCAAGCTCATGCCAGCAAGGCATCCACCCAACTGCCCTGGCTGAAACTTCCAGCAACAGTGGCTTCATGTTTCTCAGAGGTGAAGCCCCCAGGGGCAACCGAAAGCCTCTTTGCCACTGCAGAGAGAGTAGCAGTGGTACTTCCCATGCTAACGAAGGAGAAAAGAACCTAAGTGCCTTATCCACAGCTCCAACAAGCAGCAGTCAACCCAGAGGAAAGAAGACCAGTTCCCATTCTCCCACCCACAGTGCTTGTCATCAGGCACAGAACTCCTGGCTTGAGCCTACCACACCGACCCCCATCCTGAGCTGATTACACTGATCAATTGATGATCTGCATCTCTCTGAGGCAGAGCCCCCAGGAGACAAGTAAGAGACCTCGTCTTCAACCACTGCTAAGGTAGGTCACTTTCTCTGCTGCCTTCAAGTTAGGGAGGAAACATAAACCCTGAGATCTCCCCAGAGCTGTGGTTGGCAGTCTGGGAGTGCCAAGCTATGATCTACAACCAACACTCAAGTGAAAGAAGCGTCCACAATTTCAGAGTATTGAGTACTGAGAGGGAGCTGCAATTGTGAGAAAATATAAGACAGCCACATGACTGAGCAAGAGCCTGCCTACTGACCAAAATGCCTAAGAGCCACCTACTGGATCACATCCCAAAGCTTTGACACCAAAAATACCTTGCTAGCATAACCCCCTGTGAAACCAAAGACAAGAAATAAGTCAGCAGCAAATTAAAAAAGACTCTGCACAAAGCCTTAGCCCTGTGAAAACACCCAGCAAAGGAGTCTATAGACTGTACTCAATCTACACCACAATTAAAGGAACACCCATCATACACAGATATGAGAAAGAAACAATGCAAGAATTCTGGCAACTCAAAAGGCCATACACACACACACACACACACACACACATATATACATATATGTATACACACACACACACACACACACACACACACATATATATATATATATACCCTGATGATTATGTGTCTTGGGGATAATCTTAGTTTTTTAACCCAAAAATAGTTATTTTATATATTTATTCATTTATTTTTGAGATGGAGTCTCCCTCCATCATCCAGGCTGGAGTGCAGTGGCATAATCTTGGCTCACTGCAACCTCTGCCTTCTGGGTTCAAGCAATTCTCCTGTCTCAGCCTCCCAAGTAGCTAGGACTACAGGCATGTGCCAGCGCATCTGGCTAATTTTTGTATTTTTAGTAGAAACGGGCTTTCACCATGTTGGTCAGCCTGGTCTCAAACTCTCGACCTCAGGTGACCCACCCGCCTCAGCCTCCCAAAGTGCTAGGATTACAGGCATGAGCCACTGCTCCCAGCCAGGCCAGAGTATGTTATGTCCTCCAAACTATCACACTAGTTCTCCAACAAGGGTTCTTAACCAGACTGATTTGGCTGAAAGGACAGAAATAAAATTTAAAATACGGCTGGAAGTGAAGATCACCAAAACTCAGGAGAACAGCAAAATCCAATAAAAGCAAACCAAGGGCTGGGCGTGGTGGCTTATGCCTGTAATCCCAGCACTTTGGGAGGTTGAGGCAGGCGGATCACCTGAGGTCAGGAGTTTGAGACCAGCCTGGCATGTGAAAAACACACTAGAAGAATTTTACAATACACTCACAATATTAACAGCTGAATAGACCAAGCTGAGGAAAGAATCTTGAAACATGAAGACAGGCTCTTTGAAATATGACAGTCAGATAAAAATAAAGAAAAAATGAAAAGGAATAAACAAAACCTCTGAGAAGTAGAATATTATGTAAAAAGGCAAAATATATGAATCACTGGCATCCCTGAAAGCAACGGAGAGAAAGCAAACAACTTGTAAAATGTATTTCAGGACCTCGTCCTTGATAACTTCCCCAACCCCAATAGAGGGCAACAGTCAAATTCAGGAAATACAGAGGACTCCTGCAAGATTCTACACGAGAAGATAATCCCCAAGACACATAATCGTCAGAGTCTCCAAGGCCGAAATTAAAGAAGGGATATTAAAGGCAGCTAGAGAGAAACGGCAGGTCACCTACAAAGGAAGCCCAACCAGGCTAACAGCAGACCTCTCAGTAGAAACCCTATAAGCCAGAAGAGATTAGGGGCATATATTCAACATTTTTTTTTTTTTTTGATGGAGTCTCACTCTGTCAAAAGGCTGGAGTGCAGTGGTATGATCTCGGCTCACTGCAACTTCCACCTCCCTGATTCAAGTGACTCTTCTGCCTCAGAAACCCAGGTAGCTGGGACTACAGGTGCACACCACCACACCCAGCTATTTTTTGTATTTTTAGTAGAGACAGGGTTTCACCATGTTGGCCAGAATGGTCTTGATTTCTTGCCCTCGTGATCTGCCCACCTCGGCCTCCCAAAGTGCTGGGATTACAGGCATGAGCCGCCATGCCCAGCCTCAACATTCTTAAAGAAAAAAATTTCAACCAAGAATTTTATATCCAGCCAAATTATGCTTCCTAAACAAAGGAGAAATGATCCTTTTCAGATAAGCAAACACTGAGGGAGTTTGTTGCCACCAGATCTGCCTTACACTGTATCTTGAAAAAAGCACTAAATAAGGAAAGGAAATATGGTTACTAGACAAAACAAAAACACACTTAAGTACATAGATCAGTGACACTATAAAGCAGCCACACAAACAAGCTGGCATAATAATGAGCTAACAACACAATGACAAGATCAAATTTACACATATCAATACTAACATGGAATGTAAACAGGCTAAGTGTTCCCATTTAAAAGGCACAGAGTGGAAGCTGGATAAAAAAAAGCAGGACCCAGTGTTATACTGTCTTCAAGAGACCCATCTCACATGCAATGACAATCATCTGAAAATAAAGGGATGGAGGAAAATCTACCAAGCAAATGAAAATCAGAAAAAAAGCAAGAGTTGCAATCCTAATTTCAGGCAATACATACTTTAAACCAACAAATATTTAAAGAGACAAAAAAGGCATTATATGATGGTAAAGTGTTCAATTGAACAAGAAGAGCTAACTATCCAAAATGTATACGCATCAACACGGGAGGACCCAAGTTCATAAAGCAAGTTTCTGAAGACTTAAAAAGAGACTTAGACTTCCACACAATAATGGTGGGAGACGTTAACACCCCACAGACAGTATTAGACAGATAATTGAGGCAGAAAATTAATGACAATATTCAGGACCTGAACTCAACATTGGACCAAATGAATCTGCTGAACCTTTAAAAAACACTGCACCCAAAAACAACAGAATATACATTTTTCTCATCACCATAATGCACATACTCTAAAATTCACCACACAATAATACATAAAACAATCCTCAGCAAATACAAAACAATCAAAATTATACCAAAGACTCTTAGACCACAGTACAATAAAAATAGAAATCAAGACTAAGAAAAATCACCAAACAAGATGCAATTACATGGAAATTAAACAACCTGCTCCTGAATTACTCTTGGATGAATAATGAAATTAAGGCACAAATCAAGAAGTTCTTTGAAAATAATGAGAACAAAGACACAGCATACTAGAATCTCTGGGACACACCCCAAGGAAGTATTAGGAGGGATATTTATAACACTAAATGTCCACATCAAAAAGTTAGAAAGCTCTCAATTTAACAACCTAACATGACAACCAAAAGAACCACAGGATGAAGAGCAAACCAAACCCCAAGCTAGTAGAAGACAAGAAATAACCAAAATCAGAGCTGGACTGAATGAGATTGAGACACAGAAAACTATTCAAAAGATCAACAAATCCAGAAGTTGGGTTTTTGAAAAAAATCAATAAAATAGACAGGCTTCTAGTTAGACTAACAAAGAAAAAAGAAGGAAGATCCAAATAAGCACCATTAGAGATGACAAAACGGATGTTAACACTGACCCCACAGAAATACAAATAACCATCAGAGACTAATATGAACATCTCTATGCACACACCAGGAAATCTAAAAGGGATCTAAAATCTAAAAGGGATGGATAAATTCCTAGACAAATACACCCTCCCAAGACTGATCCAGGAAGAAATTGATTCCCTGAACAGACCAGTAATGAGCTCTGAAATTGAATCAGTTATAAATAGCCTACCAATGATAAAAAAGCCAGGACCAGAGAGATTCATAGCTAATTTCTACCAGATTTACAAAGAAGAACTGATATTTTTACCGCTGAACCTATTACAATGAGTTGAAGAGAAGAGACACCTCTTCAACTCATTATATGAGGCCAGCATCATCCTGATATCAAAACCTGGCAGAGACCCAACAAAGAAAAATATTCAATCTATGATGAATATTGATGCAAAAATCCTCAATGAAATACTTGTGGCCAGGGACGGTGGCTCATGCCTGTAATCCCAGCACTTTGGGAGGCCGAGGCAGGCAGATCAAAAGGTCTGGAGTTTGAGACCAGTCTGACCAACATGGTGAAACCCCATGTCTACTAAAAGTACAAAAATTAGCTGGGCATGGTGGTGCACACCTGTAATCCCAGCTACTCAGGAGGCTGAGGCAGGAGAATCGCTTGAACCTGGAAGGTGGAGGTTGCAGTGAGCTGAGATTGCATCATTGCATTCCAGCCTGGGTGACAGAGTGAGATACTCAAAAAAATAAAAAATAAATAAATAAAAAATAAATAAATAAAATACTTGCAAACTGAATCCAGTGGCACGTCAAAAAGCTAATCCATTACAATCAAGTATGCTTTATCACTGGGATGCAAGATGGGCTCAACATATGCAAATCAATAAATGTGATTAATCACATAAACAGAACTAAAGACAGAAAACATATGATTATCTCAATAGATGCAGAAAAGGTTTTTGATAAAATTCAATATCTCTTCATGTTAAAAACTCTCAATAAACTAGGTATTGAAGGAAAATACCTAAAAATAATGAGCCCATCTATAATAAATCCACAGCCAGCATTATACTGAATGGGCCACATCTGGAAGCATTCCCCTTGGAAACCAGAAAGAGACAAGGATACCCTCTCTCAACACTCTTATTTGACATAGTATTGGAAATCTTGGCCAGAGCAATCAGGCAAGAGAAAGAAATAAATCGCATCCAGATAGGAAGAGAGGAAGTCAAACTATCCCTCTTTGCAGACGATATGATTCTATATCTAGAGAATCCCATAGTCTTGGCCCAAGTGCTCTTTCTGCTGATAAGCAACTTCAGGAAAGTTTCAGGATACAAAAATCAATGTACAAAAATCACTAGCATTACTATATACAAACGAGAGTCAAGCTGAGAACCAAATCAGAAACGCAACCCTATTCACAATTGCCATAAAAAGAATAAAATATTTAGGATTACAGCTAACCAGGAAGGTGAAAGATCTCTACAAGGAGAGTTACAAAACATTGTTCAAAGAAATCAGAGATGACACAAACAAATGGATAAACATCCTATGCTTATGGGTGGGAAGAATCAATATAATAAAAATAGCCATACTGCCCAAAACAATTTACAGATTCAATGCTATTCCTATCAAACTAACAATGACATTCTTCACAGAACTAGAAAAAACTATTTTAAAATTTATACAGAACCAAAAGAGAGTCCAAATAGCCAAGGTAATCCTGAGCAAAAAGAACAAAGCTAGAAGTATCAGACTACCCCATCTTAAACCATATTACAGGGCTACAGTAACCAAAACATCATGACACTGGTACAAAAACAGATACATAGATCAATGGAACAGAATAGAGAATCCAAAAGCAAGGCCACACCTACCACCATATGATGTTCAACAAAGCTGAGCAAACAAGCAATGGGAAAAGGACTCCTTATTTAATAAATGGTGCTGGGATAACTGGTTAGCCATAGACAGATGATTGAAACCAGACCCCTTCCTTACACCATATACAAAAAATAAATTCAAGACAGATTAAAGACTTAAATGTAAAACCCAAATCTACAAAAACCCTGGAAGATAACCTAGGCAATACCACTCTGGACATAGAAACTGGTAGAGATTTCATGATGAAGACACCAAAAGCACATGTACCCCTGAATCTAAAATAAAAGTTTAAAAATCATTTTATTGAAGAGGAAAATTGTCACAGACTGGTTGATTATATCAAATAAACATATAAACAGAATTATTTAAAATAGAGTATAAGCCAAGAGATATGCTGTTTCTACTAGCTTAAGACACATTGGAATTAATTATGTATGCAGTGTCACATTTTTTCATCTTAACTGATTTATCATTAGCAAATATCTAATATAAGCCTCCATGTACCAGAGACTGCCTCTCTTCCAAGTATAACTGTAAAGAAACTGAAAACAAAGAGTAACCTTTCTGTTAATAATAGACTCCCCTCTAGGACTCTATTACTACCAACCAAGTTGGGTTGGTTGGTAGGAATTTAAATTAGTACAGCTATTATGAAAAACATTATGGAGATTCCTATAAAAATTAAAAATAGAACTACCATATTATCTGATAATGCCCCTATTGGATCTATATCCAAAGGAAGTGAAATTAGTATGTTGAAGAGATATCTGCACTCCCATGTTTATTGAAGCACTATTCACAATAGCCATGATAAGGAAGCAACCTTATGGATATGGATAAAGAAAGTGGGATATATATATATATATATATATATATATATCACATTTTATGTGTGATATATATATGTCACATACACACACACATACACACACAATGGAATACTATTTGGTCATAAAAATAAAATAAGAAAATCCTGCCATTTATGACAACATGAGTGAATCTGGAGGATATTATGTTAAGCGAAATAAGCTAGACACAAAGGACAAATGCTGTATGATCTAACTCATATGTGGAATCTAAAAAACTTCATGTCAAGAAAACAGTAGAATGCTGGGCACTAGAGCTTATGGGTGGGATGTAAGAAGGCATGTTGAGATGTTGGTTAAAGAACACACATTTACAGTTTGGAGGGGAGTAAGTTCAAGAGATCTATTTTACAGCATGGCAATTACAGTTAATGGCAATATATTATATTCTTGAAAAGATGCTAGAAGAGTGGATGTTAAGTGTTCTCACCACAAAAATAAAAACTAAGAAAATTAATACATTTGTTAGTTATCTAGATTTAACCATTCCACAATGTATTTATACAGTAAGTCCTCATTTAACACAGTGAATACATTTTTGGAAACTGCGACTTTAAGTGAAACAATATACAGCACATCTTTTAATAACATCGTTTTGTTCAACATCATTTCATTGTAATGTCAATGAGAAAAAAATGCTGTTTTTGTGCATCATTTTCCAGGACCTATTTGTGATGTATGAGGACTTACTCTACTACAACACATGTTGTTCACTATAAATACATACGATTTTGTATGTCAATTTTTAAAATAAATAAGTACATTTGAAAAAAATCAAAGTTGGATTTGTTAACCTCATTCGGGCCCAAAGTTTGTTCATCCATTAATACCAACTCATCTTCAATTTTTGGTATATAGACATCTTTTATTTACCCATAAAGTGAATTCTTACAGTATACCTCTACTTGAATTCTTACAGCCATTACAATGGGCAATACAGATATTATCACCAATCACGTGGATTCATATGTTTTTCTACAGTTTTTTTTTTTTTTCACATGCTAGTCTTACTGCTTCAGTAACTCAGGGACAGAATTTTTCAGTTCTTTTAGCACTCAGGTTAGTACAGTCAAAAAATGTTTTCTACACACCAACATTTTGATCCTCACAACACTAGGTATTATTTTTGTCTCTATTTTACAGGCAAGAAAACAGAATTGGATTAAAACCAAGACTAGCAAGAGTCAAGGACTTAGCAAACAAATACGTCCAATTAGTGAAAGAAGCAAGACAGAGCCTTGTTTTCCCTTTTCCTTAAACAGAGACATACATAATTTTAAATATGGAAGGACTTTTTAAGTTATTTTGTCTGCTCCTTCACTTTTAAAATGAGATAAATGAATCATGTGATCATGACAAGCACCTTCACTGTTTTTTACATCATCTTTATAATATGCAACTATTGTAATAATGCAAATATTATCCCATATTATGGTGGATGCTGTTTAGGTATTGCACAGAGATCCCATCCCAGAGGCAATGCTTCTGTCCCCCAGATGTTGTGAGAATTAGCTACTGTGCCCACATCTGCCCCCTCTCAAGAGAATTGCCTTTGGCAGAGGAGAACCACCTTGTCATCTCCCCACTGTTACTAATGACTGACTGTTCATAGGTTTAAAAAGGCTGTCTGCAGCACTGCCTCTATGAATCAGGGAAGACTAGATTTTACCTGAGAACACATTCTTCTTTAGCTCTTTGTCCTCCCCTGACCTGCTTCACTCTTTTCCTTTCTGCTGCAATGTACTTCCTCAATAAATCAGAGCCAATGTAATTTGTGTCTCAGTGTATTTCTTGCAAACCTGACCTAAGATCGTGTGATCTTATATGGGTGTGTGCATGTGTGTTTGTGTGTGTGTAATAGATAATACACTGAATGGTGAAACACATAAATAATTTACAATTCTGATATTTCACTCATATAATTAGGCATTGAGTGACAAAAAGGAATCAGGATATTAACCAAAGGGACTGAGGAAGCAAGAGAACAATGCAAATAAATTGACACATAGACTATACCTTTCTTGGAAATTAATAAGTCACTAAATTAAACCATTATATTAAAGGATAATTCAACAAAACAACAACAGATTTATAAATCTACTATTTATTATTGAGAGCAGAGTAAAATTAATTCTAATTCTAAAATGCACCTGAGTCTGTGCTCCTTAATTTATTGGTGAGGATACAGAAAATAAGAGATGCTCAATCATTTTGTTAAAGTCACCCTGACAGGCTTTGATAGAACTGCACCTTAAACACTTGAATTTCTGGTTAAACTATGATTGTTTCCTAAATACCTAAAACAAGAAAGACTTCTTATAAAGACTCCTGAATTGGCAGTTCAATCAAACAAAATGCATTCGTGGAAGACTTTTATGTACTCAGGAAATACCAGGCTTTGGAAGGGATAATAATACAAATGTTAATAATTCCATTTATTGAGTGTCACATGCCAAGCATCGCACTAATAGTTTAATTATGTATTCAGTACATTTTTATACACAAATTATGCTTTTTAGTCATTAAAACCAACGTATGATATGAAAATTCACATTTCAGAGAAGAGAAAACTGAAGCTCAGAAAGGATTTCTCAGACCTGGCAATTTCCAAAGACTGTAATCAGTAAACTATAGGTAGTTGGTAATAATGGGGAAGTAAAAGTCATAAAAAGCTGGGTCAAGAGTTCAGCTGTAAGGCAGGGATCCCAGTTGCCCTTGTAATAACTAATCAGTTTTGGGTGGTCAGTGTAGAAATCCCAGGAAGGCAGCATTCAGATGTTGTTGTATCTAAGATGAGAGAAGGGCTGACTAGGAAGAGATGGAAGCTGTGCTTTATTTATTCATATTATAGACAATCTGGTTACACTGTACTAGTCAAAGCGTAGGAATAGAAGAATAATTTTAAAGAGTAAGAAAAGGAGCATTCCTAAAACAAAATGTAATGATTAATAGCAACAGTCGCTAAGAGACTCATTGATAAGTTTCAATAGAATAGTGGGAATAGATTAAAATGTATATACAGGAACAAACTATTTGCTCTTTTAAGATGGAACTTAGATATCCAAATAAGAGCTGGAAGACACTCACTGCTAAAATTGGGAGACATGGATCATGAAGGGCCAGCAATGACCTTGGGACACGTAAATACAGAAAAGACAACCTAATCATGGGAAATGAGAGAACAAAGGTGACTAGAAACAGCCATTTTGGACACTTAAGGTCAGATTGAAGTCAGTCTGTCAGTCCAACGTGTGTATGGTATTTTGTGACCAAAAAAGACCACATATACTTATTTAGCTTAATAATAAATGTACCAATATTTGACAAGCAAAATGCCTTCTACATCATGGTGCATCTAGTGGTCATTTAGTCATAACTCAGTAAAAAGTTAGAGAAAAACTATCAAGTTTGAATAATGAGGCAAAAATATTTTTCCTTTTTATACTGTTTTGTGTCTACTTATGGTAATTTCTCACAGAACTGCCTATAGCTTAGTAAGTCAAACCATGTCCTAAAACTCAAGTGCAATCCCACAGCTTACAAATATTAGGGGTAGGTTTGTCTAGATACAGAAGAAAAGTGCATAAAGTGGGAGAGAATTAACACTGGAAATACTTACTACATGGCAGGCAGCTTACATATATTATGTATCACAATTAAATACAATTAATATTATTCCCATTTATGATAAATATGAAAATTTACAATCAGAATAATAATTTCCTAATAAAGTAGGTGCTGTGGCTCATGCCTGTAAGTCCAGAACTTTGGGAGGCCAAGACAGGAGGATTGCTTGAGGCCAGAAATTCAACACTAGCTGGGCAACATAGCCCAGCTACAAAAAAATTTTAAAAATTAGCTGTGTATAGTAGCGCACACCATGGTCTCAGCTCCTTGGGAAGCTGAAATAGGAGATCCCTTGAGCCCAGAAATTCAAGGCTACAGTGAGTTCTGATCTAACCACTGCACTCCAGCTTGGATGACAGAGTGAGATCCTGCTTCAAATAAAATAAAATATGATATAAAATAAAATAATAAAATATAAAAATTTCCCAATACACATTGGTATAGAAATTTAGCCCATTTCCATTAAAACAGAAATATCAAGCTTTTAACAACATTCTACACCACTAAGTAGAGAAG
This sequence comes from Pan paniscus, assembly GCF_029289425.2. NCBI lineage: Eukaryota > Metazoa > Chordata > Mammalia > Primates > Hominidae > Pan > Pan paniscus. The sequence goes on along the minus strand of NC_073254.2, from coordinate 64,229,877 downwards.
AGAATGGGCTGTGGATGCTTCTGGGTCTGGTCCTTCCCCACAAAATACATTTTGCCACAGAAAGAGGATTGTGTAGAAGGTTGTTCCATGGTGATTTTTTCCACATAGCTGATTTGGTTTATTGAGAGCTTCCACTTCACATGTTCATAAAGTAAACAGATTCTAGGAGTTACTTGGAGACATGGCAGCAAATGGTTAACCATTTTTTAATGGTAAAATCCGACCTGAGTTTCTGAGTTCTCAACTCTCTTATAACAGACATTTAGAAGTATCCAATTCTTGAACTCAAAATTAACTATAATTTTAAAATGTGCCTATTGTGTAGACATTGATCTGTGATTATACATTTTGTCACATTGATCAATAAAGCTAAATATAAAAATGAAAATGAACAGAAACTATTGAATTATGCACCACAAGGTGCAATCTATATGCCAATATGAGCATGCAGAAATGTCTGCGTGCTATGTATATGCTACTTGTGATTTATTAATTTATATTTCTTTATTTATATAAACTCAATATTTAAGATTATTGTATTTTAGAAGTAGAGGAAATCTGAAATTGTTAGTCCACCCCACTTCATTATTGTGCTATGGAAACAAGCCTGGAATGATTGACATCTTCCATAGATGAACAGAACCAAATAATGATAACTTAGCATGGAGATCAATATTATCTTTAATTTTATACAACCAGAAAATAAAAGTAAATACAGCACATCTTTGAATATAGAAATACCAATGAGTTATGGTGTGTTTGGCCATTGAGTTCTGAAAGTCACTGTGGCCTTGTATTTACAAACATTAAAGATAAAATTATTATCCAAAACAGTAATGTCCAATAGATTATTAATAAACATTTTAGATAGCTATAAAAAACATTGTGTTCTCTAGAGTTCATAAAAATTATGAGCTTAATTTCAATCCAACAGAAGTAATTCTGAAAACTCTAATGTTGTGATGCTAATAATTGGGCTAAGAATTTTCAAACTATTGACTGGCAAAAACATGGATAAATTGTAATATATGAACTTCAAAGAATAAATGCACAATTACAAAACTTGATATAGCAATTTATTTTTAAAAGCCATTTGAGGAATCACGAAATAATTTCAAAATCATGACTAGAAAACCAGCAATGAAATTTGAGACTACTGGTATGACAAATCCTGTTTCAGGCCTTGTTGATCTAGGGTTACTTGCACAACCAGAATTTGCCAAAACAGGAAATAGGTGTTTCATATATACGGCTCTAACCTTCTCTCTCTGCACCTTCCTTCTGTCAATAGATGAAACAAATACTTCATCCTGCTCTGGAAACCACTGGTGAGTGATAACTCCTTTACTTCAAGGTGAACATTATTTATTTCAAGGTGAACAACACATTTATACTTTATCAATGATAAAGTGATATATTCGTATATTTTATCTACAATTTTCCAAAGTTTATTGATAACTTTTAATGAGAGTAATTATCTTAATATATTCATTTTAAGCTGAGAAGCTAATATATAGACAGCTTTATTATTCCAAAAGCACTTTTATCCAGTTTGAAATTTAAATAAATTTTTACCTTTCATTCTAAAGTAATATAACTAATTCCCATGTCTATGACTTGTGGAAACAATTGTACTAGAACTATTTTTAATAGAAAAATGAAAAACTATGAATATATGTGTGTGCATACTTTCACATCAGTAACTTTTACTAATATTAAAACATACAGCTATATGGGATGCCATAGCAAAAGTTTTAAATTGGTCAAAACAAAATTATAGCACTGATCTCAAGATTAAAAAGTATTTTATTAAAGACCATCAACATAAAATGCAATTTACCTCATGAAATGCACTCAGATCAAAAACAAAAAAAAGGCTTTTAGAAGTTTTTCAGTCAAAAGTCAGTCTACTCAGTCATGTTTATGTAGGTAATTTAAATATAATATCTATCGTGCATATTTCATCTAAGGAAGCAATTTCCACATACGGCTTTATCTTCCGTAGCATATTAGAAGTGATTCTGAAGAGTCAGATAGTAGGAGACCACAGAACTACCTAATGACAACATGAAAGGGGTTATTTACCACTAGACAGAAGATTTTAAAGTAAAATGCTTTTCTTCCCTGTGGCTAAATGCTATCCAGGAAACTCTGGGAGTATTTGCAATAGCCATAGAAGATCCGGTGTTGCCTCTTCTGCTAGTTAAAACCAAATCTAGAATGTCTGCCTGTATGACTAAGACCTCTGAAAGTGGATCAAAAGAAATTAAATTGATGACAAGTTTCAAGCCTGGGAGTTACCCTACATTGATAAGTTATGAGGTAAATTGGGGCTTCTGATTTGTAACAGGCAGGGATGAATTGGGAGGAAGAGTGTCAGAATTCTCAAGTAATGTAAATCTGATAATTGCTATGAATTTCAGTAACGTTATTTATTGAATTCAAGTAAAAGGGAGGGAATTCATCCTTGAAAAAAAAGTGCTTCTCAAGAAATGCAAGACAGCTATTCTTATTTGGATATCTTTACGAATTTCTTACTTGATGAAGTCTAGCAGTTTTGCAAACTTTGCATATTGGCATAGGCTGCTTTCTGTATCACAGATACATAATAAGATGAAAGAAAGTGATCAGAATAAAGATTAACTATTAAATTTTAAGTAAGAAAATATTGCATCAAATACTTTTCTGTGCTGTGACTAGTTTATAAATGTGTCTATACCTATAGTGCACACATTATACTAACATGTGTTAATGCTTTTGACATCTTTTCTAATCCACGTAATCCTTTAAAATATTTCTACAGTCTGTTCTTCCTCCTTTGCTTTTTAATGTTACGATGTTTGGTCTGTCTCTTAAGTTTTGTATTTTCCTCCACCAGTTGATTTATCTGTTCCTACAATAATATTAAATTTTTGTCAACAAATGTTTGAAGTCTATCTTAATAACTAATATGAAAAGATAACCCAATTAATTCTTTCTTTTTTTTCTTTTTCTTTTCTTCTTCCTTTTTTTTTTTTTTTTTTTTTTTTTTGAGATGGAGTCTCGCTCTGTCGCCCAGGCTGGAGTGCAGTGGCACACTCTCGGCTCGCTGCAACCTTCACCTCCTAGTTTCAAGCAATTCTCCTGCCTCAGCCTCCCCAGTAGCTGGGATTACAGACATGCACCACCATGCCCGGCTAACTTTTGTAGTTTTAGTAGAGACGAGGTTTCACCATGTTACGCAGGGTGGTCTCAAACTCCTGAGCTCAGGCAACCCACCCTCCTTGGCCTCCCAAAGTGCTAGGATTACAGGCATGAGCCACTGCGCCCAAGCAATTCTTCTTTTAAAAGTTTACTCAGTTATTCATAAGCCACTTAAAATTTGTATTGGAATTAAAGTAAACAATTATCAGGTTAGTTTAGGATTGATATCTTTATGCTAACATGTACCATTTAAAAGCATTACAAAACTCTCAATTTATTCAGAACTTCTGCTATGTTCTTTATTAAAGTTTTAAGATTTTCTCCAAAAAGGATTTTTAAATTTGTTTTGTTGTTTCCCAGATACTGTACAGTTTTTTTAACTGTTATGAGTGTTTCTTAAATCTTATATTCTAGTTGAGTGTTTCCAGTAATAGAAATGGTATTTTTGTAAGTTGATAGTGCATCTAGCAAAATTGTTAATTTTGGTGTGTTCTCCAGATAGATGATCTTATCATTTGAAAACAATAACAATTTTACGTCTTCTCTTACAAAAGTTACAAATATTTTATATATAATAATATATTTTATATTATTATATATAACATATAATGTATACATTACATTACTTGTATATAGTATATACATATATATGTATATATTTTCTTTTCTTACGGCTTTGATTAGGATCTCTCCAGTACTGTGTTAAATAAAAGTGTTAGTCATTCTTTTCTTGTTCCCAATATTAAATGAAATGCACCTAGAATTTCTCCAATAACCATTATATTGGGTATAGATTTGCAGTATATGCTTCCTACCAAAGTAATGATCTCTTCTATTTTTTCTTAAAAAAAAAAAAAAAAAACTACATACAGGGGTTGAATTTAATGACGTATTGTTTGTCATATTACTTTGCTTTAGTCTGTTAATGTGATGAATTTTACCAGTGAATTTTCTAATTTTGAATTATTCTTGCAGTCCTCATATAATTTTACTTGGTCATGATATTTTTAATATATTTTTGAAATTGATGAGTTAATATTTTGTTAGGATTCTTGCAATTCATTTATGAAGTGGGCTTATGTATTATTTACTATTATTCTTATGTCTTTTATTAGTCAATCCCGGAATTATATCCACTCCTCAGATTACATTTCAGGAAAAAACAGCATTGGGAGGAAGTAGTCAAGCTAATTTGAACCATACAACATTAGGGAGTAAGAAGGTGTGAGTATAAGAGCACTGGAGAGTGCTATCACACATGACCTTATTATCATTGGTTCTTCACACAGGATGGTACTTTCGTTTTTTGTTTTTTTTTTTTTGTTTGTTTGTTTGTTTGTTTGTGTTTTTGAGACAGAGTTTCGCTCTGTCGCCCAGGGCAGTGGCGCGATCTCGGCTCACTGCAAGCTCTGCCTCCCGAGTTCACGCCATTCTCCTGCCTCAGCCTCTCGAGTAGCTGGGACTACAGGCTCTCGCCACCATGCCCAGCTAATTTTTTGTATTTTTAGTAGAGATGGGGTTTCACCGTGCTAGCCAGGATGGTCTCGATCTCTTGACCTCGTCATCTGCTCACCTCGGCCTCCCAAAGTCCTGGGATTACAGGCATTAGCCACCGCATCCAGCCCCACACAGGATGGGTCTTACAGTTCTTCGATGCTACTTTGCTGACACATAGCACTAGAGTAAGCGTTTTTCTGTTGTTGCAGAATTTTGCAAATAAAGAGGAATCAATGATTGTTTTGAGGCAAGAGTAGAAACTAACAGGCATTACTTTAGACCAACCACTGCTGTTGGATGCAGCACTCCCCTCTCCTTCACATTCACTATACACAACACACACACACACACACACACACACACACACACATCCATATACACATTCTAGAAGTCATGAGAGACTTTATTCTCCTCAGATTTTCTCACTATCTTTTCAGTATTTTCTTGGAATCCCTGTTTCCCTCTTGCTTCTATAATTTTTTCAGAGTTAATTTTGGGGTGGCAGCAAGAAGCTTGCTTATTTTGATATTCTGCCTGAAATAAAAGCCAAAGGCTTGCTTTATAAATAGACCATTTGATTAATTCTTCTCTTAGCACTAAGCAAATTTGTCCTACTTCCTAATTTGCAAATCCTTATTTCCACAAAATGGACTGTTAAGGCCAGATATGCCTATAGAAGTTTTTGTAGATATATGTTGTCAGTCAATATGCAGTGATATCAGGTCATTTGATAAAATGATTTCCTTTTCCAAGGGAGTGTTTCAAACATACCAGTGGTCCTAACATCAGTGTGAAGAAGGCACAGTATGTTACAGTTTAATTGTATTATATACATTTATGCTTCAGAAGGACACAATTTGCTCTGCTGTAGATCTGGAATTAGTAGCAAACCATCACTATTTGAAATCATAAATCTTTGAAATCCAGGGATTTGGTTTTTCTCTAATCACACTTGAGATAAATTATTAATTTCTTTGAAAAAGGAAAACCAGAACAGAACAGAAAATCATATAAAAGGTAGGACTCAGTGACTTACACATAGCAAAATAACTCTTTCAAGTGAAATGAATTAAGAGAAATCTACTGCTTATTTCCAGGAAATAGCAGAAAATAATGTATAACTAATACACTTAGAAATTGCTTCGTGGAAGTGAATGACAGGAGAGGCTATTTTTTTTTCATTCTTTCTAGTACCTTCTATGTGACGCTACTACTAAATGGAATTGCAAACAAATCATTTTCCACTTGCACCTGCTATTTACAGTAGTCCCTTGGGAGGAGAGGTGGGGATGGAGTGAAATATTACAGCGACTCTCTGTCACCAGTATTGGTCTTAAAGCTGATGTTACATCTTTATCATATTTATCTCATTCAAGTTGTTTACTCCCTGAGCCCTGAATTGTGCTAGATTTTTCCCCATCTCTCTCCATAAAGTATTGGAATGGATCACTGTAAAAGGAAATAAAATTTTACCCTCCTCTTTTGCACACATGAGAAAATTCAACCAGCTCCCCCTCTGGGTACTTGAATGATGAGCTCCCGTAATTATATACCAGGACTCTGAGGGCAAGAACCAGGTCTTGTTCACTTGATCATGTGCAGCAATATTATAACATGTTATCCTGAATACAGTGTACAAAACTTGATAAATGTCTCCTAAAGGAAAGAAGAATACCTAATTGTCTTTGACTTACAAATGAAAATAAGAATCTGTTTTTCCTCTTTTGCTCTCAAATTCTGCAGGAGACGCACTAGAGGGCCCATCTCTAAATACAGCACACTAGGAGTTAGGGCATCAACATATTGATTTAGAAGTGGAAGCAGGGCCAGGTTAAGTTATTTCTGAGTGAGTTTCAAGGTCTATAACACTAGTAGTTTGAAATCTTCTGGAGTTCCAGATTTGCATTCTGGCAACATCATTTTTCGTGGATTCTTTTTTTTTTCAGGCTTCAAGTGTATTTATTAATGCATTGGACAAAATAAAACCACACTTGTTATCAAAAGTATATCTCCCCTGCTCCCATTTTCTTGTTCTTCCATTGGAAATATCTTTGAAAAAGTGATACAAATGGATACCAGCAAAGTCCCATATTTGCGGGGTGATTGTGGGGCGATGCTGGGACGAGATGGTTTGTGACATTGACTTTAATAGCATGAAAATGGGTTTTGCAAGTGTATATCAGGCTGCATCCCAATACTTAGATTCACAGTGGGTGGGGTGGTGGGGTGCAGAGGTGCTGGTTAGGAGAAGGAAAGTTGAATTTAGTGCTGGGAACCAGTCTGGGGTGGAAAGCTCTTCCTCTGGGAGTTCTGTGGGGATTTGGTGTTAACTAAGTTCATAGTCTAAGGGAGACCCAGTCCCAGCCCCCAAGAGCTGAGGTTCAGGAGGAACCAGTGAATAACTAAGAAGGAAGAACTTTTGTAGGATGAGTCACTACTTCTATTAACGTTCAGTCCAAATCAGAAGGCTAAGGATCTACCATATACTATTTGTTCTGCTTTCTTGTTTTTAAACTTAACACTGAAGCATAAGCTTCTTCTCTGAGGTTACAAAACAACCATAAATGTATAGTGGTTTTTATGTCTAATATACTGCCATAAGAGGATGTATTCTCATTTACTTAGACATTATATCTCCCTATTGCTAGGCATGTAATTAATTTACAATGTTTTAACCCTTATAAATGATAACGTGATGAAAATTTTATGCTTAAAACTTTTTAGTATAGTTTATAATTTCAGTAGAATTCTAAGAAGTTGAATTAGTGAGATAAAGAATGTGAACATATTAAGGATATTAATACAGATAGGGTTAGTAATCCCTTAAACATGAGAATCAAATTATTACCTTTTTGTTTTAAGATCCAGAGGAAAAAAACGTTGCCTTTTTAAATTTGAGGCATGGTATTAAAGAAAGTTTTGAGAGGAAAGGAGTTAGGATGCTGGCTGCATGAGTAAACTTGAAGAGAGTAGTTTAAAGGTATGCATGAAAAGCATATACGTAGAGGACTTTCTAGGGTTTGAAGAATGGCAAGTATATGAGCCAGATCCCTGACGGAAAAGAACTGGCACATGCTAACTTCTAATTTGAAGAAATGTTAATAAGGTTATATTTATAAAAGTGTAGACAGCACTTAAGGAAATCAGCAAGGGCTAATGCAGTAGTATCCCAGTAATAAACACAGTTGGAAGCTACTGAATTGTTATTGTGAAGAATCCACTCCTACAACCTAAAGACAGTAGTTACACAGAGAAGACTGCGGAGCTGTGGAAGAAGGAGGTAGAAAGTCCTTAGCATTTATAGGCATGCTTCAAGGGCTTCAGTCGGGAATTTTGGTTTGTTCTTTACAGTCCCAGTTGAATGCATACTTTGAAAGCTGAATCCACTGTCATTCTGCTGGCTCCATGTGACAAGTCTTCTCCTGTTACATTAATAATGAATTTGGGATAATGGAGGTCGTTACGTTTCTCCCACCCCCATGTTACTCAACAGCATGTACCAATCATTTTAATGCAGATCCCTGTTCCACCGGTTTTGTTTTCCCAGCAATGACATTATTCCCAGTGCTGTTGTTCCTGGTTGCTGGGCTGCTTCCATCTTTTCCAGCAAATGAAGATAAGGTATGGTTGAAGTCAAAAATCTTCAGAAAAATTCAGGCAACCATGAGGGATGGCAAGCTACTAGATCAATCTTCAAAAGTGAAAAGGTCTAGAGTGTCTGGTACATCATAAAGTACTCATTAGTACCTCAAGGTAGTTAACATAATTATGTTTAAAGCTGTGGTGATCAATATGGTAGCCCCTAGCCACATGAGGGTATTGAAGTTCATTAATTAAATGACTTTGCTCCACCCCGCAAATTGCCTTGGAGATTTTTTTTAATGTGGTAAAACTATCTTTTGAGTGATCCCATAATATTTGCTACGTAATACATAAAACTCTTCTACTAGAGTATTGCATGTTACACATGCACTTAGGCTGAGCCTAAGCATTTTTTTCTAAATACCAGACACCATTTCAGGCAGAAATTCCCCCTAGAGTCTTAGGGTAAATCATATGCCCCAATCTTTACAACTTCTTTGCTGCAGCCTGAGTGTGAATGTCTTAATAATTCCTATCATGTACCCTTGTCACTATAAGATGTTATCACTCATATATTTAGAAAAATCACATTAAGACCTCTCTTAACCCAGAAATTGATATTTGTGGCCTCAGAGGAGATTTTAGTTTGTCATGCCATGAATTATATCCCCATTCTGAAAACTTTCATCTAATACTTTTCCATTAAAAAGTCATAGCTTTGGCAGTCATTGACAATGTTTACCTAGCATTGGCAACACTTTTTAAAAATGGTCTTTGTTCCCTTGAACTAACATAGTTACTATTATGTGCAATTTCCAACAATGTTAAAAAATAATTGTAATTTTATTTTCCCTTAGGATCCCGCTTTTACTGCTTTGTTAACCACCCAAACACAAGTGCAAAGGGAGATTGTGAATAAGCACAATGAACTGAGGAGAGCAGTATCTCCCCCTGCCAGAAACATGCTGAAGATGGTAAGAGGTGATATTGCAAAGGAGAGGGGTGTGAACAAGCTGTGGAAGGAGTAGGCGGCTGGCAACTAATATCTCTTAATAACTTTGAAGTTTACAAAGTTCTCTCTGTATTTTTTTATTTCATTTGAGCTGTGTAATGAGCAGAGCTGAATTTCTTAACTTCTCTTTATAATGGTTGCATAACGTCAAATTCATAGGGCTATTTAAATTATGGAGGCAGAATTAAAACCTAATCTTTGGACATATGGTGAAAAGCCATTATGTTTTTCTGCTCCTTATCTCATCTGTCCTAATCTAAGATCAGAAAGACCTTTTCCCTTTAAGATAAATGCCATGTAGGATAAATAACAATCTACTTTTCTGGGCCCTGTACCAAAGGCCACATGTCTCCCGAACATATTCAGTGAGGGGGAAAAAAAGAAAAAAAGAACTGGAAATGAAGTAAGCCAGCTAATTACTTCATTGTTGGAAAAGCAATCTCAGCACCTCCACATGTTTATCAATATTTAGAACAGGACCATTACAAAAAATCTTTAGGTGTTTCTGCTGTCCTGTGATAAATAATTGGACCATAAACCTAGATTTTTTGATTACTTAGGGTAGGCATATTACCTATATTTCTTTGTGGAGCAGATAAAAGCACATCAAAAATATATACATTTGATTACTATAAAAATCAGAAGATGCTTGTACAGAAATTTTATGATGATGTAAATCAACCTATAACCTGATTATAAAGCTTATGCTCCTTTGAGGTTTGAGACATTAAGTGGATATCTTTTTTCTGTCCTTGTTTCAGGAATGGAACAAAGAGGCTGCAGCAAATGCCCAAAAGTGGGCAAACCAGTGCAATTACAGACACAGTAACCCAAAGGATCGAATGACAAGTATGTAAATTAGGAAATATTTGTTGAATAAATCAACAAGTAAAATAATAAACCATGTTATGATGTTGCATTAAGAAAAGTTTGTAAATAAATATTGCTTCTAATGCTACCTTTTTCAATATGGACTATCTACATGTAGAGATAACTCTGAGAAGCACCATCTGTGCTTACTGTTTTAAATAAATTTTACAAAAACTGTCTCACACAGTATCATGTTTGTACCTCTCAATCAGCTCAGGAGTAAAGCAGGTTACAGATCATCTCTTTCCCAATTACAGAGATTAGAAAACCAACAGCCTGGAAGAAAATGATGATTGGCAATTAATGTCATATATAGGAAATTTGGAATTAGAATTTCTGGCTTCTAAATCAGTACCCTTTTTAGTGACAATATGCAGCCTATTTGTGTTTTGAAACCTACTTAATTTTTTTCCTATAAAATATTTTAAATTTTGTCAAACTGTTCCTGAATTTTACGAAAAACATATTTAACATTAGCATTCACTTTTATTATTTTCTTTTGAATTTTTGATGACAGTAAGCCATGTCTTTTATATTTTCTGGATGTTTACAATGCATACTATATTAAACTAAAAAAATGACCTGCAAGACATAACCTATACATCAATAAATATAAAAACAATTAGATAAAATATCATATGGATGAGCTATCAGATAAAATACTTATTAAATTATCAAAAAAACATAGGTACCGGCAAGCCAAATTTACAACTGGTAAATAACTGGCTTGTTTTGAAAATAGGACTGCCACTGTTATCTATATTTTTGATATAAAACTACACTACATTTATGAAAGGGGGTAACTATGGTCACGAGAAGTTTGAAAGAAATGGTCTTGAAAATCCCAATCTATTGTTAAAATCTTAGCTTCTTTCTTTCCCTCTCAAAGGAGCTATACAAAGGTAGTTTATACTCTCTTTAAGTAGCATGTAGACATTCCTTGTTAAGCCATCCAAATATAAATATTAATTTCAGGGCTTGAAAAAGTGTTGAAGTATTTCTGGGCTGCAAGGCACTTTTTTCCTTATTTTTTGAGCAGAGTGTGGCCTGTGATGTTCTGATTTGCTAAGAGGAGGCCTGTAACCTGTGAAAATATTGTCTTTTATGGTGTCATTTGCTTCATGTTTAGGGCTCTTAAAGACTGAGCATAAGACTTTTTAAAAAATTCACACAAAATAATAATTCTAACCACTTATTCAGATTCCTATATATGAAAATCTCTGGTGAGTATGGGCTAGAGCAGGAGAGGAATTACTAAGTTGATCTCTGCCTTCAGCAAGCTCACATTACAAAGCTGAAAGCTCATAAGGCACACACACGTGAAGAATTCAATGTGTAAATAAATGAATCCAGGGAGAGCAGATATTAAAGAAAAAAGGCTTCTCCATCTACTCAAAGTTTTGCATGTTGAGACCAGCCTCAAGTATTGGGCAAATCTGGCTTCTATTCAGCTTATAGCTGATAAGGATCTGAGGCACCCTCCTTATGTATTAGTCAATATTCATTAACGATGGGTACTGGGGACTGTATTTAAAAAACAGGGATTCTGCTGTGTGTAGTGAGTGTGTGTGTGTGTGTGTGTGTGTGTGTGTGTGTATTTTGCCATTGCATGCTTTATTGCTTTCCTCATGAGTGGTCTGTTCCTTCTTAGGTCTAAAATGTGGTGAGAATCTCTACATGTCAAGTGCCCCCAGTTCATGGTCACAAGCAATTCAAAGCTGGTTTGATGAGTACAATGATTTTGACTTTGGTGTAGGGCCAAAGACTCCCAACGCAGTGGTTGGACATTATACACAGGTAAGGAGAAGAAATGAAAAACCATCTCCTTTATAAGTGCCCTAAAAAAAAAAAGGATTCTTCAAATTTTGACTGATTCCAAGTTGAATTTGGGGGAAATTTCAAGTGAATATAGAACAGTCTGGCATTTGGTGAGTATTTCAGCTGTGAGCTGTCATTTTCCAATAGACTGCAGGATCATGGTAGGGAAGCATAATCTTTGTCCAACAGTCTCAAAAAGGAATGTACATGGAAATGTAATATTTTAAAGTGTTTTAGTTTGATTCAATAATTTAACTAAATATAGCCATAAGGTATATGAAAACAAAATATGTCGGTAACATTCTTCTCCATTTTGTATTTCCTACTATTTGTTTTTTGGTATTTCCTTCTTCTGTAATGTGCTCTCATATCTTCACTTATTGGTTTATAGGTTGTTTGGTACTCTTCATACCTCGTTGGATGTGGAAGTGCCTACTGTCCCAATCAAAAAGTTCTAAAATACTACTATGTTTGCCAATATTGTCCTGCGTAAGTATATATTTTAGCGTTTATTGACAATAATGCTAAATACAATTTAACATTTAATAAAAAAACAAACTAAAAAGCATATTTCAGTAAAGGTGAAGGAGATTAATCTTTAGAAATGTTTTCTAAAGTTGAGACACATTCAACCAACTTCTCAGAAAGATAAAGTTTTCAGTTCCAGTTCCAAGTATTATTGAACAGGGAGCTGTCTTTCCTCATGCCTAAAATAATTTGTCTCCTCTCTCAATTGCCTTTTGCTATGCTCACGGTTACTTCATAAGTACATGTAGTGTGTAGTTATCTAAATATAATTTTATCAGTTCATGCTAAGTTTACACACGAGAAACTGGAAGCTTGATAATTAGTCCAGGGATAAAGTAAGGTAACAAACAAATAAGGAATGACCCATTTTATTAATATCAGTCCTTTCTGCTCAAATGCTCTTACTCCTGCTTATCAGAAAATTTCACATTATACATTAAGAAATGATTAGATCTTGGACCTCGAAGACTTTTAAGAGATCCCCAATATATTTCAAATATCCAAGAAAAGATAATGTCTTAAATTTTTGCTTCTTAGAATTTACCACAAAAAAAATTTCATGGAACCATCCATTAAGATCCTAATTTCTTAATTATCTTGGTTTTTCTGCAGAAAGTCCAGTTTTTTTTCTCAAGCAATATAGTTGACCTACTCACGAAAAAAAATCTGTGGATATATTGAAGATATATTCACAACATATCTATTAGCTTTAATTTCCTTTTAATATTTGAAGTTGTTCACCACTAGTGGGAGGGGTTTTCCCCAAACTCAGCTTTCTGCATGGCTTATTTTGAGGCTGTAGATATCCCAGGTGATGTAGGATTCCAGTTTGAGAAATATGACCTGTAAGGTCATTTTTCAGCAAAGAATTATCATTGTTAATACAGAAAATTGAAAGACCCTGGGAGACTGCCTCCAAATGCCTGGTCATTAGAGGAGAGCATCTGGAGTCAGCATCTGAAGTGAGAGTTGGAATTAGTAATGAGAGAAAGCAGGGAAAAGAGAACTTCCAGAACACTTTGATATCTATTTCACATTTTCTTAAGTGCTCACACACCTACAGCTATATTCTGTGAAGAAAGGCTGAGATTCAGCTACATAGCCTTGGACCGTTAGCCTACTTCGTGCAATTAAGACTTTGACTTTCTTGTATTTTCAGATGATAATTACCAATAGGAAAATAATCATCAATGATGTACAGGCTAGTCACTGTAAGATGAACACACAGAGGAGATTAGTATTAATTAAATCTTTTTTTCCCTAACATTCCCATTCTTGGCAAACATAAACATCTCATACACACCACCTTTAGACATTCCCAAACCTTCCCAAGCCTAATACCCTTTCACAAACATACAGCAAAAACCATGTGAAAATCACCACCCCACCTAGAAGCCAAAATTTACGCTGAAACTGTACTTACCCTACCTCATATTGTAGAACTTATGGTATTTTTTAATTTTTAATTATGTTACATTTAACATTAAATGTTATTTTTCATATTGCAACCTTCTGTGCTTCAGGATCTTTTCTTATCTCTCTAGGGGATATGTTTTACCCCTTGCCAGCACCTTGTGGTACATCATCTTAGCAATTTGACGAAGTCTGTTGGGAGATGAAGTGTGTTGCCACATTGAAATATACTCTAAAAACTTTAGACTTTAATTATCCTATTTCAGTTTCTCAGGTTGCAAGATTATGGTCAGGAAAGTGAATGAATGTGTGAATTATTCTCTTAATTTGCATTATTGTCTGAATATACTCTGAGATTATATTTTTAATTATTTGACATAATTAAAAACATTTAATAAATACTCATGTATATTTGGTGACTGATACTAACCTTGGAACATAAACTAAACATAAAAATGAAAAATATTTGACATTTTTATTTCAAATTTCAGTGGTAATTGGGCTAATAGACTATATGTCCCTTATGAAAAAGGAGCACCTTGTGCCAGTTGCCCAGATAACTGTGACGATGGACTATGCAGTAAGTTTGAAGTGATTAACTTGATAATAAAATAAAATGATCTGACATTTCTTCTAAGAATTGGGAAATCTGAAGACAACCACCTTAAGCAATGCCTTCATGCAAAGGACAAAAACGAAAAAAAAGTCTGTCTGGCTCTGTCGCCCAGGCTGGAGTGCAGTGGCGCCATCTCGGCTCACTGCAACCTCCGCTTGCAGGGATCAAGTGATTCTTGTGCCTCAGCCTACTGAGTAGCTGGGACTACAGGCACGTGCCACCACACCTGATTAATTTTTGTACTTTTTGTAGAGACAGGATTTTGCCATGTTGGCCACACTGGTCTCGAACTTCTGGCCATCAAGCGATCTGCCCACCTCAGCCACCCGAAGTGCTGGGATTACCGGTGTGAGCCATCACACCCAGACTTACAGAGTATTTTTAAGTGAAAATTTTACACTGTTCGGTATCTATGTATCATTTGCAATGTAAAATTTGGCCTGTTATCATATGTAACCTGTTGAAACACTTACCATCCATGTTACATATTGGCGTATATGAAAATGTGTCTGTGGAAATAACATATTGTAATTAAATAGGAAGTTTATTCTCATCAAAGTTTATATCATTATACAAAATACAGCATTATTTTAAAAAAGGAAAACAAATATACATCTAAGAGTATGAGACCATAGAATATGGCTCAATCCAGACAGGGACTCCAAATACTGCAATTCCTCATATGCTAATGAATTTATCATACTAACTTCCCCATTTTTGCCATAGTGTAGTTACAATCATCAAGTTTAGTATAATAATCACTTGCACTTCTGCTTGCTAATAATTTTGTATACATTTTTAAAGTCAAAATCAAATCTGTATGTAGTATTAGTTTGCAGAAGCCTCAAAAATATTTTAGCAAAAAGGAGTAAATAAATTTATATCTCATACAATTTCATTTTGTGCTTTTATAAATAAAAGTACAAAGGGATGATACTTTTGTTTAACTAGGATATGTTACTAAAATTATTACTGACAATGCAGTTGACCCATTCATTGAGATTTTTACCTTTCAAATGCATTCACCTGACTGAATTGTAACATTTTTTTTTCTGACTGAATTGTGTAGCTATAATTCAGAATACTGATAATACCAAAGCTATAAATCAACTAAAGAAGGAAAATCCAAATATTTCCAGCACTGCCAAATGCTGTTTTCTAAGAAGCTTGAAATTTATCTTATTAGTAATAATCAGCCAACTGAAAGATTTTAAACAGAAGAATGATAAGATCTGAACTGTGTTTTCTAAAGAGCTCCCGACAGTAGTAGGAAGAAGCAATTGGATGAAAGTCAGCTAGGAGACTGTTGGAAAAACACACACTCAAAAACAAATGGGTATCTTCACTGCATTAGGGCAAAATGAATGAAAAAATAGACAGGTATGAAAAATAGGAAGAAAATAGAACAGTCGGTTGTTACCTGGTATTGTTGAGTATTGATTACAAAAAAAAAAACAAAAAATAGAAACAAGTTCCAGTTGATTCCTGGCTCCTGGCTTGAATTGTTTAATAGTTGGGAGTGTCATTTCTCAGAAACTGGGTGAACGAAGTGAACAGTTGTTGGGAAATAATAAGGAAATGTCAAGCTTGTAGATAGGATGATGAATTTAGTTTGAGATTTATTGAGTTTGTGGCCACTGAAGGACATCCAAGTAGAAATGTCCAATAATCATAATGACATTCTCTCCACCTTTTACATTATACATTTACATCTTCCTATAATAATTACTTAGACCTGAGAGAAAGACTGGGGGCATTAGAGTCTAGAACAACTGTGTCCAATATAACTTTCTACAGTGATGAAGATGTTCAATATTCCTATAAAGTAGCCCTTAGACACATGGCTACTGAACACTTGATATAACTGGTGTTGTTGAGGAAACACCTGAAATTTTAATTTTATTTGATTTTATTTTTATTTAATTTTAATTAATTTAAGTTTAAACAACCGCATGACAAATATCTACCATTTTGGATGTTGCAGTTCTAGAGAAATTCATTTAATTTTACTCTGCTCACTTGTTGAGTGAGGAAAATATGTCAGTTCACCTTAGAAACATTTCCAAAAGCTTGAATTTAAAAAAGAATCAGCGTGTTTACCTAAGTGACCTTATGTGTCCCTCAAAATATAAAATGGCCATCTTAGTGTAATAATCTCAACTTGTTTGCTCACTTCCCTACTCTCCGTTCATATAGAATGTATTGTTTGTGTTGCTGTTATGAAAGAAAATGATAATGAAGTGACTAATTTCTTTGTTTTTATTCCAGCCAATGGTTGCAAGTACGAAGATCTCTATAGTAACTGTAAAAGTTTGAAGCTCACATTAACCTGTAAACATCAATTGGTCAGGGACAGTTGCAAGGCCTCCTGCAATTGTTCAAACAGCATTTATTAAATATGCATTACACACCGAGTAGGGCTATGTAGACAGGAGTCAGATTATCTACTTAGATTTGGCATCTACTTGGATTTAACGTATACTAGCTGAGAAATTGTAGGCATGTTTGATACACATTTGATTTCAAATGTTTTTCTTCTGGATCTGCTTTTTATTTTACAAAAATCTTTTTCATACAAATGGTTAAAAAGAAACAAAATCTATAACAACAACTTTGGATTTTTATATATAAACTTTGTGATTTAAATTTACTGAATTTAATTAGGGTGAAAATTTTGAAAGTTGTATTCTCATATGACTAAGTTCACTAAAACCCTGGATTGAAAGTGAAAATTATGTTCCTAGAACAAAATGTACAAAAAGAACAATATAATTTTCACATGAACCCTTGGCTGTAGTTGCCTTTCCTAGCTCCACTCTAAGGCTAAGCATCTTCAAAGACGTGTTCCCATATGCTGTCTTAATTCTTTTCACTCATTCACCCTTCTTCCCAATCATCTGGCTGGCATCCTCACAATTGAGTTGAAGCTGTTCCTCCTAAAACAATCCTGACTTTTATTTTGCCAAAATCAATACAATCCTTTGAATTTTTTATCTGCGTAAATTTTACAGTAGAATATGATCAAACCTTCATTTTTAAACCTCTCTTCTCTTTGACAAAACTTCCTTAAAAAAGAATACAAGATAATATAGGTAAATACCTTCCACTCAAGGAGGTAGAACTCAGTCCTCTCCCTTGTGAGTCTTCACTAAAATCAGTGACTCACTTCCAAAGAATGGAGTATGGAAAGGGAAACATAGTAACTTTACAGGGGAGAAAAATGACAAATGCCGTCTTCACCAAGTGATCAAAATTAACGTCACCAGTGATAAGTCATGCAGATTTGTTCTAGATAATCTTTCTAAAAATTCATAATCCCAATCTAATTATGAGCTAAAACATCCAGCAAACTCAAGTTGAAGGACATTCTACAAAATATCCCTGGGGTATTTTAGAGTATTCCTCAAAACTGTAAAAATCATGGAAAATAAAGGAATCCTGAGAAACAATCACAGACCACATGAGACTAAGGAGACATGTGAGCCAAATGCAATGTGCTTCTTGGATCAGATCCTGGAACAGAAAAAGATCAGTAATGAAAAAACTGATGAAGTCTGAATAGAATCTGGAGTATTTTTAACAGTAGTGTTGATTTCTTAATCTTGACAAATATAGCAGGGTAATGTAAGATGATAACATTAGAGAAACTGAAACTGGGTGAGGGCTATCTAGGAATTCTCTGTACTATCTTACCAAATTTTCGATAAGTCTAAGAAAGCAATGCAAAATAAAAAGTATCTTGAAAAAAAATACAAGAATTTTTTTTCTTGACTCCATGATGCATCAAAGCTTTTCTTCAGATTATCTAGTTATTCTTTCCTAGACTTTTAACCTTCAGCTCCTTTATCCCCGTGCTATATGTTTGATTTTGTCCTTTCAGGTAATATCAATGATCGGGTTGTCATATCAGATCGACATGCTTATCCAGTATCAAACTTCAGTAAAAATTTCAAGGATCTAAGTAATCATGAGGCAAAGGAAAACAGGAAGGTGCAAGACCACCAATGCAGCCCCTAGATGCTATTTTTGGCTGCATCTCTTAATCTCTCAAGCAATAAATTTCCTAATTAGTCTCCATTCAAAACCTTTCAATAGGTTTCAGAAGTAATTAGTATAATATTCACGATCTTAAACTGATCTGCAAGAAGCTGAATAATGTTTTTTATATTTCCCTCTCCAATCTCACTTCATTCCACCCTCCCTCATTTCCTCTGCTTCAGTAGGATGAGCCCGTTAAATTATCTCAAATTCCTCAAGATTATTTTTACCTTATGGTGTTTGTGTTTGCTATTGCTCTGTTTGGAAGAGTGATCACTGTATTATTTGCTAGAATTGCTACTTCACATTAAACATTATTTCATCAACAGATTCTTTTGAGCACATAATCTAGGGAAGCTCCCCCCATTTTTTCTCAGAGCTCCCTATATTTCTTCTTATAGTAATCATCACAGTGTGTAATAATTCATTCCTGTGCTCAAAAAATATTTATTGAAGACACTTATGTGTTGAGTATTCAATTAGGCACTTTGAAATAGAACAATTAGCAAGACAGACCAAATTCCAAATTTCATGAAGTTCACACTCTAGCAGAGGAAAGAGAAAGAAAACTCTCTTGCAAATAAATACTTAATACAATGTCAGGAAATGACAAATGCTATGAACTAAACTTGGGAAGAGGATAGAGCATAATGAGGATAGGCTGAGAGAGAGAAATGTTAATTTAAATAAGATTATCAGGTAAATCATCTCTAAAGTGCTAAATGCTATTTGGAGCTTTGAATTTATCCTTTTAGTAATGAACAACCAATTGTAAGATTTTAAACAGAAGAGTGACAAAATCTGAACCGTGTTTTATGGAACAAGAGCACAATACAAGTGAGAGAACCACCAATAGATAATTTGATGGAGAAGACTTTCAGGCAAGAATAGTGAGTAAAATGTTACTGAGGTAGGAATAAACTTGGCATATTTTATTAAAGGCAAGAAGTCCATAATAGCTGGAGTAGAGGGAGCATGGTAAAGAAAATATTAAAAAGAGGTAAGAAACTTAGGCAGGAATCTCATTATATGGTGCCCTCTAGGGTAGGTAAAGAATTGGGATATTATTATAATTAAGGCAGCAAATCATCAGAGTATATTAAAGAGTGATATTATTAGATCTAATATTGTGAGAGGACAAGAATGGAAGCAAGACATCAGTTAAGATGCTATTACCAGCCGGGCACAGTGGCTCACGCCTGTAATCCCTGCACTTTGAGAAGCCCAGGCGGGCGGATCACGAGGTCGGGAGATCAAGACCATCCTGACTAACATGGCGAAACCCCGTCTCTACTAAAAATACAAAAAAATTAGCCGGGCGTGGTGGCGGGCAACTGTAGTCCCAGCTACTCGGGAGGCTGAGGCAGGAGAATGGCGTGAATCCGGGAGGCAGAGATTGCAGTGAGCTTAGATAGCGCCACTGCACTCCAGCCTGGGCGACAGAGCAAGACTCTGTCTCAAAAAAAAAAAAAAGAGGCTATTCCCTAGAAAAGAAATTAAGTTAAATTGTACTAAATTATAAATATATGTGTGTATGTGTATATATGTATATTATATGTCATACTAATAAAATAAAGATATAATATGATCATCTCAAAAAATGCAAATCAATGCACTTAACAAGATTTAACAGCATTTAATGAAAACAATTTTCAGAAAACTATGAATAGAAAGTAACTTTCTTATTCTAATACAGAGCATCTGCAAAATCAATCCCTGAGCTAACCTTATACTTAATAGTGAATGAGTGAATGTTTTTTTCCTTTTTTTCTTTTTTTTTTATTATACTTTAAGTTTTAGGGTACATGTGCACAATGTGCAGGTTTGTTACATATGTATACATGTGCCGTGTTGGTGTGCTGCACCAATTAACTCATCATTTAGCATTAGGTATATCTCCTAATGCTATCCCTCCCCAAGCCCCCCACCCCATGACAGGCCCTGGTGTGTGATGTTCCCCTTCCTGTGTCCATGTGTTCTCATTGTTCAATTCCCACCTGTGAGTGAGAATATGCGGTGTTTGGTTTTTTGTCCTTGCGATAGTTTGCTGAGAATGATGGTTTCCAGCTTCATCCATGTCCCTACAAAGGACATGAACTCATCCTTTTTTATGGCTGCATAGTATTCCATGGTGTATATATGCCACATTTTCTTAATCCAGTCTATCATTGTTGGGCATTTGGATTGGTTCCAAGTCTTTGCTATTGTGAATAGTGCCGCAATAAACATATGTGTGCATGTGTCTTTATAGCAGCATGATTTATAATCCTTTGGGTATATACCCAATAATGGGATGGCTGGGTCAAATGGTAATTCTAGTTCTAGATCCCTGAGGAATCGCCACACTGACTTCCACAATGGTTGAACTAGTTTACAGTCCCACCAACAGTGTAAAAGTGTTCCTATTTCTCCACATCCTCTCCAGCACCTGTTGTTTCCTGACTTTTTAATGATCGCCATTCTAACTGGTGTGAGATGGTATCTCATTGTGGTTTTGATTTGCATTTCTCTGATGGCCAGTGATGATGAGCATTTTTTCATGTGTCTTTTGGCTGCATAAATGTCTTCTTTTGAGAAGTGTCTGTTCATATCCTTTGCCCACTTTTTGATGGGGTTGTTTGTTTTTTTCTTGTAAATTTGAGTTCATTGTAGATTCTGGATATTAGCCCTTTGTCAGATGAGTAGATTCCAAAAATTTTCTCCCATTCTGTAGGTTGCCTGTTCACTCTGATGGTAGTTTCTTTTGCTGTGCAGAAGCTCTTTAGTTTAATTAGATCCCATTTGTCAATTTTGGCTTTTGTTGCCATTGGTTTTGGTGTTTTAGACATGAAGTCCTTGCCCATGCCCATGTCCTGAATGGTATTGCCTAGGTTTTCTTCTAGGGTTTTTATGGTTTTAGGTCTATCGTTTAAGTCTTTAATGTTTTTTTCTTTTTATTACTTATCATTGAAATGATGATTGCATCATTTTTTATCTGGAATCCATAATCAGGAATAAGGCAAATATGTTAGTTTGTACCACTTTTGTTCTGTAAACCAAAAAGTATCTGAAACAAGTGTCAAATTGATTATTTAGAAAGTTTATTTTACCAAGGTTAAGGATGCGCCTGTGACAGAGCCTCAGGAGGTCCTGATGACATATGCCCAAAGTGGTAGGGCTACAGCTTGCTTTTATACATTGTAGGGAGATATAATACATCAATCAATACATGTAAGATTTACATTGGTTCAATCTGGAAGGGCAGGACAACTCGAAGCAGGAGGGCTTCCAGGTCATATGTAGATTTTAACATATTTTGAATGGCAATTAGTTGAAAGACTTATTATCAGTAGAAAGCAATGTCTGGGTTACATTAGGGTGTCGTGGGGACCTAGGTTTATCATACAGATGAAGCCTCCAAGTAGCAGGCTTTGGAGAGAATAGACTGTAAATGTTTCTTACCAGGCTTAAGGCCTGTGTTGATGTTAATGCTAGAGAGGTATAATGAGGCATGTCCGACCCCCACTTCCCACCATGGCCTGATACAGTCATTCAGGTAAAACTTCAGGGTGCCCTAGCCAAGGAGAGAGTCCATTCAGATGATTATAGAGAACCTTTGAATTTTACTACTGGTTTACAGTTCACTATTTAAATTGTAGCCAATGCAATAAGTAAAGGAAAAAAATTAAAGGTATAGAGATTAAAAAGGCAGAAACTGCCTTAATTTGAAAATTAAAATGATCTTGTAGAAAATCTGAAGGAATCAACAAAAAAGCTACTAGAACTAGTAA
The DNA here is from genome assembly GCF_029289425.2 of Pan paniscus. Lineage (NCBI taxonomy): Eukaryota > Metazoa > Chordata > Mammalia > Primates > Hominidae > Pan > Pan paniscus. Next base: position 64,207,550 of record NC_073254.2, on the reverse strand, counting down.
GTTTAGCAAGGTCACATGATTAAAAGGAGGGAGGGTATCTTACTGATAGAGGAACAGAACAAGAATTACAGTGGAATTCTCATTAGAAACCATGCAAGCCATGCAAGCAAAAGAAAAAAACAAGATAATGATAAAGAGGATCACAGTTTTTACTGCTGTATGCCAGGGGAGGTGGCAACAAATATAGATCGGAACTGATTTAGAGATTTGTGACACAGAACATGGCAGGACTCTGTGTCTTTAACTCTCTTATTCTATATCAAGAGCCAAACTTCACTCATCACTTTTGTTGATAAGATCTACAAAGATGGTATTGTACAGCTGAAACTAAACATGAGAAAATAATGATTTCAAAGAAGCCTTGTGCTACATACGTGGGCATTATCTCCATAAGAGCCTTCTGATGCAAATAGCTTTCAATGCACAGAAAACAATATTCATCAAAATAAGAGTATATATCTTTCCACATGCATAAAATATATCTGGTATTGTTCTAGCAGTGAATCCATACAGGTCTGCAGCAACCTCAATTCTTGCCTCCTCAGAAGAAATAATTTGACCAATGGAGCATAAGGCAGAAAGAGAGAACAAGGCAAGTTTTAGAGCGGGAATGAAAGTTTATTCAAAATCTTTAAAGCAGGAATGAAAGTAAGTAAAGTACACTTGGAAGAAGGCCAAGCAGGCAACTTGAGAGATCAAGTGCATGGTTTTGTCAGAAGTGTGTGAACCAGAGCAACTCCATCTTAAATAGGGGCTATGTCAAATGAGGCTGAGACCTACTGGGCTGCATTCCCAGATGGTTAAGGCATTCTAAGTCACAGGATGATATAGGAGGTTGGCACAAGATACAGGTCATAAAGATCTTGCTCATAAAACAGGTTGCAGTAAAGAAGTCAGCTAAAAGCCACCAAAACCAAGACGGTGACAAGAGTGACCTCTGGTTGTCCTCACTGCTACACTCCCACCAGAGCCATGACAGTTTACAAATGCCATGGCAACATCAGGAAGTTACCCTATATGGTCTAAAAAGAGGAGGCATGAATAATCGACCCTTTGGTTAGCACATAATCAAGAAATGACCATAAAACAGGCAACCAGCAGTCCTCATGGCTGCTCTGCCTATGGAGTAGCCGTTCTTTATTCCTTTACTTTCCTAATAAACTTGCTTTCACTTACTCTGTAGACTCACCCTGAATTCTTTCTTCTCTGAGATCCAAGAACCCTCTTGTGTTCTGGATCAGGACCCCTTTCCTGTAACATCTTTCCAGTGACCATGAAGAGATAATACTGAGGAGACTCCCAACCCAAAGGAAATAGACTGCAGCATTGATTGGCTGACTTTAGGTAAGTGGGGCACATATACCTGGGTAAAGAATGGGATTTCGTTAGAGGCCCACTTAGGGGAGTTAGAGTCTCTCCTAAGACAGAGTAGGTTAAAAGGCTCCTCTTAATAAAAGTAAGGATGCTTGACTGAACTTGGGTTCAAGGCCCAACTTAGGAAGGTTAGAGTCCTTCCTAAGATGTAAGCGGTTAGAGGCCACTGTCAGTAAACTCCCTTTTGGCTAAAAACAGGTTTGCCACTAGGAATGTTAACCACTATTCTCTTTGTATTAATCTGCCTTGCACTTTTTGGTGACAGCTGTGGGTGACAGAATTAGGCATGTAAAGGATCATGGGACATGGGGAACTTTTTCCTCCATAAAAGAGGAAACTTGATTGCCAAAGGGAGTACTGGAAAAGATCCCTTCTCGACTGACAAGCAGCTGCCTGAACTTTTGATTCAGTGCCAGCTGCAATGGGTGGGTCTTTCTCTGGCCTCTCTGAGCACCTCACTTCCTGCATTCTGCTGGAAGCAATGCTTTTCTCCCTTCCCCTTACTTTCTCTCTCTGTGCAAACCTGTTGAATGAATGGTAAAAATCAGTGTTTATTTTCTCTTTAAAGTTTTGATTAATGGGAAAAAGGATTTGTGAGGCTAGTCTTAAACTATAATAAATATGGTCTGCTTTGTGTGTCTTTTTGTGTTGTTCTGTCATAAAAGAGTGGTACCTTAGGATAGAATGTGGGCTTAGTACTCCCATAAGCCCACTGTTCAAGATGACCCAGCAAACTGGTCAGTTACAAACTTTGCTGCAAGTCCCTGAAAAAAAAAAACAAAAACCTGAGTGAGGTTTCTATCTTGTCTTGTATGTCCTTGGGAATGTCACCTTGTAACCATGTGGCAGTACTTTCTCTTGGTCTCCACCATCACAATGGCAGCCCAGGTTCAGGGTTCAATTCCCAGCTTAGGGAATGAGTCCTTTATCTTATTCTGTCTATGTATTTATGTATGTTGTGTGTGTAATATAAAAGAGCTTTAATTAATTGGTTTAATATAAGAGCTCAAATAGAATATTTTGTCAGAAAAGTAAAAAGTGTAATATCTTTTATTTAGTTCATGTGACTTAAGTAATCTTTGGGAAATAAAGACAGTTTTAAACATTATTGGTAAAATAAAAATATCTTCAAAATGTAAACATTTGGTCTAAATTATACAGGTTAGATATTAGGTTTGCTTTAAGGTCATAAACTGCTTCTTCAACTTTCAAAAATTGTTTAATTTATTTTGGAGCATTAGATTCTATATAAAGCCTGGGGACATGCGGTCGGGCGCAGGGGCTCATGCCTGTAATCCCAGAATTTTGGGAGGCTGAGGCAGGTGGATCATGACATCAGGAGATCAAGACCATTCTGGCTAACACGATGAAACCCCATCTCTAACAAAAATACAAAAAATCAGCTGGCCATAGCGGCATGTGCTTGTACTCCCTCTACTCAGGAGGCTGAGGCAGGAGAATTGCTTGAACCCGGGAGATGGAGGTTGCAGTGAGCCAAGATCACACCACTGCACCCCCGTCTGGGTGACAGAGAGAGACTCCATCTCAAAAAAAAAAAACAAAAAAACAAAAAGCCTGGGCACATGTTAAATTAGCCATGTCCCCTATCTATGTAAACAAGGTTATAAAGAAAAAAGATTTTATATAAGAAAATATCTTGTATGGTAAATTCTTGTCTAAAGTGAAATAACTGGTTGTTTAAAAAGAGGGATGTTTAGGACAAGTCAGAAAGCCCAAGCACTTCATAGATGGTCTGGTTAAGTCATGAAAGAATTTATAAAATAGAATTTATGAAAGAAAGGTGCAATTTAAAGGTGACTAGGCCTCTTAAATGCTTCATAAAATGCCACTATGACTCTTAACTGTACAACTTGCCTACTTTACAGCTAGGTAAAACCTGAGACATGTGGAGTTAGACATTGGAAAAAGTCAGAACTTATCTGCACTTCTATCTGGATCCTAGGCTCTACACTTAGTAAACAATTAAAATCCTAACTTACCAAGGTTTTCACCAAAAGTAAACATTGATAAGAGTTAACATTATAACATGTAATTGAGACTACTGAAGAAAAAGTTTTACATGCAAGGTGTACAAAGAAAGTAAAATGTGTTTTCAGTTTAAAATAAATTATAAGAAGTCATGGGAATGTGACTTGTTTTTTGCCTAAAGGGTAAAGGATTGTTTGAGTTCAGATGAAGCTGAAGCTTTAAGCAAGTTGTGAAAGGTTTGTGAAAAATTAATTGTAAAAGAAATTCTGGGTGTGAACATATTGACTAAAGTTAAAGCAGTATTATTTCAGTTTTTCTAAAAATTAAACATTGGAATAAAAGCACAACAGGTTTTTCTGAGAGCACTGATCTACCATTTAACAAAAATTTATAAAGAGTTATAAAAGATTTAAGAGAATATTACCTTATGGTCAGACATTAAAATTGGATAGATTTGTCTATAAGGTTTTATTAAAAATTGGATTTAACATTAATAGTACACTAATGCAGAAGTGAAATTTTGTTTATTTGATATAAAAGTCATACAGGAAGCATTGTCAAATATAAAATGGTGTTTGGCCCTCTTTGGGCTGTATTTGTATTAGTATCTTACTGGTATGTGTTCCAAAATTATAAAAATCTCCTATGATTTTGATATGACTTAGTGTATATTATTAATAATTGTTACATAAAATCATTGTATACCACAAAGGTAACCAAATTTCTTTGTCAATCATGTTTTTGACTGTGGCTGCCCTAAAACATTTTGTCATCCACAGACAATTATTGCCTTGTTTTAACCCTCTTAAAAAGGTGGTTTTATGATCAACTATAGGACTTTCACAGGTGCTAAATGCAGGTTTCCTGATATCTTTGGAAATTGTGACATTAGAATAGAGGAAAAAGCTTTCAGGACTCTGATGAAGAGCTGAAATATTTATGACTATTTTTCAGAACAGGAGTTAACTGCATGGACTAAACTAAAAAAATAATCTTTTTGACTGTGCTTAAAATGTTGCTAATCCTTTGTTTTGTTTTTCAGAGTCTAGAAAATTTTATTTTAAGCTATTTACAGCTTTTAACAATTAGGTAAAGTATTCTTCTATAAACAAAATCAGGAGCACATTTGTTTCTCTCTACTGATTTATCCAGAATTTGAAAATGGTTTGTGGGTATTCTTAATTTATGGCAATGTAGTTATTTGCATAAGTGCAATAAGAATTGGTTTTCTTTTGCAACAGGACACAATTGGAGAAATTGTTTATTTTATTAAAGCTTTGACTGGAAGGCTGTGCTTTCCTTTAAGGAATCAAACTTGACTAGTAAAGCCAATAAAGGCCCCTTCAGAAAACTGGCCTCATACCTTGTCTACACAGTCCCTCTACAGGGTTCTTCACCTTTGGTAAGTAAAGAATGTCACTTTCTGACAGGCCTAAATGCCCCAAATTTTCCTGAAACATCAAGAGTAGAGGAATTTAGCCAACTGTTAGGTATTTGAGGGTAAAAAACCCATGACTGGGCTTGGCTTTAAAAAAACCTTATCTGAGATTCCTTTTATGAAACAGAGTTCCATCAAAGCCAATTTTTAAAAAGCTTACATGAAAAATAATTATTCTTGCTACACTTTATACACAGAATCCAGCCAAGCATAATAAAGCAAGTCAGTTTTACCATTATTTGTCCTTTGTAAAAATGGGAAACTGGAAAGAGAATTATGTTTCAAGAACTATGGTGTACTTGCTATTAGATTCTAGTCTCATCAGTTGTTTTGAGTTTTTTTCTGCAATTTAGACTAACCCTGCTTATTCCTGTGAACCAACCAGCAATCTCTGGCTGCTGCTCAGAAGAAAATGAAGGAATGGGTAATGTAAAAATATGAATCAATATTCCAATTCTGGGCACACTGGAATCAGCTAGTGACCCCACATCAGCTTGGTTTCAATAGTTGTCCAATTCATGGAAAGCCTTCTAATTTAGTTAACTTAGGACAATTTTGCTTATTCTGCTTTACTGTTTTAAAATATCTTGCTGTTGTGCTCTTTGTGTAGGAATAGAGGATAAACTTACTCAACTTTTTAAAAAAATCTTCCAGATATCACCTTTTCTTGGAACTTAAGAGTTATGAATGGCCTTCATCATACTAATGCATTCTGACTGAACTCCTCTGTACCCTGAACAAAAGAGACCCTAATAGTTACACAGAAATATCATTGCCCCATTCAGCCTGAAGAAGTTAAAGAAGATGAATCTTCATCCTTCTGCAACTGTTAGGATTAAGGGTTCTCTTATAAAAGGGAGAGGAGAAATGTCAGAGGAATGTGAACCGGAGAAACTCCATCTTAAATAGGGGCTGGGTAAAATGAGGCTGAGACCTACTGGGCTGCATTCCCAGAGAGTTAAGGCATTCTAAGTAAAAGGATAAGATAGGAGTTTGGTACAAAATACAGGTCATAAAGACCTTTCTTGTAAAACAGTTTGCAGTAAACAAGTCAGCTAAAACCTACCAAAACCAAGATGGCAACAAGAGTGACTGCTGGTCGTCCTCACTGCTACACTTCCACAAGGGCTGTGACAGTTTACAAATGCCATGACAATGTCACGAAGTTACCCTATATGGTCTACAAAGGGGAGACATGAAAAATCCACCCTTTGTTTCGTATATAATCAGAATAACCATAAAAATTGGCAACCAGCAGCCCTTGGGGCTGCTCTGCCTATGGAGTAGCCATTCTTTCCTCTAACAATTTGACCTTTTGACTTGGGGTTTTATATGTTGGCATACTTCCAGGGTCTTGCATTACTCTTCCCTTGGATTAGGCCATCTGCATGTGCAGTAGCCTGCTAGCACTTGGGAGCAGCCTCATGCACAGTGTGTTTAATGGAATGGTACACATGCTCACTTGAGAAATTTTTTCTGTACCAATACAGTGTTTCTAGAAGAAGTGTTTCCACTTGATTTACTTCTAGAAAGTCCTTTCATTCTCTGCCTCTAGGCCCTATTCTCCTGCCTCAATTCCCCCCTGAAAGAGGTGATCTCCATAAGTCTTTATGGGAGGCGGAACAACCGATGGTCTTTCTTCTGTAAATGCTTTATGGCTGGTGTGGGGATCACAGACCTCTTGCCTTGCTCTCTCTAGTGAAGGAAGGGTAGCTCCTTGATGGCCAGGGGAGGCATCTTCACCTGGAACTGGCTGGAACCCTTGTCACATGATCATCTAAAGCTTAATGGTCTCTAGGTGAGAGGAAATGAATTGGGTTAAAGATTTAATGGGAATTTTAGGGGGTGGATACCTATTCTTTCAGCAATGTTTGTTATGGAAATTTGCAGAAGAAAAACAAAACCTGGTCTTTTCTAGGATCTATGTGTTTCCTTAATGTCTTAGCACAAGCAACTCTGTTTTGGTTTGGTTTGGTCTTTTGGGGCCTAGTGCATGAACTCAGTCCAAAACAATTGCCTCCTATGCTTTTGCCTAAAAAGAAAATTCCCCCCTTTTTGATCAGGTTCTCACTTAGGTGAGAGTGTGACCAAAACTTAGGGCTTTAGCACCACTCTCAGTTACCATTATTTCGGGTTTCTGGTCTCACCACGTCATTCATAGGTTATGGTGTCCTCATGGTCACACATTTCGTTCAGCTCTTGTCATTCTAGTTGAAGAGAGACCATTTGACATTCTAGCAATGGCTGCATGCAAGCATTTAAAACCTTTGAGAGAATACAGTGTACCAGGGAAACTATTATTATGACTATCGGGAGGATAATACCAAGAGTTTGGAGTATGCTCTTTACCCAGGTTACCCATAAAACAAACCACCTAAAATTAAATAGATCAAAAAATGAGCTAAAGAGTCTACTTACTTAACTAAGCAATCTCTTCATTTATCCTCTACAGCTAAACCTCTATAGTCTTCATCTGATATATTTCTCCATAGGCCACAAGTGCCAGCAGCTGCACAGATACTTCTCTGTTCAGCCAATTCTATCATAATTTTCACAAGAGAATTTAAAGTCTGGTATTTAACTATATCCTGTACAGTAGAATCTGCTATAGAGCCTACTATGAGGAATGCATTTCTAATCATTGCTTCTTTTACTCCAAACCATAGAAAAAGGAACTAACAAATGATGCCCTTCTAGAAAAGCAAAGGACTCCTGGCAATGTTCTTAGAAGTACCTGTACTATTCCTCTCAGTAATGGAGATCTACTTTCCATGTGCTCTCCAACACATTCAGGCACCAAACTTACAAGTCTTCTATTCTGGATTTGCCCTTCATACAAAATCTATCAACACTTTTTACAAATCTCTTCATATTCCACCCTTTTGTCCTATTTCTACTACTACAAAATTAATCTGGGGAATTGTCACCACACTTATTTTTGCTGCCATCAATTTGTCAGATCTATAAATCACCCCATGCAGTGAGATCAGGTGGCTTTTATGAAACATTCTTTTGATCAAAGAATTTCCCAACCCTCCAAAATGTCAATGAAATTACTTTCCTATGTTATACATAGAAGCAAATCTCCTTAGACTTCTATACAAAGTTTCCCCAACCTTTTCAACAGTCTTTCTGTCTTGAATATGCCTTGTGATATAATGATTTATCTGCTTTTGTTCTTCAACTCTTTCTCCCTTCAAATCAAGCCATACACATTATTCAATAACAGTTCAAATGTCAAAACTTTCCTAGGTTTTACCCAGATCATATCAACTCACAGAACTCTCAATTACTGTATATATTTTTGGTCACCCTACTTAGCATTAAACTACGCTACCTAATAGTATTCTTTACTTATTCATATACATACTCCTTTCTCTCATAGTACTATGAGTCTTAGAAGAAAGAGATTTTATGTCCTTTTTTCTGTATTTTCTAAGAATCTATGTCGGGTCAATATTTACTCACTTAACAAATATTTACAAACTACCACCTATATTTGGTATTGTGTTAGTTTTGGAGATACAGCAATAATCAAGACAGACATAGCCAATTTCTGAAATTCAGGTTCACCAACAATATCTGGCACCACAGCGCTCAAGTTGCTCTCATTCCGATATCATCAATGTGAATATGGGAACAAGTAATAATTACAGGAATGACTCTTCTCCAAAAATGAAAAATAAGATATTCATAGTAAATGATAGACTATTATAGTGCTGAGAATGAATTGTTTGGCACTAGAAAGAAAGAACAAATAGGTAGGCAGAGATTTTGTGCATATAGGTATTTGAAATGTCCAATTAATAACTTAAGCAAGATATGGTGAAAACATGAATATAGAAGTGAGAGACAGATTGAGGACTAGATTTCATAAATATTTAGAAGGCAAACTGTCAGTAATGAATTTTGATATTGGATGTAGATATAAGCGTTAAGCAGTCTAAATTCCAAAATTTTTAGTCAGTGCTGCATGAACTGAAATAAGCAGCAAAAGAAAACTAAAACAATGTCTGTGTGCTGATCCCTTGAAATTACCTTGTAACACTGCCAAAGGAAAATGGCACTGAGCACCAAGTTTGTTACAGTTTCAGTTGTGCCCAAGTGAGTCTCCAGAGTTGGTGAAATCTCAAGCCTCTTGTTGCATGGCTTACAGAGAACCAAGGTATGATGGATATTAATCCTTGGTTTGACATCTTTTGACCCATGTCTCTTCCTCTAGGTCATAAGCGAATTCACTCCTTTTCACTTTGAAAACAACTGTGAATAGAAGAAAATGCATCTATTACTCATCCGCCTTCTGAGAGAGGCAACATGTCTTTAACCCATGCTTGATACGTATGCTAAACTTGCAGCCAGTAGCCTTGGGTCAGGAATTCTGCGTATTTTCATAAGAGTTGTTCCTGTTACTCTTCGTGAATTTTCTCACCATAAAACTGTTGCCAACGGGGGAAGAGGGGCAAGAACATGAAGTGTTTATGAGAGAGCCTGAAACTGACAACCTGTGTAACTGGAGTGCGTCGTTGGCATGACACTGGCAGCGCACTGCAAACTTAAGCACCTGTGGACTCCTAATTAGCTCTTTAAATTGAACTACATTAATTCAGGCATTCTTGTTTGAATGCGAACGCCTCCTTTTTCAAGCCACCCCCTGGGCAACCCGAATCCTTATATGACCTCCCTCCTCCTCCTAGTACGGCGCAGGTATGCGAACAGACATTTTCTTTCCTCATCAACTGGTGGTAATGAGAAAAAGAGAACTCTGCTTTTCACAAGGGAAAACGTGCAAGATTTTCTCCGTAGTAGGGGCGGGGAGGCGATGGGAGGAGAGCAGCTCACGTAGGCATATAGCGGCGATGAAAGCATAAAGCCCAGTGACGTCGCCCACACGTGGCGCCTGGCAAGTGCACAATCGCGGTGAGAGGGGCGCGCCGCAGCCGGCAACGCTCCGGCCCAACTGCAGGAAGGTCTGTGCTCTGGAGCCAGGGTAAATGTAAGACCCGGATTGGAGACTAGAAATGGCTAGGGACGGGGAGGTGGGGTGAAGCACAGGGGAGAGAACCATCGTTGAGGTGAGGGGGCTTCTGATCCTCCTTCGCTCCTCTTCCGGCATCTGGAGGGCACATAGCTAATGCCGGGCAGACTGAGAGTTCAATTTTGTTGCTTAGCACCGACCTACCGTAACTTTCAACATGCTTCTCTATGTTTAGTCTATTGAAACTCTTTACCTACCTTCAAAGAGAAATCATTCTAAGTACATAAGACCCACTGAATCATAGTAGAAGCCTGAAGTCATTTCTCAATCTGCTTTTTACGAAGTCAAATTAAGACTCTTAGTTTCTAATTGATGTTTTGAATGTACAGTTATTAGAAACTGTAATAACAATTAGAGTTGGGGTCATTGACTCTGCTGGACTTTATATCATCTATTGGCTTCCAGAATTAAAAAAAAAAAAATGAAGAGACAAAGCTGTTACCCCCAAATCCACGTAGTTAATACTTACCATGTGGGACACTGCTTATGGAAATGATCTTTTAAAGAATGGGTTGAAGTCCTAGATAAGGGGTTGGGAGTCTTGAAAACAGGTTGCAATTTTCCAAGCAAGTTAGCCAACTAGTAGTTACTGAACTTCAAGAAGTCCACTTTTTTGTTAGTGTTTGAAGGAAATATCAGGACGTTGAAATACAATCTGACCTCAGAAGGACAATATGGTCTTAACGCTGAAATCAAATAAATACAGTAAATTATTAGAAACAATACTAAACAATTGAGTCAAAATTTAAGTTTGTGACAAAGATTATAGATACCATCTATAAGGGTATTCTTCACATCTTTATTTTAAATATTTTGTTTCCTTGTTCTAGGGTTATAAAATTATACACCATGGCCCTCCTAAAGACACTCTAGGAAAACCATGTCATCCTGATCTTAAAACACCTGCAAGAAAGAGCACAGTACTTCACCATTAGTAAGTAGCAAAGAAAAAAAAAATGGTAGCCAACTTTTCAACTATATATCAATATGGGTTTAAAGGAATAAAATGTAATATATGGAATAGAAAAAAATATTTTTCCTTGAATATACTTTCACCAACAGTGACATTGCTTTCATTGACTCAATGAAGATGATTATAGGTTAGATGGTTGAGGTCATGAGAGAGAAGAGCAGCAAAGAGGAGAGTATGGCATCATGGCCTATTATAGAATTCTGGCTCATCAGATGCATACACTGGGTGATTGAGCTATACAAAACTCTTCAGGCTCCTGTGTATGGCTTTCAATGAGCTGATGAGGATACAACAGCCCAGATGTTAGAGCATTTTCCTAAAGTTAGCCAGAAGGTCTCTAATAGAACCAGGCCTTGAACATGTGAATCTCGAATTAGATTATACTGATTATATTTTCCTATAACACCTGGAAGGAAACACATGTCTCTTAAACACTTAGTAATTAGCAATTCAATCAAACAGCATATGTTTACAGAAAGCTCTTATGAGCTCAACAAACTAGCAGGCATTGCAAAAGATAATAAAAACATGAATAATTTCTGTTTATTTGTATTATGTGCATAATGTGTTTATTGTATTAGAGGTGTTACATACATTGTCCCTTCCAGTCTTCAAAGCAAAAACCTGTGATATAAAAATCTACATTTTACATAAGAAAAACACTGAAGCTTGGCATAGATTTCCCAGACCTGATGGTTTCCAAAGAATGCACCCGTAACCAATAAGCTACAGGTAGTTGATAATTAGAAAGTAAAAATCATAGACAGCTGAACTATGAGAGTTCAGCTATAAGGCAGAATCCTGGTAACCTTCACAGTAGTTAACCTGTCTTGGGTTGTCAGTATAGAAATACTAGTCCAAAAAGGCCACATCCAGATTATCGTGTGCCTAAGGAGAAGGGAGAACTGATTAGAAAGGGAGGGCATGATTTACTTACTCATGTTAAAAACTATGTGGGAAGCAAATAATGTCAAAAGCATTATCAGACAACTGGCAATGAAGTTTAAGGTTACTGGTATGAAAAATACTATTTCAGAACTTTGTTGACTTAGATTTATTTAACAAAACCAGAGTTTGACAAAACCGGAATATGTGTAATATATAGCTGCTCTAAACCTTCCCCCTTCTTTCTTTCTAAAGATAAAGCAGATATTTCATCCTGCTCAGAAAACCAATAGTAAGTGTTAAATCATTGATTTTAATGTGAATATTTTATCATGCCAATCATTTTTATGTTGTCAAGGGTAAAATGATTAATGAGTTTGCCCGTGATTTTATTTTTTTGTTTTATGTTTGTTTGTTTTTTTTAGAGACAGGGTCTCTTTCTGTCACCCAGGCTGGAATGCAGTGCTGTGATCATAGTTCACTGCTGCCTCAAACTCCTAGGCTCAAATGATCATCCCACCTCAGCCTCCTGAGTAGCTGGGACTACAGGCACTTGCCACCATGCCCAGCTAATTATGTTTTGTTTTTGTTTGTTTGTTTGTTTTTAGTAGAGATGAGGTCTCACTGTGCTTTCCAGGCTGATCTTGAACTCCTGGGCTCAAGTTATGTGCTTTCACCTCAGTCTCCCAAAATGTTAGGATTATAGGAATGAGCCACTGTGCCTGGCCTATCCATGATTTTCAAAACTTTAATAAATTTGTATTGAGAATGACCTCAAGTTAATTTTATTCTTTTATAGTTAAGAAGGTAAATTAAAGCAATATTACACACACACAAAAATAATTTGATATGTAAAAATTTTTTACATTTTATCCTAAAAATAAGTAATGGAATTAATTCTCATGTTTGTGACTTTAAACAATTATACTAGAACTACCTTTAATAGGAAAATGGAAAAGTATGGCTGTTTAAGTATATTGTATAAGCTGGCATATTAATGATTTTACTATTAACATATACAGTTATGTATTAATAAGGGAATTATTAAAGTAAAAATAAAGGGTCTCCATTGTGCTGCAACAATGTCTGCCTTTTCCCAATTAAAACTGTGTCTCTTTCAATGAGTCAATGTCTCTTTCAAAGTCATTGACTTCGAAGTCATAATTGGATGAAGACTAATTTCTGACATTACCTAAGAACATAGCATTGGCATAGGTTAATTAACTGTCTTAAGCCTTAATTACATCATCCATACAATATAAATAGTAATACCCAGTAAGGTATGGGAGTGAAATTGTATATCATTTTCCACGAACCATCAATAATTGTTCATCCCCCATCCCTTTTTTGCACATAATTGAGCATAAAGGCAATGGATGGAACAAGTATCAATGATACACTATTTACAGTAAGTGAAGCCTGAGAAGCATCACAGATAAATTGTTTGGAATTTTCTTTCTCTCCAAGAATTTGGGAGTGCCAGTCTCACACACAAGAAACAAATCTAGGCAGCATAACTTTAATTTACAAATTAAACAATTTATATGACTAATGACAGAAAGGTGAGTGTTTCCAAAACTAAGTGGTCTTGTTGTTTCATCTGAAGGACATGAGACTTTTTGACATATTGAGAAAGGACAACATGGGTAACAAAATGCTGAGTGTCTTTTTAGGAGATAATGAAAATACGAAACAATCTTCTTACCAAATAATGGATTGAGTAAACTTGAATAAGCTATATTTTCAATGCGTTAATTGTATTTTTTGTATACAGAGAAATTTGAAAATATTCACAAGTATAAGGAAGAAAATAAACATAACTTCTAGTTACTCCATTAGGGAAATAACAGCTAATAAAGTATTTGCACAACCATATCTGTGTAATCACAACCTTGTCATCTTAATTAGAGTCTGGTATAAATAAAAGGACAAACCGTTTTACTTTTCATATAGAATAGCCAATTGAGAGACGGTACATATTGAAAATAAACTTTCCTCCAAAAATTGAGATGAAGAATGAATGTCAGTACTATAATTAACTATTAAGGAATCTATTTTCTTTTTGATGGCGTAAGGGTAGCAGAAGTAGGCAGAAAGAAGGGAGTATGTCTCTCTCTTTTATAGATGTACCTCAAGGGCATCAGTAGAGTTCTTCAGCTTTTTCTTTATTGTCACTATCAAAGACAAGGTTGGCCTCATTATGATTCTACTGGTACCATAGAGCAACTATTCTTTTGTTCCAATGTTAATGAATCTGGGAATCACAGTTCCTTTGAGATAATCGAGATCATTATATTGGTATTTCCCCTCTTAGAAGTTTTTAAACTACTTATTTCAATGCAGACCTTTGTTTTTCTTGACTTAGTTTCCAGCAATGGCTTTACTACCGGTGTTGTTTCTGGTTACTGTGCTGCTTCCATCTTTACCTGCAGAAGGAAAGGTAAGGTTAAAATGGAAAATATTTTCAGAGCTATCCAGCAACTTTGTGGTATGGCAGGCTATTTTGAAAGTAAAGGTGGGTAAAAGAGTTTGGTATGTCAGAGTTTCCACTGGTTCACAGTTCTCAGAGCACTTAACACAATTATTGAGATGAAAGGCCAAGGTTATGCTGTATGTGTTCTGCATGTGTATGCTAGCCACCGGTCACATGTGACTACTGAACACTTGAAATGAGGTTTGAACAGGCAAGATGTACTCTGATAGTAAGAAACTCACTAGATTTCAAACATTTAGAACAAAGAAAGAAGAAAATATCTCATTTTTTTAATATTGCATCCATGATGAAATGATAATATTTTGGATATTCCGTTAAATAATATATTAGGTTCTTAGGGTGGTTGCAACAAATTACCACAAGCTAAGTGGCTTATAACAACAAAAACGTATTCTCTCACAGTTATGGAGGCCAGAAATCTAAAATCAAATTATCTCCTGGGCTGAGCTCCCTCTGGAGGATCTAAGAGGGACCTGTTCCATGCCTTTCCACACCTTCTGGTGGTTTCTGCCACTGCTTGGCATTCCTTGGCTTGTGGCTGCATCACTCCAATCTCTGCCTCCATCTTTACATTATCTTCTCCTCTCTGTATGTCTCATAAAGGCACTTGTCATTACATTCAGAGGCAACTGGATAATCAAAGCTAATCTCATCCTGAGATCCTTAACTTAATTACATCTGCAAAGACTTTTTCCAAATAAGAACACATTCACAGTTTCTGAGCATTAGGATATGGACATGTCTTTTTGGAGTCTACCACCTAACTCATTACAAATAAAATGTATTATTTAAATTAATATCACTTAAAAATTAAAATTGCATATCATGTTTAAATTATTTTTCTAGTAAACACTGGTCTATGGGGTTAGAAAGCTGATGATAGTCTTCTTGCTCCAATCTATTTTCTGATTTCCTTAATTTTATTTCTTTTTAATGAGATCCCTATACAAAATTAACAATATACTTATATAATATTAAATTAGCACAACTTCTCCACTATATTAACACATTTAATTTTTATAGTTAGGGTATAAGAATAATTAGACTTATATTTTTAATTAAGAAAACAAAAACCCTAACTCTAAAAGCCTTAGTGCTTTGTTTAGTAGTGATAATAGAGTTAGTATGTGAAGGGCCAAGAGGATTTTGGATTCAGGTCCTAGAGTTATTTCTAATATGCTACTTTGTTGAATTGACCCCATAATATGGTCAGCAATCTTCAATGATAAAATGTGCAGTGCTCACATGCAGTGTGTATCTCCTGACCAGGAACCCTCTGAAACAGCTTTGGCATTGCTGTTTCTTGTCGTATCTTCCATTAACTCTGTGCACATTAGACTCGCTAGGACTTTTCAGACTGGAGGACTCTGACACTCAGTTCAAACTTCATTTGGCATTCAGAAATATAGTCATTGTATTACTGTAATTAAATTATCAATGTGCAGATAATTCATTCATCACCTAGGGCCTCATTCAAATAATTTGCTGTTCTTTTCATTTCTTTCCCTGAAAGATTTTCTTTCATACCTGTTTCCAATCCCCTTTAACATCTCAGCTCATCTCCTGTTCTTCATTTATAAAATTATTAAAAAGTGAGATGTCATTTTGTCTTTGGCACCATTAAATGTTTGAAATCAGATGCTCTATAAACACTCTGCCCAGTATGATTTTCTGATGTTTTCAAGATGCCTAGAAAACTCTGTTCATCTTTCAGAACCCCAGAATCACATTTTATGAAGCTTTCTCTGACTTCAAAGAAGAATTGATCCCTCCTTCCTCTCTATCTTGTAGATCGTTAAGATCAGTTTTGTTATCATGTGTATTGTAATTTTTACTTATGTCACGTCACCTATTCAATATAAACTCTTTAAGGATAGATACCATATTTATTTTATTCTCGATATGTTTAATATTTCTGGCCATGTAATAACTTTATTAACACATTTAAAAATACATCTCTTTTTCAGTACAATTTTTATCTACAAAGCAAAAAAGATGTAAGAAGCAGGAAATAACTTAGAAATTAACTTTTTATGTGTTTTGAGATGAAACCACAAAAACCAGATTTTTTTAGGTCAAGAGAAAATATCCAGGGATGTTATTTTATGCTTTGATGTGATTTAGAAATCTGCCTTTACTGATATTTTATATGCACATCCTTTCTAACTTATGAGTCAGTAAGTTTGCCATATTTATTGGTACAATGGCGTCCACGATCAGTCCCTGTTCTTAGGAACATAAAAACAGGAAAGAGAAATGTATGTATTGTAGATAATGGCAATAACATGCTCAGACCAATGGTGTAAGTATTTTGAGAGACTTAAACGAACTCAGTATGGGAGGAGAGGAGGATAACTTATTGCAAGGTGTCAGAAAAAATCCATGAGGAGCCCTGTTCCTTTCAGACTTATACTTCAAAATCTTGCCTATATAACATCATATTCTTGTGTAAATTTAGGTCATCAAATGCTTGGACCTTTACCCAGAAATTTTCACATCCTATTCCACCTCCAGGCTTAGCAGGCCCCATACCATACACACAGACAAATATACAACCACAAAGATAAACCAAACATATTAGCACCCAATTTAATACCTTATCAGATATGTTTCTGTTACTAAAAGGAACAAAGTCAGCAATAGTCCATTCATTAGATAGATTTGATCCCTCCAAATTGCTTTAAATATTTTTTTAGTATTACAAAGTTATCTTTTAAGCAACCCATAAAATTTGCTACATAATAGGTATAATGGTTTCACTATAGTACTGAATGCAGACATGCACTTCAACTGGGCCTAAACATTTTTCCTTAAAGGCAGATACCATGTCAAGGAAAACTGCCCCATAAAATTTAGGATGAATCATGGGCTCCAGCTTTACCCTACCTTGCAGCCTGATCAAATGTGAATGAATATATCTCAAGGTTTTAAATTTGTATGCTTGTAGTTATAAAATATTATTATTCATATGTCTATACAAATCATATTAAAAGTTCCCTTGCTGGGGGAAATGGCAGATAGGAGGCAGGACTAACTTGCAGTTGCCACTTGGATAAACAGAACAATATGTGGAGATTCACATCATGAACTTTTGTGCCAAGAACCACTGCAGGAGCATGGCAGGAAAACCGAAAGAATTCACAGACCATTTGAAAGAAGTGGCTTGCCGCTACAAACTCTGTGAGATAGCTGAAACACTATGAGGGCCCAAAGCGTGAGGGAAGAAAATCTGCCTCTAAACACACACCCTCACTGAGGAAGCTGAAAATCCAGATCATGGGAGAAGGATTTAACCTTACTTAAGGCTGAAATGAATTTAGAGAGCCATGCAAAATAAAAAAGAAGAAGCAGTGAGAAGAGCACTGTAGGCACTCCCAGTCCCCACAGAAGCCCAGGGAAGCCATTTCTGACTTTATCTCACAGAGATCCTCAAAGAGGAAAGCCAGTGGAATTAGAGAAGGGCCACAGGGAGGAGACTTCCAGCTGAACTTTGTAATAATTTTGACCAAGTGCAAATTTTTCTGGGCAGATCTGGGATTGTGAATGGGAAGTACAGATATGAGTACAGAAGCTGCAGTAGGTGGGAAGTGGGGAAAGGCCTGAAAGCCCTGCTTACTCTCTCCTTGGGGAGGCTTGTAGCCTGAACCAAGATCTCAGCCTTGCACAACAGAAGCCTGGATATAAATTCAGCTCTATTGGCCGTTGAGGGAGCACAGCAGGGGTGAGACTGGCCTTGCTGGCTGACTAGGAGCTTAGTGAAGCCTGTCACTGCTGGCTTTCCACCACTTCCCTGGTGACCTCTATGAAGCAGCAGAGGCAGCCATAGCCCCCTTGGAACATAACTCCGTTGGCCTGAGAACCACACCCCCATCTTGCACAGTGGCTGCAGTAAGCCCCCACCAAGGAGAGTCAGAGTTCAGATATGCCTAATCCTGCCCACACATGATGGTCTTTCTCTACCCAACCTGGTAGCCAAAGACAAAAGACATAAACTCTTGGGAGCTCTATAGCCCTACCCATCACCTGAAAAACCTGAATACTTATCCAGGTGACCTTAGGGCAAACTTGTATCCCCCCATACTACCACAGCTTACGCTGTCTTGAAACCAACTCGAGCTGTTACAGCAACTCATAACAGAACAACTCTACTCCAAGGAAAGACAAAACAGCAGTTAATTCCACTGCCTGTAACATCCTGGCTAACCAGAGGTCCTGAGACTGTCCACATGACAACTTCACTATTAGCATAACCAACATTCAAGAAAACCAGTGCACTAAACAAAACTACAGCCAGGGACTCTCACAGAGTCCACTTCACTCCCCTGCTACCTCCACTGGAGCTGGTGCCAGTATCTATGGCTGAGATACCTGAAGATGGATCACATCACAGGACTCTTTGCAGGCACTCTCCAGTACCAGCCTGGAGCCCAGTAGCTCTGCTGGGTCACTAGACCCCGAAGAGCAATAACAATCACTGCACTCTGGCTCTCAGGAAGCCCTATCTCTAGGAGAAGGGGGAGAGTACCACATCAAGGGTTCAAGGCAAAAGAACCTGAACAGCAGCCCTTGAGCCCCAGATCCTTCCTTGGACATAGTCTACCTGATGAGAAGGAACCAGAAAAAAAATTCTGGTAATATGACAAAACAATGTTCTATAATATCCCCAAAAGAGCACACTAGCTCACCATAAATGGATTGAAACCAAGAAGAAATCTCTGAATTGCTGGAAAAAGAATTCAGAAGGTTAATTATTAAGCTTCTCAAGGAGGAACCAGAGAAAGGTGAAAACCAACTCAAAAAAATTTAAAAAGTAATACAAGTTTGAATGAAAAAATTTCCAGAAAAATAAATATCACAAATAAAAAACAATTACAACTCCTGGAAATGAGACACACTTAGAGAAATGCAAAAAATACTGGAAAGTTTCAACAATAAAATGTAACAAGTAGAAGAAAGAATTTCAGAGCTTGAAGATATGGCTTTTGAATTAACCCATTCTAACAAAGACAAAAAAATGATAAAAAGAAAATGAACAAAGCCTCCAAGAAGTTTGGGATTACATTAAATCACCAAAGCTAAGAATAATTGATGTTCCTGGGGAAGAAGAGACATCTAAAAGTTTGGAAAACTTATTTGAGGGAATAATTGAGGAAAACTTTCCTGGCCTCTCTAGAGACGAACACATTCAAATAAAAGAAGCTCAAAGAACACCTGGGAAATTAATCACAAAAAGATTATGACCTGGGTACATAGTCATCAGGTTATCTGAAGTCAAGATCAAGAAAAGAATATTACGAGCTGTGAGGCAAAAGCATCAGGTAACCTATAAAGGAAAACCTATCAGATTAACTACAGATTTATCTGCAGAAATCCTATAAGCCAGAACGGATTGTGGTCCTATCTTTAGCCATCAATGTACACAAATCAGTAGTACTGCTATACACCAACAGCAACCAAGATGAGAATTAAATCAAGAACTCAGTACCTTTTACAACAGCTGAAAAAACAATAAAAATACTTTGGAGTATACCTAACCAAGGAGGTGAAAGACCTCCACAAGAAAACTGCAGAACACTGCTGAAAGAAATTATAAATGACACAAACAAATGGAAACACATCCCATGCTTATGGATGGATAAAATCAACATTGTAAGAATGACCATACTGCCAAAAGCAATCTACAAATTTAATGCAATTCCCATCAAAATACCATCATCATTTTTCACAGAAATAGAAAATACAATTCTAAAATTGATATGGAGCCAAAAAAAAGCCTGCATAGCCAAAGCAAAACAAAACAAAAAGAACAAGTCTGGAAGCATCGCATAACCCCACTTTAAACTATACTACATGGCTATAGTCACCAAAACAGCATGGTATTGGTATAAAAATAGGCACATAGACCAATGGAACAGAATAGAGAACTCAGAAATAAGGCCAAATACTTACAGCCAACTGACCTTCAACAAAGCAAACAAAAACATAAAGTGGGAAAAGGACACCTTATTCAACAAATGGTGGTGGGATAATTGGCAAGATCCACATAGAAGAATGAAACTGAATCTTTATCTCTCACCTTATACAAAAATCAACTCAAGATGGATCAAATACTTAAATCTGAGACAAAGCCATGTAAACTCTAGAAGATAACATCAGAAAAACTCTTTTAGACATTGGCTTAGGCAAATGTCTAAGACCAAGGCAAATGTCTTATGACCAAGAACCCAAAAGCAAATGCAACAAAAACAAAGATAAAAAATGGGACTTCATTAAACTAAAAAGCTTCCTCACAGCAAAACAAATAATCAGCAGAGTAAACATAAAACCCACAGAATGGGAGAAAATCTTCACAAACTAGTTATCCAACTAAGGACTAATATCCAGAATCTACAAGGAACTAAAACAAATCAGAAAAAAAAATCCCATCAAAAAGTGGGCTAAGGGCATGAGTAGACAATTCTCAAAATAAAATAGAAAAATGGCTGACCAACATATGAAAAGCTGCTCAACATTATTAATTATCAGGGAAATGCAAATCGAAACCACAATGAGGCTAACACCTTATTCCTAAAAGAAAGGCCATAATTTAATTAAAAAAAAATAGATACCAGTGTGGATGTGGAAAAGGGAACACTTTTATACTGCTGGTGGGAATGTAAGCTATTACAAGCACTATGGAAAACAGTATGGAAATTCCTTAAAGAACTAAATGTAAATCTACCATTTGATCCAGCAATTTCACTACTGAGTGTCTACTCAGAGGAAAAGAAGTCATTATATGAAAAAAAGACACTTGCACATGCATGTTTATAGCAGTACAATTCACAATTGCAAAAATGTAGAAGCAGCCCGAATGCCCATTAATCAATGAGTGGATAAAGAAAATCTTATATGTATACATTATATTAATGTATACATTAATATTATATTAATGTATATATAATGTATACATTATATTAATGTATACATTAATATTATATTAATGTATATATAATGTATACATTATATTAATGTATATATAATGTATACATTATATTAATGTATATATAATGTATACATTATATTAATGTATATATAATGTATACATTATATTAATGTATATATAATGTATACATTATATTAATGTATACATTAATATAATGTATACATTATATGTGTATACATTAATATAATGTACACATAGTATACATTATATTAATGTATACACATATAATGTATACATTATATTAATGTATACACATATAATGTATACATTATATTAATGTATACACATATAATGTATACATTATATTAATGTATACACATATAATGTATACATTATATTAATGTATACACATATAATGTATACATTATATTAATTATTTATAATAAATAAATAATATACATTATGTTAATGTATACATATATAACGTATACATTATGTTAATGTATACATATATAACGTATACATTATGTTAATGTATACATATATAACGTATACATTATGTTAATGTATACATATATAACGTATACATTATGTTAATGTATACATATATAACGTATACATTATGTTAATGTATACATATATAACGTATACATTATGTTAATGTATACATATATAACGTATACATTATGTTAATGTATACATATATAACGTATACATATATAATGTATACATATATAACGTATACATATATAATGTATACATATATAACGTATACATATATAATGTATACATATATAACGTATACATATATAACGTATACATCATGTAATGTATACATATATGTTGTATACATCATATATGTATACATATATGATGTATACATATATGATGTGTACATATATGATGTATACATTATATATACCGTGTATATATATACATTATATAAGTATACATTATATATATATACCGTGTGTGTGTGTACATATATATACATACACACATGTAATACTGCTCAGCCATAAAAGCCATCTATATATACCGTGTGTGTGTGTGTATATATATATGTGTATATATATATACACACACACACACGTAATACTGCTCAGCCATAAAAAGAAATGAAATAATGGCATTTGCAGCAACCTGGATGGAGTTGGAGACCATTATTCCAAGTGACGTAACTCAGAAATGGAAAAACCAAACATCATATGTCCTCACTAATAAGTGAGAGCTAAGCTATGAGGATGCACAGTCATAAGAATGATACAATTGACTTTGGGGACTTGGGAGAAATGGTGGGAGGGTGGCGTGGGATAAAAGACTACACGTTGGATACAGTGTACACTGCTGGGGTGATGGGTGCACCAAAATCTCAGGAATCACCAGTAAAGAACTTATTCATGCAACCATTTACCACCTGTTCCCCCAAAACTATTTTTTGAAAAGTTCCCTTGAAACCAGAAATCGGCATTTGTGGCCTCAGAGGGGTTTTTAGTTTGTCATGTCATGAGTTAGTCACAATTCCCAAAGCTTTAATCTACTACTTTCCTATTTAAATGTTTCAGTCTACTACTTTACTATTTAAAAGTTATATCTTCAACTCAGATTTAGTGGCAATGCTTAACAACTAATACTGGCTTTTATTATTTAAATAACTTTAGTATTTAATATATGTACATGATAACTAAATATTTTTCACTTTTTAAAGTGACCTTTGTTCTCTTGAATTAATTTATTCACTATTATATGAAATTTACAACATTGTTAAATAATAATTCCAATTTTATTTTCTTTTAGGATCCCGCTTTTACTGCTTTGTTAACCACCCAGTTGCAAGTGCAAAGGGAGATTGTAAATAAACACAATGAACTAAGGAAAGCAGTCTCTCCACCTGCCAGTAACATGCTAAAGATGGTAAGAGGCAGTGCTGTAAGGAGATGGGTGTGAACCAGCTGTGAAAGGAGCCGACGGCTGGCCACTGGCATCTCTAAAGAACTTTGTGGTTTACAAAGTTGTGTCTCTGTTTTGTTATTTTATTTGAACCATTCTATGGAGAGGATTGTATTCTTGTTTTTGTTTTAAAACTGGTTTAAAAAACTCAATTATACAGCGTTTTTAAATTTGGAAGGCAGAATTGGAAGTCAAATATTCAGGCATTCAGTGTTAAGCCATTACACTTTTTGTTAATTCTCTTTTCTGGTTTACAATCAAGAAATCCCCCTTCCTTCAGGATATGTGTCAGCTGTTGTGAGTTAAAGCCCACTTCCCAGGGCACAGTCCCTGAAAGACTGGTATCTCCGATATGAAAGCAATGGCCTACATATGAAAACAAATGGAATTGGAAATAACGTTGGCCATCTTATTACTATTAAAATATAATTAGAATATTTCACATGCTTATCAATATTTAGACTAGCATCATTAATAAATATCCTAGGTATGGCTGCTTTGCTATCATAAATAATCACATATTATTGTCTTATTTTGCTTTTTAGGTATATTACCTATGGACTACCCATCATGTGTAAACTGGCACCAGAAGAGATAAAAACACTTAAAAACATTTTAATAACAGTAGTATTAGAGAATACATCTACAGAAATTTTAAAGTATTTACAAATCAGATTATAAAGTGTATGTTTCATTGTTGCTGAATCATTAAGTGTATTTTGTTTTCTTGTGACGTTTAGGAATGGAGCAGAGAGGTAACAACGAATGCCCAAAGGTGGGCAAACAAGTGCACTTTACAACATAGTGATCCAGAGGACCGCAAAACCAGTATGTAAATTAGTAAATATTTGTTGAATAAATAAATGAATAAAATAATAATAGAGCATTGTAGGATGCTCTATAATAAGAAGACTTTGAAAATAAATGTTACTTATACTGCTGTCTTTTTGAAGTCAAAGTATCTGTATACAGAGGGGTATTTACAATAAGAACAATTTTGTGTTTTTTTATTGTGTACATTATGCAAATAATTTTGCTTCTTGCAACCAGCTCATGAGTACAGCAGATTTTATATCATCTTTCTTTTTGTAAGTTTAAAGATTAGAAAGCCAGAATTTGAAAGAAAAGTGACTTACCCAAGAACATAATCTGAAACAGTGTCATACTAGAAATTTTTAACCAAGCTTTCTGATTTCTAACCCACTGCCCTTTTTGTTAATTTATGTAGCTGTCTGATGTTTTGAAATCTATTTTTATCCATAAAATATATTGAACTTATGATGAATTATTCCTAAGTTTTGCTCTAAAGTGGATAAAAGTGGATAAAGTGGATTTAAATTTATCATATTCAAAATTTCTATAAAAATGAATATTTTTGAATATATTAATATATTAATTTTTAATATCAGGCTAGCAAGTATTTTGTGTGGACTGGATACCTACAATGCACAGAATACTATATTCAAGTTTTAAAAAGACATATCAAGGATTATAAAAACTAGTAAATGCCCAAATAATTTATGAAGTGTTTCTGGGCTGTAAGGCACTTCTTGACAAACTCACAAGGATTTCAGCTTGTGATATCTGATTTCCTGGTTAAGAGAAAACCCATAAATTTTGAAAACTGTTATCCTTCCTGGTGTCAGTTTTCTCTTGATTGGGACTCTTAAAGACAGCCTATAAAGTCTTTTTTTCAGATTTCACACAAAGTCTTATACATTTATTTGGGGTCCTATATTTGAAAAATCTCTGTTGAGGGTTACTAGAGCAGAAAACAGAATATAAGAGTTGGTCACTGCCTTTAGCAAGCTTACCATATACAGCTGGGAACACTCAAGGCATACACATGTGGAAAATTTAGCATGCAAGGGCATTTTTAAGGAGCAGAGTGTTAACCTACTCAAAGTTTTATGTGGTCAGGCCAACCTCAGTGTGTCAGGCAGTTAAGTGTTCTAATCAGCTTTATAGCTGATAAGGAACTGAGGCACTCCTTTATGTATTAATCAACAGTTAGCATCTGCTGGACCCTGGGTTTGAAAGGCAACATCTTTCTGTTTGTGTAGTCAATTTCTTTTACCATTGCATGTTTATTACCTTGCTCATGAATGATCTGCCCCTTAGGTACAAGATGTGGTGAGAATCTCTATATGTCAAGTGACCCTACTTCCTGGTCTTCTGCAATCCAAAGCTGGTATGACGAGAGCCTAGATTTTGTCTATGGTGTAGGACCAAAGAGTCCCAATGCAGTTGTTGGACATTATACTCAGGTAAGAAGAATGCATGAAAATACCTATGTCACAGATGTTCTAATAGAGGAAAGCTTCTCCAAATTATGACCACTGTAATGTTCAATTTAGGAGAACAGTCCGAGTGGGTAGAATACAGTCTTGGCATTTGGCTGTTGTAGAGCTGTCATTTTTGTCCATGGTCAGCCAAACTCTTAGTAGGAAAGCAGACTCTGTATTGTTCCTACATTATAAATTTTAAAGTGATGAATGTACATGAAAATTAAATATTTTTAAAGTTTATGACTTTGGTTCAATAATTTAAATATTTTTATTGTATATGTCTATAAACTAAAACTAACATTTTTCAGTTTTATATTTGCTACTTTTTTAATATTTTTCATCTTCTCTAATGTACTTTTATATATTTATTCCATTGTTAATTTGCAGCTTGTTTGGTACTCGACTTACCAGGTAGGCTGTGGAATTGCCTACTGTCCCAATCAAGATAGTCTAAAATACTACTATGTTTGCCAATATTGTCCTGCGTAAGTAGACTGTTTAGAGTTTAATGGCAATAATTCTATCTGCAATTTATTTTTTAATAATTCTCATATCTTAAACCAGAATGAAAACATATCTCAATAAAAGGGAGGGGATAAATGTTTGGAAATGTTTTTTAAGGTTGAGACACTTTCAACTTCTCAGAGAACAACTTCTCACTTTCAGGTATAAAAACTGAAGCTCTCATTCCTCATTAACAGAATAATGTCTTTTCTTTCAATTGGCCTTCCCTCAGCTTAGGGTTACTCTGTGAGCATGTGTAATATGTATTTCTCTAGAATTGGTATCATCACATCTTGCTAATTTCATACTCTAGGAGTATAGATGCTTTAGGGTGCTGGTGAGATTGCAAATGGAAGATGGATTGTGATTTTGGCCCTTTCTGCTCAAATATTCCTACTTCTGCTTATGTAAAACACACACACACACACACACACACACACACACACACACACAATTACCATTACAAATGATTCATTCATTTGGATTTCAATGGCTTTTCAGGACATCTTGATTTCAGAATACAGAAAAGATAACATCTTAAGTCTCTGATTCTCAGAATTGTTCACAGAAAGCTCTTTAACCATCTTGTAAGGTTTGATTTGTAGCAGTAAACATGCTTCTTCATTAAACAATATGTTTAGAGTTATCCACAATAAATCCTATGGATATTTTAAGGAGATATTCAC
The DNA here is from genome assembly GCF_029289425.2 of Pan paniscus. Classification (NCBI taxonomy): domain Eukaryota; kingdom Metazoa; phylum Chordata; class Mammalia; order Primates; family Hominidae; genus Pan; species Pan paniscus. The sequence goes on along the minus strand of NC_073254.2, from coordinate 64,181,009 downwards.
AATATCAAATTTAATGTTTGAAATTCTTTACCACTGGAGGCTGCGGTGGGGGGCACAACTACAGGATTTGTTTCGAGACTGTAGATAGCGAAGATGATGTAGGATTCCAGTTTGAGAAGTATAACCTCCAAAGTCATTTTCTTTCAAGTATCTATTAGGATTCAAGTAGAGAGAATTGAAAGGCCCTGGGAGAATGTATCCAAACTCACTTACTGGCCCTCAGAGGGAAGCATCAGCAGCCAGGTGTCAGAAGTGACAGTTGGAATAGATCATGAGGGAAGCCAAGGGAACTAGAACTTTTAAAATCCTTTTATATCTGTTTCACAATTTTCCAAGAGCTCATACACACACAGCTATATTCTAGGCAAAGAGACTGAGATTCAGCTGCACTTCCTTGGGTCCTTACCCCACTTGGTCTATTGAGATTTGGACTCCCACGTAATTTTAAATGAATTTAATGGCCAATAGAATAATGATCATCATTATCCTATGGTTAGTCATTGCAAAACTATTATATCCTGGATATCAGTATTTATCAAAACTTTTCTTTAATCTTTTTTTCTTTTTTTTTTACTTTAAGTTCTGGGATAACAAAAACTAATATTCCATTTTGGTAAATGTAAAAATCTCATACATGCCACCTCTAGAAGCTCACAAACCTTCCTAAGCACACTCCTACAAACACACACACCACTAACTACTGAAAAATCGCAACCTCCATCTGGAAGAAAAAAATACTCTGGAGCTATATTTTTCATAGTTTCTGTTAGAGATACCATGGAGTTTTTTTCCATTTTTCAAATGGAAAATGATATTTTAACATTGCATATTCATTTCCTGCCACAACCTGCTACTCCTAGGATCTTCTCCTTTCCCTCTACAGGATGTTTTACCCCTAATTGGCACCTTGGGGTACACTGCCTTAGTAATTTGACTAAATATAATGGGAGATAAAGATAGTGTTGCCACACTGAATATACTCTCAAAATTTCAGACTCTTGTCATCAAATTTAGTTACCCAGCCTGTTAAATTATGGTCAAGAAGATATGTCCATGTGTGAAGCATTTTCTTAATTTGGATTGTTATCTGAAATATACATTGGGAATTGTAATTTTTCAGTTTTGTTAACATACTAAAAACACTGAATAACTATTTATGTATATTTGATGACTGATACTGCCCTTAGAGTATAAACAGTAAAGTGAAAAATATTTGACATGTATTTCAAATTTCAGTGGTAATAATATGAATAGAAAGAATACCCCTTACCAACAAGGAACACCTTGTGCCAGTTGCCCTGATGACTGTGACAAAGGACTATGCAGTAAGTTTGAAGTGATTAGCTTGCTATTATTTATTATAGAATTGATATTTTCTTTTCTTTATATAATTTAACAAATCTCCTAACGTAATGAATTGAAATAATGTATTGGTGAAAAAACCCAAAATTATTCAACAAAGTATGCTTAAACAAACATTTTACACACTGCAGGAGCTACATATTATTTGTAATGAAAAGCATATTGCCGTATGTAACATAATGGAATATTTATCATCAATGTGTTTTTGTGGCTCTTCAGAGCCATTTAATATTAACCATATACCATTTTGGTAAATAGTTCAATTCTCAAAGTTCATATCACTATACCAAAAGTGGTATTTTAAAGGAATCAAAATGTATAAATCTAAAGTGTGAGACCACATTATGGCTCAGTCTAGACAGGCACGCCAAATATTACTGTTTATTTGTGCTAATGTGTTTGTCATGCTGATTTCCTCACTTCTTTTTTATAGTATAATTAGGATCATAGTGTTTGCCTTAATAAATGATTACTTGCCCTATAATTTCATAATTGTTTTGTGTACATTTTTATGACAAAACTCAATCTATATACAATATTGGCTCATAGAACCTGTGCACATATTTTTGCAAAAGGAGAAAATGAAATAAATACCATATATCTCATTTAATAAATTTCCATGAATGGAAGTAAAAATAGCTGCTGGCTTTCTGTAGTTGGGATACTTTTATTAAAACTATTATGAATGATAAAGTTGACACAATCACTGAAATTTTTACCTCTTCAATGCATTCACCTTTACTAAGCATTTTTTCTGACTCAGTTATATAGCTATATTTCAGAATATTAATGATACCAAAGCTATAAATCAGGCAGAGGTGGGCGGATCACAAGGTCAGGAGTTCGAGACCAACCTGGCCAATACGGTGAAACTCCATCTCTACTAAAATTACAAAAATGAGCCAGGTGTGGTAGTGGATGCCTGTAGTCCCAGCTACTCAGGAGGCTGAGGCAGGAGAATCGCTTGAACCCAGGAGGCGGAGATTGCAGTGAGCCGAGATCGGCCACTGCACTCCAGCCTGGGCAACAGAGCGAGACTGTCTCAAAAAAAAAAAAAAGAAAAAAATAGTTGAATACTTACACATTTTGCTGAATGCTATTTGCTAACAAGTCTGGAATTCATCTGTCATGGTATCAGCTGGTATCAGCTGCTGTGTCCATGGGATTGCCTGCATCACCCCTCTCATAAACCCTAGGTAACACAGAGGGGAGAGAGACACTGTCCACTTGGGGGAAAGAGAAGGAAGTGTGTGGGGTACTCTGCCTTGGATTTAGTACTGAGCCTGCCACAACAAAACACACACCAGTAAGAAACCCACAGCTCCTAAATCCAGATTGGTATGCAGATTGGTATCCAGATTGGTGGGCCTCTAGACCCACCATAGCACCAAAAAGGAATCCACTGCCCCAGTGGGACAGACTCAAGTCCCAGTACTACTGGTCAACTAAAATGGCCTCAGACCCCAAATGAATTGTAGTAGCTGGAAAGTCATAACAGCTGCTGGCCTTGGGCAAGCCCTGGTTCTGTCCTGGTCTGAGAGTCCATGGGCTTCAGATGCATCAAGGCACAGTGCCAGCTGTGGCATCCAGGGAATTGTCCATGTCACCCTTCTCATAACCAAGTTTGCAGCAAACCTGGGTTTAGAACATCATCTAATAATGAAATAACTGCCATCTTAGGAGAGTTATTCGCTCCCTTAAATTCTTGGAAGGCCTTCTGAAGAAAAACAGGTACAAACAAGCCCAGACTGCAAAGACTAGGATAATTAATTCTTTAGTGCCTAGATATTGAGATAGTAATCCACAAGTTTCAAGAACATTCAGGAAAATATGACCTCATCAAGAGAACTAAGTAAAGCACCAGTGACCAGCCCTCGAAAGATGGAAATGTATAATCTTTAGGGTACAGAATTCAAAATAGCTGTTTGGAGGAAGCCCAACAAACTTCAATAAAACACAGAGAAACAATTTAGAAATTTATCAGAGAAATTTGAAAAATAGATTGACATTTAGAAAAACAGAAATCCTGAAGCTGAAAAATACGATAAATAAACAGAAAAAAACATTAGATGGTCTCAACAGCAGAATTCATTAAACAGAAGAATCAGTGAGCTTGAAGACAGGCTATATGAAAAAGAGAAGGAAAAAGAATGAACTTTCTTCATTTCCCTTAGATTGTGGGTGGTGCAGGGAGATCACTGCTGAGAATTGTCAGTCTTTTAGCTAATACAAGGAGTTTAATTTGAATTTTATTGAGTTTGAGGTCCCTAGGGAACATCCAAGTAGAAACATCAAAAGGAAAAGGGCGTATTGTCCTTGTTTTACACTTTTATCCACCCATAAAGATTATTTACTCAAAAAAAGCACTGGAGTGTAATGCCATGCTGCCCAATATTATGATATGATGGAAAGAGTCTCTATCAACATGTGCTACTAATCACACTTTGAACACTTGAAATGTGGCTAACAAGATTAAGAAACCAAAATTTTAATTTAAATTTAAATACCTCTGTGTGGCTAATGGCTCCCATATTTGGCTGTGCAGGCATAGAAAGATTTAATTACATTCATATTATTCTGCTTGCTGAGGGGGAAAAATAGGTCAATTTATTTTAGAAACATATCACTAAATGTGGAATTTAAAGAGTGATGGATTTATCAGTGAGCTCAACTAAGACACCTCATATGTCCCTGGATCCAGATAGACTGGATTAAGAAAATGTGGCACATATACACCATGGAATACTATGCAGCCATAAAGACATGAAAGACCCATTATAGTGTAAGCGATGCTAACTTGTTTGTTCCCTCCTACCCCCTCCCCACACACTTTGAATGTATGGTTTTGCTCTTACTGAGGAAAACGATAATGAGTTAACTAATCTGTTTTTGTTACAGCCAATAGTTGCCAGTATCAAGATCTCCTAAGTAACTGTGATTCCTTGAAGAATACAGCTGGCTGTGAACATGAGTTACTCAAGGAAAAGTGCAAGGCTACTTGCCTATGTGAGAACAAAATTTACTGATTTGCCTAGTGAGCATTGTGCAAGACTGCATGGATAAGGGCTGCATCATTTAATTGACACATACCAGGGGAAATTGTGTGTATGTTAGTGACAAATTTGATTTCAAAGAGCAATGCATCTTCTCCCCCAGATCATCACAGAAATCACTTTCAGGCAATGATTTACAAAAGTAGCATAGTAGATGATGACAACTGTGAACTCTGACATAAATTTAGTGCTTTATAACGAACTGAATCAGGTTGAGGATTTTGAAAACTGTATAACCATAGGATTTAGGTCACTAGGACTTTGGATCAAAATGGTGCATTACGTATTTCCTGAAACATGCTAAAGAAGAAGACTGTAACATCATTGCCATTCCTACTACCTGAGTTTTTACTTGCATAAACAATAAATTCAAAGCTTTACATCTGCCGTTGTCTTAATGACCTTTCTTTTAAACAAAAGTAATCAGCTTTTCGAACAAAGAACTTTTCTAAGCAACCATATGATATGATTCTTATGCAATATTTTATACCATTCATAATTAACTCCAGCTAGATTCATCTGAGATAAATGATAAAACAGCAACATTTTCAAAATAGTTGTCTATAAAGTTAAATTTTAACAAAAAATAAATCAGTTCTACTCTTACTTGCTTTCTCCTTTTTGATATTTTGATCTCCCTACTGGTTTAGTTGATTTTTTTTAAAGCCAATGAAAAGAGGACATAATTTAACCAAATATACAAATACAGCCTTCCAAGAAAACAAACAAGTGGAATAATCAATATTAGGTTGGTAACGACAGGGTAAAGTAAGCCCATCTTATAGATGAGAAAACATATACTAAAACTTTTTTTAAAAGTGGAAAGATTATTGAAAACCAGAAAGTAGATCTGGCTAGACAGATGGTGAAATAGCATGAGCTACTAATGCCTCCAGAATTAAACAGATTATCTGAATCATCCTATAACCATTAAGGAAATTGAATTAATAATCTTAAAGCTTCCAAAAGGGAAATTTCTAGGCCCCCAAATGGTTTCACCACATAATTCTGTCAAATACTTAAAAGAATAATTAATGGCAATTTTACAGTTTCTTCCAGAAAATTACATGGGAGAAAATACTTCTTAATTCAGTCTTTAAGATAGTATTATCTTAGTACTAAAACTAAAGACATTTCAACGGAAAAAATATATATAGAGAGATCTATCGCTATCATGAGCATAGATGAAAAAATTTTAAACAAACATTTAGTAAATGTATCAGCAATGTAGTAAAAGGAAAATATACCCTGATACAGACTTGAAACAAATTACAAGAATAAATCAAAATTAAACTGTGTCTAGAAGATAAATTGCCTATTATAGAATATATTCATTGTATATATAGCTCCCCACGAATTTCTTTGGAAATTGATTTTTTGACAAGATTAGCATTTCTTCATCCTAATCTTAATAATTCAAGTGTCTTACAAACTATGTTTTAAAATATTTAAGCCTATTTTAGGAGAGAAAAGGAATATTTATTTTTGTAACTGCAAGAGCACTGAGGTAGAGTGACAACGCGAGAGAGAAGCAAACAGAATATTCCACTGAGTGGTTCTCGTATGAAGCACTCCGTTATTGAGGTGGCATTTGAAAGGTTTTAAATACAGAGTTTTCTTTAAAATTTTAAGATTAGAGTTAGCTTTGTGGGTGGAAGATATGATCTGGTCCTTAACAGAAGTGACTAAAAAATAACCTTTATAAATGCTTTCAGGTAGTAGGAAAATCTTTGCTATTCTCATAGCATTCTTAAAATTTATCTAACTCTAGTGACTGGTTAAAAAAAAAAAAAAACCCTCTATACCAGAATCTTTAAAATTTAATTGCTAATTAAGAGTTACACTCAAAACACTTTTTCTCCCACTAAACTGAACAGTTGTTTTAGTAATGTATGTTTTGTCTTATATAATTGAATTTGTATCACTAAGCTTACCTTCATTCTATAATAATAATAGTAAATTCTTAGATACTGTGTAGTTATTTAATTTTTCAAAATGTTAATGACGATTTTGATATATACCTTTTTAACCAACGAAAATGTCCAAATCTAAAGTAAAATGTCTTCAGAAATACTCCAAATACCCACAAACATTTGATTTTATAGATTTTGCTGAATCTTTTCCAAAATGAACATTTTCAGTGAACATTATGATATCATTGCTAACTCAATTTCCTCCTTCATTTGGTCATATATTAACTATTAATCTGTGTTTCCTTCTACATTCATGCTCCCATAATTCATTGATTTCTGTCATTTGATTGTGCCTCAGCCTATTTCTTTTCATACTTCCTTGCTTTTGTTTATCTTAGTTTTTCTTACTTAATCTGGTCAGAATCGTATTTAATTTTAATTTCAGTCAAATGTTTCATGTGAAATTACTCCTTCCTCTTGGATCACACAGGATTTGTTTGGGTTTCTTTCGTGAAAACGTGCTTTCTCTATTAAATATTAAGTTACCCCAGGAGAAACCTGTGACTATTTATTCCTATGGCTTGCAGTGCATGCACACTGTGGTGTACATATGGTAGGCTATCATTCAGTATTTACCACATGAATGGAGATGTCTTTATCATCAATTCTGTTCTCAATAAGGTATTGACTAAATAGGAGACAAGCTACCTAAGGGTACAGAATATTAAAAATAACTTTTTTGATAAGCAAACAATATGAATTTTACATTAGGAAAATCCATAACTATGTTCCAAATGCAAGTTCTCTTTAAATTGCTGACTGATATTTATTAATTCCAATAAAACATATAGAAATTTTAAAGATAGAAGATGCTCTTATAAACAGCTGAGAAGTTTTTTTAATATACTCATTTTTGTCTTCTGCTTTGAAAACCCTCCCACTGTCCTCTAACTTGGTTTCTCTCTGGAAAGAGTGATGTGGAAGAGGGTGAATTTATCACCTTTTTGTTAAGAATAGTGAGGAGAGGGGGATTCTGATTAGAACTTAGATTAACCCATACTATCTAAGAATGCGATAAGTTCCTCCATTTACTCAGAGTATACTTTATGTTCTTAGAAAACATTTGAAAATATTTAATGTACATTTTGTTCCTTTTTAATAAAACTTATTCCTAAAAATGTAAAAGTTATGGAGTAAATTTTTAATGATTAAAGCGTTATTGTTATTATTTTTAAAAAAGAAATTTTTATACCTATTTTATATCCAGTCATCTCATTAAACTAATTAGTTTTAGTAATATTTTGAGTTGTTTAGGTAGTATGTTATTTAAAATACTGCTTGGCACATAATAAACAATGTTATTATCGTCCAGGACTCTGCTATATTCCAGTAAAATAGATTAATAACTCAGTGCCATTTTATAGCATTAAAATACATATAAGCAAGAAAATAATAAAAACATAAGTAATTATAGCCCAATATGATAAATACCGTACTAGAGGTATATATTAATTTGGTTTTGATTGGGATGTTTTGATGTCTGTAATATAATTTTAAATATGCTAGTATAAAAGGGGCTGTCTAAATATGTGTGGTGGTTTTAAATTATGTTTTAGGAATGGTCATTTTCTTTCATCAGAAATTCATAATCCAGGCTGGGCACAGTGGCTCACAGCTGTAATCCCAGCACTTTGGGAGTCCAAGGAGGGCAGATCACCTGAGGTCAGGATCAGGTCAGCCTGATCAACATGGTGAATCCTCATCTCTACTAAAAATACAAAAATTTGCCGGATGTCGTGGCAGGTGCCTATAATCCCAGCTACTTGGGAGGAGGCTGAGGCAGGAGAATCGCTTGAACCCGGGAGGTGGAGGTAGCAGTGAGCTGAGACGGCGCCATTGCACTCCAGCCTGGGCAACAAGAATAAAACTCAGTCCCCCCCAAAAAAAGAAAAGAAAAGAGAAAATCATAATCCAGGGTATACAGCTAGTGTTTACTCAGAGCAAACTATAAAGGTAATGTAACTGCTACAAATATTTCAACTAATAATACCTTAATCAATATGAGACTTTTTAAACGAAAGTAATGAGATTCAAAAATGCATTTTTGTGAAAATAATGTAATGTAAAGCAGTCATTTTGGAAAGAGGCTCTCAACATAGACATTAGTGGTATTCAAAATTTTCTACAAAATTTAGAGGCAATCCCCACTCAACAGGTAACATTAACAGAGTAAGATCTGTTTTCAGAATATTTTCTCATCACAATATAATGGCTTTTTGGCCTGTACCTTAAAGCCCAATTAGTTACCAGCTAGGTTGCTAATAAATGCCCAGTGAATCATTTGTGGCAGATAATAGTTTAATGTATTTTCCTAATTGAAAAAAAAAAGCATTTTTATTTTGTATTTTATTTGTATTTATATTCTGTATATTTCCCAGTTGACTAGCCTTAAAAAATAAAAAAGAAACATCCTTATCTTAAAGTCTTCTAGTATTAACAGAAGAAGCACCACATAACACAAAAACAAACATGCTTTTCTAAATACAAGGAAAACAGAATCCTGTTCAAGCTTTTCTCCAACTGTAAATATGCATGTCACTTAATTTTTCAGAACCATAGTTTTGTTAATTTGTTTTAAAGATGTAAAACTAAGAGTGAACAGTAAGACTTTGCTTGTCTTAAGACTCATCCATTGCAGGTTGACCTCCCAGAGATGGGACTGACTTCCTTCAAAGCTCCATGGCAACAAGCTATGGCCCAATGATTGAGACAGTTTCTCAAAACTTGAACATCAGTCCCTCAGCATATCAAAGGAAGGGCTGGTATTTCCCCAGTTGTGAACACAGGTGTGCCTAATACTGTTGTTTATTTGTTATGCCATATGACTTTAACCATCCGGCTTAGATCCCAGGCCTCTGCTGCATCAGGGGAGGGGTAACTGTCCCCCAAGCCTGCCCCAATCCAGAAAGCAGAGGTACCACAGTGGAACTGAAGCAAGGTTCATTTCACTTCTGATCCTAGCCCCTGAGTACATGAGAGGAGAAACCCACGTTGTGTGATCATGAAACTTAAAGGCTCCAGGGCTCAAGGATGGAAATCTCTAACAGTCTCATGTCTGAACCTACTGTATCTCTTCACACTGACCCAAATGGTGATGAACAACAGATTAACCCTCTGACCCCCCCTCTATGAATTTTCCCCAGTAATCCCAACTCCAGCAGTTTTGGCATGGGTACTGTGTGGTCATTTGCCCTTGTTTGCATGACAAGAGTTTTGTACGAGAACACTGCATTTCAAGATTCTAGGAATGAAAAGTTTCTGCATAGAAAATTTAGAAGCTCAATGTGATGCTTCCAGTGATGTCAAAGGACAGGAAGAGTTAGATAATATTACTCCTGGCAGAAAGTGATGTAAGGAAAAGAAATTATTAGTAGCTTGAGAATGATTCATGCTTTATCAATGTTTATACTACATATGCTAGTTCATATTTATTTATTGAATATGCTAATACATTAATAAAACATTTCACTTAATATTTTATATATTGTATTTTTTGTTAAGTATAAGATTAAAATTAAAGTTTTAGGCTTATAGACAGTACTGATAATTGTATTTAAAAATTAAAGGCTTTTTAAATTTTATTATTATTAAAGTTTTAGGGTACATGTGCACAATGTTCAGGTTTGTTACATATGTATACATGTGCCATGTTGGTGTGCTGCACCCATTACCTCATCATTTAACATTAGGTATATCTCCTAATGCTATCCCTCCCCTCTCCCCCCATCCCACAACCGTCCCTGGTGTGTGATGTTCCCCTCCTGTGTCCATGTGTTCTCATTGTTCAATTCCCACCTATGAGTGAGAACATGCAGTGTTTGGTTTTTGTCCTTGCAAGAGTTTGCTGAGAATGATGGTTTCCAGCTTCATCCATGTCCCTACAAAGGACATGAACTCATCATTTTTTATGGCTGCATAGTATTCCATGGTGTATATGTGCCACATTTTCTTAATCCAGTCTATCATTGTTGGACATTTGGATTGGTTCCAAGACTTTGCTATTGTGAATAGTGCCGCAATAAGCATATGTGTGCATGTGTCTTTGTAGTAGCATGATTTATAATCCTTTGGGTATATACCCAGTAATGGGATGGCTGGGTCAAATGGTATTTCTAGTTCTAGATCCCTGAGGAATCGCCACACCAACTTCTACAATGGTTGAACTAATTTACAGTCCCAACAACAGTGTAAAAGTGTTCCTATTTCTCCACATCCTCTCCAGCACCTGTTGTTTCCTGACTTTTTAATGATCGCCTTTCTAACTTGTGTGAGATGGTATCTCATTGTGGGTTTTTTATTAGTATTTTCATTTTGAAACCAGAGAGGGAAATTTGGCAATATCTAACAAAGTTGCATGTGCATTTATCCTTTACTCTACCAGTCCTTTAGAAATGATCATTAATTCGCTTCTAGCAATTTCATATTGTTGTTCCAAGAATATGAAAATACATATGTGCAAGATTATTTATTAAAATGTTATTTGTATTGGAAATAATCTATACACACACAAAAGGTAGGTTAAATAAACTATAATGCATCCACACAATTGATTATTATGCAGCTTTCAAAATGAATAATAAGGATATTTATGAGCTGATATGGACTTATCTTCAGTATATATTACTAATTGAAAGACAGCAAAGAGCAAAATATTTTTATAGTATTCTACTTTTTGTATTAAAAAATGATAAATACAAAAAATATATGGCTTCACATTTTTGCAAAATGTTGATGCAACATAGAGTATACTAGAAAGTAGTGAGACTAGTATACTATGGGTGGCTGAGAATGGGGTGGGCTGGTTGGAGGATGACAATGGTGTAAGAAAAAATGGTTGGGAGGAGTGATATTTCTCTGGGTATTCCTCTTTGTATAGTTTCAGCTTGTGAATTATATTAATGTCTTACATACTCATTAAAATAAAGTATAATTAATATAATTAAGAAGTGGGGGAAAGCCCAAAAACAGGATAGAAACGAAAAACAAACTATATTTCAAATAAATAATCACAATAAAAAGTGGGGGAAAAAATAGCCGACCTAACGAGTGTTATAATGCCATATTCCTTCTAGGTAAAGATAAAAACTGCAAACAAATGTTTGACTCCAGTCAATAAAGTTGTGTTTATTTTTACCATAGACACATGAGTTAGTAGTTCTGAAACTGACTATATATGTTACGACTGAACAAACGAATAAATACATTATGAATAATGAGAACCAGGTTTCTCACTATTAGAGAAGGGATTTAAACATATGAGAAAGGAGAATGTAGGAATAAACCCTGTGGTGTTCTATTGAAATTGGTGGTATCGGTATGAATTTATGGTTTTTAACATACAGAGATAAACAGAGCTGTCAGGGAAATATCAGTGAACAAAGTGAGTCCCTGCCTTCATCAGTTGATAATTTTAGAAGTAGGAAATAAGGACATAGACATCTCCAGTCACTGCAGAGACAACCTTTCCTTAGGATCATAAAAATGATTCATAAAATGATACAATGTAACACCAAAGGGTGGAAATGCTGTCTTACGACTTTCTAAAGGAGCACAGTGTGACTTTAAGTTAGAGGAAATTTCAGAAAACACCATTTCATGCTGCTCATGTGAAGTGTCCATCTTTATCACTGCAGCATTGGTGGCCAGTGGCAAGGGCAGTGGGGGCTGATGAGGCAATGGCAGCCATGGGAGACATCCGGGGAGCCCAAAACAGAAACTCATTTGTGAGACCTGGAACTATTGGCAGTGTGCTCACAGAGTTCCTAGGCATCAGAGTCCTTAGCATCCCAGAGCTGTGAAAGAGGCTGGAGTAGAGAGTAACAAAAGGGGATATGCTACAGAGGAGATGAAAGTTCTGTTAGTATGCATGCAAAAAGTCTCTATGAGCCAAAGGATACCCAGTACTAATTGACTGAAAAGTTTAGACTTTCTGTCCCTTTCAATAGTAGGTAGAGGGGAAAACTATATATGTGTGTGTATGTATGTGGCACACAAATCCAAACACATCCACACATAAAAACAATGAGAATGATCTTAAAACCCATGGTATTGAGAAATATGATTGTGTAAGATACCCCTAATTTACATGTTAAAATTTTAATGCCATTGGATATTGATTTATTTCAAATTAAGTAGATTTCTTTTTTCAGTTAAGTATGTAAGATATTCAAGAGTAAGAGGTACTAATGATACTCAATACATTTTAATTTTCTTCTCTGCTTCCCCTTAGCACTGCAGAAGTTAATTAGAAAACATACTGTATCCCAGGGGCTATGCTGAATTCCTTATATAGTCGGTCCTCCCTATCTGTGAGTTCTACGTCCATGGATTCAACTAACCACTGATCATCAAAAATAGTAGGAAAAAAATACTATACAGATGGTTGCATATGTATTGAACATGCACAGACTTTTTCTTGTCATTATTCCCTAAAAAATACAATATAACAACTGTTTGTATAGGATTTAAATTGTATCTGGTATTATAAGCAATCTAGAGATGTTTTAAAGTATGTGGGAGGGTGTGTGTAGGTCATAACAAATGCTACACCATTTTATATAAAGGACTTGAGCTTCAGTGGATTTTCGTATCTTCAAAGGGTCTTAGAATAAATCCCCCATTGCTACTGAGGGACGATTATATTCATTTTTGCACTTTATCCTCCCAATATTCCTTTCTCTGTATTTTACGGATGAGGAAACAAGGATAGGAAGATTAAGTACTTTGCCCAGATACCACAATCAGCCAACGAACATCAAAGCATGTACTCAATACAGATGTAGTAGGACTCAAAGTCTTATACTTTTAAGCACTACCACAATTCTGCCTCCTGATGAAAACTAAAATTAGCTCATAGCTTGAATGAAAAATATATTCAAACTGGACATTTAATTTGAAAATAAATATTTCCTTTATATAAAGCTCTTAGGTAGATTACTTGTTCTATATTCATGAAAATGTGTTCACTTTTGACAATGTGACATTTAAAACCTATACTTCAATGGTAGTCAGGCTTAGAATATGTCTTTATAAATTACATAGTGACTTAGTCCTATTAACTTCTGTGTGTGTGTATATATATATATATATATTTTTTTTTTTTTTTTTTTTTTTGAAATGGAGTCTCACTCTGCTGCCCAGGCTGGAGTGCAGTGGCATGATCTCGGCTCACTGCAACCTCCATCCCGCCAGTTCAAGTGATTCTCCTGCCTCAGCCTCCCAAGTAGTTGGGATTACAGGTGCCTGCCACCGTGCCCGGCTAATTTTTGTATTTTTAGTAGAGGCGAGGTTTCACCATCTTGGTCTTGAACTGCTGACCTCGTGATCTGCCTGCCTCAGCCTCCCAAAGTGCTGGGATTACAGGCATGAGCCACTGCACCCGGCTGTTTCTATTATATTAAAAACCCATAATTATAAAAATGGTGACAAGAAATGGATTAAACCTTGAAGGGTCCTGGTTGGGTGAACATGAAGGAGCCCTTTAGAGTGCTATTTACATAGGTATACACATGTGTAGAAATTAAATGAGCTATGCAATTAAGATTTTGTGTGCTGTATTGTATACACTGCATGTCTCAATTTATTTATTTATTTATTTATTTTGAGATGGAGTTTCACTCATGTCGCCCAGGCTGGAGTGCAATGGCGTGATCTCAGCTCTCTACAACCTCTGCCTTCCGGGTTCAAGCAATTCTCCTGCCTTAGCCTCCAGATTAGCTGGGATTACAGGCACGCGCCACCATGCCCAGCTAATTTTTGTTTTTTAATAGAGACGGGGTTTCGCCATGTTGGCCAGGCTGGTTCTGAACTCTTGACCTCAGGTGATCCACCCGTCTCGGCCTCACAAAGTGCTGAGATTACAGGTGTGAGCCACTGTGCCTGGTAGCCTCAACTTGAAACAGGAAGAAAAGAAGGGAGGAAGGGATGGAGGGAAGGAGGGAAAGGAGGAAGAGAAGGAGAGAGGGCAGGAACGAGGGAAGGGAGGGAGGAAGGAAGGAAAAAGAAGAAAGAAAAAAGAAAGAAAAAGAAAGAGAGAAAAAGAAAGAAAAGAAAGAAAGAGAAAAAAGAAAAAGAAAGAGAAAGAAAGAGAGAGAAAGAGAGAAGAAAAAGAAAGAGAAAGATGGAGGGAAGGAGGGAGGTGGGAAGGAAGGAGAAGGAGGAAGAGGAGGAACAGGAGGAATAGGAGGAGGAGGGAGGGAGGGAGGTTGGGGAAGAAGGAAGAAAGGGAAAGAGAGAAAGAAAATAAATAGATAACTAGAGTATGTTATATGGTTGCTAGAACTAAATCAGGTGTTCAGTTTGGAAATGTTGAAAGTGTAGGCATAGAGAAGACAGTTGAATATATAAGGAGGGATTTAGTCTAAAATGGAGATAAAGATTTGAAAATCATCTTTGTATAGACGGCACCTAAAGCCACAATACCACCTGAGATTCCTGGGAAGTAAGTGAAACAATATGCTACATCCCAGAATTTAAAAAAGTTTGTGAAAATAAGAGCAAAGTTCCACCAAAAGTGTCAAAAACAAGAAGATGAGGAAAGGATGAAATAGTATAGTATAGATGCCAGAGAGACAGATGATTATTTAACTTTTATTTTTTATTACTTTATTTCACGGAGATGGATCTTTAAACTCTACAGCCTGGCACAATTATCTGAGGGAGAAAAAGAATGATCTCACCTGTGAGGACATAGTAAATAATTATTTAAATGCTTGGGGGATATTAAAAAACATTTCAAGGTGATCATGAGATCACTGTCAGTTAACAAGGAATAATGACAAGGAGGAAAGCAATATATTGATTAACATATGACAAATGGAAAGGGCAAAAAAAAATCTTGAAGCTGGGCATGGTGGTGTGCACTTGGAATCCAAGCTACTTAGGAGGCTGAGATAGGAGGATTGCTTGAACTCAGTAGTTTGAGGCCAGCCTGGGAAAAAAATAAAAGAAAACCTTGGCATTAATCTATGAGAAATTCCTCCAACTTAAAGTGATTTCATCATTTTTAAACCATGATATTATATGTAAAACAGTAAAATATAATTTTTTAATTTGCTACACTAAATGTTTCTTTTTGATAGTTTATAAATATAAATCAAAATTGATTCTGTTTTATAAATCTATATGTTATTGCCCACATTTAGTCTAAAGCTTCAGCAGAATTCATTAAATACTTTGTTCAAATGTGGGTCTATTTACTAATATTATTATGGATATCTTAATCTAGTTGAAAAAATGCTTAATCTAGTTGAAAAATTACTACACGGCTTAGTAACCAAAACAGCATGATACTGGTAAGTACAAAAACAGATAAACAGACCAGTGGAACAGAATAGAGAACCCAGAATTAAGACAGCACACCTACAACTATCTGATCTCTGAGAAATCTGACAAAAACAAGCAATGGGGAAAGGACTCCCTATTCAATAAATGGTGCTGGGATAACTGACTAACCACATGTAGAAGATTAAAACTGGACCCCTTCATTAGACCATATATAAAAATTAACTCAAGATGGATTAAACACTTAAATGTAAAACCCAAAACTATAAAAACTCTGGAAGACAATTTAGGAAATACCATTTAGGGCATAGGCATGGGCAAAGATTTCATAATGAAGATGCCAAAAGCAATTGCAACAAAAACATAAATTAACAAATGGGATCTGATTAAACTAAAGAGTTTCTGTACAGCATAAGAAATTATCAACAATTAAACAGACAACCTACATAATGGGTGAAAATTTTTGTAAACTATGCATCTGACAAAGGTCTAATATCTAGCATCTACAGGAAACTTAAATTTACAAGAAAAAATAAAACCTCATTAAAAAGTGGGAAAATGATACGAACAGACACTTTTCAAAAGAAGACATTCATGCAACCAACAATCATACCAAAAAAGTTCAACATCATGGATCATTAGAGAAATGCAAATCAAAACCACAATGAGAGACCGTCTCACACCAGTCAGAATAGCTGTTATTAAAAAGTCAAAAAATAACAGATGTTGGCAAGGTTGTGGAGAAAAGGAATGCTTATACACTGTTGGTGAGAGTGTAAATTAGTTCAGCCATTGTAGATGACAGTGTGGCAATTCCTCAAAGACCTAAAGTCATAAATACCATTCAACTCAGCAATCCCATTACTGGGTATATACCCAAAGGAATATGAGTTGTTCTATCATAAAGACACATGCACATATATGTTCATTGCAGCACTATTCACAATAGCAAAGACATGGAATCAACCTAAATGCCCATCAATGATAGACTGGAAAAAAGAAAATGTGGTACATATACACCATGGAATATTATGCAGCCATAAAAAAGAATGAGATCATGTCCTATGCAGGAACATGGATGGAGCTGGAGGCCATTATCATTAGGAAACTAACACAGAAACAGAAAACCAAACACCACATATTCTCACTTATAAGTGGGAGCTAAATGATGAGAACACATGGACACATACAGGGGAACAACACACACTGGAACTTATCAGAGGGTGGAGGATGCAGGAGGGAGAGGATCAGGAAAAATAACTGATGGATACTAGGCCTAATACCTGGGTGATGAAATAATCTGTACAACAAACTGCTATGATACAACTTTACCTATGTAACAAACCTGCACATATACCCTTAATTTAAAATAAAAGTCGGCTGGGTGCAGTGGCTCATGCCTGTAATCCCAGCACTTTGGAAGGCCAAAGCCGGTGGATCACCTGAGGTCAGGAGTTCAAGACCAACCTGACCAACATCGTGAAAACCTGTCTCTACTAAAAATACAAAAATGAGCTGGGCATGGTGGCACATGCCTGTAATTCCAGCTACTTGGGAGGCTGAGGCACAAGAATCCCTTGAACCCAGCAGGCAGAAGTTGCAGTGAGCCAAGATCGTGCCACTGCACTCCAGTCTAGGTGACAGAGTAATACTCCGTCTCAAAAATAAATAAATAAATAAATGTCAAAAAAAAAAACAAAACACTGAATCAGAAACTGGGGTAAGTTTCAGCAATGTGTGTTCTAACTATGAAAATTTGTGATTGACTGACCTAAGGCGTGGAATATGGAAGGCAGACACCAAATTTGCCAGACTCCAGTGCAGTCATTAGGGGAGAATATTCCACCCAGGACAGGACTCTTCCATTAACTTTATTGTGAGCTGAATAAAATTCCTCTCAAAACCATTTCCCTTTGCTCTCATTTTAAGTTCAAAAAACAACATTTTTATCACATTGCTTAACTTTCTAAATAACTTGTCATGATAAAAAGAGGAGTCCTTAAAGGGGAACAGAATCATCCTAATCTTGAACAGGTGGCTAATACTGTACCTTAACTGACAGACTCAAGGGTGGCAAACATCAAAAGCTAGAATGCAGTAGTAACTAAGATGGAATTTAGGTTAAAAATCAATTGTAAAAGAACAAGTTGAGCAATACTTGGTGCATAAGTATCTCATATGACAAAGACTTAGAGCTTTTTTAAGTGCAAAAATGACTTATGACAACAGTATGATAAGACTACCAATGCGTTCATGCAAATCTAAATTGCCTTTATAGGAAAATGTTCGCTCAATAAAAGTCTCATTCTAAAGTGCATTGTACAGAACATAAGCAGAACATTATATTTTATTCTGATATTAAATGTTAACAGAATACTTGAACTGGTGTCTGAAGTATAGTGATAGGGAGGCAAAGTGTATTAATATTGTCCCATTCATTAGGACATCCCACAGAGCCAACTGGGACACCAATTCTGTGGCATACAACAGACATAAGTAGCTATGATCATTTTGAGGAGTCAGGGACATTCTTATGCTTGCTTTGTTTTTGGCACTGTGGAATATTAAGTGGCCACCTAACCTCTTTTGCAGGTGAAAGACCTTTGTATGAGGAATTCAAATGAGACAGTATCAACTTGATGCTGCTCCTGCTTAGTGTACAGTGATCAGAAGCGTGTGGGCAAAGACTAGTTCTAATGGTAAAACACATGAGTCCATCAGGCTAGAGATGCTCTCTTTACCTCCTTCAATTTAAATCCCGATGCTATCACATTTACACTCTCTGCAATTACAAATGTCCCAATCCCACCGGAGAAACAGAAAGCCAGGGAGTCGGGGGGAACTAGTTAAGAGATGAGACAGCAAGTTGCACTGGTTATAAATAACTTTCTTTTGTCTCCATTGTACAGATTCGTCTGGGAAAGTGTAATAAGATGGAAATTTTTTCTCCCAAGTTTTATAGAAAAACCATACACTGTAGAAAAGCAATTGGAGTTTATTTAAGCCTCTAGAGTTAGAATGGCATTTCTTGGAATGTGGACCCATGCTGAAATGGGGACACAACACTGCTCATGTGAGCTGTGCATGCCTCATCAACCCAATCAGGTTATATAAGCTATTTGGAGTAATGGATGATTTTTCTCTAGTGCCCGCTAAAGCGCTTAGCACCCTGTAGATCCATACTGATGTTCAGGGAATACTTGTTGTGTTGAATTGTTTCTGAACACCTGCCTAGTATTCTATTTTAGATATTATTTTTGTTTTATAATTCTGAATGCAGTTCTTTGGATGTACTCACCCTGCAAGTATGTTATCTCAGAGCTCAGAAGTCCTTCTGAGGTTCCATGGCCCTTCACTCTGAGAGACAGAAACACTGGAACTCCAGCAGAGGAGGTTGCAGAGATCTTTAGTAGGAGTTGCAAGTCTAACATTGATCCTAAACCCAGTTTCTCTAACTCCAGTTTCAGTGATCATATCAAGAATTTACAATTGAATACCATTATTTCTTATGTATCCACTATAATCATATTTGCCTTCATTACATATTTCCTTATAAAGTTCCAGTCCTTTAAAAAATTGTCTTTCAGGCTTTCCCTAGACTTCCTTAAGTGTATGTTTATTCATTATTAAGCTTGCTGTGTGTTTAGCTAGTTCTCTGTTTAGTATCCTGCACCCAGTACTCCACTTGACGTTAGCTATTGAGTAATAATTTAATGAATAGATACATAAGGAAATAAGGAATGAAAACAACAATAATTCCCACAAGACTGTATTTTGTGAGATGGACATTATAAGAAGCTACTCATATTGCCAAAGAAATCCTTAATGTATTTCCTGCTATAAGTGTATGTGAAAGAACACTACCTGCCCTTCAATCTACCAAAAACAAAGAAGAGAATAGTTGTCATCCATGCTCCTTTGGTAAACATGAAACATCAACTCTATGGGAGGAAGGAATAAGAGCCAACTTCCCTTTGAAACATAATAAATACAAGGAATCATAAAAGTTTAGTTGAATGCCATGTTCTCTCTCTCTCTTGTTAATACAGTGTTTTTATTTCAATATGGTAAGTTGATATCCTAAATGCTTGGGGCATGTAAATTTGAAAGACAAAGTAAAAATATCTAAAAACTTAATGGAAAGAACATATCACAATACATTTGATCAACAAGAATGAAACCATCGCCAAGATAACTTTATAAAATTGATTAAGAGACTCTTGCATGATTACCACTACACAAGCGGTGCTGCCAAAGTTGATTAAGGAAAAAAATAAAGCTCACCTAAGCTGGCAGCACAATCAGCACTAATCATTAAGCCAGCTTGCCCTTTCGTCCTCTTCCTTGTAGCTGGTCACTGCTTACTACCCCAGTATAAGGTAGCCCTTGTCACAAGACTTTTTGTTCCTTTTCTGTTCCATAGATAAAATCTAAGGCATTGTGAGATGATAATCTTTGCTTTTGAATTTATTCTTTAGGTTCCACACACCAACAAAACTAGTGATGCCAGCTGCTCTGAAGGACCTAGGAAAAAGCTGACTCATGGAGGAATGCAGTTTCAACATCCTGATGATTACATCCCCCTTACCCTGACCAATCAACAATCCAAATTTTTCAGCTTCTCATCCTCCACAGTCTCCTTAAAGGACCCCTTCATGGAGCAAACCTGTGGCTTGAGATTTCCTCTCATTTCCTAGTTCAAAGGCCTTGTGATTATTAAACTCATTCACGGCTGTAAACCCTGCTGCCTCAGTGTATTTGTCCATTGCTGCACAATGAGCATATAAACCTGGCAGTCCTGTAACAAAAACACAGAAATTAAAAGGCAACTGTGGACATTGATATACAAAATTTATATTTATGATTGTACACAGACTGGATAACCAGCAGATTATGCCTAGCTCTGGCAAACAAAATATAGTCTTTCATTTAAAAATATATTGAATATATATTGACACTCTAATATGTCTTGTAAATGCTGATTAGACTTCACAGAAGATACTAGTCTCAATATATTAAAACAATGTGGATAGATTTTATGTTATCTTCCAAAATGAAGATCTCCATTTACTGGAGGTGATCATTACTAATAAGGATGCAAATTCAGTTTATCATCTTTATTGGCAACTTGAAGTGATGAGTTAGGGTGCTGACTTGCCAAATTTTTTACTGAACTGCAGCTGTCAGGGATAACAAATAATCTTAAAGTCAAGTTTAACAGGGCAGAGCCAGCAGTTTGGAAGGCCAAAGTGGGAGGATCACTTGAGCCCATGATTTTGAGGCCAGTCCGGGTAACATAGTGAGACCTCATCTCTACTAAGAACAATAATAATAATAAAATTAGCCAGGCATGATGGTGGACAGCTGTAGCCCCAGCTACTCAGGAGGCTGAGATGAGATGGGATTATCACTTCAGCCTGGAAAGTCAAGGCTGCAGTGAGCCAAGATCATGCCACTACACACCAGCCTGGGTAATAGTGCAAGACCCTGTCTCAAAAAAAAAAAAAAAAAAAAGTAGAGAAAAAGACTTTGGTTTTGTATACATTCAGGTCACTAAGTCAAGGTGACAAAGTAGGTGAAAAACTAAATTAATTTCGTTTTGTTTGGTGGAAAAAAGTAGGCACTAGTCCAGTTCTGCCTCCTGTGACACCATATGAATAAACAAAAAGCTCTAGAGAATAACGATCTACATCTGCTTCCATTATGTGAATTCACACATCATATAATATAATCACTTAACTCTCTGAGTCGTAGTTTTCTAAGTGAGAAAATAAAAATTCCTGCCCCATTACTTCAGAATCTTGTAACGTCACAACATTATATTTCTGAATATTTTGTGATGGTAAACATTATGCAAACATTAGAAATCATTATTATTTTGCTTAGACTACATGAAGATATTTTCTAAAGTATGATTATATATGGGAGTCTTTAATAAAATATGACTTAAGAGAAAATACTTGAAAACCATGACCTATTACAAATTCTTGAAACAAGGGAAAAGATTGGATTTGTAAGAATCTGAGAGCCATCTGCAAATCTCATTAAACTGTATTCCCTATCTACTAATTATGAATGTCTTATCTCCACCAATTCAATTCATCATGTACACTGCTACCAAACTATTCTTCCTGGGTCATACTTATTAAGTGTTTCTTTTCTGCTTAAAAATCCTCCAAAACATTATCTTTCCTATAGAATACAGCATTTAACTGGAAATATTATGATCTTTCATAAATTGGTTATAAACTCTATTCCCAACCTTTTCCCCTTCCCAATAGTTCCCAATGCAACAATTTGGGAGTCTGTATTAATCCTTCCTCACACTTTTATAAAGAAGTAACCAAGACTGGATAGTTTATAAAGAAAATAGATTTAATTGACTCAAAGTTCCTCATGACTGGAAAGGGCTCAGAAAACTTACAATCATTGCAGAATGGGAGGCAGGCACCTTCTTCACAAAGTGCCAGCAGAGAGTGTGAGCATGCAGGAAAAACTATCATTTATTAAATCATCAGATCTTGTGATAATTCACCCACTATCATGTAAACAGCAAGGGGGAAACTGCGTCATAATCCAATCACTTCCCTTCCTCGACACATGGGAATTACAGCTTCCTCCCTCAACACAATGGGATTACAATTCTAGATGAGATTTTGGTGGGAGCACAGAACAAAACCATATCAGAGTCCCTATCAGATGACATAGTAAGAATAAGTAGTTTCTTCTTGCTGTAGTACTCCAGGCTTTTCTGCTTTATCTCTCAAAGGAGTGATATGATGTTTTATTTTCCTCTTGATGTCACCAACACCTAGAACATAACTTGCTTTTAATACATGCATGCCAAATCCAAGATCTGTAATAGATAGTCTATAAATGTGAATTTTAATCTTACTCATCAGCGTGTACAATTTCAAAATATCATCTTTTATGTAAGCTCCTAATTAACTATATAGATATATTAATGCTCTCTTGTTATAAAAATCAGAAAACTTAATTCCAAACGACTTAAACAAACCAGGAGCTTTTTCTGACTTCGTATGACTAAAAATTCCCAAAGTGGGCACACTGTTGGAGCCAAAACGTTTCAATATCATCAAGTCACCAGATTCTCTTCTCTGTGGTCCTATTGATTCTGTCTTCCTCCATATATTAGATTTACCTGAACCTTATGTTATAATCTTATTTAAAAACCTGTAATTTTAAACATGAAACAAAGAGCAAGATATTTATCTTTTCAGTGAGTGGATTTTTACACAGCAGCATGGAATGAATAAAACAGATTTAATGTCATCTTCCAGCCTCCCTAGGCCAGACTTCAAAAAAATAAGATCTTTAACTCAAGGGTGAAGCAATATAGCCTTTCAACACTTTAGACAGGGCACAAGACTGATGGCAGAGAACCAGATGGGTTAGTGAGTATGTTCAACATTCTACTGGTTCTGAGAAACTGAGGTGTCCCTGTCTAGTTAAAGGACAAAAAGAAAGGTCACCAATCCATGTTAACTGATCTAACAGGACAGGCATGGGGTTCAGTATCCTGCTGCCTCAGACTTCCTAGAAAACACAACCATGGCGCCATGGGAGCCAAGAAGCAATGGGTTTCTTTCTTCTATGAGACTAATTATTACATGTAGTCATAGCTCTTACAAATAATGGTCTAACATTAATAAACTAGGCCATCCATGAACATGTGACCCTTCCATTTTTTAAAATTATATTTTTAGTAATTGCATTACATTTTAAACATATTCACTCTTACATTATTATTATGTTCTAAGATGTCAGCCTATATTTAATATAACACCTAATGATTTCAAGTCGTTAAGGGGACACTTTGGTGATCCAAGATAGGGTGTCTTCAACAGAAGTTGTATATACAAGCAAAGCCAAGACACACAAATAGTTTTTTTTTCTTTTATTATACTTTAAGTTCTAGAGTACATGTGCACAACATGCAGGTTTGTTACATAGGTATACATGTGTCATGTTGGTTTGCTGCACCCATCAACTCATCATTTACATTAGGTATTTCTCCTAATGCTATCCCTCCACCAGACCCCCACCCTCTGACTGGCCCTGGTGTGGGATGTTCCCCTCCCTGTATCCATGTGTTCCCATTGTTCAACTCCCACCAATGAGTGAGAACATGTGGTGTTTGGTTTTCTGTCCTTGTGAGAGTTTTCTGAGAATGATGATTTCCACCTTCATCCATGTCCCTGCAAAGGACATGAACTCATCTTTTTTTATGGCTGCATAGTATTCCATGGTGTATATGTGCCACATTTTCTTAATCCAGTCTATCAATGATGGACATTTGGGTTGGTTCCAAGTCTTTGCTACTGTGAACAGTGCCACAATAAACATACATGTGCATGTGTTTTTATCATAGAACGATTTATAATCCTTTGGGTATATACCCAGTAATGGGATTGCTGAGTCGAATGACATTTCTAGTTCTAGATCCTTGAGGAATTGCCACACCATCTTCCACAACGGTTGAACTAGTTTACAGTCTCACCAACAGTGTAAAAGTATTCCTATTTCTCCACATCCTCTCCAGCATCTGTTGTTTCCTGACTTTTTAATGATCACCATTCTAACTTGTGTGAGATGGTATCTCATTGTGGTTTTGATTTACATTTCTCTGATGAAAAGTGATGATGAGCATTTTTGCATATGTCTGTTGGCTGCATAAATATCTTCTTTTGAAAAGTGTCTGTTCATATACTTTTCCCACTTTTTGATGGGGTTGTTTGTTTGTTTCTTGTAAATTTGTTTGAGTTCTTTGTACATTCTGGATATTAGCCCTTTGTCAGATGGGTAGATTGCAAAAATTTTCTCCCATTCTGTAGGTTGCCTGTTCACTCTGATGATAGTTTCTTTTGCTGTGCAGAAGCTCTTTAGTTTAATGAGATCCCATTTGTCTATTTTGGCTTTTGTTGCCATTGCTTTTGGTGTTTTAGTTATGAAGTCTTTGCCCATGCCTATGTCCTGAATGGTATTCCTTAAGTTTTCTTCTTGGGTTTTTATGGTGTTAGGTCTTACATTTAAGTCTTTAATCCATCTTGAGTTAATTTTTGTATAAGGTGTAAGAAAGGGAACCAGTTTTAGCTTTCTACATATAGCTAGCCAGTTTTCCCAACACCATTTATTAAATAGAAAATCCTTTCCCCAGTGCTTGTTTTTGTC
This sequence comes from Pan paniscus, assembly GCF_029289425.2. Classification (NCBI taxonomy): domain Eukaryota; kingdom Metazoa; phylum Chordata; class Mammalia; order Primates; family Hominidae; genus Pan; species Pan paniscus. The sequence continues at coordinate 64,156,147 of NC_073254.2, read as the reverse complement.
AGGTTTATCAAAGATCAGATGGTTGTAGGTGTGTGGTGTTATTTCTGAGGGCTCTGTTCTGTTCCATTGTTCTATATATTTGTTTTGGTACCAGTACCATGCTGTTTTGGTTACTGTAGCCTTGTAGTATAGTTTAAAGTCAGATAGCATGATGCCTTCAGCTTTGTTCTTTTGGCTTAGGACTGTCTTGTCTATGCAGGCTCTTTTTTGGTTCCATATGAACTTTAAAGTAGTTTTTTCCAATTCTGTAAAGAAAGTCAGTGGTAGCTTGATGGGGATAGCCTTGAATCTATAAATTACTTTGGGCAGTATGGCTATTTTCACGATATTGAGTCTTCCTATCCATGAGCATGGAATGTTCTTCCATTTGTTTGTGTCCTCTTTTATTTCGTCGAACAGTGGTTTGTTGTTCTTGAAGAGGTCCTTCACGTCCCTTGTAAGTTGGATTCCTAGGTATTTTATTCTCTTTGTAGTAACTGTGAAAGAGATTTAACTCATGATTTGGCTCTCTGTTTGTCTGTTATTGATGTATAGGAATGTTTTTGATTTTTGCACATTGATTTTGTGTCCTGAGACTTTGCTGAAGTTGCTTATCAGCTTAAGGAGATTTTAGGCTGAGACAATGGGGTTTTCTAAATATACAATCATGTCATCTGCAAACAGGGACAATTTGACTTCCTCTTTTACTAATTGAATACCCTTTATTTCATTACCTTGCCTGATTGCCATAGCCAGAACTTCCAACACTATGTTGAATACAGGTGGTGAGAGAGGGCATACTTGTGTTGTGCTGGTTTTCAAAGGGAATGCTTCCAGTTTTTGCCCACTCAGTATGATATTGGCTGTGGGTTTGTCATAAATAGCTCTTATTATTTTGAGATACATTCCATCAATACCTAGTTTATTGAGAGTTTTTAGCATGAAAAGCTTTTGAATTTTGTCGAAGGCCTTTTCTGCATCTATTGAGATAATCATGTGGTTTTTGTCTTTGGTTCTGTTTACATGCTGGATTACGTTTATTGATTTGAGTATGTTGAACCAGCCTTGCATCCCAGGGATGAAGCCAACTTGATCTTGGTGGATAAGCTTTTTGATGTGCTGCTGGATTCGGTTTGCCAGTATTTTTTTAGGATTTTGGTATCGATGTTCATCAGGGATATTGGCCTAAAATTCTCTTTTTTGGTGTATCTCTACCAGGCTTTGGTATCAGGATGATGTTAGCCTCATAAAATGAGTTAGGGAGGATTCTCTCTTTTTCTATTAATTGAAATAGTTTCAAAAGGAATGGTACCAGCTCCTCTTTGTACCTCTGGTAGAATTTGGCCGTGAATCCATCTGGTCCTGGACTTTTCTTGGTTGATAGTCTATTAATTATTGCCTCAATTTCAGAGCCTGTTATTGGTCTATTCAGAGATTCAACTACTTCCTTGTTTAGTCTTGGGAGGGTGTATGTGTCCAGGAATGTATCCATTTCTTCTATATTTTCTAGTTTATTTGCATAGAAGTGTTTATAGTATTCTCTGATGGTAGTTTGTATTTCTGTGGGATCGGTGGTGATATCCCCTTTATGATTTTTTACCGCATCTATTTGATTCTTCTCTCTTTTCTTTATTAGTCCTGCTAGCGGCCTATTTTGTTGATCTTTTCAAAAGACCAACTCCTGGATTCATTGATTTTTTGAAGGGTTTTGACACACAAAAAGTTTTTGTTGCAGTTTTTTATGTATTTTGCTTTGAACCCTTCATTATTTCCCTCAGCCACTTTTTTAGTATTTGCTACGTGTTAAACACTGTTACCAATGTTATGAATTTATAAGTGAACAAAACATACATAAATCCTTGTCCTTGTGGTTTTCATCTTTGGAGTTTGAGGGAGATCGACAATTAAGAGGATAAATTAGGAAAATATGTGATTCATGGTAATAAGCCCCAAGGAGAAAAATTGAACAGGTAAGGGAGATAGGGGATACCTGTGGTCTGAGAGGAAGTTACAGTATCAGGATATCCTGGGAAGTCCTCACTGCAAAGATAACATTTGAAGAAAAGTCTGAAGGGGGATAAAGCAATGAACCATGTGGAATTCCTTGGAGGAATGCTCCAGGGAAAGAACAGCAAGGGCTAAAATACTCAGATAGGAGACTGCCCACAATTCAAAGAAGCAAGGAGGCTGGTGTGGCCAGAATACAGTAAGTAAGGTGGAAAATAGTGGGAGATTAGAGAACTAGAGGGAGAAAGGCAAATCATGTAAAACCTTGAGGGCCATTCATAAGGACTTTGGCTTGGTTTCACAGTGAAATGGAAGCCATTGGAGGGTTTAAACAGAGAAATGACATAATACAATGGATGTTTTCATAGGATTATTCTAGTACTATAAGATTGGGCTATGTTCAGGCAAGAGCTGAAGTAAGGAGATAAGAAAATATGGTAAATATTATAGACAAGAGATGAAAGTACCTAGGACAAAGTAGTTGCTGTGCAGTAACTAGAAAGTGTGAGATTCTGAATATGTCTTGAATGGAGGCTTATCAGGATTTGCAGATGGATCTGATGTAGAATGTAAGACAAAAAAGAAAAATCAAGGTTACATTTAAGAGTTTTGAACCAAACAACTAGAACTAGGGAATTGCTATTTCATGATGGAGAGGACTAGAGGAAAATTAAAGAATAGGACACATAGAGCAGTCATAAAAAAATTAAAGAATAGGACACATGGAGCATTCATAAAAGATTGCAGATCTTGATTTAGTTCAAGTTAGTTGTACAACTTAGTATCCCAATTGAGGGAAATTTAACCCATGAAACCAATTGTGTTAAATTTATTGGTGTATGTCCCATGTTAGGGGTTTAAGAATTTGCAATCTTCTCTAAAAGGAGCTATAAAAGATGATGGGGGTTGGAAGTCTCTAGGCTTTGCACAGAATCAAATTATATCCATAATAAGAAACGCAGACATGCCTCACAACTCCTCTGTGTCTCAGTTTCTTCACACTTAAACAGAGGGGTTTGGGTTTCAGAATTAACGTAATAATCACAGGCTGTTCTGATCATGTGCTAAGGTGAACACAACTGATTTCAAGCAATATTATCCAGACCAGCCTTTGAAGTAATAATCATCACTGGGCAATATGATGAAGAAGGAGCTGTTTACATACAACTTTTCAAACCAATATTCTCTGTGCCCTTTTTTCAACTGTGTATAAAAACCTTTCTCTCTGGTATTTGACTACTAGGGCTTTTGTGTTGTAAGAGACCAAACACAAAATTTCTTTACTGTGTAACCTAATATTCTCAATAAAGGATCCAAAAATACTCACAGTAACATTTTAGACACTGTGTTCTCTCCCGGGTTTATTTGCATTTTTCTTCTTCTTTTCCTCCTCCTTTTTTAATGTCACTAAACATTAATTGAACCCATACTATAAGACAGACACTGTGGTGTGTTCTGTAGACATGAAGATAAATGAGAGAGACATATTAATAGCTCCTGCTCTTAGACTGTTCCTGTATTATAAAAGAGATGGACATATTGTCAGCTAATAATAACAAAATGTGAGATAGGGAAAGGGACAGAGAAGAGAGAATTCTTAGAAATATAGAAAGGGGCAACCATGAGAACGGCAAGAACTCACAAAGAAAACCACATTTAACATTGAACGGTGTGAGGCAGCTTATTTACTAGGAAATGAAAGATCTATGTGTGTCTTAGAGAGTGAAGGTAACATTACCATAGGAGGGAAAAGCCTGAGCAAATATTTGAAGAATGACAAGTATTTTGTTGCAGCCAGACCCTAGATTATGAGGCCAGATATCAAACTTAAAAGATTGTAAATAGACTTGCATGGCATGCTGAGTAATTTTTGCATATCTTATAGACCATTGGGAACAAGTAAAAGTCATTTACATACTGTATTTTTATAAGCACACCATTAAGAAGAATGGGAGATGAACAGATTTGAAGAAACTGACAGGAGGCTATTGCACAAGTTTAGGTAAGAGGCAGTAGTAAATGGGAAAGGAGACAAGGTGCTATTTGGGAAATAACCTTACAGTAGAACAACGTGCTGTGACCTGAGGATGAGGGAGAAAGAAAAAAGAGCAAAGATGATTCAGAATTCTAACTTGGGAGAATAGGTGGAATGGGATGCCATCAGCTATGACTGGGAATATGGAGCAGAAGCAGGTCTGGGACAGAAAATTGGTGACTGATTTTAGATACCCTAGGTTTTAACTGTCTGCAGAATATTCAGTAGTTAATTAGACAAAAGACTCTGGGCCTCAAAAGAAATGGCAGAACAGGAAATTTAGGTTTTTACATTAAAATCACAGAAGTAGATAAAGTGAGCCTATAGAGAGGAGAAGGGAAAATGTTGAAATGATAAGGAACTACAAGTTTCTCTTTTTCTAAATGGAAAAGAATTCAGGTTTTTTGTAAAAATTCAAACTACACAAAAGTCATAATCTAAATATCTACCTTTCCATCTCACCCAGATATAATTCCATTCTTCATAAACAACGATGACTCAATATCCACATTTAATTAATTTTTTCTCTGATTGTGGAAGAAAAGACCCCATACTAACAAGAAATTTGAGGTTCTAGAAACCGGAACCAAAAGTAAATTAAAGATAAACTCCGGTTTCAAGTGCCCCAGAAGTCTGAGTTTTATAAAATAGGAAGCTATTTCCCCTGCCCACTACTAATACAGAATTATTAATAAAAAGTTCTGAGGGGCAGTCAAAAACAGGAAGAGATCATTTCTCTAACTGCACGTGAAAAAAAGAAGAACACTTAGTTTCCTAGATATAATGTGAATTCAGAAGTTAGAAAGCTGTATTAATTTTTGCAAACTTGTGGGAAAAGATTAGGCAGGAAAAATCTTATTTTTCAAGAGTTGTCATAACTGCTTTTACCTCTGAGGCAAACTTGTCTGATAGCAGTCATGCCCTGCAAGGCCCTCGATGATGAAACCCCACCTAAATCTCTGACCTCACCTCCTATCACCCTTCCTTGGTTACCCTCCTGTAGCCTAGTTTGTCCTCTTTATGTTGCTCTAACATGACAATTTCTTTACTGTTTTAGGACATGTTATTTCCACTGCCAGAAATACCTTTCCCCAAATATGTAAATGTTAGCCTCCTCAAATGTTAATCATCTCCTCAGACTTTCCTTGTTACATTCTCTCTCTCACAGGCACATACATACACACACATACATACACGCACATACACACACACACACTCACACACCCCTCTCACTCTCTTGCCCCTTACCCTTCTGTCACTATTATTGCAAAATTATATTATAAAATGTTTGTTTGTTGTGTTTCTTGCCCACAAAACTATAAGTGGCAATAGCATGAGGATAGCATCTTTGTCTTAATTCACTGTTGTATCCCCACCCCCTTGGCTCATAACACAGGCTCACTGGAGAAGTTTTTGAAGGAAATAATGAAGAAACGAATGATAATTTATTGCATTCTAAATCTCAAATCTCCCTCCATGACTTTGTATGCACTATGGAAAAAAATAGGTTTACATTTGTACAAAAAATAACAAAAACAGTTCTCATCCCATTTTGCCTCTAAATTGTAGAATTTAGATATGTTCAACAATGAGCCCCAGTTTCACTGAAGACAGACTTGGATATACAACTTGTGCATATACTCCTATGACAGAATAATTAAAATGCAAACTCACTGAAAAGTGAAAATGAACCCTCATTTGTTTTTTGTTACTGTGTATTTTCTCAATCAATAAATCCTAAAACTACCATATTGTATATAGGTTGGTGAATATTTTTAACATTAAGGAGGTATCTTTACACTCAAAATGGTGGTGATCAGCTAATGATTAGTATTTTTAGAATCTATACAATGAAGCCATACTAATATGCACTCAGTTACTGAGCTAATTCACCTTTTCACACGATTTGGTTTTCTTGTTTGTATTGTTTCAACATTAATACAGCTAAAAATGTTATGCTAACCAATTTTGGGTTTAGTTGTTTGTTTTCAGTAGGAGTAGTCATGACATCATATATAAATGAATTAATTTAAATACATCTCAGTTTTCATTATTGATACATCAGTCCAATATTAATTCTGGTTCTCCAAGTAGATTAATATATATTATAGTCTCATGTGTTTTCTTGAGACCACTAAAAATGCATACTAGGAAAAATAATGAAAATTACCATCCACTGACAACTTATTTTGTGACAATCACAACAGTGGAACATCTCCCACATTTTTCTATTTTTATTAATGTAAGTATTCTCAGCTTAAAAAATTATAAAACTCTGAAAAGTTTTCTAACTTGTCCAAGTTTTTCAAAACCAGTAAATTCCCAAATTGATATCTTAAGAGTTTTAACTTAAGAAGGCTTACCTCCTTACATAATTATCATGATTTGTCAGGAGAGAAAACTGAGGCACAAATTAGAGAAATTACTTACATGAAATGACAAGAAGGGTCAGTAACAAAACGAACCGACATTTGCTTTTCTCCGGTGGATTTAGACTCTGTATTCATATGTGTTCAAAAATGTTACACTCACCTTCCTCATATGGGACATAAATTTTGAATAATTTTTCTGATAATCTTCCTGTGTAAATGCTATAACACACATATATAAGATGACTGTGTTGAATATGCATCCTGTGTCACAGGAAGAGTCAAAGGTAACAAGAACTCATAGAATTTAGCTTCATCTGAGTATCATTCTAAAACTCAGAGCTAACCAGCCCCATCAGAAAGCATTCTCACACCATCCTCAGAGATTTCAGAAAATAAAAGAGGAAAGTTAATACTTGTAGGGCAGGAGATTTTTTACTTGGACATTTTTTTTTTCTTCAGGATGGTCCAGCAAGGGGCAGAATGGTTGTCTATTACTTGAGTGTTCTTAAAATAAAGTGTCTCCCAGACAATTCTATATGTTACCACATTAGTCTGCCCCATGTTTATACTCTAAGAAAAAAATTTCCAATAGCAACCTGAGATAGAAGAGGTTAGGAAAAGATAAAACTCTTCCTAGTCCCAGGATGTGCATAGCCATACCTTTTTATCTCACATGGTCGCAGGAGAGGTTTTCAGAACCATCAACTATTTCTCCCTATTCCCTAGCCAAATAGGTGATGACAACAGAAACAGGCACGATGTACCTGCAATCTTTGCTCCTATGGCATTACTATTGTAAACAGCAGGAGAACAGAAAGTTCTTGTACATTGGAATTAAAAAAGATGCAATTACAATTGAGCCAATGTAATCAACTGTGGTTTTAAAAAATCCTAGTAAGTATTTTGGAAAGAATTCAATGTTAATTTTAATTTTATTTTTATTTTAAATGCAGTTTCAAATAAAGAATCCCATATGCTATATATACACAGTTGCAGAAACAGAAAACAGCCAACTCATGCTAACTTTCCAGAGGAGCTCAAGGAATTTTTGCTTCATTCATAAAGGTAACATGAATAGCATTTTTATAAATGATGGACACTAATACCAGAATCAAACAAAGGATGATATTAGTTGAAAACTTCCTAAATTTATTATTTAAATAATCCTGGTCGTAACACATGGAGGTTTGGAGATTAACATAAAATCTATTTTCTTCAAATTGTGTATTTAATTTTAAGCACTATTTCATTTTCTCTCCTAGGAAGGTAATTTATTAAAAGGCACATTTATTTTCAATGGGTAAAATTTAAGTCATTAACTGACTATTCAAATGTATAAATAGTAAAATACTCCTTTGGAGTACACATTAAAATTAAAATTTTATAGCCAATCTTATGGCCAAACACAATTCTCTCAACTAAACAAAGAACCTTGGAGAAAAAGAGAAAATAATGTTTTTAAGGCCAAAAAAGCCAAAAATATTTTGCTGAGAATGATAGTTTCCAGCTTCACCCATGTCCCTGCAAAGGACATAAACTCATCATTTTTTATGGCTGCATAGTAGTCCATGGTGTCTATGTGCCACATTTTCTTTATTCAGTCTATCATTGATGGGCATTTGGGTTGGTTCCAAGTCTTCGCTATTGTGAACAGTGCCACCATAAACTTACTTGTGTATGTGTCTTTAGAGTAGAATGATTAATACTCCTTTGGGTATTACCTAGTAATGGGATTGCTGGGTCAAATGGTATTTCTGGTTCTAGATCCTTGAGAAATCGCCACACTGTCTTCCACAATGGTTGAACTAATTTACACTCCCACCAACAGTGTAAAAGAGTTTCTATTTGTCAACATCAGAAAACCAAACACCAGAAAACCAAACACTGCATGTTCTCACTCATAAGTGGGAGTTGAACAATAAGAACACATGGACACAGGGAAGGGAACATCACACACCAGGGCCTGTTGGGTGCTGGGGAGCTAGGGGAGGGATAGCATTAGGAGAAATACCCAATGTAGATGACAGGTTGATGGGTGCAGGAAACCACCATGGCATGTGTATACCTATGTAACAAAACTGCACATTCTGCACATATATCCTAGAACTTAAAGTACTATTTTAAAAAAACCAAAAATATTTACAGAGAGGCTGATATATTTTAAAGAATTCATTATAATTTCTATTACTTTATTTAAATAACAAATACACTTGTATGGGTCATGTACCATCTTTAAAACAAAATTAAATGTCATTTTAAAAGAAGCTACATTTCATATTTTCAGAGCTTAGCAAGATAATTTCTCTCTTAACAGTTCGTTGAATGTTTTGATATAGTATCTGTAGAGTAAAATGCATAGTACAGTAATTATATAGAAAAAATGTGACTTTTAAAAATGATAATCCACTCCACTTTAAAATTCTAATATCATAATGTCCCAAAACACTTTATTTAGTTAAATGTAATCTTTTGCTGTGCAAACTATGCCCATCTTATTTTTTAAAGGAAGACAATTGCAGGCAGGCAGTAAAAACAGATGGAGGGAGTGAAGGAAGCTTTCTTTTTCCTTGTGGTTCTTTGTCTTTGGTTCTGTTTACATGCTGGAGTCCTCCCAAAAGGGAGGAAATAAGTTAAAGAAAGATAAAAACTTAAACACAGTGAGAAAATAGCCAATACTAGGCAGTTCTTTTTATTGGAATGGAAACATGTTCTTAAATGAGTTGTCATAATGATATGACACACATGAGTGATGAATGATAAAAAACCATTCCAATAGGATTCTTAAAACTATCAAATTTAGAATGCCACAGGAATTTTTTTAAATTATGAAAGCCATCTTGATGCAGAATTCAAATTGCAAAACTTCTTTTTTTTTTTTTTTTTAAGTTTCACAATCCCTTGCTCCACTGCTGGTGACAGTTTTTCCTAATGTGAGACAGTGGTTTGTTGAAAATTTTTATTTTCTTCAGAAAAAAATTCTAAACTGAAGGAACGGAGTGACACCAGCAGCCTGCTTCCATGGGATTATCTGGGCTTTTGAAATAAAGGAGCCATTAATGGAAGCTCTGACAGGTGATAGAAACAGAGCTGTCATTAACAAAGACTACGTCCAGAAGGTGACAGGGGGTGCTTTATTTTGCAGCCTGAGACAGTACTATTATGAGAAAAATGTGCTAAATTAATTATTGACAAAATGCTGAGTTATGTGAGTATTTTAACCTCTGCTTGTGATCAGAAGATACCTCCAGCTATTTTGAAGGTATATGGAGCAAATTGCTGTCAGGGGAGGGGAGTTTAAAGTTGTGGTAAATTATATAGAACATGAAATTTGCCATTTTAATCATTTGTAGATGTATAGTTCAGTAGCATCAAGTACATTTGCATTGTCATGCAGCCACCACCATCAACCATTTCCAGAACTTTTTCGACTGCCCAAACTGAAACACTATAGTCATTAAACAATAACTCTTCATTCCTCCTTCCCTCCAACTCCTGGCGACCACCCATTTTCTGTCTGTATGATTTGACTACTCCAGATACCACATCTAAATGCAATAATATACATACAAAATTGTTCGTTTGCGCTGGCTTATTTCATTCAGCATAATGTCCTCCAAGTTCATCCACATTGTAGTGTGTCAGGATTTCATTCCTTTTTAAAGTTACATAATATTCCATTGTATGTAACACCACATCTGCTTATCCACTCATGCATCAATAGATATTTGGGTTGTTTCCACTTTTTGACTTTGTAAATAGTGCGGCTAGGAACATTTGTGTGCGAATATATGTTCTAATTCCTGCTTTTATTTCTTTTGAGTACATACCCACAGTGGGATTGCTGGATCGTGTTACAATTTCATGTTGAATTTTTGAAGAACTATCATATTAAACTTACCAACATTCCATTTTTAATTTTTTATTTTCCAAAGTGGCGGCACCATTTTACATTCCCTCCAGTAATGTGTAAGTGTTCTAATTTTCCCACTTCCTCACCCACACTTGGTATTTTCTGGGTTTTTGTTTTGTTTCATTTTGCTTTGATAATAGCTACCTTAAAGGGTATGAGGTAGTATCTCATTGTCGTTGTGATTTGCATTTACTTAATCATTAGTGTTGTTGAGCATCTTTCATGTGCTTATTGGCCATCTGTATGTCTTCTCTGGAGAAATGTCTAAAATCCCGTGTATTTTTCAACTGGGTTGTTTGGGATTTTGTTGTAGATTTGTAAGAGTTCTTTATATATTCTAGATATTAATTTATCAGAGATGAGTTGTAAATATTTTTTCTCATTCCATGGGAAAAAAAAATCTGTTGATAGTGTTCTTTGATAGACAAAAATTTTTATGAAATACAATTTATCTATTTTTTGTCGTTGCTGCCTGTGCTTTTGGTGTAATCCAAAAATGTATACATATTATAGCCAAATCTAATGTCATGAAACTTTTCCCGTGTTTTCTTTGAAGTTTTATAGCATTCTAGCTCTTATATTTAGTTTGTTTTATATGGTGTTACATTTTAATTTTATATAGGGGTAAGGGTTCAACTTCATTATTTCATATATGAGTATCCAGTTTTCCCAATATCATTTGTTGAAAGATTGTCCTTATCCCATTAAATGGTCTTGGCACCCTTGTTGGAAATCATTTGCCTATCTGTGTGAGAGCTTATTCCTGAACTCTATTCTTTTCCTTTGGTCTATATGTCCGTCATGATGCCCGTACCATCTTGTTTTGATTATTGTAGCTTTGTAAGTTTTGAAATCAGGACATGTGATGCCTTCAACTTTGTTCTTTTTGAAGACTGTTTTGACTATTCAGAGTCCCTTGAGATTTTACATGAATTTTAGGATGAATTTTTCTATTTCTGCCACAAACATCATTGAGATTTTGATTAGGGATTGCGCTGAATCTATAGATCACTTTGAGTATTACTGACATCTCAGAAATATTGTTGGCCAATCCATAAATACTGATATTGTGAAGCAAATTCACTATGCACTTGTTACCAACTTGTCTGAGTCCAGTGAGACAGAACACCCATACACATAACAAGTTACATGAGACAGGCTTATTATTACTTACAAATAGGCAGGAAGGGACAACGGAAGCCTGGGAGTCATTACAACCCAGGCTCCAAGGCTCAGGAAAGCTGCCTGGGGGAAGCCGGAATCTTGTCAGAACATAATCCATTTGTACCGCGGCTGAGAGGCCCAGGAGAGTAGTTCATCTTTGGTTTTACACTCTAAGGGTAATAGAATTTGTGAGGCTAAAACATTGAAGGACATCCTGTTTCTAGAGGATACTGGAACAGAGCCTTCCAGTCACTTCCTCCTATATTCGTGTGTTGCATTCCCAGTACATTCTACAGTTATGCTTGAGAACTACAAGTGAGAATAGTGGAAGAACTGGGTTGGTTCCAGGCTGCCTGGAGAAGTTTCCTGTGGATATCTTTCCATTTATGTGTATCTTCTTTAATTTTTTTCAGAATTGTTTTGTAGTTTTCAGTGTACAGTCTTTTTTCTTCTTGGCTAAGTTTATTCCTGAGTATTCTTTTTGATACCATTTAAATGGAATTGTTTTCTTAATTTCCTTTTGGTATTGTTCATTTTTGGTGTATATAAATTTAATTGATTTTTTCCATGTTAATTTTGTGTCTTGAAAGTTTACTGAATTTATTTGTTAGTTCTATATGTGTGTTCTATTTTTAGGGTGCTCCACATGTAAGACCATGTCATCTTATGAGATAATTTTATTCTTCCTTTCCAATTTAGATGTCTTTTATTTATTTTTCTTGCCTAACTTCTCGATTAGGTCTTCCAATACTATGTTGAATAGAAGTGGCAAGGGTGAGCATCTTTGCATTGTTCCTGATGTTAGCAAAAAAGCTTTCAGTCTCTCATCACTCAGTATGACGTTAACTATAAGCTTTTCATATATAGCCTTTGTTATGCTGAAGTAGTTTCCTTCTATTCCTAGATTTTTAAATTTTTTAATAAAAGGGAATTAAATTTTGTCAAATGCTTTTTTAAATGAATAACAATACTTATTTTTGTCTTCATTTTATTTATGTTTCATATTATACTGATTAGTTTTAGTATGTTGAACTATTGTTGCCGTCCAGGAATGAATCCCACTTGATCATGTTGTATAATCCTTTGGCTGTACTGGTGAATTTAGTTTGTCAGTATTTTGTGCAGATTTTTGCATCAATATTTATAGATGTATTGCTCTGTAGTTTTGTTTTCCTGATGTGTCTTGTTTTGCTTTAGTATCAGGATAATTCTTTATAGATAACTATTTTAATAGCAGCTCTTTCTTAAATGTTTGTAGTAAAATGTTTGAACGTATATTATTGGGTATCAAGTAATTATATAAGTAGTTTTCTTCTTATTTATTATTATTATTATTTTTTTTCCAGGCAGGGTCTCACTCTGTCACCCAGGCTGGAGTCCAGTAGCACTATCTCGGCTCACTGCAAACTCCACCTCCCAGGCTGAAGTCATCCTCCCACCTCAGCCTCCCAAGTACCTGGGACTACAGGTATGCACCACCACGCCTGGCTAATTTTTGTATTTTTTCTAGAGATGTGGTCTTGCCATGGTGCCCAGGCTGGTCTCGAACTCCTGAGCTCAAGCAATACGACCACCTCAGCCTTCCAAACTGTAGGGATTACAGGCATGAGCCATTGCACCCAGCAGTGGTATTATTTTCTAAATTTAATAGCTAATGGAAACTAACCATGGAAATTGTATGGGAACTGACAGTCTGATTTAATGCCCAAAGATGCGGGACCCTTGGTGCTGACTTAATTCTCTAGAAACGTCCAAATTTCCAAATGCCTAATCAGATATAGTTGTAGGTAAAACAATTCAATTAATAAAGTTTACTTTAAATCCTCTCTCTCTCATCTCTTAAAAAAAAAAATCCTTCTCCTTTTCAGAGGCTCTCTCATCTGCCTTGTCTCAACCAGTTACCTGGGAGCTTCAGGGTTCCAGTCCCACATCTTCTAGGTCCCTAAGAACTTGTTGGGAAATTGTTGGCTGTATCACCCCTCCCAGAGATATTTTTTACAGTCTTTGTATTGGCAAAGAACATGAACAGGCACTTCTCAAAAAAAGACATACAAGCAGCCAACAAGTATATGAAAAAATGCTCAACATTACTAATCATTCTAGAAATGCAAATCAAAACTACAATGAGAAACCATCCCACACCAGTCAAAATGATCTTTATTTAAAAAGTCTAAAAATAACAGATGTTGGTGAGGTTGCAGAGAAAAGGAAAAGTGTATACATTGTTGGTGGGAATGCAAATTAGTTCAGCCACTATGGAAAGCAGTTTAAGATTTCTCAAAGAACTAAAAATAGAATTACCATTCCAGCCAGCAATCCCATTACTGGGTATATATTCTGTATATGTGGGATTGCTGGGTATATACCTAAAGGAAAATAAATTGTTCTACCAAAAAGACACCTGCACTCATATGTTTAGTGCAGCATTCATCATAATAGCAAAGACATGGAATCAACCCAGGTGTCTATCAATGGTGTTACATACGTGCTATAAAATTCTATGCAGACATAAAAAAAGAATGAAATAATGTCCCTTGCAGCAACATGGGTGCAGCTAGAGGCCATTATCCAAGGCAAATTAATACAGAAACAAAACCAAATACTGCATGTTTTCACTTATAAGTGGCAGCTAAACATTGGGTACATGTGAACATAAAGACAGAAACAATAGACAATGTGGGACAATAGACATTCTGGGAAATATTGTAAATAATTCATGTGGTGACAGAAACAAAGAAACAGAAATAGAATCTGTATAAATCTCAAATGCACAGAAAGTTATTTCCACCTAAAAATACTTTTTGGCAATTCATGAAGATAAGAAAAATATTAAGGTTTTGTTGTTAATTTCTATCATTAGCTTTATTAAATTTTATAGACTTTCTTTTTAACTCTATTGTATTTTGGATAGTGACTTTTTGTTTTCTAATCTCTCATTAATTTCATTTTTTCTACTATCATTACCACATAGATATTTATTGAACACATACTACATCATAATAATGTTGAAGAGTTGTATAGATTATCTAGTGACAAATAGGTTTGGCCTCTTTGGTAAAAAATCTTACAGTCAAGTTTTGGTATACCTTAACTCAAGAAGATATGAAGGTTGGGGTGTGCAAGTGGCAATTATAATAATCCTTTTCTGAACAGTTACCTGTGATTTTTATGCATTTAAAATTAAAAAACATGATATTTTGGTGTAAATTATTTTGCTATGTAAATTGCCTGTCAATGGGTTAATACCATGTGAAAAATAACATATTGGTAAGTAAAAATAAAACTATCTTTGCAAAGTTTTATTTCTAAAGAACATGGGCAGAATTTTTGTCCTTTGAGAACTGAGATCCTGGAAAGAACTTTCCCAAATGCCCACACTACCAAATTTAGTTAAGAATGAACATGTTTAAAATACAATCTGGACAATATTTGCCTTTTCTCCTGATATAGAAGGTAAAAACTGTTCAACAAAGAGAAATGTTTATAAATTTCCTGCTGTTGCCTCCAAAAATTGTGCATGTAAAATATTTTGCTATACAGCTAAAAGTAAAGGGCTTATCATTTTAACCCAATAAAAGTTCTAACTGTATTCAGGGAAATAGTATCATAGGAATGTGAGGAGAGTATTTAGGGTGTCCTCTTGAGACTTTTTGATAATTCCTAAAATTAAAATAACCTGCTAGAGATAGTCTCCAGTTCTTGACATTTTACCACAATCTTGTTTCAGAATTATAATAATTCAACCTCTTAATTGGAAAGATAAAAATTTAAAGTTCAGGGTTGCTGACTCTAAAATATCACACAGCCAGATAGTATCGGTGCTGAAACTCAAATCGAAATGTTCCAGTTCAGAACTTTTCTAATTATACCCATCTATCTGCTGCACATTTAGAACTGATATTCATTTTCATTAGCATACGGGCTTAAGGAGGATAAAATTGCATGTTGATAGCAAATTGATAGTTGAAAGTTACACATTGATAGTATACTTGTCATTAATTTTTCAAAAATGTCAAAGATCATAAAGGAAGATTCTGCTTTATACAAAATCTATCTCTTTGCTGTTGAGCATTTGAAGACTCTTTAGAGCGAGTCTTCAGTGCTGTCAACAGAAGATAATGTATTAGCCTGTGATCTGAATGATGTTTAAAATCTTCTCTCCAATAGTATGCCACTAGATGTATTGTTTTAAATTTAAGCAGGAAGTGTAGGCAACTACAATTTTTAGAGGAAGTAATTTCTTTTCCAACCAGTTTACTGTTATTTCAGCTGTTTCAATTCAGCTTAGCAAATATTCATTGAGTGCATATTTTATAAGAATTGCAAAGATGAACATGACACAATTTTTAGATCACAAATTTATCAGCAGCTAAGAAACAATTTTATATATAAATATATAATATATATGTGCACACATATGATGACATCGGTCTTTCTGATCTGTTCTGAGAATAACATAAATTTTAATTTTTGTTTTAAAATATGGAAATATGTAATAGAATTATTTTAAGCTCTAATAGGGTAAATATTGATGGCTGTAAGCCATGTAAGCTAAAGCTCTTTGAATCCTCACTAATTTTTAAAAGTATAAAAAGGTTCTGAAACCAAAAAGTTTGAAAACCGCTGCCTTAAGGCATTCATCATACATAAGAAGGTAACCTCACTTTTATGCATCTAAGATAAGAGAATAGAGAAAATAGTCCCTCAAATAATTTTCTGTCTTCTTCCAGAAACACAGAAATACAGTGCCATTGTTTGCCAGAATGGAGAATACAATTTATTTCAAAAAACTTTCTAGCACGTGGCTAATGTTCAAGAAATATAGTTAGGAAAAATATATTGACTTGGAAAACAAATTAAATTAAGAAAACAAAACCTGATAAGAAAGAGTGTGCTTCAGAACTTCTAACAATCCAAAACATACCCAGGTGTATTGTGGATTTATCACTGCAAATTACATATACTAAATTTATTCTCATGGTTGAGGGAGAAGTCATGGGAGGATGTAAGCACATTGAGATCTGAATGTACTGTTCTAGTAGCTATCAATCTTGAGTATGAATAAAGATTATGTGAGCAATTTGTTTAAAATTCATGTTTGTCATCTTCAGAAATGTTAATTATGTAAGATCTAGGAATCTGTACTTTAACGAGCATCCCAAATGTTGCTGATGTAGGTTCTCTATAGATCATACTTTGGGAAACACCGTACTTAGCAAAACTGAGATAATAGTTTAATAAGATCGTGAGACTCAAATGCTGAAAAAAAAGTTATAAGTTGTGAAGGATTATTACTTTTAGTGTTTGTATCTAAGAAGAGGTAAGTACTAGACTGACATCAAAATGATGATGATGATGATCATCAGTGTACTTCTCATTAGGGAAGAATAATGAGATGAGTTGTTTGTGAGGGCATTTGTGGGGTTAAACTGAGTGACAGAGGCTCTGCAAGGAGGAAGGCTACTGTCGCTGCTTGTTCCTGGGAGATGACAAACCAATCACTCTGGGAGAGGTGCAAAATAATTGCAATTGTTAAAAACCGGGTTTTCCCCCTCTTTTAAGCATGTCTCTACTCCATCTGCTGCTATGTGTGTTCTCTGTTCTTCATTACTCCATGCAACAGGTAGGATCTATGAATATAACACAGAAAAACAGATTGACACTGTCTCTTCACAAAGCCCCCTGAATGTGTGGGAAGCCCCTATAAATGTCTTGTCATCTCCTAATTCTTACAGCATACTTTATTAATCTGTGAAGAGAAATAAGAAGAAAGCTGTCAAGAAAGAAAGGACGAAAATGTACAAATTTATATTTTAAAATAGCAAGCAAAATACATATGGCCTACATATACACAAAATATATGCAACACACACACACATATGTATACAGAGTACTATGAAACTAGTTAAATCTAGTAGTAAAGTATAGATTTAAATCTAGTACTATACTTTAGTACTAGATTTTAAACCAAGTATTCAGAAATTCTACCTGAAAGGAGTAATTTTACATCCCTGGCTTTCTGCCTCCTTTCTAGCAATGATGTTCCTATTTAATTACTTGATAATTCCAAATTGTCAGTTTTATAAAATGTGGAATATAAACCCAATGGAATATCATTCAGTTTAAGGTAATCCTGCCATTTGTGACAACATGGATCAATGTGGAGGACATTATGTTAAACGAAAAAAGCCAGACACAGAAAGAGAAATACTGGATAATTTCACTTACATGTGGAATCTAAAATAGTCAACACCATAAAAGCAGAGAGTAGAATGGTAGTTGCCAAGGGAGAGAAGGAGGAAAAATCTGGGAGATGTTGTTTTAAGGTACAAAGTATCATTTAAGCAAAATGAGTAAGTTCTGGAGATCTAATATATAGCATCGTAACTATAATCAACCATGCTGTGTTGTATGCTTGAAATTTGCTAATAGGGTAGACCTTAAGTATTCTCACTACAAAAGAAAAAGAAGAAGAAGAAAGGAATTGGATATGGTGAAGAGAGACAGAGAGAGAGAAAGAAGAAAGAAAGATAGAAAAGAAAAAGAAAAGAAAGGAAAGGAAAGGAAAAGAGAAAAAAGAAGGGAAGAGAGGAGAAGAGAAGGGAAGGGAAAGGGAGCGGAGGGGAGGGGAGGGGAGAAGGGAAGGGAAGGGAAGGAGGAAGGGAGGGAGGGAAGAAGGAAGAAGGAAGGAAGGAAGGGAGGAAAGAAGGAAGGAAGGAAGATTACTTTTAGAGAATAGGTTATCTAAAAATGGATTGAATCATGATGACCTAAACTTATTTTTTTGAAGACTTAATGGCTATTAATTTTAAAACCAAAGCTGGGCACGGAAATAACTCACTGAATATCCCAAAATCTTATAATATATTTAAAGACAGCCATTTACCTACTGCTTTACTCTAACAAGAGCTTGGGACTATCTCATAACTTTCAAAGCCTGAAAGAATGGTAATACTGAATAAAATGCAGAGAATGCTAAATTTAGAGCCAGAAGTCTTTGCCCTTTCAATTATCCATTACCTTTTTCCTTTTTGAAATAAGAGTCAGTAAAATTCCCTGCACAGAATTGCACAAGAGAAAAGGAAAACTACAAAGTGCTTTTAAAATGAAAGGTATACTTGGTACTAAAGGGCACTGACAAACTTTCAGGAGTCCTGAGATAAGTTGCTGGTCTTCTTCCTTCTTTCACAATGGCAAAAAAACTGTTTGAGTGTAGGAATAACAGTGCTATTCTATAAATATTGATTAAGTTGAGGGCTGTAAACGACTGTAGCTAGAGCTAGATTAAGGAAAAAATGTCTTCTGCCTAAACAAATAGAATTGCATTTCATGGTACTCAAGATACAATGGTTATGCCAAAATTTCCTGTATATTTGGTTCCAGAATAAAAGATGGTCAAAAGGAAAGGGGTGCGTAAAGGAAGGTGCACTTTCTGTCCAAACACATGTTCTCTGAGTGTGGAGTCATTCAAAATCAGAGTGGTAATATAGCATCATGATTATGGGAAGAGGCTCCAGAGACTATTCAATGAGCTCAAATTCTAATTCCAACGTTTACTAGCACTGTGACTTAGGTCAAGTTCCTTAGTTTCTTGGGCCTTGAGTTTCTTTATTTAAGAAAAGAGTAAAATAATGCCTAGTATATCAAGTGATTGGGAGGATTCAGTGAAAGAATACAGGAAAAGTGCTTATCAGCTAACAGAGTTATAAATGCTCAATAAATTATCATATTATTCTTAAACTTTAATCTCACATGGCACTGGTTGTCATTTCACCTTGAAAAACAGTTTCCTCAGGCAACCTTTTATGAATGGGCAATGTCCCAAGGCATCTACAGTCTGTAGCGTTCCTACAAGGAGGAGTGTTTTTCATAATCAATGTTATTAAATAATTATTCATGAGTGGTATTTAAAAGTCTCTGAAAACTAGATCTGAGACAATCTTGCATCAAAGCAAGTTCTATGATTCATATCTGAATAGACAAAATATAGAGAAAATTGTCATATCTGAATAGACAAAATATAGATAAAATTGTGAAGATTATTAAGTCAAGAACTACTTACCTTGTGCTCTGTTTCAGAGGTTTTTATGCTGAAGTTCATGGGAAGGTTACTCTGAAAGATTCATGAATCCTTTGATAGTGCATGCAAAATACTGCAGATATGAATGTTTGACAATTTCTCATGAAAAGCAATTAAACTTTTCATTAGATTCTCAAAAGGCTCTATGACACAAAAAAGGTTAAAAAATCTCTGGCCTAGCCTAATTTTACAAATTTTCCCACCTGTGTCAGTATTGGTGTAAGCAATAGTGCTGAGAAATGCAAAAATGTTTTAGCATTCCTTGGAATGCTATACTTATTATCTAGTTCAACATGAGCAAGATAAATGCATAGCACATATTCTGCCTCTCAAAGGCTTTAAACTGAGTTAGAACACTAAATATATACACAAAATAATTAACTATATCAAGTGGTTATGATTAAATGTTAAAATTGAAGGAAAATATAAAAGGGGTAAGGGTGTAGTAGGTCATTGAAGGGGATGAGGAATGCAGCACAGCCATCCCTTGGTGTCTATGGGGATTTGTTCCAGGACCCATTCAGGCACCAAAATTTGCAGATGCTCAAGTTCTTATGTAAAATAACCTAGTATTTGTATATAACGTATGCACATCCTCCCATAAACTTTAAATGATTGCTAGATTGCTTGTAATATCTAATACAATGCCTACACTTCATTTCATTTGCATAGATTCAACATGGAATTTTTTTCTTAATATTTTCAAATCCACAAATGCCAAGCCCACAGATACAGAGAACAGACTGTAATTAGGAAAGCTGTTGCAGAGGAGAAAAATTGAGTGGGGACAATGATAAATAAATGGAAGATAGTTTTTTGAGAGGACAGTGATGGCCCTCTTAGACAGTAGAAGTAAAGATTTAAATCCAAAACAAAAGTCACTGGAAAAAAGAAGTGACTCTGGCCTAGCTTAATTGTGAGGAGCATAATTAAGGTATGTATAATGATTTGACTAGGTAGAGAAGATCTAGATTTTGAGGAGCTCATTATAATACTTAATAACTTTTGGCTTAAAATGTTAAGGAGCAGAAGTTGCTGAACACAAGACTTGTAAAGGGGAAAAACAGTATTTAAGAGAATAGAACATGGTTGGAATGTGAAGAATAAACAATTATTCCTGAGAGAGGGAAGTCTGGAGTAAGTTAAGAGAGTGGCATTTTTCAGGAGTGTTCATAATTTATCCAGTATATAATGTATTATGCAATACATTTATGTGTTTCTGTAAGGTTTGGAGTTCTCAAGCTGCTATATCAGTTCAGAGTATAGCAGATACATGTAAGATGGCAAACAGTTCATCAGTTGAAAGACAACTTGACTGTAAGTGATGGCAGTCTCCAAGGGACTGTATGCTGCAGATCACTAACAAAGCCTTGAAAAAAGGCCTTTTTGGAGGAGGATGTGTAACTCTCCATTGATTTCACACACATCCAGGAGTCAAGCAATACCAAAAAAAGCCTTGTCCCAACATTTGATATCATCCAGAATAGTAAAAGAACACTACTGTTCTGTCTGTGAATATTATGTGGCATTATCCAAAAGTCACCTTGCCTTTCCTCTCAAGTCCCCCACCTTGACAGAATATCAGCTTTCAGAAGATTAAATTATCATGTGTTCAAAAGTTTAAAAACAACCATGAAACTAAGGTTTTAAACCATCTCTTTTTTTTCTGCAGCTTCAAATGTTTTAATAACTTCATTCATCTCTTTCTCCTGCCTTGCTTACTTTGAGTAATAGACCACTGTCTTGCACCTTTTCAAAGATTATTCTCTACCTTTATATCTTGATCACATTAGGACTATAAGCCATCAATAAGCACCCCAGCACCTCCTACTCTCAGTATCTTCCCTTTTGAAAAATTTTCCTCTCCTCCTACAAATATGCTGATTCTAATATTCCATTATTCTCTTTATTTTCATTGCCATTTAAAAGAGTGTGCACTTAGTGTCTCTACCTTCTTATTGATCATGTCTATCTTCTTCCTGGTTTCTTACCCCATCATTATCATCGTATTGATGTTTCCAAATTTTTTGATAAAAGGAACATACAACAGTTCTCTTCTTGTAGGATGATGGCATATAAATCCCACAGGAAGGAAATATGACAAGGAGGAAAGATTTCTCATACAATCCATGCCAAACATTATGTATTTGTGCATAACCTTTCTATACTTGAACATTTCCTAAGTTATTTACTTTTCCCAAAAGACTGAATATCTTTTCTGGAAAATGCATACGTATCACCCAAATTTCCTTAATTTTAAGTTAAACTTTCTCAACTTTAAAATAACCTATCTTAAGGGGTGGATACAGAGGCGCAATTCAACCCACAACAGCTGGTTTTCCTTCCTCTTTTCCTCCCTCTCTTTCTTTTTTTTTCCTCTCTTTTTATCTTTCTTTTCTTTCTTTCTTTCTTACTTGTTACTGAAAGCAATTTCTTCTCCCGTAATCCCTGCCTCCCAATGCTGCTATCTCTCTGTTAGCTGGGCTTGTGGGTAAAAACAGTGAGTCACAGATTATAATTATGTTGATCCTTTCAACTGGTTTAGTAAATTGAGTTCAGCAGAGTAAATTCTGAGTAAATTACTGGTTTGTTTAAATTAATCAGCCAATTTGGGCAAAAAGGTCAATATGGTTGTAGATATAAACAAATATAATTTTAAAATAATAATGTATTTACCTTTTTGATAGTTCTCTTAAATAATGAATTTGATTTTCTTTAACTTTTAAGTTTTCTGATAGCTTGAATAAATTAACTAAACTTGGTAGGAACCTGACACAGTCAAAGGATGAAGAATTCTGATGTTTCCATTCTGATTCTCTGTTGTTGTTTTTGTTGTTGTTGTTGTTGCTGTTGTTGTTGTTAGGAAACAAAACAATATATTTAGCCTCTCATTTTCAACTTAAATTGAGGATAACTGTAGACCTTGATGGGGAAAAGATAAACTCATAAATAACTATTTGCTAGTTATAGATCTGACAAATGGACTTTTAAAATATTAATCAATGGTACATATAAGCAAGAGCAGTTTTTGTTTAGTAAATCTGTGCTCCCTGATTTTTATTCAACTTACAAATTGTCCAGAAACATTTCACTATTCCACGTGGCCCTTGTATTTCTTTTCCAAGTAGTTGACTCTCTTCCATACTAGCTAAAAGCCAGATATAGAGATTTATTTGCTTAAAATAAAAAAAAAGCCATCTATTTTGGTGATATTCCATTCGCCTAAATAACAGCCATTATCATCCATTGTTGTATCAATGATGATTCAGTCACATGGTGACTTGCATCTAAAGGGGTCTGCCATAAATGTACTCATTAACTTAAAACAATCTGTTTTCTCCCAGTTCAAGAAACACAATATGTTATGTATTCACAAGCCTAAATATTAAAGAGTAACTTCCTGTGTTTGCCTACAGGTATAATAGGTACACTGTTAAATAGATGATTAATTAAGGTGTACTGCAAGCCATGGAGCTGTTTCAAAGTTAGGCACATCCCTGGGCTAAAGAAGGCACATAAAGATCTTTAAGTATTTTTATGTGACTTCATGATTTTAGTTCCAAGGCCTTTCATTTTTATCACCAATGAGAAATAAAACGTCCTTTTGAGTTAGAGTTTGCAAAAATTTTAGCTTCTTTTTATATCCCTACTGGTTCCTCTAATATATCAATGTTTTTAAATGTTTATGTCTTCATTAGTATAAAAATAATGCATCTAAGTTTAAGAAAATTTGAAAATATAAAAATATAAGAATCACATTTATTATTATCCATAATCCTACCACCAAAAAATTATAATCAAATTGATCACTGGTATGATTTTCACCCTGTGATTAGAGCCATTTTTACAGACTGTGGGAACCAGAGCAAGTCAACCAGTGTGTTGACTTCTTTCATTCAAATATTTGAACATGGATAAAATCTACTTTATAATAACTGTACAGGGAAGCATTAAATGAACCACAAAAACTCTAAAGGAAGTGATCTTTATGAGCAAAAAGTAGAGGATGCATAATGGATAAATTAATATCACTTTTTCACATAAAACCTGAGGTTTCCTTTCAGTAGTTGAGAAGTTGGGTTTGAGTCAGATAAAAGGGAAAGAGTCTTAAGCTGATGCATTGTGTCAGCAGAAGCCACTGTA
This sequence comes from Pan paniscus, assembly GCF_029289425.2. Lineage (NCBI taxonomy): Eukaryota > Metazoa > Chordata > Mammalia > Primates > Hominidae > Pan > Pan paniscus. Next base: position 64,132,457 of record NC_073254.2, on the reverse strand, counting down.
AATTGACAGACTGTTCTAGCCATAAGAATAGTCCAATGCCAATTTGACAGGGAGTCTCCACAGAAATTCAATCAAAACCAGAAATTGCAGTTATTACACCTGGATAATACCTGCTAATTTGCTTTTCCTACATGCAAAATGATTGTGAAACAAAATTACTGAATTCAAAAAACTTAAAAAACATCAACAGACAAAATTTTTTGTTTAGCTTAACATGACTTTCTTTTCTCCAGAAGTGTGTGTTTATAGATAAACAATCTCTTGGTTCTGACTTGCAAAAACACCCAAATTCAACCTCTCTGAATTTGTTAAGGAGGAGCAATATCATATACTGCAGCTTCTTTTCCAATACAGAGGAAGTCCTCAATAAATGTTTTGAGTGAATAATGAGATTACAGGGGGTACAGAGATGATACTGAATCACCAAGCTTCTTAGTTACAAACTGCAGAAATGAAATATCTATGGAGAAAATGGCATTTTGGGGGAGGGTACCAGGAAGCTCACAAAATCGACTTCAGCCTTGAAACCCAAAGTCAAGAAACAAATCCTACCAAAGCAAGCTGATGTCACAAGCAAATAATACCATAAGAATATTCTAGTTTATAAAAATGCCACTACTACTGTCACAAACATGCCCCAAGTTTTCAATTCCCATGCATTCTGCATAACTGCCTTCAAAATTCTCTAAGTTCTAGATATGAGAATCCAACTGATCAAGCCGAAGTCATAGACTTTAACCTGGCAAGTGGCTGGGGACAAGGATTGGAAATATCTGCCCCAATGTGAGACTCAACAGTAGGAAACAAGGCTCTTATTTTAAAATTCCTTCAAAATAGAGTCTTGGATGTGGGTAGCCAAAAATGACAAAATAAAAGTAATATTGCACTTACTGTGTCCCTACTGTGTCTCAGGCTTTGTTTGTAATTTTTTACTCAGTAACATTATGATCCTTACTGTGACTTCATTATGACTCTGCAAAGTCATTATTATTTGTATGTTTTAGAGAATAAAACCAATTACAGAATTTGTTACTTGCCCAGATTCACACATCAAGTCAACACTGTAGTTAGGATAGGAAACTAGGCAGTCTGGATTCAAGGTCTGAGGCCCTAAGCATTGATCTATACTGAAGGCTCCAAAATACTCCTAAACATCTCCCTTTCCTGCTTGTTATAATCCCTGAAGATTCAGCATGCATGGTTGTAATCCTCTAATAAAAACCTTTATTGATCTATCAAAATATTCATACAAGTGACCCATCTATACCATGAAATATGTTTACCACCTTTAAAACTAAAAAGGTAAAACTGATATTCCAAGACACGTGGTGAAGTTTTTGAAGTATTATAACATTGATATTATAAAATCAGAAATACGTATATGAGAACATATTTATGTATAAATGTTTAGAGGGAGACCAGAAAGATGAATATCAAACTATTGCCAGGAGCATAAGAGTGAATGGGTGGACATTCATACTCACTTTACATAGTTCTGTACAGTATGAATAAGTTAAAAAAACTTTAGATTTTATCATCTAAAAACTATGAATATATGTAATTATTTATATTTCTATTAGGAGAAGCAGTTTTTCTAGGATGTAAGTAATACCTGAAAGACAGTAGAAAAGCACTAAAACCAATTTAGCTGAAGAAAAAGAATGACACAGTTTTAGAGTCAGACTGACTGACTTTCATTTTAATGTGGATACTGGAATTTTCTAAATGGCATTAGACTTCAACAGCCATTTCATGTCTTAGTTTTCCCATTTGTATAATGACAATAAGAGAAAAAAATAAAAAGCCCTATCTTGCTGCACTGTTTTAAGGATTATAGTTAGCATGGGTAAAGAGTCTGGCAGGTATCAGATGCCAGTAGATGTTAAAAATGCCACCAAATGCTTACTCTGAAGACACATCTGTGCCTAAGGCTCAGCAAGCTGAGGCATGCTGATAAACTATAGTGGGGAATGAGACCAAGTTCTGAAAAAAAAAAAAGAAATAAAGATCTGTCATATTTTCTGGGAAGCTCTTCAATTCCAACCTTATCTTTGAAAAGCAGCTTGCTCAAGACCATGTCTGACTTATGTGACTTCCCCTTCACTTAAGCTGTGTACTCCCATGGGCCCAACTGCCAGGACACTAATCAGGCGGGATCTCTCTGGAACCCACACACAGGTTTCTGCCCCCGCTCTCCTCCTCCACCACCTACCCCTTCTCTAGCTCCTTCTTCTCTTTTGTTCTTTATTTTATTTTGTGTAGTGGTTACCACAGTCATTTATTATTAGTAAAATTAGGAATATATATTTGGGACAAAATCCTCTCTTGGCAAGGCTGTGTAGAGAGAATATTTCAAAATTAAAACTCTTGTCTACCTTGACCAAGTAATGAAGATTGATGTCACCAATAGTAATGCATATTTATATTAAGTACCCCCGATAGGATGTGATGAGAAGGGCATTCCACCTCTGTAATCGTCAACCCAAGAATGTATAACCCCAGTCCAATTATGAGAAAATATCAGCAAACACCAACTAAAGAATATTCTACAATATATCTGACTAGTACTCTTCAAAAGAGTCAAGATTATGAAAGACAAGGAAAGACTGAGGAACTGTCATAAAATATAGGAGACTAAGAAATTGTGGTGACAAAATGCAGTGTAGGACCCAGGATTGCACTCTGGAACAGAAAAAGGATTCTAGTGAAAAGTCTGGTGTTTAGTTAATAGTATTATAACAATGTTAATCTCCTGATTTTTATCGTTATACTATGATTATGTTAGATGTTAGCATTACAGGAAAGTGAACATAGGGCAATAAGAGACTCTCTGTTATCTTTGCAATTCATTTGTAAATCTAAAATTATTCAAAATAAAACATTTAAAAATGTTGTCTGATTGCTAATGTTTTGGTTTTTTGTGGGTTTTGCAGTTGTTCGTGTTGTTTATTTGGTTGGTTTTTGAGACAGAGTCCCATTCTGTTGCCCAGGTTGGAGTGCAGTGGCATAATCACAGCCGACTGCAGCCTCCACCTCCCAGGCCCAATTGGTCCTCACCTCAGCCTCCTAAGTAACTGAGACCACAAGTGTGTGCCACCACTTTTTTGTTTTTCTTTGTATTTTTTTAGAGATAGGGTCTCACTATGTTGCCCAGTCTGGTCTTGAATTCCTGGGCTCAAGCAATCCTCTCACCTCAACCTCTCAAAGTGTTAGGATTATGGAGTGAGCCACCGTGCCTGGCTTGATTCCTAAAGTTGATGAGCTATAACCAATTTTGATGACTTTATTGACTAAATAGTATTTCTTCATTTTCACAATTCATCATACTTATACAAAGGCTTTAATTTTAATCCAAAACACTGCCCCATCTATTATCACCGTATTTCTCTTTAATAACTTAGATTTTTTTTATCTCTTTAAAATGTATAAAGTGCCTTTATATACACTCTCTCACCTAATCTTACAACAACTGTTTCAGGTGGACAAAGCAAGAATCCTCACTGCCACATTAAGGATGAGAAAAACAGTGAAAAAGACAGTTTAAGAGATTTACTTTATGGTATATGAGTTAGTGACAATCTTAAGGAGAACATGGTTTGGTGCAATTCAATAATACTTTTTTAAAAAAGAGCAAAGAATCTGAATAGACAGTTCATCAAGAAAGATATACTATACAAATGGACAAAAGCACACAAAAGATGCTTGACTTCATTAGTTGTCAGGGAAATTAAGATCAAAACCACAAGAACACATCACTTTACACCCACCAGGATAGCTAGAATTAAAATAAAAAAAAACAATATTGGTGAAGAGGTGAAGAAATCAGAACCATCATACACTTTGGGTGAGAAGATAAAGAGAAAAGTCACTTTTGAAAATTGTCGGCAGTTCTTCAAATGATTAATTGTCAAGTTACCATAGGATCCAGCAATTCTACTTACTATATATTCGAGAAAAATGAAAACATATGTCTACAACAAAAACTTATCCATGAATGTTTCTATCAGCATTATTTATAATAGCCAAAAGTTGAAAATAATCCTAATGTCTGCCAAGAAAAGGATGAGTAGACAAATGTGTTATAGCCATATAACGAAATATTATTTGGCCATGAAAAGTAAAGAAGTACTGATAGGTGCTACAAATGGATAGATCTTGAAAACATTATGCTAAGTAAAAGAAACCTATCACAAAAGACCTCATACTATTTGATTCCACTCATATGATAGTCCAGAATAGGGGACTCGATAGAGAAAGGGTAGATTTGTGGTTGCTTAGGGCTAGGAAAAGGGTGTAGGAATTGCTAAAGAATATGGGAGTTTTTTGAGGTGATGAAAATGTCTAAAATTGACTGTGGTAATAGTAAAGACATGGAATCAACCTAGATGCCCATAAATGGTGGACTGCATAAAGAAAATGTGGTACATATACATCATGAAATACCACATAGCCGTAAAAAGGAATAAAATCATGTCCTTTGCAGCAACATGGATGCAGCTGGAGGCCATTATCCTAAATGAATTAATACAGGAACCAAAAACCAAATACCACATGTTCTCACTTGTAAGTGGGAGCTAAATATTGAGTACACATGGATACAAAGAAGGGAACAATAGACACCAAGATCTGTTTGAGGGTGGAGGGTGGGAGGAGGGTGAGGACTGAAAAACTACCTATCAAGTACTATGCTGATTACCTGGGTGACAAAATTATTTGTACACCAAACCCCCATGACATGCAATTTATCCTTGTAAAAACCCTGAACATGTACCCCTTGAACCTAAAATAAATGTTGGGAAAAAAAAATAAGATGACAAATGGGCAAAATCTACAAACACATAATTCATAAAAGAAACACGGATGCCTAATAAATACATGAGAATTTTTTAAATGTACTGTGGTGATGCTTAAACATATCTGTGGATGTACCAAAAACCATTGAATTGTATGCTTCAAATAGGTGAATTGTACGGTGTGTGAATTATATCTCAATAAAGTTGTTTTGAAAAATGAAAATTAAAACATTATTTTCCATAATGAGTCAAGTCAGAAATAAAAATAAGTGAATAACTCATGATGCTCAAATCTAATAGATGAAGTAATTAATAATTGTGTAAAAACTATGGTCTAGACATTCTAATTCTTAAACCATGAATTTTTTTTACATGTAAGATAAATCATCAGCTGAGTAGTCAGGCAATTATCCCCATTTTCAAAGCAGGAAAGCAACATATATGCTCCATAGAAGATCCATTTATGTTTTTTTGTTTGTTTTTTGTTTTGTTTTGTTTTGTTTTTGAGACGGGGTCTCGCTCTGTCGCCAGGCTGGAGTGCAGTGGCACAATCTTGGCTCACTGCAACCTCCACCTCCTGGGTTCAAGCGATTCTCCTGCCTCAGCCTCCTGAGTAGCTGTGACTACAGGCATGCACCACCACACCCAGCTAATTTGTGTGTTTTTAGTAGAGAAGGGGCTTCACTGTGTTGGCCAGAATGGTCTTGATATCGTCTCCATCTCCTGACCACGTGATCCGCCCACCTCGGCCTCCCAAAGTGCTGGGATTACAGCCTTGAGCCACCACGCCTGGCCCATTTCTGCAGTTCAACAATACCAGACCAAGACGAAAGAAAAGAGAGAAGGAAACATTAGCCATGTACTTAATGAAACACTACCTTCAGCACAATCCTGATACTTTCAAGGCTCTGTTCATCCTTGCTACAGGTAAGATGTCTCATTCTGAAAATTCTGGAAGTGTAAATAGTGAAGAGTAACCCATAAAAAAGGGGATGCCTTTACAGAATGTAAACTCTAGCTCAACACTTACACGTTGTGATGATCATATTTGAAAACACTTTGTGCCTGATCTTTGGTTGATGGCATTTGTTCATTTAATATGCAAGTGGAGGTAAAGAGTGAATCTCTTTCCAGCAGATAAACTACATATATATGTGCATACAATTATATATAATCATATATAATTACATTTAAATATGTAACATGTTATATATAATATACATATACACATATAACAGTCCCCAACAGAAAAAAAGAAGTAGTTTCAATATTCTCAATTCTAAAAGTACATACATATATTTTTTCTCGGTCTACAAAGTTTGAAATTCATATAAATTTTAGGATTCTGTAATTAAGACTAAGTTTGGGACTATCTATTGACTATCTAAATGGAGACACACAAAGGTTCTCTATGATGTAGATCTCTCCTAGTTGAGAAAAAGAGTGCTCCAAGTAGAAAAGTTGATATCATCATTTGATAGTACTTTCCAAGTTAAAGTAAAATAAAAAACTGTAAACAGAAAATAGTTTTAATTTTTTTTTTTTTTTTTTTAAGAGACGTAGTCTCACTCTTTCTCCCAGGCCGGACTGCGGTGGCGCTATCTCGGCTCACTGCAAGCTCCGCCTCCCGGGTTCACGTCATTCCTGCCTCAGCCTCCTGAGTAGCTGGGATTACAGGCGCCCGCCACCGCGCCCGGCTAATTTTTTGTATTTTTAGTAGAGACGGGGTTTCACCGTGTTAGCCAAGATGGTCTCAATCTCCTGACCTCGTGATCCGCGCGCCTCGGCCTCCCAAAGTGCTGGGATTACAGGAGTGAGCCACCGCGCCCGGCCAGTTCTAAAAGTTTTAATTCCCTTTTTATGTTTCAGAAGTTTCTTTGATATTGTCAGTACCTTGAGATCAGTGTGAGCATAAGTTATCTCACATGGAAAAACAGTATGGGGTATATGAGATATCTTGCTACAAGCAATTATGTAGCCATACAAATAAATAAATAATAAATGGTTATAAAAAGAAAAACAATATGGTATAGCTGAAAGAAGTTAAATTTAGGAAATTGGGCAAACCTGTATTCATTATGGCTCTGCCATCTATCCGATGTGCAACTTTGAACGAGTTGCTGAAACTCTCTGAGCCTCAAGCTTATCATCTCTCTATAGAGTTCTCTTTTAACTTGGAGGAGTTAGTTTTGTTGTCTTTGCTAAAGATTACTTCAGAGGCGCTCTAGCTCTTCTTCTGCAAAGTTAATCACATGAAAGGTGAAAAATCAACTTGTCTAAAGAATACAGGGGCCTCCTGGGAAGATTTTAACTGATATTCTTCAACATCTCCCTGGAATTCAGAATTAACACAATTCACAGACATAAACTAATATGTCCGTGAGAATTACCAGGGGCAAGAAATGATAGGAAGCCTCCTGAGACTGAATAAAAAGAGAAATAAAGCTGTTGGCCATAGTTAAAACAGGCATTTTTAACCTGGAGTTCTATAAATATAATTCAGATGGTCCATATATTTAAATAGGGAAACAACAGTGCATTTAACTGAAATGTAACATTTTTTCTATTGTGAATGTAGAAAATAAACAACAGCATCATTAATAGTATTGGTAACTGCCACTAATAGAAATCACAAATAATTTTCTCTATTTTACTTTTTTCAGATATCTCAAAATATTATTTACACTCATTACTTCAACTTGGAAATTATGCTCATTATTAGACATGCCACAAGATTTATGTCATCCATTATAGAGAAGCACCTATATCAGACAGTTGGGTATAGGTGCTTATTTTATATTACAGTATTTTGATCGGTGTATTTCAATAGAACTGGTTTCCTTGGTAATCCTATGTATTTTATTTTGTGCATTTAAAATCTATTTTGATATGGGATTCAGAGGCTTGTGCCAAAAGTGTCCATAGCACAAAAACGTTAAGGGTCCCTAGCTTAAGGTAAGTTCCAAAGCCTTGGGCAGCTGCTTTGGAAATGCTGGTGCTGATTTCTCTGGTCCCGTAACCCTGCTCAATTCCAGTGTTCTGTGAAATAATGCTGAGTGCCACCAGGTAGCTGAAAAGAAAGCCCTAGGGGAGGGCACAGGGCCATCCACCATAGATCCGAGAAGTTGCAAAGAACCTTTATGGGAAGAAAGACCTTTTTTTACACCAGATCCCCTATGGCAGCAAGAAATGTTTGTGTCTGCTCCTCACTTGGGAAGAGAAGTTGGACTGGCCATCCTATTAGACTAAATAAAACCCATGGTCTCTTTTTGGAGGGAAAATATTAAAGAAGCACAAAAAGAGAGTCACTGGACCTCATACCAGTATGGCAGTTGGGTGCTTAAGTAGCTACACATATAAACCAATGGAGCAAGTTATGTTTGCAAAGTATAAAAATATATCAAATTGCAGGCCAGGCACAGTGGCTCACACCTGTAATCCCAGCACTTTGGGAGGCCAAGGTGGGTGGATCACCTGAGATCAGGAGTTTGAGACCAGCCTGCCCAACATGGTGAAACCCCGCCTCTACTGAAAATACAAATATTAGCTGGATGTGGTGGTGCACGCCTGTAATCCCAGCTACTCGGGAGGCTGAGGCAGGATAATCACTTGAACCTGGGAGGTGGAGTTTGCAGTGAGCCGAGATCGCGCCATTGCACTCCAGCCTGGGCAACAGAGCAAGACTCCGTCTCAAAAAAATAATAATAATATGTGTGTGTGTGTATAAAATTGCAGTGGGACTAAACAAGGTGGGTAAATAGCCACCTAACACAGTGTCCAGAACAGAAAATGCTAAAGGTATTTTAGTACCTTCATCTTCCTAAATACCTCCCACCCTCCCGCCACCATTACAAATACACAAAGGTAGAGAGAAAGAGACAGTTTAAAACAGTGGTGGTCCTGTTTCAATTATTCTTTGCTATTAAAAATAAGCAAACTCAAATTAAAATTCCAAATAATAACAATTAGCTACATTTTACATATATTCAGAAAATAAGACAAAGAAACTGTTTCTTTCCTAAAGTCACACAGCAAGTTGAGGATCAGTCTAAGATCCCGTGTAGCCCACTGGCTCCTGCATTAACCCAGGAATACTTCATTTGTATCTGTGTGTTTAGCTGGGAAGTTGAAGGTTCATTTGCTTGGTGTGTGTTTTATTTTGTTTGGTTTGCACGAGAACGTGGCTTACCCATTCATGATTCTTTCCGATTTTACCTCTTTTACTGAAGGCACTAGAAGAAAGCCATCCTGTAGTTTCATAGGCAGACAAGGCAACAGATAAATCATTTCCACTTTAGGACACCCACACCCTCAGCCTATTGTCTTTGTGATTCAGAACTGTCAGGAGAGAGATTTCTAAAAAGCTGTTGAAATCTTCAGGTTCACACTACCATGTGTTGGTCTGCCAGGAATTTGGCCCTCCCAAGCTTCATGGCTTGATCTTGATCCTCCCTTTTGTTCCAGGCGCAGAGAACCTGATGATAAGCCCTCACTGATTGAAATAATGAGAGAGTAGACAGCAGTATGAAAGCTACTGTCAGGATTCTAAATATTTATAATTTAAAATGAAATTTATTAGAGTAAAGCTGTTCCTCTCTCCCTTCCTCACACCGCTGACCTGCCTGCTGAGTGTTTCTCCCTTCAAGTCTGCCCTTAATTCAATTCACTCAAATGATGTTTATCAATTATATATTGTGCTAGACATGGTATTATTCATTCTAGATAACAAATGAGGTGCAAAAGAGACACAGCCCCTGTCCTGGAGCTAACAGGCCAGTAAGGGAAACGGCCATTCTTAAAAATTACATATAAATACAAACACTACGTAAATACAGCACACACAGCCAACTGTACTAATTGCAAACAAAAGACCACAATTCAATGAGAGATAATAGTGGAAACCTGGTTCAAGATGGGAGATCAATGAAGGCTTTTCTGAGGAAGTATCATTTTATCTGAAAACTGAAGAATGATGGATGAAGTATATAGGACAGGGAGCAGAGAATATGTGGGAAGATTTCCAGTTAGAAAGAGAAGCTTATGTGAAGAACTGAACAAGAGAAATAATTTCCCAGATGGTACACAATGCAGCTTATTTCAATACAAATGTCTACATTCAGAATAAGGCAAAAAATCTGAATTCCTCGAAGTTCAACAGGCTGAAGTCAAGTCCTGGCATAGTCCCATCACCTATATGAGTAGAATCCTCTACTCCCCATGTGTTGAGTGGTTGCTGAGCTGCTGGAAATGTCCCAGAGAAAGAGAGATGCCATCGGTCTTGGATTGTTTAATATACTGTGTCACTTTTTATTAAAGAGTTTAAAACCGCATTGATTTATGATATTGTTTAGATGTTCTTGCAATTTATTATTTGATACTTGGTTTTCACAAGTTTATGCATAGTTTATTAACATATACACTTTTCATTTAGGATTTGCTGGAGTTCTCATGAACACTCTTTAGGCTACTGCAAAACCAAAAATTAAAGTGTCAGGTGTACACATGTATTTTCATAGCTAAGCATGTGAACCCACTCCTCTTGTACTATGCTGTAATGAACAATGGAAATAGTCATTTTTCAAAGTATCTGTATATTTATAAAATTTCAAATATCACTTAGTCCTAACATATCATGTTCTACTGTGGAAAATCATACCAGAAAGACCAAAAAATCCTGCTGCTTTGTTTTATAAATATTTATTACAATGTATGTATCCTGGCAGTCAGTTGCACTCTCTCTCCAAATTCTGCACAGAATCTTTTGGAAATTGGGCTTCATGAAAGAAATTGTATTTAACTGGTAGCTCTTAGTTCTCAAAAACAGGTTTATTCTGCCATGAGAACAATTCCAAAGGGGAGACAAGAATTCTTCCACCTATATGGTAGTTTTGAATTGCTTAGCATCTTATTTACACTTGACTGTCTATAAGGATGATAGATTAGTTATGTTCCTGTTCAAGTTTACTCTCTTCCTATTTAAGACTAAAAGATATATCACAACTCATTTGTGTATTTCCATATTTTCACTTGTGTAAATCAGAGTAAGGAGTCAAAAACTTCATAAATACATAAAACTGCTCCTTACAGTCCTATATATTCCCCATTGCTCATGGGATAATATTTAGCATCTAGCATCCTCCGTGCTGAATGTGAGGGTCTTTACAACACAGCCACCTCCATGACAATATTATCTCTGCCACTTCCTCCTTTTCTCTTCATCTCTTTTACATGCCAGCTTTGCTTGACTGATTGCTGTTTCCAAAACATGCCATGTTCTTCCAAGATTTATATCATTCCCTCTATCTGTTTTACTTGCAAAACCCTATTTATTTTTTAGTTCTCACATCCATATTGTTTTATATGCTAATGTTCTTGGCCTAAGGCAAAAAGTGTCACTGCCTTATTTACATTTTATAATACTTTTATAACCACTATTATATCACATATTTGTTTTTATATAATCATTCACTTATATTTATCTTTTCCCAACTAGATTCTTAATTTTCTCAAGAAGTTAACAGACCAATTATATATATTGCTTTAGATTCATGCCTTCTACAAAGCCTACCACAATATTTGGTATACAATAAGCCCTCAAGAAATGTCTACTGAATTAAGTTAAACATGATTCTAGAGGCCTGTGCAATAGATTGTTGGCATCATCCAGGTTCTCACAATTTCATTGCATATTCTTCAAATCAACATTTAGAATGACAATTAGATTACAGAGCATAATTTTCCCCAATGGGTGGGGCATTTTAATCAGTCTTGCCCATTTTTTTTTCTTGTGATGTCATTGGGGTGCCTTGAACATGCAGTCAAATTCCACACACAGAGCAGTCCTTTGTTCTTATCAACATCTCACAGCCTGTGAAGCTCTCAGTGTGCCTCTGTCCTTTGCCACAAACATGAGGTTCACATTCCCTCTCATGGCTATAGTCCTGGAAATTGCCATGATTGTTTTATTTGGATTATTTGTTGAGTATGAAACGGACCAGACTGTTCTCGAGCAGCTCAACATCACCACGCCAACAGACATGGGCACATTCTTTGAGTTATATCCTCGTGAGTAGGCAATTTACTACTTACTATACATTTTTCGGTTCTTCGGTTTCTCAGAATGTAAAACAGTTGAATACTATAAACCCTTGAGCTCTTTGTAGAATTATATGATGGTTATGAGTGCTAAGGATATTACATGTCTGTGATGTGACATCTGGTCTTCTTCTCTGTGATTAAGGTGCTTGGTTAGAACTTTTTCCTATTAAAATATCAGAACAAGAAGCTGAAAATTAAAATAATTGATGACTTTTGTATTGCTTATCTACTGCTAAATGACCTTTTTCCTTCAGTTGGTCACCAGTTCTGCAAAGAAAATTATCACGCTTCCTTTGCATTCCCCACTGAAAGGGCCAAAGGTAACTTTGGAGGAGAGAGAGTTCTAAGAATGGAGTTATAAGAAGGGAACCCTAGATTTCATGTGAGGACCCTAAGGAATAAGAAGGGGTATTTAGTATGATGTAGGAAGTTAATGGAGTTTTAATCAAAAAGGTGTACTCAGAGTTTTACAATATTCTGAAAGGAAGTCGGTTTGTTACTTTGAGATGAAAAGAAATGTGTGAATACTTAATATATTTTAAAAACAAAATCCTTCCTTGGGAATGATGATTGAGCAAAGAGAAATTTAATTTCAAGTTTGGAAGGGTAGGCTGTAAAATAGTTAATATAACAATGATAACTACCATTTACTGAGTCCTTATTATAAACCAACACATCCATTACCTCATTAGCCAGGAAGGAAGACAGTAGTATGTCACTACTATATAGACTATTTGCTTTTCTTAAGTAAGGTTCAAATAATCTAAAAAATTTAAAAATTATTTAAAATGGTATAATGTTTATTATACTTCATATGTCTAAGCTTTTTAAAAAACAATTTGACACTCTTTTTTTTATTCCAACATTTTTTGAGGGAATTAATATGATGGGGGTATTCCCATGTAGAAATAATGGCCTAGAGTTGCTAAGTGACATAGGAAAAGTATAAAATTGAAAGTTAAGGACAGAGTTAGGGTAATAAGACAGAGAAAACTAGACTCCAAGTCTAGCTGTCTTTACACTGCATAGATGTCTGAGAGGGTTCTTGATTAAATAAGTTTTATAGTTTGCAAGTTAGAGAAAAAAACAGAAAAAATTCTGTTCAACTATGTATGCTTTTGTACATTTCATTCATTCATCCATTTATTCATTTAGTACATATTTTATTAAGCACTAAGCATGTGCTACAGCAAATTTATTCAAAAATAAAACAAATATGATTCTTTTATTCTAAGACTCCACTATCTGATACACTTGTAAACAAAGAGATGCAATACAATGTTAAAAATGCCAAAAATATGATCTAAGATTAATATGATTTAAATAAAGTTATCTTAAGACTTTAAGAGCTTAATAATTGTATCATTCAAGCTGAACTTTCTAAGTTCCAGCATCAAAGCTTCTAGGTAAAATTTCAATTCACAATTTGAGATCAACACCAGGTTGAAGGAAAGTCACTAAACATGGTCATTTTTCAGTAGCCTAACTATAGATGTATAATTTTTGGACATCTAGTGTGCAGCATAATGATGATAGTTAACAATACCATATGGATACTTGTAATTTGCTGAGCGGATATTGCTTCAATTTAATCTGATCACCCCTCGCCCCACCCCCCCGACACACACAGGTATACACACACACACACACACACACACAGGTGTACACACACAATAATAACAATGTAGAGGTAATGAATGTGTTAACTAGCTTGATTGTAGTGATCATTTCACAAAGTATATGCATATCAAAATGTCAAGTTGTATACCTCAAATGTATATAATTGTATATGTCAATTATAGCTCAATAAATCTGCTTAAAAATATAGTTAAGTAGTCACATCGCTCTTCTACACTACTTGTAAAAACATGAAAATTTATTGATTTTATGATTCATGAAGAAAATATTTATTAAGCTACCAATTCTCGTAAGCAGTCTTCAACTCTCTCAAGCTTGTAGGCACTAGGCAGTGAATAAAACAAACAAAATGGGATTCCATTGTGTATATATGCCACATTTTTTTTATCTGTTCATCCACTGATGGATACTTAGGTTGATTACGTATCTTGGCTATTGTGAATCGTGCTGTAATAAACATAAGAGTGCAGATATCTCTTTCTCTTCAATATACTGATTTCATTTTCTTTGGAAATATCCCTAGCAGTGAGATTGCTGGTTCATGTGATAGTTATATTTTCAGTTTTTTGAGAAACTTCCATATTGTTTACATTATAATTTATATTCCCACCAACAGTGTGTAAGAATTTCCTTTCCTCTGCATGGAGGTAGAGAGTAGAATGATGATTACTAGATATTGGGAAGGGTGTTGGAACAGGGAAAGTGATGAAGAAAGTTTGGTTAATGGCTACAAATATACAGTTAGATAAAAGGAAAAAGTTCTAGTGTTTGTCGTACAGTAAGGTGACTGTAGTTAGCAACAATATATTGTATATTTTGAGATAACTAGAAGAGAAGATTTGAAATGTTTCCTATACAAAGAAATGATAAATGTTCAAGGTGATGGATATCCTGAATAACATGATTTGCTTATTACAATTCATATGCATTTATCGAAATACCATCCACATGTATACCATAAATGTGTATAAATATTATGTATCAATTTTAAACAGAAAAGAAAATGAAAAAAAGACAAAATGGGCAAAGTCCATGTCCTCAGGAAGTTTACATTCCACAGGGAAAGGCAGACAAGGAGATGTGTGACCAGACACATCTGAATGTCTAAATGTATACCATATATTTAGATGGTTAAAAAAAAAATGTCATGGCTGTAAACGAAGCAAGATTAGAGACATAAATACATCTGGACAAGAGATGTTTTTTCAGCCTCTCTCCACCAGGGTTATGTGAGAGAACAAAATCCTAATGACTCAAGGCATCCATTGCATGCAATTAATTAACTTGTCTCCTATGCACCTAGAATGCCACAAAGTGAAATTTTACATGAAAGGTAGCCTTCATTCACTCAAAATGCTGTCCATAACCCCGTCTATTCACAATTAAAAGTTCTCTCTTCAGGAAAGGTGGGTCTCAAGACTCAAAATTCTGGAAAATTCTCATCTTCCACTTCAGTTATATTATTCCTGCTTAAAACTGTTTGTAGAATAGACTGAGAAAGTACATGACTGAGGTGTTATATACATACATATGTTATATGGATTTCCCTACATTTCAAATAATTGACTTACAGAAAGTTTATGTAATGGTATAAGTTAATGGAGAACAGATAGTTAATATTCATTAATTGAAAACAATGTTCAAGTCAAATGAGTAAACATTTTGGGTGCCTACCTAGTTCCATGCCCAGTGCCAGTGCAGGGATTCAAGCAAAGAAAAGGCTCCGTTCCTCCCGAAGAAGTTCACAGTATATTATGAGAGTTCTCAATTGTAGTGTGGTAAAAGATTTGAGTATTTCAAAAATAAATGAAATTGTATATTAATCTACATTTTAAGTAAACTACAGAAAATACAAATTTATTATCATCACTTGTATTCTGTCGTGCTTTTTTAAACAGTAGAGAAGGGAATTAGGTTACAGAACCCTTGGATTTGCACACAACCCTAAGCACAATCATGAAACTATGTTATGTACCTGAATATCATGTTTCATGCCATGAATAACCCCTGAGATACTCATTTGATAAACTAGCTATACTCCATGGTTTTTGGCTTCCATAGCACCTATCAAAGTGCTGGTCACCCTGTTGAGTCAAATAATTTAACAAGCACTGAAGTTTGACTGTGTCTGTCAGCTAATCCTTGCTAACATGTAGACGGACTAGAGAAAATTAAGGTTAAAGAGAAGGCTCTCTGGGGACTGCTTACATTTTATTAGAGATTCCACAGATGCTAGGTATTTAATATCTAGGGGACATTAAAATCATATTAATGATTTTTTTATACTCTGTGGCATTAAAAATCCGTTAGTTTATCTTGTACTTTGATTGGCTCATTTACTCATGTGTCACACTGTAATACTCTTACATTGTCCATTTGAAAAATATTGATTCACTGACTTATACAGGTCTTCCAAATGTTGACATATTTCCATATATAACATAAAAAAGAATATTCGTTAATATCATCAACAGACTCTCTAGAAAAGCCTTGCCAAGTATCAGGAAGTTGATAAGCTTGTGATAGCAGACACAAATTTTCTGAAATTCTAATTGTTTAAAAACTGAGAATATATCATAGCTATAAATACTGTCGGTTCTTTAAATTGAGATGATAGCCTCATTTCATGCATTTTTCAGAAAATATTTGCCAGACACTCAAGTCTGAGAAGCAACAATGTATGTGTCAGTCTTTCTTTCAAGCAACAATGGAATCTTATTAAAATGGTTCTTGTTCAATTAGCAACTCAATCAATCACAGAAGTGCTTTTTTTCTGAGATACCATCACATTTCAGTAGTACTTTACATATATTTGTATTTCACCAGGCTGATTCATACGTATTAAAAAGACATGTCATACACAAAAGGCAAATACGATCCTAGAATTGTCATGAAAATAGTTTTAACTTCTCAGACTCCCTGAAAGTCAGTCTGCAGGACACCCAGATATCTGTGGATCACAGTTTGGGAACCACTGAAGATAGAGGTGAACTGGCAAAGGATCTACACATCACTCGAAATCATTTCATGACTTTCACCAAAAGATTCAGCAAATCTTCATGTTACAAACAAAGGTAGCTGATTTGTACTGTGTAAACAATTCCTAGGAAATGGTTTGCTGCTGCATTGTTACCTGGAATTGTCATGATAACTGAATTAATACACTGTCTGTAATATATGACCTAACAATAAGATACTAGTCTCTAGCAGAACCGATGTGATGCCTTTGAATTGGACAGTTTTGCCTACTTAAAAGGTCTGCAAGCCATGGGCACAAATAGAACTAAGACCTTGGATTTGAAATATCATTCCCCACTCAGGGACTCATTGGAGAAATTGCTGGTTCCAGGTTGGGGCAAAGAAAGCACAAGGTAACCCAAGTGCTTAAAGACTATCAGGGCCATGTAAAAAGGACACAGGATCCTGCTTGAATGGGGCATCAACAGGCCAAATTAGGAATACATGGAGTGTTAAAATAATAATGACATAATGGTAATAGAAATTCAAATAAGGAAAAAGGGATTCAATAAGCCCATAGAAATATTGCATAAAAGAGAAAAAGAGGAGAAGGAGGAAGCTCTTCTTTATAGAAGAATACTAATTAATATAAAGGAGAATAGACATAGAAAATTACAATTTTGAAATTACCAATGTAATAATTCATTTCAACAATGTTCATCATGGAAGCTAAAATCATTGGGTGAAAAGTTATTGGATAACATGGCATTCACATGTTCTGAAAGAGTCACCCAGAGATTACTTGATACTTACAGGGTCAAAGTTACATTTATAGTGGAGAGGTCTGGCAACACCAGTTTTAACCAAGTGGTCAAACCTACCATTATCAGTAATAGGAAAAACAAATTATGTGCTTCCTCGTGTGATCTAGTGGGAAGTACACAATACTATCTGTATAATATTCTTGCCAAAAATATTTAGTCTGATTCTAATCATGGTGAAACAATCAAACAAATCCAAATTGTAGGGCATTCTACATAAAAAATGAAATAATACCAGCAATGAAAAGCATGTAAGAGAACTGCTCTAAATCAAAGGCGTCTAAAGACACATGACAAAGAAAATGTATGAAACTTGAGTGAATAATTAATCCAGAAATTTTATAAAAAGACAGTCTGGGGATAGTTGGAGTAATCTGAATATAATTCTATGTTAGATCATATTATTATACCGATGTTGGCATTTCTTGGATGTGATGCTGATATCATGGTATTTAGAATTGTATGGTATTTTACTTAGGAGATGTACACACACACACAAACACAGAAAGCAAGTGTGAAAATATTAATAACTGATAAATCTGAGTGAATAGTATGTAAGTGTTTATTGTATTCTCTTTTCTAAATATTTGAAATATGTAACAATAATATATTTAGAGGGAGGAAGGAAGATACTGCCCTAAGGATACTATTCTCTCAAAAAAGATGAGTTTAGAATACAACCCCGTTGGTTCAAAAGATTGCCAAAAATTTATATGTATAGCAAACTACCTTGCCAGCCTTGAGCCACTAAAAAGCTGGCCCTCACCAGTAATCTATTTATTTATGAATAACTCAGGCAGTTCCTAAAAAGCTACAGGTGGCAGACTTTTTGTTGAGTTCTCTGAGACAAGCCACCTAATGACTCCTATCTTCAGACTTGCATTCACTTTCTCCTGGAAAAGTGTCTAACTGGCAGTGTTCGATCAAGTCTATTTGAATAACTGACAAATGAGCACACAGAGCAACAAAACAGACAAACAAACGAAATAAAACAAGAGGGATATGCACAACATGGGTAACACTCAGAGAATGATTCTTAAAAGGTATCTAGAAGATTTTCAGGTAAAGGAGTTTGGGGCTGGGCTCATACCTGTGAGAGGTGACAGCCTGCTGGCAGTCCTCACAGCCCTCGCTCGCTCTCGGCGCCTCCTCTGCCTAGGCTCCCACTTTGGCGGCACTTGAGGAGCCCTTCAGCCCACCGGGGCACTGTGGGAACCTCTTTCTGGGCTGGCCAAGGCCGGAGCCCACTCCCTCAGCTTGCAGGGAGGTGTGGAGGGAGAGGCGCGAGCGGGAACCGGGGCTGCGTGCGGCTCTTGCGGGCCAGCTGGAGTTCTGGGTGGGCGTGGGCTTGGCGGGCCCCGCACTCGGAGCAGCCGGCAGGCCCTGCCGGCCCCGGGCAATGAGGGACTTAGCACCAGGGCCAGCGGCTGCGGAGGGTGTACTGGGTCCCCCAGCAGTGCCAGCCCACCGGCGCTGCGCTCGATTTCTCACGGGGCCTTAGCTGCCTTCCCGCGGGGCAGGGCTCGGGACCTGCAGCCCGCCATGCCTGAGCCCCCCACCCCCTCCACGGGCTCCTGTGCGCCCGAGCCTCCCCGACGAACGCCACCCCCTGCTCCACGGCGCCCAGTCCCATCGACCACCCAAGGGCTGAGGAGTGCGGGTGCACAGCACCGAGACTGGCAGGCAGCTCCACCTGCATGCCTGGTGCGGGATCCACTGGGTGAAGCCAGCTGAGCTCCTGAGTCTGGTGGGGCCTTGGAGAACCTTTATGTCTAGCTCAGGGATTGTAAATACACCAACCGGCACTCCGTATCTAGCTCAAGGTTTGTAAACACACCAATCAGCACCTGTGTCTAGCTCAGGGTTTGTGAGTGCACCAATGGACACTCTGTATCTAGCTGCTCTGGTGGGGCCTTTGGAGAACCTTTATGTCTAGCTCAGGGATTGTAAATACACCAATCGGCACTCTGTATCTAGCTCAAGGTTTGTAAACACACCAATCAGCACCCTGTGTTTAGCTCAGGGTTTGTGAGTGCAGCCATCCACACCCTGTATCTAGCTGCTCTGGTGGGGCCTTGGAGAACCTTTATGTGGATACTCTGTATCTAACTAATCTGATGGGGATGTGGAGAACCTTTGTATCTAGCTCAGGGATTGTAAATGCACCAATCAGCGCCCTGTCAAAACAGACCACTTGGCTCTACCAATCATTAGGATGTGGGTGGGGCCAGAGAAGAGAATAAAAGCAGGCTGCCGGAGCCAGCAGTGGCAACCCGCTTGGGCCCCCTTCCACAATGTGGAAGCTTTGTTCTTTTGCTTTTTGCAATAAGTCTTGCTACTGCTCACTGTTTGGGTCCACACTGCTTTTATGAGCTGTAACACTCACCGCGAAGGTCTGCAGCTTCTCTCCCGAAGCCAGGGAGACCACGAGCCCACCGGGAGGAACGAACAACTCCAGACGCGCCACCTTAAGAGCTGTAACACTCACTGCGAAGGTCTGCAGCTTCACTCCTGAAGCCAGCGAGACCACGAGCCCACCGGGGGGAACGAACAACTCCAGACGCACCACCTTAAGAGCTGTAATACTCACCGCGAAGGTCTGCAGCTTCACTCCTGAGCCAGCGAGACCACGAACCCACCAGAAGGAAGAAACTCCAAACGCATCGGAACATCAGCAGAAACAAACTCCAGAGGCGCCACCTTAAGAGCTGTAACACTCACCGCGAGGGTCCGCGGCTTCATTCTTGAAGTGAGTGAGACCAAGAACCCACCAATTCCGAACACACCTGCACTTTGGGAGGCTGAAGCAAGAAGATCACCGGGGCCCAGGAGTTTGAGATCAGCATGGAAAACATAGTGAGACCCTGTCGCTACAAAACAGAAAATAAAAAATTAGCTGAGTGTGGTAGTGTGCACCTGTAATCCCAGCTACTCAGGAGGAGGAGGCAGGAGCAGGTCAAGGCTGTAGTGAGTTATGTTCATGCCACTGCACTCCAGCCTGGGCAACAGAGCAAGACCCTGTCTCTCTCTCTCTCTGTGTGTGTGTGTGTGTGTGTGTGTCTCACACACACACACAAAGTGTTGGGTGTGAGATGGAGCAGACATCATTCCAAGCAGCTGGCATATATACATATCTATATAGGAAAT
Source organism: Pan paniscus (assembly GCF_029289425.2). Classification (NCBI taxonomy): domain Eukaryota; kingdom Metazoa; phylum Chordata; class Mammalia; order Primates; family Hominidae; genus Pan; species Pan paniscus. Next base: position 64,112,002 of record NC_073254.2, on the reverse strand, counting down.
AGAGGAAAAGGAGAGTTTTGTTTCATTTTGTTTCTTTTGTGTGGTAGAGAGTATTAGAATAATCAGTTACATTTTAACATGTTGAGTTATTAAGTGATATGGTTTGGCTGTGTCCCCAACCAAATCTCATCTTGAATTGTAGTTCCCATAATTTCCACGTCGTGGGAGGGACCCAGTGGGAGGTAATTGAATCATGAGGGCAAGTCTTTCCTGTGCTGTTCTTGTGATAGGAAGTCTCACAAGATCTGATGGTTTTATAAAGGGGAGTTCTCCTGCACCAGCTCTCTCAACTGCCACTATGTAAGACATGAGTTTGCTCCTCATTCGCCTTCCACCACGATTGTGAGGCCTCCCCAGCCATGTGGAACTGTGAGTCAATTAAACCTTTCCTTTATGAATTATGCAGTCTCAGGTATGTTTTCATTAGCAGTGTGAGAACAGATTAATGCAGTAAATTGGTACAGGTAGAGTGGGATGCTGCTGTGAAGATACCCGAAAATGTGAAAGCAACTTTGGAACTGGGTAACAAGCAGAGGTTGAAACAGTTTGGAGGGCTCAGAGGAAGACACGAAGGTGTGGGAAAGTTTGGAAGTTCTTGAGACTTGTTAGATGGCTTAGACCAAAATGGTGATAGTGAGATGGGGAACTTGTTGGGAACTGGAGTAAAGGTCACTCTTGCTATACAAAGAGGCTGGCATAGTTTTGCCCCTCCCCTGAAGATCTGCAGAACTTTGAACTTGAGAGAGATGATTTAGGGTATCTGGCAGAAGAAATTTCTTAGCAGCAAAGCATTCGAGAGGTGACAGAGCATAAAAGTTTAGAAAATTTTTGGCCCGATGATGCAGTAGAAAACAAAAACCCATTTCTTGGGGAGAAATTTAAGACAGCTGCAGAAATTTGCCTAAGTAACCAGGAGCCAAATGTTCCCTCATCACCAAGACAATGTGGAAAATGTCTCCAGGGCATGTCAGAGACCCTCATGGCCATCCCTCCCATTACAGGCCAGGAGGCCTAAGAGGGAAAAATGGCTTCATGGGCCAGGCCCAGGGCTTCCCTGCTCTATGCAACCTCACGACATGGTGCTCTGTATCCCAGCTGCTTTAGCTCCAGTCATGGCTAAAAGGGGTCAATGTACAGCTCTGGCTGTTTCTTCAGCGGGTGCAAGCCCCAAGTCCTGGCAGTTTACATGTGGTATTGGGACTGTGGGAGCACAGAAGTCAAGAATTGAGGTTTGGGAACTTCTGCCTACATTTCACAGGATGTATGGAAGTGCCTGGATATCCAGACAGAAACTTGCTGCAGGGGAAGAGCCGTCATGGAGAACCTCTGCTAGGGCAGTGCAGAAGGGAAATGTGGGGTGCAAGCCCAAACACAGAGTCACTACTAAAGCACTGTGTAGTGGAGCTGAGAAGAGGGCCACCATCCTCCAGACCCCAGAATGGTAGATCCACTGACAGCTTGCACCGTGCCCCTGGAAAAGCCACAGACACTCAACTCTAGCTGTGAAAGTAGCCTGGAAAGGGGGCTGTACCCTGAAAAGCCACAGAGGCAGAGCTGCCCAAGGCCATGGGAGCCCACCTCTTACATCAGTGTGACCTGGATGTGAGACATGGAAGCAAAGGAGTTCATTTTGGAAATTTAAGATTTAAGGACTGCCCATTGGATTTCAGGCTTGCATGGGGCCTGTAGCCACTTTGTTTTTGCCAATTTCTCCCATTTGGAATGGGAGTATTTACCCAATGCCTATAACCCCACTGTGTCTAGGAAGTAACTAATTTGTATTTCATTTTACAGACTCACAGGTGGAAGGGACTTGCCTTGTCTCAGATGAAACTGTGGACTTTTGAGTTAATTCTGTAATGAGTTAAGACTTTGGGGGACGGTTGGGAAGGCATGATTGGTTTTGAAATGCAAGAACATGAGGTTTTGGAGGGGCTGGAGCGAAATGAGATGGTTTGTCTGTGTTCCCACTCAAATCTCATCTTGAATTGTAGTTCTCATAATTCCCATGTGTTGTGGGAGGGAACCAGTGGGAGGTAATTGAAACATGGGGGCCAGTCTTTCCTGTGCTGTTCCCATGATAGTGAATAAGTCTCTTGAGAGCTGATGGTTTTATAAAGGGGAGTTGTCCTACACAAGCTCTGTTGCCTGCCGCCATGTAAGACATGACTTTGCTCCTCCTTTGCCTTTCACCATGATTGTGAGGCCTCCCCAGCCTTGTGGAACTGTGAGCCAATTAAACCTTTTTCCTCTACAGACTACCCAGTCCTGGGTATGTCTTTATTAGAACTGTGAGAACAGAGTAACACATTAGGGCTTGCAAGATATCCTATTGCAAGATATAAAAGTAGAATAGAACAAAATCAACAACATAAATTAAACTCTACTAATGAATGAGATGATGCTGAGGATGCTGCTGCTGCTGATGGTGGTGGTGATGGTGATGATGATGGTGAAATTGTATCCTGTCAGGTTCTGGTTACCAACCTCAAATCCAAATTTATTTTTAGCAGAAAAGTAGAACAAATTTTAAATTATAATAAAACCACTGATTATAATGATGCTTAATTTGTCATAGGCACTGTGTGAACTTATCGTGTATTTATTTTCTAATCCTCAAAACTACCCTTGGAATACACATGTTAAGAAGAAATACCTATGGTAAAGTTGAGGTTTAAAAAGATTAAGCAATTTGCCCAAGGTCAAATGTTTAGTAAATGAAAGAGCTTAGTCAGATTCCAACCCAGATTGTCTGCCTCCAAAACCTGTGTTTTAACCACTACATTCTATAGGCAGCATTGTTTATCAGGTAGGAATTTAGGCCACATTTGTCTACATGGATTGATTGTCTCCAACAGATTTGCCAAAATATTTCTTGGTCTTCACTAACATTAGTCAACTTTTAAAGGGTGAGAATATATTCTTTGTGGGAAAATGAGTTCACTCAGTGAAAACATCAGATGAGTGATCTTATATCCCTGTATTCTAAACAAAAATTGTAGAATTCAAAGCAATTGCTGATGTTTTCCAAGATAAGGCACTGTGAGCTTAAAATATATAAAGATATATACAGACAAACACATATTTACACATAGAGATAAAATTGTTTTTTACACAACTGATAATATGGGGGGTTTTATGCATGTCATCAACTAATAGCAAAGAAACAGGTTTGGCTATTTGAAAACGGCTAAATATTGTGGTCTCCCTGAAGATTGATCCTTCATGTGATAGTCCTTAATATACACAAATATCAAAACATAAAAGTGTGTTAGATGTTAGATGTACACCACAGTTTACATGTTTATTCTGGATATATTTCACATGCACTCTGTACCAGATACTGGAGACATGAGGAGGTAAATAAAACACATGCCCTCATGGAGCCTATGAAGTATTAGTCCCATTTTACAGATGAGGAAATCACTGGTTATCCAAAGACACACAGCTAGTAAACAATTAGAATGGAATATAAACTACTAGCTAGCATAGAGCTAACACAATGTCTTTGATCAGTGTGATGCCTCTCTAAATGTGAAAGATGCCAGGCACAGTGGCTCATGCCTGTAATCCCAGCACTTTGGGAGGCCGAGGCTGGTGGATCACCTGAGGTCAGGAGTTCGAGACCAACCTGGCCAACATGGTGAAACCCTGTCTGTACTGAAAATACAAAATTAACCAGGTGTGGTGGCACACGCCTGTAGTCCCAGCTACTCGGGAGGCTGAGACAGGAGAATCGCTTGAACCCAGGAGGCAGAGGCTGCAGTGAGCCGAGATTGAGCCACTGCACTCCAGCCTAGGCAAGACAGAGTGAGACTCCATCTCAAAATAAATAAATTAATAAAAATAATAAGTAATAAATAAATAAATGTGAGAGACACAACTTATCACAGCCAGGAGGATGGGAACGCTAAGAACAGTGCAGGATTCTAATGCCTTGAGATTTCTTCGCTTTTATACTTTTCACAATTCTCTTTTATTTTCTGTTAACAACTTTCAGGAAAATGCTTGAAATAAAAACACTGAGTTGCTATGATCTCAGGGGGCAGCAAGGAATGGGAGAAGGGAGCAAGGAAAATGTAGGCACCTGGTTCCCTCCCCCCTGCTATCTTGGCCCAAAACAGAGTGCAAAATTTGCTGTGCTGCTGGGCAGAAATTTTTAAGTAAATCAAGCCAGCATTTTCTGTTTTGGTCTAAAACTTTTAAAGAAAATGAAAGTTTTACACTGCTTACTATGAATCCTTAAAAGCATAGTTGATTTAGATGAGGGTTTCTCCACAGCAGCACCCTTACCACTTTGAGCCCAATACTTCCTTGTGGGAAGCTGTCCTATTCACCACAGGAAGTTTGGCAGCATCCCTAGTCTGTACCCTCAGGACATCAGCGGCACCACTCTACCTCCTCAAGTTGCAACAACCACAAATGTCTCCAGACATTGTCAAATGTACTCTGGGGGTTAATATTACCTCTTGTTGAGAATCTCTGATTTAGACAAGACTTGACAATCCTTAAAACCTGTTGGAAGATTTCTCCAAAGTGCGAACCCCTAAAGAAATTCCTTTTCTTCTATAAAATGGGCACTGTATTCCTTTAGTGGCAGAGCCTTGCACCACACAACTATAGTTGTGGCCCTCTCCCTGGTCCCCACCCACAAACTCTTAAAGCAGGATAAATGATAATGCAATAATCCTAGTTGTTTATAAACCTTTTTATTCTTATATTTCACACGGAATCATTATCTGTCAAGAGCCTCCACAACCTTTAAGCTCTTATTAATTTAAATAATAAATGAGGTTCTTAAGCCCCCTTGTGGCGAAAAGCAGTAACAAGAATTACATCAGAAGAGGGAAAAATAGTGAAGCACAGTTAATATATGAAATTTCTTTACCCCAATATAAAATGTCTCAATGGCCGGGCGCGGTGGCTCACGCCTGTAGTCCCAGCACTTTGGGAGGCTGAGGCGGGCGGATCACGAGGTCAGGAGATCGAGACCATCCTGGCTAACACGGTGAAACCCCGTCTCTACTAAAAATACAAAAAAATTAGCCAGGCGTAGTGGCGGACGCCTGTAGTCCCAGCTACTCGGGAGGCTGAGGCAGGAGAATGGCGTGAACCCGGGAGGCGGAGCTTGCAGTGAGCCGAGATAGCGCCACTGCAGTCTGGCCTGGGCGACACAGCGAGACTCCGTCTCAAAAAAAAAAAAAAAAAAAAAGTCTGGTTTTCCATCAAAGGGGAAGCGGGGTGAAATCTGCAGAATAATTGTTCCACTAACAGAAATTATGAAATTAGATAAAACAATTTCTTGAATTAGTTGGTGTATTAGTTCGTTTTCACACTGCTGATAAAAACGTACCCGATACTGGCAATTTACGAACAAAAGAAGTTTATTTGACTTACAGTTCCACATGGCTGGGGAGGCCTCATAATCATGGTGGAAGGCAAGGAGGAGCAAGTCACCTCTTGGGTGTCATGGTGTGTCAGGAGGCAAAGAGAGAGCTTGTGCAGAGAAACTCCTGCTTTTAAAACCATCAGATTGCCAGGCGCGGTGGCTCACGCCTGTAATCCAGCACTTTAGGAAGCCAAGGAGGGTGGATCACAAGGTCAGGAGTTCAAGACCAGCCTGACCAACATGGTGAAACCCTGTTCCCACTAAAAGTACCAAGTCCGGCAATGGTGGCCCATACCTGTAACCCCAGCTACTTCAGAGGCTGAGACAGGAGAATCACTTGAGCCCGGGAGGCGGAGCTTGCAGTGAGCCAAGATCGCACAACTGCACTCCAGCCTGAGGGACAAGAATGAGACTCTGTCTAAAAAAAAAAAAAAAAAAAAAAAACCATCAGATCTTGTGACACCCACTCACTGTCAGAGAACAGCACGGGAAGGACCTGCCTCCATTATTCAGTCATCTCCTACCAGGTCCCTCCCACAACACATGGGAATTATGGGAGCTACAAGATGAGATTTGGGTGGAGACACAGAGCCAAACCATATCAGTTGGTAACTGCACAGTTTAAAACCAATAAATTACAGGCAGAACCAGAGTGCTCTAAGAAAAAAAAAAAAAAGAATGTTAGAAAAAACTTTGTGTAATTAAAAAAAAATGAACAAAATGAAAAAAACTGAGTCCTTATTTTTATTCTAGTTTGTGACTATAAACAAGTAACCTAACTTCTCTGTGTCTCAGTGTCCTGACCTAAATGCAAAATAAAATAAATTGTAGAGCTAAGACACTTTAGACATCATGTAATCCAAGTATTCCTTAAAAGATAACCGAGTCCCATAAAGGTTTACTAAAACCATACTAAGAATCATGCATATCCCCTAAGTTCCTGTCCAATTTATTCTATGATCTAGATCAAATTTTTACCTACAAAAATTAAATGGTGGGTGACAAATCAATGTGTAAAGAAAAATGAATACATGTGATTATCTCTACTTCAAAAAGCAAAAAGGGAAACAGGTTGATATTAATTGACAAATGCCCATCAGCGAGTCAGGTAAAATCTCAGTTCTAGAGTACCCTGGGTAGGTATGGGATGGGAATCAACACCTTAAGGATCAACACCTGAGGGAAAAGAATTTGGGCAGAGAAGGAGAAGGCCTCAGCTGACCCTGCAGGAGGCTCTGAAGCTAGGATTATCCAGTTTTAGGTGGTCCTTTTCTGAGACAAGCAGTTGCTCATGTGAATCAGTTATTGTGTCCAGACTACCCGAAGGAAGAGCTATGATCTTGAGCAAAAGAAGAGCATCTTCCAGAGAGAATTGAGAGCTTAGGGTTTCATCTGGCGGCACTCCTGACCGCCAGGGAAAATGAGAGGAATAAGTCTTTTGATCTGAAGGGGGCATCTGGGCAGCGCATCTCAGCATCCACTGCAGTAGACAAGCCTGAGTAGTGTACCACAGTCTCTTACCCTCAACACACTAGCCCCTGAGCCTGATGGCAGAACAGAAGTAGAGAGGAGCCAAGAAGCAGTAACGTCTCTGTGTGCCTCGGAAGCCAGAGCTCTGCTTCGGTTATTTTATACCCCTACAGTGCTCAATGAATGGAGAAATCAGGAAAGTCAGGTTGGAGTTCAAATCCTGACTTCATCCTTTGGGCAAATTAATGGACTTTTAATGTTGGTTTCTTCTGGGACATATTTTCCAGGCACATCCTCCCTCATACCTATTTCCACTTAAACCTCTGGCCACAATGGTGATGTTTAATTAAAAAGAGACTATGGGGCCGGGCATGGTGGGTCACACCTGTAATCCCAGCAATTTGGGAGGCCGAGGCGGGCAGATCACCTGAGGTCAGGAGTTTGAGACCAGCCTGGCCAACATGGTGAAATCTCATCTCTACAAAAATACAAAGATTAGCCGGGCATGGTGGCATGCACCCGTAATCCCAGCTACTTGGGAGGCTGAGGCAGGAGAATTGCTTGAACCTGGGAGGCGGAGGTTGCAGTGAGCCGAATTCATGCCACTGCACTCCATCCTGGGAGACAGAGCGAGACTCTGTCTCCCCCACAAAAAAAAAGAGAGAGAGAGAAACTATGGTACCCCATTCAGGTTTGTCCACTGTAGTGGATGCTGTTATGTACTGCCCAGATCCTTCCTTCAGATCGAAGGACTATTTCCAATGCAAAAATGTCAATCTCATATATGGTTTATCCATATATATGTCTTACCAACTTAACTGTTAGTTTCTTGAAGGAAGAGCTCATGTTTTCACTATCTTGCATTTGATCATATGTTTTATTGGCATAATACTTTACCGTATGCAAATCCTCCTACACAGGTGATCCCACTTGGATTATTCTGTGAAATAGGGCCTTTACAATGTTGCAGATGAAAACACTGAAGCTCATAGAGAGTAAGTGACTTGCCCAGGGTCACACAGTCATGTGATTGAACTCAGGTACCTGAGCCCATATCCCCAGACACCAAGTTGAATATTTGTTACTCAAGAGGATACAGCCTTTATGTTTATTAATGCTTCATGGTTCATAAAGTGCTAACAAAGAAATTATCCCATTTGACCCAAATAATGATCTGGTAAGATTTTCGTGGCTGGTGCTATTATACATATTTGATAAATGGAGACTCATCCATCAAAGAAACGTACTACTTCTTCTCTGACATGCAAGCTATTATGCCAAGTTAAAGAGAGCCAAGTATGAATGGTTCCAAACCCCTTCAATCAAGAAGTTCACAATCTAGTGCAGGAGATGGACACCTTATTGACTATTACAGTGTGACAAATGCTAAATAAATGCTGATATAGCATGACAATTATAAAGCTAAAGTATATACACAAAGCTATGTAAATGAAAACAGAAAATAATTCTGTTTCCTGAGAGTATTGGGAAAGTCTTCAAGAAGGGGTGATGCTTGCTCTGTGCTTTGTAAGGCTGTCCTCAGGTGGAAAACAATGTAGAATTCCTCAGGGACAGGATGAAAGACACACTGTTGTAATAGTGCATAGTCTTCCCAATAAAAAGCTCCAACACTGAATAACTTGCCAAAGTCTCTTGGTTAGTAAGTAGTCAAGCTGGCATTGGAACAAGACTTTTGCTTCCCAGTTAAATGCTGTCTTTTCCTAGTGTGTTATACAAAGGTGGTAGCACTTAATAAGTGGGGTATACTATGATGCAGTACTTTCTTCATGCTCTCCTAATGCAGATATTTTTTTCCTTTCCTCTTTTCCAGTGTTCCAAGACGTACATGTTATGATATTTGTTGGGTTTGGCTTCCTCATGACCTTCCTGAAGAAATATGGCTTCAGCAGTGTGGGTATCAACCTACTCATTGCTGCTTTGGGCCTCCAGTGGGGCACTATTGTACAGGGAATCCTGCAAAGCCAGGGACAGAAATTTAACATTGGAATCAAAAAGTGAGCATCCTTACTATGGGCTGAATGTTTGCATCCTCCAGAATTCATATATTACACTCTTAGCCTCCAACATGATGATATTAAGAGGTGGGGGACTGGGGAGGTGACCAGGTCATGAAGGCAGAGCGTTTATGAATGGGATCAGTGTCCTTGTGAAAGAGGTCCACAGGAGACTCCTGACCCCTTCCACTGTGTGAGAACACAGCTGGAAGGCACCATCTACCAACCAGAAAGGGAGCCCTCATCAGACACCAAGTCTGTCAGCATCTTGATCTTGGGCTTCCCAGCCTCCAGAACCATAAGAAATAGATTTCTGTTATTTATAAGCAACCCAGTTTATGGTATTTTGTTATAGCAGTCCAAGCAGACTAAGACAATTCTTTATTTATCAGCCATTTCATTTTCAAATCAATCGTTTCTCTGGTAGTCCCCTGACATTTACTGTACTGGCTGGCAAATTGCCTCCCTTATGCAACAGAAAATTGTTTAAATTCAAAAATCTGAATCAATGCCTTCCTCTACTGAGCTGGATAATACATTCATGTCTGTAACCTCTCTTGTTTGACTTTGAGGATATGAGAAACTCTCTTCCATAAAAGTATTATTCCTTCCATCTCAGCTACAGGGAGCAAAAATTTCCCATTAGTTATTTTTCAGATTGTTTCTAAAATGTAAACATGTATTCTTGTTGTGCAATAGTAAACACACACCCCAGGAAATAATTCACTTATTAGATCAACGAATATAAAGGAAAACCCTAAATGAGATAAAAGGTGAGTTAAAATATATATGCATTAGAGCAATTAAAGAGTGTCTGGTCAAAAAGAGGAGGAGTAAGGAAGTGGGGGATGATGAGTAAGCCTGGGAAGCACTGGATGTGCCTGGTGGGAGATGGGATTGCACTTTGGTCAGTTTTATGTTGGGTGTGCATTACTCTTCAATTTATTCTTGTTTCCCTTCAGCATGATAAATGCAGACTTCAGTGCAGCCACAGTTCTGATATCTTTTGGAGCTGTCCTGGGAAAAACGAGCCCCACCCAAATGCTGATCATGACAATTTTAGAAATTGTTTTCTTTGCCCACAATGAATACCTGGTTAGTGAAATATTTAAGGTAAGAGTTAGAAAATTTATACTTTCCTAGCTTTGGGCATCAGTTCTGGCTACAAAAAAACAATGGGTGTCTACGGTATATGGGAGCAAATCTTGGTGAGAGTGATACCGTAGCAAATAGTAACAATAACCATCATTTACTGAGTGCCTACTGTAAACTAGGAGTTTTGTAAACATTATCTTATTTCATCTTCACAACAACACTGCATTGTACGTATTATTTTTATTATCATGTATACACCATAAAAACTGATTATCACAGATGCTGAATGGCTTGTGAGAGTCTGAATTCACCTCCAGATTTTTCTAATTCCTCAACTCTTCTTTTGCCTATCAATGATGAATTCCTCTTTTATATTTTTACTACTAGGTGAATAGCCCCATATAAAACCTTGTAGTGGTTTTTGTTAAGGCCTCAGTCAAACTTTCTTCTCCACAAATATTTCATTGATTCCCCCCAGGAATAATAAATAAAGAAAGAACATTTAGGGGCACTCTAGTACTTTGTTACTTTGTTTATATTTCTATTAACATTAATTCAACTGCAAATATTTTTGATAACTTTCTAGATGTTGGGGACTCAATGACAAACAAAATATGAAAGTTCCTGTTTTTATAGAGCTTACACTCTAGTGGGAGAGACAGAAACCAAATAAAGAATTACACATTCATCCACCCACCCAAAGACACAAACACACAAATGTTATTATAAATTGCAATACATGCTATGAAAAATATGTAGGGTAGGTCTATGAGAAAGTGTAACTGGAAGATTAGATTGTAGAATCAAGGAGGGGTTCCCTGAGTAAGTGACAGTTACGCTGGACCTAAAAGATACCTAGAAGTTTTCAAGTAACTAATGGGGAGAAAAGTTCTTTAAGCCAAGGTAACAACAACCAGTCTTGAATTGGTGATGAGGAACTAAAAGAAAACTTCTAGAGTAAGGTGAAAGGACTTGAGCGATACCAGATGAAACCACCAAAGTAAGTGGGTCAGATTAATAAAGACTCTGTAAACTCTGTGTGCTAGCTGAATGAAGACTTATTTGATGGTTCCAAAGGGAAAAACAGAGAAGGTTATTTTGCCTACAAATATGTGAGCGTTTCAAGATAGGCACAGACTCACATGGTATTTGGAAAGTCCAAGCATGATTAATAGCCACCTCCCATCTTCCTGAAGCCACCTGGTGAAGCAAGGCAAGGTTTCCCAGCTGGGAAGGGACTAAGTGTTGCTGGGAGGCTAAAGATTGCTAGATAGATCATATATGCTGGGAAGATATTTGACTCATTACAACCAAGTGTGGATCTTCAAGGGGACTGGGTCTGTCTATGTCTAGTAAACAAAGGAACAACAACTAGGAGACCCTTTTTACTTAAATTTGAAAATCTTTCATAAATAGATGTGTGTCATCTTACTGTCTATAAGTACAATTTGACCCTTTGAGTATTCCCTCTAGAGGAAAGAAATGTAGAAAACTGGGTCAAATCCACATCATATCCTAAAGAGGAATCTAAATCTCTTGAAATGAATCTGGGACCTCAGCTGGTTTTCATGTCATCATAGAGCAGAATTTAAAAAATATGGGTAAAAACTCTGGTTTTTTGAAGTTTCAAGTCTTGAGTTACAATTAAGTGAGCTTTAACTGCAATTTCAAGTGAACATATCATCTTCGTTTTGTATTGCAAGCAGTATCTTTTTTTTTTTTTTTTTTTTGGTTTGAGATTAGTTCTTGCTTTGTCACCTAGGCTGGAGTGCAATGTGACAATCATAGCTCACTGTAACCTCAAACTCCTAGGCTCAAGTCATTCTCCTGCCTCAGCCTCCGCAGTAGCTGGGACTACAAGAAGTGCACCACCACGCCAGGCTGAGCAATACATATTTCACTCAAAATCTCCATCACCTAGAGAAGTAACCTCGCATGTCCTGTGTGCCCACCAGGGAACTAGCACTTTAGAAATATGTTCTTATCTAAGTCTCACCACAAACTCTGTTGAGAGTGGGTAATATTTCCCCATTTTACAGAACTCTTAGATCAGAGATGTTTAATAATTTGTCTAACATTGCAAGGAAGTAACTGACCTAGGATTGAAAGTCAGTTCTGTATGGCTCCAAATTCTGTGCTATTTCTGTTTTACTCCCTGTTTTACCCCCCATTCTCTGACACAATCTTTCTGTCCCTCTTTAATTTTTTTAAGTTGTTTAACCAACAATGCAATTCTTTCATGGACTTGCCTCCCATAAATGAGTCTCAGGTTCACCTCTATTTATATGAATGCTATTTTGTCCCTCAGGCCTCTGACATTGGAGCATCAATGACGATCCATGCCTTTGGGGCCTACTTTGGCTTGGCTGTAGCAGGCATCTTGTATCGATCTGGACTGAGAAAGGGGCATGAAAATGAAGAGTCCGCATACTACTCAGACTTGTTTGCAATGATTGGTGAGTGTGGATAAAGTTGCTTGAATCTTATCTATTTGAAAAGGCACCAGAGAAGGTTAACTTCAACACGGGTGTGAGATGCTCAAAAAGAACATCCAAGCCAGGCATGGTAGTGAACGACTGTAGCCTCAGCTACTCAGGAGGCTGAGGTGGGATTACTTGAGCCCAGGAGTTTGAGTCCAGCCTGGGTAACATAGTGAGACTCCATCTCTAAAAAATAATAATAATAATAATAAATTCAATTAAATTTTGAAAAAATTTAATTTTGCATACTACTTTATGCTGGCTCAATTCTCCTCTTTTCTCTTAACTGTAGATAATCAAGACTAAACAGAGACATTGTCAGTGGCCAAAGGAAACTACATCCTCCAGGCTGGGCGTGGTGGCTCACGCCTGTAATCCCAGCACTTTGGGAGGCCGAGGCGGGTGGATCACAAGGTCAGGAGTTCGAGACCAGCCTGACCAACATGCTGAAACCCCGTCTCTACTAAAAATACAAAAAAAAAATTAGGTGGGCATGGTAGCCCGCACCTGTAATCCCAGCTACTCAGGAGGCTGAAGCAGAAGAATTGCTTGAACCTGGGAGGTGGAAGTTGCAGTGGGCAGAGATCAAGCCACTGCACTCCAGCCTGGGCGACAGAGGGACACTCCATCTCAAAAATAAATAAATAAATAAATAAATAAATAAATAAATAAAGCAAACTGCATCCTCTGGACTGTCTTCCATATTCAGAACTAATATCCCCTCTTTTGGTTCACTACAGGGACTCTCTTTCTGTGGATGTTTTGGCCCAGCTTTAACTCGGCCATTGCTGAACCTGGAGAAAAACAGGGCAGGGCCATTGTAAACACATACTTCTCTCTCGCTGCCTGTGTGCTCACAGCCTTTGCCTTCTCCAGCCTAGTGGAGCACCGAGGCAAGCTCAACATGGTAAGTGCTGCCTTAGCCCTCATGGAAATTTTGCATCACAACACTGACAATTGCTCAGATAAGTAGTAGGTAATTCCTGCATCACTGCTGAACTCTCAAGACAAATCAGAAGCAGACCTTGTACAATGTTTTAAAAACAGCAACATTTATTCATTAATTCACTTATTCATCAAATCTGTACCCTGGGCTGGGCGCAGTGGCTCATGCCTGTAATGCCAGCACTTTGGGAGGCCTAGACAGGGGGATTACCTGAGGTCAAGAGTTCAAGACAAGCCTGGCCAACATGGAGAAACCCTGTGACTACTAAAAATACAAAAAAAAAAAAAAAAAATTAGCCAGGCGTGGTGGCAGACACCTGTCATCCCAGCTACTCGGGAGGCTGAGGCAGGAGAATCACTTGAACCTGGGAGGTGGAGGTTGCAGTGAGCCGAGATTATGCCATTGCACTCCAGACTAGGCAACAAGAGTGAAACTCCATCTCACAAAGAAAAAAAAAAAGAAAAAAAAATTTTTATCCTGGAAGATTAAAAAATGTTCTCAAGGAATTTACAGTCTAGTAGAGAATGAAGGTAGTCTTGTAAAAATCTTTGATTTGAGGTATATTTCTTTAATAATAGAGTTAACTGCTCCCAAGTTCTGAGAAAAGATTTCTTAGAAACAAGATTTATCAAACAGCAGAAAAAGAGAGTGGGATGATGCACACTGATTCTATTCTCCCAACTGCAAACATTCCTCTCAAAGAAATAACAACTAAATGCAATGTGGGATCTTCAATAGGATACTAGAAAAAATTTCAGTAGGAATAATGGTGAAATTCAAATGTCTTTAATAGTATTTTATCAATGCTAATTTCGATTCCATGGTTATGTAAGATTAATATCTTATTTGAGAAACTGGATGAGGGACATATGGAAACATTCTGTAGCATTTTTACAACTTTTATGTGTCTGCAATTAGTTCAAAATAAAATATTTTTAAAATTCCCCCAAATTGATCTCTTGAGTTTCTTGCCTATGAGCTAGAGAAACACCAGTAAAGGAGCAACCCTCAGATCAGCCAGTCTACCCTTCTAGCTGGGTGGGGCAGGTGGGGTGGAGTGGGGAGGAAAATGCTATTGTAATTTATTTTTTAAGCATAGCTGAGGACATATATCTTATTTCTCCACAAATTGTCTCATGAGACGTCATTAAAAACAATGAAAAGGAAAAATCGCACAGTTCAGTGTTTCTCTTTTAAAAGTACTGATGACCTCTGCTTCTCAGACAGAACAGCCAGACTGCAATTTTTCTGAGAAATTCTGCTAAACAAAAATTGATTCCTGTCCGGGCACAGTGGTTCATGCCTGTAATCCCAGTGCTTTGGGAGGCCAAGGTGGGTGGATCACCTGAGGTCAGGCATTCCAGAACAGCCTGGCCAACATGGCGAAACCCCATCTCTACTAAAAATGCAAAAATTAGCTGGACATGGTGGCGTGCACCTTTAATCCCAGCTACTAGAGAGGCTGAGGCAGGAGAATCACTTGAACCCAGGAGGTGGAGGTTGCAGTGAGCCAAGATCGCGCCACTGCACTCCAGCCTGGGAGACAGAGCAAGACTCCATCTCGGAAAAAAAAAAAAAATCAATTCCTCTTTCCTTCATCCTCAAATGTCCTCAATCCAGTGACGTTTGCAAAAACTATTGTCTTTCATATGTAATGTGTACATTTCAATGTCTCTACATTTCCTCTTTGAATATTAGAATATCATAGACTACAAAACACACGGTGGCCATAGTCATCTTTTGGTTCATGATAACCACAAACGTGTTCCGAAAACTGCATAAATAGACAAAACATTGCGAGAATATTTGCTCTAAACACTCCTACCCTCCCACTACAACATCTTTTGATTTTCTCAAATGCCTTCCACCACTGGCCTTAAAGAGTTAAGCTGATTACTCATTCACTACCAAGGGACCGGCAAGAAAGCTACCAAATGTCAACTTCTTGAAAGAAAGGCCTTCTATAAATCCAAACAACCCTCTTTTTAAAAAAGAACCAATAGCCCTTTCAACTGAAGAATGTGATGTGGGTCTCTTGAACTCTAGAATCCTCTGATCCTTCTGAATTCTCCATCATCCAGCTCACCTCATTTATGTTTCTGCCGCTCACACAGGTTCACATTCAGAATGCCACCCTTGCTGGAGGAGTTGCTGTGGGCACTTGTGCGGATATGGCAATTCACCCATTTGGTTCTATGATTATTGGGAGCATTGCAGGAATGGTCTCTGTGCTTGGATACAAGTTCCTGACTGTAAGTACAGCAGATGTTCTGAGTCAAACTCTGAATCTGCACCATTTTTCTCACATGTCCCACCAGCAGAAAAAAGCTACTAAGTTTTATTTTATAAACATTATTATTTGGAGGCCATTTGCCTTCTTTTTGGAAATACCACTCCCATTTCAGTGGTTCAGTGGTTCTACTGTACCCTGACTTCTGTGTAACAGGAAAGAATCCAGTATCAATTATTTATAATTTAGTTTGAATTAAATGTTAAGTACATGGGCATTACTTTCCTTTGGGACTGTTACATTGAAGTTGTTGTTATTATTTGTCTTATGTAATTAAGGACTCTGCTCTTTTAAGAGATTTAGGATGTCGGCCAACCATGGTGGCTCACAGCTATAATCCCAGCACTTTGGGAGGCTGAGGCAGGCAGATCACCTGAGGTCAGGAGTTCAAGACCAGCCTGGACAACATGGTGAAACCCCCGTCTCTACTAAAAAAAAAAAAATACAAAAATTAGCTGGGCATGGTGGCGGGTACCTGTAATCCCAGCTACTGGGGAGGCTAAGGCAGGAGAATCACTTGAACCTGGGAGGCGGAGGTTGCAGTGAGCCGAGATGGCACCATTACCCTCCAGCCTGGGCAATGGAGTGAGACTCCATCTCAAAACAAAAAAAAAAAAAGAGAGAGAGAGATTTAGGATGTCATCAGTAGGTGAGAAGGAGTAGGATGTGAAATGACTCCCTTCAAACCCATCCACTAAAGACTGAAATGGGCAGTTTTGCCACAACTATATATTCAAATCCTTTAACTTTAAGTGGACTTCAGATATGGATGGAGAACTGTGCTTGCTCTACATAAAATTTCTTCTGGGTGGAGAAGGAAATGGGGAGATGTAGTTCAGAGAATGCAAAGTAGCAGAAATACAGGAGGAATATGCCTAGAGCGCTAATGCACAGCATGAGCATTATAGGTAGTAAAATTGTACTGCCTATTTGTACATAGAATTTATTCTAAATGAGGAGATTTTTAGCTACTCTCACCAGAAAATAAACAAAAAAAAAGTAACTATGTAAGATGTTGGAGACGTGAATATTCTTCACTATAGTGACCTTTTTCTCTCTATATATATCTCATAACATCATGTTGTATACCTTAAATATACATAAAAAATTATTTATAAAATACTTCTTCTCCATGGAAGAATAGAGCCCAGCTATAGCTCTGTTTCAGTTCTAGAGTTCTATATGTTTAACTAAATAATAAACCTTCCTCCTTTTATAATTTTAGCCACTTTTTACTACTAAACTGAGGATCCATGATACATGTGGGGTCCATAACCTCCACGGCTTACCTGGTGTAGTGGGAGGCCTTGCAGGCATTGTGGCAGTAGCAATGGGCGCCTCCAACACGTGAGTAAAAGAATGGGTTTTTCAGCCCCTGTGGTCCCATGTTTTCTCTCACTCTGAGAAATGGGAGAGTTTTCATTTTAGCTGTTCTGGCCATGGTTTGTATTGTCTTTACTGGAGCCAAAGAGACGCACGTGAGAGAAGATCATTAGAATAAAATTATATTGGAAGAGGCATCTTAACTGAAATTGTTAATTTTAAAACATTAACAATGTTATTTTAAATGTCTTTACCAGAAACAACTGTCTCCTAGCAGACAGGGAAATTTGATAATCACAGTCAGATTATAGAAGGCTTAGTCTTTTTCTTGATCTCTCCAAAATGGAGGAGGAGGCACATATGATGAGCTGAACAGTCAGTTCCATCCAATCCACACAAAGAAGGATGAGTTGGAGTAATACAGAAAGCAGTTGGTTCTGCAGAATCAACAACACTGGTATATGGCCCCAACTCTGCTACTAACTAGTTATGTGACCTCTGAGGTATCACTCAGCATTTCTGGTTTTCAGTCTTCTCCTCTGTAAAATAAGAAGATTGGAGTGTTTATTCTCCAAAATCCCTTCTAGTTCTATCAGACGTAGATTCTTCCCTAAGTTGGGTACAAATGTTTACTTAAATGACCAGAGGAAAAACAACTATCAAGCAAACCCCAGAGAATGGAAGGGATGCCACAATATTGGAACAATTTGGTATGAATGTCATCCATGTGAAAAAGCTGAGAAGATCATAGAGTCCAGATCACGCAGAGTAAATAAAGAGAAATCAGAATGCTTAATTTTTTTAAATTGTGTGTACTTTAAGTTCTGGGTACATGTGCAGAATGTGCAGGTTTATTACATAGGTATACATGTATCTTGGTGGTTTGCTGCACCCATCAGCCAGTCATCTAGGTTTTAAGCCCCGTGTGCATTAGGTATTTGTCCTAATGCTCTCCCTCCCCTTGTACCCCACCCCACAACAGGTCCGGCTGTGTGATGTTCTCCTCCCTGTGTCCATGTGTTCTCACTGTTCAACTCCCACTTATAAGTGAGAACATGCGGTGTTTGGTTTTCTGTTCCTGTGTTAGTGTGCTGAGAATGATGGTTTCCAGCTTCATCCATGTCCCTGGAAAGGACATTAACTCATTTTTTTTTTATGGCTGCATAGCAGAATGCTCAATTTTTAAATCCAATTGAAAGCATGAAGAAGAGGGAAATGTGTCTCTAGAAATGTCTGAATGACGACTAACTAGAGGTGCATAATTTAAAAAGAAAAATCTTATCTTCAGTTTTAGCAGATTAAAATTTAACCCTGTTGAGATCAATAGTAATAAATACTTGAAAAATGCATTTAATCATATTTCCTACTAAGTAGTTTGCTTCCTTCTTCATGTGTACAGTTGACACATTTCTTCTGTATTTTTTAACCCTTTTTGCAAATTTAGAAGACAGCTCCAGAATATGCACATCTTTTTCAGTTCCTGAGACTGTAGAGATCAAACACTAAAATATTTTAATGCAAATTAAGCATGATAAAAGCATGTGTGAATGAGCTCAACTCCTCAGTGTTGGAGTGTGCATACACTGTGCAAACACCCTAAGAGGTGCCTATGATTAAGAATTCTTGAGCATCATGCCTAGACCAGTTTCACAGATGCAATAAGACAAGTCTATCTGGCTCTTAAAGGGGAGGCCTCACTGGTTGGTCAGACATTGGTTAAGTCTCATGGTTGAGGGTCTGGTCCTTGGGAATGCAGGTTTAGAAACATCTCAATTTATTCTTTGGTGGGGGTAGGAGGCAGAGGAATATCAGAAGAGGGGAAGGGGGGCAAGCCTTGAAGGTGCATTCATTTCGGTAAAATTTACATATCTCACACCAAATAAAATACTGCCTGAGAACCAAACTACTTACATGTGTCTATTCAGAATATTAAAATGCAAATTAGGTTTTTGGTAAGCATAGAACAAGGAAAAGTTAATATTCTTAAGGGATGTTTTTGCAAATTATAGCAGCATAACTCTAGTAATGCTGTTAATTTTGTATAAGTCAGTGTTTTCCAAGTTTATTTGATCACAGAACACTTGTTATCAAAAATATCTTTTAAGACCTTGTAAAAGATCTTGGCAAATTCCTGTAAAATTAACAGGAAATTTACAAAAGAATAAAATCAAATAAGTATATATAAAATACTCAACTTCACTCATAATCAAAGAAATGCAAATTAAAACAAGCTACCAGTTTTTCACTTATCAAAGTGATAAAGCATGAATGAATTAATAATAATAATAATACTGAATAATGGCTAAAGTAAAAAATTGGAATATAAATTGTACAATTTTCTATTTGGAAAAGTTCTTAAGAAGTATATAGACCAGACACGGTGGCTCAAGCCTGTAATCCTAGCACTTTGGGAGGCCGAGGCAGGTGGATCATCTGAGGTCAGGAGTTTGAGACCAGCCTGGACAATATGGTGAAACCCCATCTCTACTAAAAACACAAAAAGTACCCAGCATGGTGGTGGGTGCCTATAATCCCAGCTACTTGCGAGGCTGAGTCAGGAGAATTGCTTGAACGCGGGGAGGAGATAGCAGTGAGCTGAGATCACCTCACTTCACTCTAGCCTGGCAACAGAGCGAGACTCCGTCTCAAAAAAAAGAGGTATATGTAGCCTTTTACTAATATTCTCATTTCTAGATAGGTTTTATATTAGGAAAATAATCAGACAAGTTCATAAGCATGTTCAGAGGAGATGTTCTCACAGCATTTTTAAAAATATGAAACACTGGAAGCAACCAATACTTTGCACAATTCAAACTATGGTCCAGATCTACACTGACTCACATAAATGGATCCCTAAAACATATTTAATGTGAAAATAAGTAATATAGTAAGATTGCATTTTTATAAAAATTCATGTTTTTAATTTACATTTTTATTCTGATACAATCTGAGGGATATTAAACTTTTCTGCTTCTTTTTATCTGCAGTTTCTAATGCTTTCACAATGATATGTTACTTGTGCAGTTTTTTTTATATATTAAAATATGTAAACCCTTCAGATAAGGAGAAAAAAAAAGGAATCGGAGTTTAGTGCATCCTCTCCCTTGGATGATGAGACTGGAAGACCAAAAAACTGTCATTTTCCAATTGTTTTATTCATTGGAGTCACTCATTCAGTCTTTCAACAACTCTTTATTGTCTGCTATGAGTAAGCTGCTGTGCTAAGAAGATCCCCACATTCCTAGGTCATTTGTCATTCATATAACACCTTTATGCACTTCAATGGCCTTTTATCACATTCTTTCATTCTCAAAATTACAAAGTATTTTTTACTAATTTCAGTTTAAGGCAATGACTTCTAAGATGACATATAGAGATATACTTGAATATCTTCAATGAGCTCTCTCTACAATATATGCTGAAATTAGCTTTAGTAGCTCATGTTGTTTTATGTATTACTCTATCCTCTGTTCCTAGAAAAGAAACTGACAGAGAGTGGATACTCAATATTTATTAAATGAATCAGATCAGGTATCAATTTTTTGAGAGTGCTAAACCCTCCCTAAGGAAAGTCTTATTTCCAAAGTTTACATTAAAAGATGATTCTCTTCTTTAAGGTGTATCTCAGAATTTTCTAACACTGCTCAAGAGTTTCAAAGAAAATAAGAATATGAAAGAAAAATTGTAACAAATGCTTAATTTGCTGCTGTGTAATGTTACACTCTGGCCTGAAGATGGCAGTCATCCACACCCTCAGTGAGCGAGACTCTTTGGCTGAGATCCAGGAAAGACACTGATTCTTTTTTGTTTGCTTCCTTAGGTCTATGGCCATGCAGGCAGCTGCACTGGGTTCCTCTATCGGAACAGCAGTTGTTGGAGGTCTGATGACAGGTCAGCATAAAAAGTGAACACTTCCCTGTATCTTATGCTCTCAGATTATTTACAATAGATAATTAATGAGCAAGTCAATTGCTAAATTCAAAAATGTTCTAAACTTCTGGCAGTAAAGTAATTATGTCATTTAAAGGGGATGATTTTATAATAGTATATAAACTACTATGCAAGTAGATTTTCCTCTTCAGCGTCACAACATGACTCATTTTCCCTCTACCGTCACAGGTTTAATTCTAAAGTTGCCTCTCTGGGGACAGCCATCTGACCAGAACTGCTATGATGATTCTGTTTATTGGAAGGTACTGTACAGTATTCTAAACAAGAATGTGAACGATGACTCCATTAGTGAAAGCTTTACTCACTTCAAGCCTAGATATTTGTGTGCATAGGTGTGATGAAATTGAGTTAGCCTGGCATGGTAGGTAGCTCACACATGTAATCTCAGCACTTTGGGCGGCTGAGGCTGGAGGATTGTTTGATGCCAGGAGTTTGGGTCCAGCCTGGGCAACTCTCTACAAAAATTATAAATAATAAATTTAAAATTTTTCTTTCAATGGGATGTCAAGTGTAAAAGAAAAAATAAATAAATGAAAAGAAACTGAATGAACTACCTATTTATAGAGAGAAATTGAGATGATGTGCCCAGCCAGATAAAATCAGAAGTTATGGTATTTTCTAAAGCAGAAGGAAAGAGAAAGAAAGAAAGACAGACAGAAAGACAGAAAGAAAGAAAGAAAAGAATTTAGTTAGTAAATGTTGTTTCACTCCTCTGAGAGCCATAAAAAGCTATTCGTAAAAATAATATGAATTCTCAGAAATAGTGTGAGATTTTATACCATATATAGTCCACAGGTTTATTTGGTTAAAAACAAAAAACAAAAGAAATTTAACATAATTTTAAACTATGCTATAGGTAAAAGTAGTCAAAAGCAAGTGAAATATATAAGGTTGAAGAATTTGAGTGAGTACACATCAAGAGGTCCTATGAATAACAAAACATCAGCCTCTTTCTATCCTCCAGTTTCTCTTTACTCTATTGATACTTTTTCCCAAATTATTTCCTGCAAAGCTTGAGAGGGATAGATGTTTGGGTGTTTTCAGCAAAATTTCAGAGAGAATGAGTTTGGAAAAGCGGGAATGTAGTCAGGGTGGGTGAGATAAATGTTTTATTCTTTTATTTTTCTTCAACTCAAACAATTTTTATTCCCAGTTCTTTCCAAGCTTGAATAATAATTACCAAAAATATTTTTGTTTCAATACTAATTTCTGACAAGAACAGTGAAATAAACTATTAACTGCCCTCAAACTTGTTTTTTTAAAGGTCCCTAAGGCGAGATAACTTGACAATCAGTTCCATGGACATGGTGACCACAGCCAGCTGGAACCTGAAGTCTAAACACCATTCCTGCTCTCCAGCTTCCTTTCCCATTATCCAGAATCAAGTCCAAATAAACAAAAAGGGAGTAACCAAAGAGAGTATGGACCAGAGTGAATAGATCCTAAGTCCCAAATGGCCAGTGTAAAAATGTCCTTATGTCTGATGCTGTCTCTTGCTCTTCAATGATTAATTGGGGGGATGTAACTCATAAAACAGATAATCAAATAGATCTTCTCCAGGATTCCCAAAATACTTTTGGCAGTGAGTAAATACAGAGTAAACATGTCAGTTTCTTAATGTAGACACTATGTCTTCAATCCCAAAAATTATAAAACTGAAACCCATGAAGCAAGAATAGATGTGAGAAATCTATTTAAAAAAATAATTAAAGAAATGCATGTGTGTAAAGTAGTAATATGATGATTTTAGGTAGTGCTTTTTATTTTAAAAATAGTCTAGTTAGTAATGTTGTATCCTTGCGTGAATATTATTCTTAATTCCTTTTGCATGTTGACTATTTGCAACGAGCTCAAATGCTATCTGATCAAAGTCTATTTTGCATAAAATGTCCAATAATTAAATATTGTTATAAAATAAAACACCAGTCATTGACTCTCCTTTCTTTGGTAGTTGGAATTCATGTCAGTAACAAGCACACACGTGCACACACACACACTTCATATTTAGTCCACACTCAATTTAAATATTTATCATATATTTGCTATTTTTAAAAAATCAAGTTAATGTCTCATTATAGAATGTTGTAAAAAGTTAAATTTTAGAAAAGATAACTGACATCGTCAAAAAATCATTTTTAAGAAAATCAAATAACTTATTTTTTCTATCTGGAAGCTTTTAAAGATTTTTCTTCTAGCCTTGGAGTCCTGAAATTGTCCCAAGATGTATCTAGGTATCAACAAGGAAATCAGCCCTACCATAACTAACAGAACACCAGCTTCTGAATGAACTTAAAAATTATAACTAAGAGTGGATTATTTAATATTTTATTCCTTGAAAAAAATTATATAATTTATATGTTATTCATGTATATTACTTGACATAGTTGACTTCTTTTATTTTATTTTATATATATAATTCTTATTATACTTTAAGTTCTAGGGTACATGTGCACAACGTGCAGGTTTGTTACATATGTACACATGTGACTTGTTGGTGTGCTGCACCCATTAACTCGTCATTTACATTAGGTATATCTCCTAATGCTATCCCTCCCCCCTCCCCCCACCAAACAACAGGCCCCAGTGTGTGATGTTCCCCTTCCTGTGTCCAAGTGTTCTCATTGTTCAATTCCCAACTATGAGTGAGAACATGCGATGTTTGGTGTTTTGTCCTTGCAATAGTTTGCTGAGAATGATGGTTTCCAGCTTCATCCATGTCCCTACAAAGGACATGAACTCATCCATTTTTATGGCTGCATAGTATTCCATGGTATATATGTGCCACATTTTCTTAATCCAGTCTATCATTGATGGACATTTGGGTTGGTTCCAAGTCTTTGCTATTGTGAATAGTGGTGCAGTAAACATACATGTGCATGTGTCTTTATAGCAGCATGATTTACAATCCTTTGGGCATATACCCAGTAATAGGATGGCTGGGTCAAATGGTATTTCTAGTTCTAGATCCCTGAGGAATCGCCACACTGTCTTCCACAACGGTTGAACTAGTTTACAGTCCCACCAACAGTGTAAAAGTGTTCCTATTTCTCCACATCCTCTCCAGCACCTGTTCTTCCCTGACTTTTTAATGATCACCATTCTAACTGGTGTGAGATGGTATCTCACTGTGGTTTTGATTTGCCTTTCTCTGATGACCAGTGATGATGAGCATTTTTTCATGGGTCTGTTGGCTGCATAAATGTCTTCTTTTGAGAAGTGTCTGTTCATATCCTTTGCCCACTTGTTGATGGGGTTATTTGTTTTTTTCTTGTAAATTTGTTTAAGTTCTTTGTAGATTCTGGATATTAGCCCTTTGTCAGATGAGTAGATTGCAAAAATTTTCTCCCATTCTGTAGGTTGTCTGTTCATTCTGATGGTAGTTTCTTTTGCTGTGCAGAAGCTCTTTAGTTTAGTTAGATCCCATTTGTCAATTTTGGCTTTTGTTGCCATTGCTTTTGGTGTTTTAGACATGAACTGCTTGCCCATGCCTATGTCCTGAATGGTATTGCCTAGGTTTTCTTCTAGGGTTTTTATGGTTTTAGGTCTAACATTTAAGTCTTTAATCCATCTTGAATTAATTTTTGTGTAAGGTGTAAGGAAGGGATCAAGTTTCAGCTTTCTACATATGGCTAGCCAGTTTTCCCAGCACCATTTATTAAATAGGGAATCCTTTCCCCATTTCTTGCTTTTGTCAGGTTTGTCAAAGATCAGATGGTTGTAGATGTGTGGTATTATTTCTGAGGGCTCTTTTCTGTTCCGTTGGTCTATATCTCTGTTTTGGTACAAGTACCATGCTGTTTTGGTTACTATAGCCTTGTAGTATAGTTTGAAGTCAGGTAGTGTGATGCCTCCAGCTTTGTTCTTTTTGCTTATGATTGACTTGGCAATAGGGGCTCCTTTTGGTTCCATATGAACTTCAAAGTGTTTTTTTCGAGTTCTGTGAAGAAAGTCATTGGTAGCTTGATGGGGATGGCATTGAATCTAAAAATCACCTTGGGCAGTATGGGATTTTCACGATATTGATTATTCCTACCCATGAGCGTGGAATGTTCTTCCGTTTGTTTGTATCCTCTTTTATTTCTCTGAGCAGTGGTTTGTAGTTCTCCTTGAAGAGGTCCTTCACATCCCTTGTAAGTTGGATTCCTAGGTATTTCATTCTCTCTGTAGCAATTGTGAATGGGAGTTCACTCATGATTTGGCTCTCTGTTTGTCTGTTATTGGTGTATAAGAATGCTTTTGATTTTTGCACATTGATTTTGTATCCTGAGACTTTGCTGAAGTTGCTTGTCAGCTTAAGGAGATTTTCGGCTGAGACAATGGGGTATTCTAGATATACAATCATGTCATCTGCAAACAGGGACAATTTGACTTCCTCTTTTCCTAATTGAATACCCTTTATTTCTTTCTCCTGCCTGATTGACCTGGCCAGAACTTCCAACACTATTTTGAATAGGAGTGGTGAGAGAGGGCATCCCTGTCTTGTGCCAGTTTTCAGAGGGAATGCTTCCAGTTTTTGTCCATTCAGTATGATATTGGCTGTGGGTTTGTCATAAACAGCTCCTATTATTTTTAGATATGTCCCATCAATACCTAATTTATTGAGAGTTTTTAGCATGAAAGGCTGTTGAATTTTGTCAAAGGCCTTTTCTTCATCTACTGAGATAATCATGTGGTTTTTGTCGTTGGTTCTGTTTACATGCTGGATTACGTTTACTGATTTGCATATGTTGAACCAGCCTTGCATCCCAGGGATGAAGCCCACTTAATCATGGTGGATAAGCTTTTTGATATGCTGCTGGACTGGATTTGCCAGTATTTTATTGAGGATTTTTGCATCAATGTTCATCAGGGATATTGGTCTAAAATTCTCTTTTTTTGTTGTGTCTCTGCCAGGCTTTGGTATCAGGTTGATGCTAGCCTCATAAAATGAGTTAGGGAGGATTCCCTCTTTTTCTATTGATTGGAATAGTTTCAGAAGGAATGGTACCAGTTCCTCCTTGTACCTCTGGTAGAATTCGGCTGTGAATCCATCTGGTCCTGGACTTTTTTTGGTTGGTAAGCTATCAATTATTGCCTCAATTTCAGAGCCTGTTATTGGTCTATTCAGAGATTCAACTTCTTCCTGGTGTAGTCTTGGGATGGTGTATGTGTCCAGGAATTTATCCATTTCTTCTAGATTTTCTAGTTTATTTGCATAGAGGTGTTTATAGTATTCTCTGATGGTAGTTTGTATTTCTGTGGGATTGGTGGTGATATCCCCTTTATCATTTTTTATTGCATCTATTTGATTCTTCTCTCTTTTCTTCTTTATTAGTCTTGCTAGCGGTCTATCAATTTTGTTGATCTTGTCGAAAAACCAGCTCCTGGATTCATTGATTTTTTGAAGGACTTTTCGTGTCTCATCTCCTTCAGTTCTGCTCTGATCTTAGTTATTTCTTGCCTTCTGCTAACTTTTGAATGTGTTTGCTCTTGCTTCTCTAGTTCTTTTAATTGTGATGTTAGTGTGTCAATTTTAGATCTTTCCTGCTTTCTCTTGTGGGCATTTAGTGCTATAAATTTCCCTCTACATACTGCTTTAAATGTGTCCCAGAGATTCTGGTATGTTGTGTCTTTGTTCTCATTGGTTTCAAAGAACATCTTTATTTCTGCCTTCATTTTGTTATGTACCCATGCAGGAGTCACGCAGGAGCAGGTTGTTCAGTTTCCATGTATTTGTGCAATTTTGAGTGAGTTTCTTAATCCTGAGTTCTAGTTTGATTGCACTGTGGTCTGAGAGGCAGTTTGTTGTGATTTCTGTTCTTTTACATTTGCTGAGGAGTGCTTTACTTCCAACTATGTTGTCAATTTTGGAATAGTTGTGCTGTGGTGCTGAGAAGAATGTATATTCTGTTGATTTGGGGTGGAGAGTTCTGTAGATGTCTATTAGGTCCACTTGGTGCAGAGCTGAGTTCAATTCCTGGATATCCTTGTTAACTTTCTGTCTCGTTGATCTGTCTAATGTTGACAGTGGGGTGTTAAAGTCTCCCATTATTAATGTGTGGGAGTCTAAGTCTCTTTGTAGGTCTCTAAGGACTTGCTTTATGAATCTGGGTGCTCCTGTATTGGGTGCATATATATGTAGGATAGTTAGGTCTTCTTGTTGAATTAATCTCTTTACCATTATGTAATGGCCTTCTTTGTCTCTTTTGATCTTTGTTGGTTTGAAGTCTGTTTTATCAGAGACTAGGATTGCAACCCCTGCCTTTTTTTGTTTTCCATTTGCTTGGTAGATCTTTCTTCATCGCTTTATTTTGAGCCTATTTGTGTCTCTGCACGTGAGATGGGTTTCCTGAATACAGCACACTGATGGGTATTGACTCTTTATCCAATTTGCCAGTCTGTGTCTTTTAATTGGAGTATTTAACCCACTTACATTTAAGGTTAATATTGTTATGTGTGAATTCGATCCTGTCATTATGATGTTAGCTGGTTGTTTTGCTCATTAGTTGATGCAGTTTCTTCCTAGCATCGATGGTCTTTACAATTTGGCATGGTTTTGCAGTGGCTTGTACCAGTTGTTCTTTTCCATGTTTAGTGCTTCCTTCAGGAGCTCTTTTAGGGCAGGCCTGGTGGTGACAAAATCTCCCAGCGTTTGTTCGTCTGTAAAGGATTTTATTTCTCTTTCACTTATGAGGCTTAATTTGGCTGGATATGAAATTCTGGGTTGAAAATTCTTTTCTTTAAGAATGTTGAATATTGGCCCGCACTCTCTTCTGGCAGTTTCTGCCAAGAGATCTGCTGTTAGTCTGATGGTCTTCCCTTTGTGGGTAACCCGGCCTTTCTCTCTGCCTGCCCTTAACGTTTTTTCCTTCATTTCAACTTTGGTGAATCTGACAATTATGTGTCTTGGAGTTGCTCTTTTCGAGGAGTATCTTTGTGGAGTTCTCTGTATTTCCCGAATTTGAATGTTGGCCTGCCTTGCTAGGTTGGGGAAGTTCTCCTGGATAATATCCTGCAGAGTGTTTTCCAACTTGGTTCCATTCTCCCCGTCACTTTCAGGTACACCAATCAGACGTAGATTTGGTCTTTTCACATAGTCCCATATTTCTTGGAGGCTTTGTTCATTTCTTTTTACTCTTTTTTCTCTAAACTTCTCTTCTCACTTCATTTCATTCATTTGATCTTCAATCACTGATACCCTTTCTTCCAGTTGATCGAATCGGCTACTGAAGCCTGTGCATTCATCACATAGTTCTCATGCCATGGTTTTCAGCTCCATCAGGTCCTTTAAGGACTTCTCTGCATTGGTTATTATAGTTAGCCATTCGTCTAATCTTTTTTCAAGGTTTTTAGTTTCTTTGAGATGGGTTCAAACTTCCTCCTTTAGCTCAGAGAAGTTTGATCGTCTGAAGCCTTCTCTCAACTCGTCAAAGTTATTCTCCATCCAGCTTTGTTCCGTTGCTGGTGAGGAACTGCGTTCCTTTGGAGGAGGAGAGGCACTCTGATTTATAGAATTTTCTGTTTTTCTGTTTTGTTTTTTCCCCATCTTTGTGGTTTTATCTACCTTTGGTCTTTGATGATGGTGACGTACAGATGGGGTTTTGGTGTGGATGTCCTTTCTGTTTGTTAGTTTTCCTTCTAACAGTCAGGACTTTGAGCTGCAGGTCTGTTGGAGTTTGCTGAAGGTCCACTCCAGACCCTGTTTTCCTGGGTATCAGCAGCGGAGGCTGCAGAACAGTGAATACTGCTGAACAGCAAATGTTGCTGCCTGATCATTCCTCTGGAAGTTTTGTCCCAGAGGGCTACCCGGCCGTGTGGGTGTCAGTCTGCCCCTACTGGGGAGTGCCTCCCAGTTAGGCTACTTGGGGGTCAGGGACCCACTTCAGGAGGCAGTCTGTCCCTTCTCAGATCTCAAACTCCATTCTGGGAGAACCACTACTCTTTTCAAAACTATCAGGCAGGGACATTTAAGTCTGCAGAGGTTTCTGCTGCCTTTTATTCAGCTATGACCTGCCCCCAGAGGTGGAGTCTACAGAGGGAGGCAGGCCTCCTTGAGCTGCAGTGGGCTCCTCCCAGTTCGAGCTTCCTGGCCACTTTGTTTACCTACTCAAGCCTCAGCAATGGCGGGTGCCCCTCCCCCAGCCTCACTGCCTCCTTGCAGTTCAATCTCCTACTGCTGTGCTAGCAATGAGCGAGGCTCCATGGGCATAGGACCCTCTGAGCCAGGTGCACAATATAATCTCCTGGTGTGCCGTTTGCTAAGACCATTGGAAAAGCACAGTATTAGGGTGGGAGTGACCTGATTTTCCAGGTGCCATCTGACACAGCTTTGCTTGGCTAGGAAACGGAAATCCCTGACGCTTTGCACTTCCCGGGTGAGGCGATGCCTCACCCTGCTTCAGCTCATACTTGGTGCACTGCACCCAGTGTCCTGCACCCACTGTCGAACAAGCCCCAGTGAGATGAACCCGGTACCTCAGTTGGAAATGCAGAAATCACCCGTCTTCTGCATTGCTCATGCTGGGAGCTGTAGACTGGAGCTGTTCCTATTCGGCCATCTTGGAACTGCCCCCTAGTTGACTTCTTTTAAACACACATCAGAACTTCTTTCAAACAGGTGTTTTGGAGTGTGCTCATTTATAAAGTCCACTCTTCTCTCCCTTCTGATCCTTAAAAAGAATCATTTTCATTACCAGGGTAATGAGACCCCCTCCCCTCACTGCTGATCATAAAGCAAATCTTGGAGGGTCTTGGGTATACTCAGGAATATAAGTAAGTCTATCATTTTGATGTGCCAAGGAACTGGCTCATGATCATCATCACTCCCTGGCTTGTAAACACTCTCTCCTGCCTTCCTGCAAGGCAGTTCTTATAAGTAATAAAGCCTTATTTTTCAAATTCTGAGATAGTGGTCTTCTTTTCACAGTAGAATAATATGTTTTTTATCTATCTTGCCTGGAATTTAGTGAAGCATTTTAATTGTAATACTTGAGTCTTCTGTTCAGTTACATTTTTTTCTACTATTTAGTAGCTTTGTCTTCTTCAACTGTTAATTTTTTCTTTTTCTGGCACTCTTGTTATTCATATGGAAAGTCTGCTCGGTCTCTTATCCAAGATCTTCCCGATCTTTATTTCATTGGTTCCATTCATCTATTTCTTCAATTTATTTTTGTTTGTTTCATTGTTGTAAATCATGGTCCATTTTTGTAGGTCCAGCAAATCTGTGTGTGTGTTCACACGTGCATGCACGTACATGTGCTATGCTTGAATTTCCTTACTTTTATAATTTTGTTTATTGGAGATGGGTGCTATTTTTGTTCAAGTTCAAAATATGTCTGCAAAACTTAAATAACTTCATACTTTATCTCTTCACACACACACACACACACAAACATCTAGGATTTTAACTAATACTCTATTTATGATAATTGGTTGATTTGATTAGAAATCTCGAGTTGTACTTACATGATCAATTCCAGGAAGTTTTTGTTATTCTTTGTTGTTATCCAAATCTGAAAGATTGACTCATAATTACTAACTGCAATTTCAGACAGTTTGGTGAAAGCTGAAATCTTCAGGCTTCCCCAACCCTTTTTTCCATAGTCTGTAACCCATTTCTTGCACAAGACAAGAGAACTCTGCTGAGGAAAATTGTGGGCGGACTTTTCTAGTAGCTGCATTTTGTTAGAAGCCACTTACTTTGTGTGTTTTCTTGATTCTCTTCACTTTGAGTGCTGGAAGCATTAGGTGGATTGTCCTTTTTCTTTTTGTTTATTCACTGAGGGTTAAATTCCAGCTGCTGAGATACCTTGGGTGACAAAAATCTTAAAAATGAAGGAAGAGACAGTAATCTCTGGCTGAATGGATTAAAGTTTTGCCAGATGCCAAAATAGAACTTCCCTGGATTGGCACCCAAAGGAAATCTCTTTGTTCATTTGTTTTTTCAGCTGCTAAAGCTTTGCATTATCTTAGAATCAGGGCTAAAAGTAGCTCAATGTATCTGCTAAGCCCTCCTGCCACCTATGGGGTACCAGAAAGACCCACTGTCATTTCAGGAACACTCAACTGAGAAGCTACATCATGATCCACTGGGAATTCACAAATCTCTGCAAACCAGCCGTACCCACATCCTTAGCCCATGACTCTACAACTGCCTCCAGACTTTCCTCCAACATACAGGAGGGAAGTTCTCTGTAGGTTTTGTCGTTGGTGTCTTCCCAGAATCTAAAGGTTTCACATCCTTCAGTCCTGGTTAATGCTCAGCTCAGGAGAGGTCCTATACTTTAATTGTGGACAAGGTTAAGAGGGACACATTGAAGCTCCCATCTCCCCACTTAAATAAGCTATAAAGATGTCACTCCATGTATTTTACAACTCGATAATGTTACATGTTTCATTTAAAGTCTGCTCTTTTAAGAGCAGACACAATTCATTTATTTCTTTGTAACCCTCACATCTTCAATAGAGCACATGTTTTAGGGAAGCTTGTTTAGTGGATGAATTGATAAGTAATTGAATGACTTGAACAAACCAAGGCAATCAGCCTCAAAGAAGCAAAGGGACCCTTTTTAAAATTTATCTGGTTACTCATTTATTCAATAATGATTCATTGAGCACTGGCTAAGTTTGACTTTATAAATACAAAGTCATATAAGATAAAGCTCTTGATATATCCTAGATATGTACATATATCCTAGATATATACATATATCCTAGATATATATATATCCTAGATATACATATATCCTAGATATATATATATCCTAGATATATATATATCCTAGACATATATATATATCCTAGATATATCCTAGATATATGTCCTAGATATATATATATATCTAGGATATATATATGTCTAGGATATATATATATCTTAGATATATATATATATAGATATATATATATCCTAGATATATATATATCCTAGAATATATATATATTCCAAGAGATATATATATATATCCTAGATATATATATATCCAAGATATATATATATATCCAAGATATATATATATCAAAGATATATATATATATCCAAGATATATATATCAAAGATATATATATATATCCTAGATATATATATCCAAGAGAGATATATATATATCCAAGATATATATATATATCCAAGATATATATATATATCCTAGATATATATATATATATCCAAGAGATATATATATATCTCCTAGATATATATATATCCAAGAGATATATATATATCTCCTAGAGATATATATATATCTCCTAGATATATATATATCCAAGAGATATATATATATATCCTAGAGATATATATATATCCAAGATATATATATATCTGAGATATATATATATCTGAGATATATATATATATATCCGAGATATATATATATATATCCGAGATATATATATATATCCGAGATATATATATATATATCCGAGATATATATATATCCGAGATATATATATATATATATATCCGAGATATATATATATATATATATCCGAGATATATATATATATATATCCGAGATATATATCTCTAGGATATATATCAAGAGCTTTATCTTATATGAGTTTGTATTTATAGAGTCAAACTTAGCCAGTGCTCAATGAATTATTATTGAATAAATGAGATATATATATAGATAGATATAGATATAGATATAGTCACCCTAGAATATAGCTGGTGTATCAGTGACATACTAAAGTGTCTATACTGACAGGTTCTATTATGGTAGCAAACACAGAGTAGTATACATAGGAGGAGACAAGAACCTAAATCAAATTCAGCCACTCAAGGAAAACTTGCCAGAAAAAAATTCAAAATGACATAAAGAAAGCATACAGCTAAGCAGAGACTGGATTAATAACGAATTCTACTGAAAATAAAACCGATACTCTTTTCCCTGGAGACCACCCTGCTCATGAAATGAAAGATTGAAAGTCTGCTCAATCAATTTCTTCTTCTCTTTTTGAAGGTAGAAGTTATTTGTGTGTGAGTGTGAGTGCTAACGTGGAGTAGGTCAGTTGGGGAGATTAGCAAATGGGAGGAGTTAGCAACCCCATGAACTATCAGATCTCTCCACTCTTCACTTTACTTCCTGAGCCACCTACCTCTATCCCTGTCCAACTCCAGACCTAAGTTCCCTTCTATTTTAGGAGTATAAAATCTAGTCTTTTCTAACTAATAATTTTGGCTTTTATATTGGCCTTATTTTGATGTGTGTCCATTGAAAATCTCTCAGAATAGTATGTATTCCAGCTTCATCTAACATAAATGAGAGCAGTTATAGTGCACCCTAGCTTTGTTAACCAGACAGACACTACCAAGAATTAATTTGATAGAAAGTATAATTCCATCAAGCTGGGCTCAGTGGCTCACACCTGTAATCCCAGCACTTTGGGAGGCCGAGGCGGGCAGATCACCTGAGGTCAGCAGTTTGAGACCAGCCTGGCCAACATGGTAATACCCCTCCTCTACCAAAAATACAAAAATTAGCCAGGCGTGGTGCCATGCACCTGTAATCCCAGCTACTCAGGAGGCTGAGGCAGGATAATCACATGAATCCAGGAGGCAGAGATTGCAGTGAGCCGAGATCATGCCATTGCACTCCACCCTGGGCAACAGAGCAAGACTCCATCTCAAAAAAATATATATATATATATTTAATGATATAATTTATATATATATAAATTATATCAAATCTTCTTTTGAACAAAGTCATTCTCCCTTCTTTTGGCCTTGAATTTAATCCCTTCTTAATCTTTTACTATTTAAGTATCTTTAGACAAAATACTTTCTCTCTGAGCCTCTTTATTCAGTTATAAAAAAGATAATACCTACTCTGCAGAGTTATTTTGAGGATGGGGTGGGACACACAATTCAGTCTATAACAACCATCGGATCCTGATATCCCATTCAAGTTTTGCCAAATGTTTTCATGATTTCCATTATAGCAAAATGATCTAGTTCAGGATTCCACTTTATACCTAGTTTCTTGCCTCTTTAGTCCTTCAGTCTGGAACAGTTCCTTGGTGTTTCTCTGACTTTCATGACCTTGACACTTTTGAAGAGTGTAGGCAGTTATTTCATAGAAGGTCTCCACTCTGGGTTTTGCTGATGTTTCCCCATGATTAGATTTAGGTTATACAACTTTAAGAGCAATATCACAAAAGTGAGCCTATATACTGAATTGCATCCTACCAGGTGGAATTCTTTTTGAACTTGTTCCATTATTAATGATTATTCACTTCAATCATTGATGGAGAGCGTGTTTCTCCGCTTTAAAGTTTCTTGTTTTTATCTTTATAATTCATTTTATTTTGTGTGAAAGCAATATGAAATCTTCCACATCCCTATGTCAATGTCCCATTCCTCCTTAATCTTTCAATGCATTCATTTATTAACTTATATCCCTATAGATTCATGATTTTTTAATTTTATTAAATTATTTACAATACATTATAAAAACATTTGTTGTGACGGTGAAATTGTCCCAGATTTGCCAGTGCAAGTCTATTCATGCTGGTTCCTATGTCTTTCTGAGATGTGCTCATCTTATCCTTTTCCTGTTCTAGCTCTTTTCTCAATTCCTAATTTCTTTGTTTTTTTGTTTGTTTGTTTGTTCTTTGTTTGTTTTTGAGACAAAATTTTGCTCTTGTTGCCCAGGCTGGAATGCAATGGTGCAATCTCGGCTCACTGCAACCTCTACCTCCCGGGTTCAAGCGATTCTCCTGTCTCAGCCTGCCGAGTACTTGCGATTACAGGCACCCGCCACCAAGCCTGGCTAATTTTTTGTATTTAGTAGAGACAGGATTTCACCATGTTTGTCAGGCTGGTCTCGAACTCCTGATCTCAGATGATCCACCTGCCTCAGCCTCCCAAAGTGCTGGGATTACAGCCATGAGCCACCGCACCTGGCCTCTGATTTCTTTTAGTTGTATTTACAGTCTGAGATCTGCAAGCTAGGTGTCCTCATTGCTATTGGGATGTTGCCTTTCTCCAGCCTTCTCAGTTGGAGAGATAGGGAATATAAATGTCTCTGAAGGCATATATGTGCATCTACAATTATTTCTATATCTATCTATATATTTTAATATTCAATGAGTTCTGCTATAATGCTTGTTTTGAAAATGTGAATCTGTTTCAGTACAATTGGCATATTAAGGAACAAATTAAGCATAGCATATATTTTGTGTTTGCTTATGCATTATTTTGTTTACAAGAAACACAAGATGAAAACAGAAAACTGCATCCAGCTGAACCAAGCCTGGACACAAAATATGCACATACACACATGCACAAATCTCTATATTACCTCAGTTCATCTCATGTGCTATGAGCTATACCCATCTCATCTAATGTCACAGCTTTCTGTCTGATTTAAAGTAAACCTCTTCCACCATTGCATAAGTTGCAATTCTTCTGTTCCCCACTTCCACAATCAAACTTCAGGTCCTTTTCAAGGTAAAATGACATATTTAGTATAATATTTATGTACTTCTTACCCACTTCACATGTGTAAACTGTACTATCATTTTTAAGTTTCAATCTTTTGTGTGTGTGCCAGTAATGAAGTATTTGAGTTTTGTGCTTGAATATTATTTTATCATAAGCCCTGTGGGTTTTATTGTATAATTCTGCATGGCACAACGATTTTAAGTAATCAGCATGTCATGTTATAAAAGAACTGATTCTATCCAAAATCATAGGTTTGTTGCCCTGCATGGTGGCTCACACCTGTAATCCTAATACTTTGGGAGGCCAAGACAGGAGGATTGCTTGAGCTCAGCCTGGGCTACATTGCAAGGCCCCATCTCTACAAAAATAAATGAATTAGCCAAGCATGGTGGGGTGTGCCTGTGGTCCCAGCTGCTCAGGAGGCTGAAGTGGGAGGATCTCTGGATTCTGAGAGTTTGAGGCTGCAGTGAGCCATGTTCATGCCACTGTACAACAGGCCAGATTACAGAGCAAGACCTTGTCTCAAAAAAACAAAAAACAAAAAACAAAACCTATAATTTTGCACAAAATGTCTAATTCTAACCCAACACTCAAAGATTCATTCTGGTTTTCTCATTTTCTGTATTTGGAGCTCCTTTCTCCAACAGCGACAAATCAGATTCCTATCATCCTTACTATAATTACTTAATTGATCAAGCTCCTGTATGTAGCCAATCTCTTATCGCTACTGTTGCCCCATTCTCCATGCAGATGGCTTCCACACCACCCACAATCAGGCTCCATAACCAGGGTTTCCCCTGTGTGTATGCCACTTCACCCTGCACAAGGCTATGACAATGCACACCAGACCACTCTTCCCTGTGGTCACCCTTCTCACGCCTCTTGGCTCTTATTCTCCCCAGGGAGCAGCCCTTTTACATGCACACAATCCTCACACTGCTCAGGCTCCAACATGTTGTGATCTCAACATCACATCACCTCATCACCAGGTGTGGACACCTACCTTGTTCTACCCAACTCAATGGCTATGTAACTGAATTGTTCATTAAAAGAAAAAATGAGAGAAGAAGAGCAAGAAAGAGAGTTGCCATTTTGGGCAGAGGAATAAAGAGTAGTGAACTATCACTCTGGGAGAATTCTATTTCCTGGACTTGCATTACGGAATTAGCTCTATTTTACTTTGGAAGAGTCTTTTACTCTTCTTGAAGGAGTGAGCTGGGGACAAATTCCTAGCCATCTTTCTTCCAAAATTCCAGTGGAATATACACAAAATGGGGCATAAAATGACTAAAAAGTATTGCTCCATAAACTGGTGGTTTAATAATTGTGGATGTTTAATGTGTTATGCGTTAAGGAAATTCATTTTATCCTTGATTTCAAGCAGAAAGTGATTTTTCAGTTCAAAGTGAGTTCTGCATGTCCATGATAAAAACATATAGAACATACTTCTTTTACAGATAAAATGCTGCCAAGGAGGGAGGAAAAGTATGTAGGGACCAGAGCACATAAGCAGTGAGCTGTTATGATGCTCCACTACATCCTGGTTGTCTGTTTGTTGACTTCACCAGCAAACAGTCAGGATTTAGTTTATAATAGAGAAAAACAAAACACACATTCATTGATGCACACCTCTCCACTATTCTTTGAATAAGTGAATTAAATTATTTATTTAATTAATGAAGGCTAAATTTAAAATCTCAGGGCAAAATATCCTAAAGCAAAATAGTGTAAGAAGAAACAATTGGGAGACATAGGAGGATCTCTAGGATCTGACCTACAAAGAATCTAGTTCAATCCGAAACTAGTCTCCTAGAAACACTTTGTTTGTTTGTTTGTTTGTTTAAAATCACTAGTTTTTTAGTGAGCTAGGAATGAGAACTTAGGCCGGACACAGCGGCTCACGCCCATAATCCCAACACTTTGGGAGGCCTAGGTGGGTGGATCACGAAGTCAGGAGTTTGAGACCAGCCTGCCCAACATGGTGAAACCCTGTCTCTACTAAAAATACAAAAATTAGCCAGGCCTGTAATCCCAACTACTCAGGAGGCTGAGGCAGCAGAATCGCTTGAACCCAGGAGGCGGAGGTTGCAGTGACCTGAGATTGCGCCATTGCACTCCAGCCTGGGTGACATAGCAAGATTCTGCCCACAGTCCCCCCACCACCAAAAAAAAAGAAAAGAAATAAGAATTTATATCAGATCACAAAATGCATTCCTTTTAGTGTATTGACCATTCATGCACATAATGAATTGTAAAATTTCACATTATGATTTGTAGGTTCAGTCACTCTGTTCAAGCCCATTAGACATCTTCAAAAATCCAGGGTAATATATTCCTTTCAGATATCATCATATGTTTATACACAATGATATTAAAAATTCATGTGTCTGAAGTGAGCAAAATCAGGCAAAATGGTCTTATCATTTTTTTAACCAGCACACAAAAGTTTTTTGTTTTTTTTACTGACATGCATTTTACTAAACTCCTGGAATTAAGCCAAGCTGTCTATCCTGTGGTAAAACACACCAAGATGTCTTATAATACAAGGTTTTTGAATAAATGCATATGTGTGGATCTTTGTTCACTAAATCCTTTTTCTCATTTTAAACAAGTTTTTCAATTAACACTCCAAATACTAAATAGCGGAGATTTGACACTGTTTAATTTACCTGAGCCTTGTGCTCTTAGAAAATGGTGAAGGTTAAAGGGATTCCCTCTGCCACCATACACACACCCTTTTGTGTTCCAGAAAATGGCTTACTGCAAGAAAGCACCCTTCCCTACATGACTCAGACAAGACTCACAGATACCCCCTTGTTTACCTATGACAAGGCCAAGCACAGACCCTCCAAATTTCTATGCTTTACTGCATAAATGCTTAGCTGAACTACTTGTTTTTACTTATCAATTGAACAAAAATGCACGTTAACCAAATTGGTTAAGCTTCTTTCCTCCCCACAGGCTGCTGAACTTTGGCTCACCCTCAGCCTAACCAGCATAGAACCTCTCCTGAGAATATACTGCCCCATAGTGAAATATTCTCTGATCTTCTCTCCAATCATGCCACTCTTTTATGCCGCTTCTCCAAAGCCAGTTCTTTCTGGCCTTGTTTATACCTCTCCAAACCCTTAAGACGGTAATAGACCTATGGTCTTAGCATTTTCCATATTTCAAGAGTCTCTCCTACTCTGTTGCAATAGTCCCTTTTCCTCCCTGCCAATAATCCTTTGGAGTTAAAGCCTCTCCTTACTATGTTGGATTTATTTTTTATCTGACAGATTCTACTGAATGTTGAAGCTATATAGATTATGGGGCATATTTATATATAAATTAATTTAAGTTAATATTCACACTAAAGAAGAATGTGGCAAGAAAAATATGGTAAAATTCAAAAACGAATGTGAAGATCCAGACATACTCCCACCCATTTGTTTGAAAGACTCTGGGGTGATTTTAGGATGAATGTGTGTATGTATGTGTGGCGAATATTCATGAACCTAAAGATACCATATATGTGTGTGGATGCCAAGGCCCTTGGCTCTCTAAAAGCCTGCTAAAAAAATAATCACTGACATGGAACAGATTAATTAATAGGAGAAAAGGCATACAAATTTGTTGAACATGTATACACTGGAGCCCTCAGAATGAAGACCCAACATTCTAAAAGAATGTGGCCTTTGACACTAAAAAGATCTGAATTTGAATTCAAGTTCGCACCTTTTATTATGTTGCTGGTGGCAAGCTACAGGGGAAATTTCCATTTTTATGCTTAGGTTTAACAAAGTATTGACGGCCATGAAGAAATATGATTGGACAAAAAAGGCATGATCTAATGCTTACAGACTAAGTGGGAAAACCCAGTGTGTTAGTCTGTTCTTGCATCACCATAAAGAAATAACTGAGACTGGGTAATTTATCAATAAAGGAGGTTTAATTGATTTGTGGTTCTGCAGGCTGCACAATCATGGCACCGGCATCTGCTCAGCTTCTTGTGAGGCCTGGGGGGGTTTTACTCATGGCAGAAGGTGAAAGGGGAGCAGACACATCATATGGTGAGAACAGGAGCAAGAGGGAGAGGGGGGAGGGACCACACACTTTTAAACAACCAGATCTCACAAGTATCATAGGATAGCACCAAGCTATTCATGACGGATCTGCCCCCAAGACCCAAACACCTCTCACCAGGCCTCATCTCCAACATTGGGGATTATATTTCAACATGAGACCTGGGGAACAAACGTCCAAACGGTATCACCCATCAAGGCCTGTCCGTCTAGATTTTTCTTGGTTTCTCTATGTAGCGTTCCTTTCTTCTGAGTATGAGGCAGGACCCTTTCTGAAATGGAGGTCTTATGACCTACAGTCAAACAAGGTAGGTCAGATAATTTCATTATGGCTAGTTTTTACACGGAATAATTTTAGGTTTTATGGCTGGCATTCAGGAAAAGGCGTTCTTGTTTCTTTGGGGAAGAGAGATAGGGACTCCACTAGAATCTCAGAGGAGTCCCAATCTCAGAGGAGAATGGGACTGAGAGGCAGGAGGCCTGGAGAACTTCAGAGAAAAACTATTGTTTCTGAGGCTGCTGCTGTAGTCTTCATTTTAGGGTATTTGTTTCTGAGCCCCGACATATGGTATGGCTATCTGTGAATATAGAATTTTTTTTTATGTCTTTTCTCATTTTTTCCTTTTTATCCTATTTATTTATTTATTTGAGACAGGGTCTCCTTCTGTCACCCCGGCACAGGCTCAAGACATGTTCCCACTTCAACTTCCCAAGTAGCCGGGACTACAGACACAACCAAGCCTGGCCAATTTGTAAAGTTGTTTTTTTGGGGTTTTTTGTTGTTGTTGTTTTGTTTTTTAATCAGGTCTCATTATGTTGCATGGGCTGGTCTCAAACTCCTGGGCTTGAGTGATCCTCCTGCCTCAATCTCACAAAGTACTGGAATTACAGGCATGAGCCACCACACTCAACCTCATTTTTTTTTAAACATTCTTCCTTTCTCTCTTCTTTTTCCTCTTTCATTGCACTAGAAAGCATCTCTTTCTTTCATTTCTACTTCTTCTTTTTTTTCTTCTTTGTTATTGCCCAGCTGTCAGGAAAATACTATCTCCCCTTACTCCCATCTTACTCTTTCCACACCCTTGTAATCTCAGGCCTGAGCATAGAACATCAAGCCTCTCTTCCTGAGGAAGAACCCTGAGGCCTAAGTCAACTAGCAGGCCCTCTAAGAATGTTTTTGGCATGTTTGTGCCTTACCTATTCTACAGTCATTTAAGGCAATAATATTTACATTGATCGGATGATCTGGTTAAAAATTTTAAACTCAACTCAGAGAATGACCTATTTCTTAACATTTTTGTCATTTTTGATTTAAATTTAAATCTGAGTGATTAGTTTATAATTATTGACTGTAATTACAGATAGTGGTGTGAAAACTGATTTGTTTTCAGGCTGTTAGATATAAGTTCTGAATTTCTTTTCAAAGAATCAGTATGTCAGCATGTTCAATTCTTTGCCTTCTACTTTTAAACTTAACTTCCTCGTAAAGCAACCTTTTTTGATTACCTGCTCCATCCTGACTCATTCCGATTACCTGTTCTGTCATAACAATTTTTCCCGCCAAAACACTCACCCTGTCATTCTCTTTAAATTAGCCAATTGGAATTAGTTTAGCCTGTGCAGTCTAACCCTAGCCAATAGGGGAACGACACAGCAGCAGGGGCCATGTTGCATCAGGGATAAGAACCCCTTCCCCTCCCTTGTCCTAGTGTGGCTCACCATTGCTCCATCTGTAAGGGCACACCTTTCTATAGAAGTAACTTGCCTTGCTGAGAACTAAAAAGAAAATTTTATATTCAAGTACTATTTCTTTTGCAGCACCGAAACTTTATTTATAACAAGGCTTTACCTGTCTTTGTTTCTAAGAACAACTTTAAGCTATGTATTATACAATTTAAGAGAGTATGCTGAAAAGAAAAAAAAGAAGAAGTTTTTTCTCTGTTCTCACACCACACCAATCAATACAGAAGAGTTCTGTGACCTCTGGTCATCAAGAAGTGTGTGAGGATTTCTCCCCACCAGCAACCACTCAATTCTGCAACAGAGATCAATTGGGTTTACTCTAATTCAGTTCAATTCTGGCACTGTCAACATGGAGATAGTGTTATGTCCAGATTGAGGGCTCAGTTCCATAAGACTGCCCTCCATTCCAGTGCCAATCACAAGCCCCAGGTTGTTTTACCTTTGCTTTTGACCACAAATTGAGGTTCCCATGACCTCATCCTTGGGTTTGATTACTTTGTTAGAGTAGCTCACAGCACTCAGGGAAACACTCACTTATGTTTACTGGGTCATTATAAAGGATATTACAAGGACACAGATGCAGAGATGCATAAGGCAAGGTATGGGAGAAGGGGAGCAAATCTT
The DNA here is from genome assembly GCF_029289425.2 of Pan paniscus. Lineage (NCBI taxonomy): Eukaryota > Metazoa > Chordata > Mammalia > Primates > Hominidae > Pan > Pan paniscus. The sequence goes on along the minus strand of NC_073254.2, from coordinate 64,070,187 downwards.
CCACACATTCTTGGGCATGCCACCCTCCAGGAGCCTCCACGTGTTCAGCTATCTGGAAGCTAAGTCCAATTCAAGGCCAGGCACACTGGTTCACATCTGTAATGCAGCACTTTAGGAGGCTGAAGCAGGAGGATTGTTCGAGCCTAGGAGTTTGGGACAAGCCTGGGCAACAAAGTGAGACTCCCATCTCCACAAAATAATAAATACAAAATTGGCCAACTGTGGTGGTGTGCGCTTGTAGTCCCAGCTACTTAGGAGGCTGAGGCAGGAGGATCACTTGAGCCCAGCAGGTTGAGGTTGCAGTGGGCCATGATTGCCTGGACAACAGAGCAAGACCCTGTCTCAAAAACAAAACAAACAAACAGCCCAGTTGGTTTCTGTTTTTACGCAAGCTTCATTATATAGGCAAAATTGATTAAGTATTGGCCATTTGTGATCAGCTTAACCTTCAGCCCTTCTCCCTCCATGGAGGTTGCGAGGTGGAGTTGAAAGTTCCAACCCTTTAGTCATAGCCTTGGTCTTTCCTGTGACCATACCTCCTTCTGAAGCTACCCAGGGACTGCCAGCCACCAGTCAATTCATTAACATACAAAAGGACACTGATTACTTTGGAAATTCCAAGGGATTTAGGAGTTGTATACCAGGAGATAGGGATGAAGACCAAATAAATATTTCACAAAATCACATCTGCCTATGCAGGAGACGATGTGAGACTATACTTTACTCATCTAGGGGTTTTATCAGAGTTAAATAAAATATACAGGAGTCAAGATCACCAATTTGGGGAATAATGGGCATATTTTTCTGTATTTACAGATAACTTTATAACCCAGATTCCAATTATATGTAACCCCCAAGAAATATTCTTGAGAAAGTTTGGTATTCTGGTGTCCAATAGATGGTATACTGAAGTTACTTCTTAAGTAAAACAATTACAGAATCATGGCTGATACTCTTGGATGTAGTGAGAAAGAGATTAATAATAATAATAGCACATTTTATAAAGAACCAAATATTGGAGGGGTATGGAGGCTCACACCTGTATTCCCAGCACTTTCGGACACTGAGGTGGGCAGATCACTTGAGGTGAGAAGTTCAAGACCAGCCTGACCAACACGGTGAAACCCCACCTCTACTAAAAATACTAAAATTAGCCAGGCGTGGTGGCGAGTGCCTATAATCCCAGCTACTTGGGAGGCTGAGACAGGAGAATAGCTTGAACCTGGGAGGCGGAGGTTTCAGTGAGCTAAGATGGCACCACTGCACTCCAGCTTGGGTGACAGAATGAGACTCTGATTAAAAGAGAGAGAGAGAGAGAGAGAGAGAGGGAGAACCAACTATTTACCTAATAATTTCTATCCGCATATCTACCAAAGTAGGTCAAATTTTGGAGATCAAATTGCCCAGCTTTTAAGTTGGAATTTTGGTCATCTAATGCCCTATAATTACAGAAAACATGCCCAATCATTAACAAATATGGACAACTGGCCAAGAAATCAGATATATATATATATAAACATGTATTTACATAAGTATTGATAAATTCCCTAGATGAGTAATACTACATATTGAGTCATATAGAGTTTAAGTAGCTTGCTACAAGCAACATAATAAAAGGGGCAAAATTGAATTCCAATTCAGATCTTTTTGGTGCCAAAGGCCACATTGTTTTAGTTATGATGCTGAATCAGGCCCTTCCTAGGTCTAGATATTAATTACCATGGTGTAATATTTTGGGATTAAGGGAAAAAAATTTGGGATCATACTTCAAGAATCCAGGCAGTAGGTTATGTTTGTAACATCTAAGGTTGCAGAAGCAGTTGTGATTGATATATGTCTATAATCAAGCACTGCATATATTAATATAAATCAAAATTGTGTAATTAGTATTAAGGCATAGTTTTAAAATATGAAAAGAAAGTGCAAACAGAATTTTGAGATCACTTTCACATACCTTTCTATGAGGAAAAAAGTATGAAAAAGGCCAATTAGAATAATAAACCATCTTCTTTCTCAACTTCAGCCCAAAAAATGTTGGCTCAGTGGTTGGTGCCCAAACAGGTTTGTGACCTCCATCATTCTCTACCTGCCTGCCTTAATTTTCAGTAACCATCCTGTTATGAGCTGAATTGCATTCCCCCAAAATTCATATACTGACATCTTAACACCTAGTACTCAGAATGTTCCTGTAATTGTATTTGGAGACAGAGTCTTTAAAAGGTAATTAAGGTTATATGTGGTCATATGTCTGGGTCCTAACCTGATATGACTGATATCCTTACAAGAAGAGACAATTAGGATAGAAGCACACACAGAAAAATGACCCGTTTGATGACATGGAGAAGGGGACCATGGATAAGCCAAGAAGAGAGGGCTTCAGAAGAATCCAACAATGTGGACATCTCAACCTTGAACTTCTCGCCTGCAGACTTAAGATAAAACAAATTTCTGTTGTTTAAGCCAGTCAATCTGTAACACTTCGTTTTGACAGACTCAGTAAACTAATGTATACTCTGTCTGACCTAAGGAATTCTCCAGGCTCTCCCAACTGCCTCCTGTTTCCAATCTTGCATGTTACCAGGTTTATGTATATTTAGCCTATTGCTTCTTGCTTTAATTTCCCCTGCCTATTTATAAACTTATATAATGGTCCCATGGTTACCAGGCCCTAGAATAGTTTTAAAATCCATTTTTGCCTGCAGAATCAGTCTCTTGGGTTGGACCTTCAGACACTGAATTTCATGGCCAGTTACTGCTCATTTTACATCCTGACATTGCAGCCAATTCTAGTCATAGCACCTTAAGTGATTATCACTTAAATTCAAGATAAAATGGTTGTCATGAAGGACACTTAAACAACTATGAAAAGAGTAAAATGTTGTGATCAAAGTGTAGATTCTGGAGGCAGGCTGCCTAGATTGGATCCCAACTCTGTCTTTTACTTGTTACGTAACCTTAGAAAGTTTACTTATTTCCATTTTCTCACCAAGGATGATGGTAACAATGCCTAATCTCATAGGCTTATTGTGTTTATTCTGTACATACACATAAGTACTTATAATAAGCAAGTATGTGATAAACTCATAAGTAGTATGTTAATATAAACAATAAAATTGTATGTTATCAAAACTATATGTCTCAAGGATTACTCTCCATGCTCCATTAATTTGCAGGCATGACAAATTAAACTTCTCCCCAGAATTAACACCCCACCCCTGACCTGCCATATTTCACAGTCACACACACATACACACACACACAAACACAAGCAAGTTCTTAACTTAGCATGAACTAGAAACAAAAAACAAACAAGTTTTCTTCACAGCTTCCTTAACTCTGAGATGATTTTTTTAATTTCCAATTGTTTAAATTATGAAAATAATACACATATATGGCAAGTATATGGCAAAAATTCTAATAGTATTAATTATTTTTCAAAATGACAAGTGATAGCTTCCCTTTCCTTTACCACCAGACTGATGCCCTTTTCTTCCCTAACAGATGTTGCTACGACTACAGTTTAGTTAGATCCTTAAAAAGTATACATAAACCAACAAATGTTTGATTTCCTTTGTGTAATTGAGATCAAACTATACACTCTTTTGCCTATCATTTATATTTTCACGTAATATATTTTACAGGCCTTCCAACTTCCACATCTGGCTAAAATGTATTTGTAGGAACCAAACTTACCCTCCCACTTGAACCAAACCAACAAACAAAAATAGGAAAATAATATATGGCAAGACATTGGATATCAGGTAACAAAGCACAGTTATCCACGAAAGATGTGAAACAAATGAGGTAAGGTCTACTATTTTCTCAACTTACTGCCTTATGAGAGTTTTTAGGTTGTGGTGCAGGAAGTGGCAGCCCAGCAGATTCCTGAGCTGAGAATGCATTACTTTGAATCCAGGGAGACAGTACAGTTGAAGTGTGCAAAACAGATAACCAGAGAGAACTGTACACAGAAAGAACCCTTCTGACCCTTATGAATAAGAGTCCCTCAAGTATTCAGCAAAATGCTAATTAGTGTATGCATGTGGAAAGAACTACCTGAGGCCAGGGAAAGCACTACCAAAAAGAATTAGAGGGATTAGTGCCTGATATTTAACAGGGCAGGAAATAATAGTGCCTGTAACCACCACCCAGATGAAAAATTCATAATTCATGGGGTATTGTGTAAAATACTCAGAAAGGTCTTGTCTCAGAGGTGAAAAATAGCCCAAGATGGCCAAGCATGGTGGCTCATGCCTGTAATCCCAACACTTTGGGAGGTTGAGGTGGGAGGATCGCTTGAGGCTAGGAATTTGAGACCATCCTAGGCAACATAGTGACACCTCATCTCTGCAATAGATTTTAAAATTAGCCGAGCATGGTGGCACATGCCTATAGTCTCAGGTACTCACGAGGCTGAGGTAGGAGGATTGTTTGAGCACCGAAGGTCAAGGTTGCAGTAAGCAGTGATGGTGCCTGTGCACTCCAGCCTGTGAAACAGAGGAAGACTGTGCGTCTCAAAAAAAAAAAAAAAAAAATTAGCCCAAGACTAAGACATTTCTGAACATGACTACCAAATCATAAAAAACAAGACCCAAATTAAACTGTTTCCAAATAATTTAATGTCATTGTAGAATAAAGTGCCAGAATAGTTATATAAATATAAAAATACTCAGTACCTGACAAAGTTTAATTCACAATGTCTGATGGCAAATCAAAGATTACCAGGTATGCAAAGAAGTATAAAATACAACCAATAATGAGGATAATCAAAAAATCTTAAATATATTGAGGGCTTCTTTGCCAATATTTAAAAGAAGTTCAAACCTTCATGATACTAAACTAATGTTTTCCGTGATTACATGAATATTTTATTCTCTGAAAGATACAGTGACTTCTGTGGGCCCTTAATGTCCTAATACTGTATTCTAAAATGTAAAATTTTAAATATAAAGATGAGATAGTCTGAAGAGTTACATATTTGTTATGAATGAGTTTTATGTAATACATGATTCACAGAGTAATACTATACTAATCCAATAATTCAGTGAGAGCAGAATCTAATCCTTCATTGGTATCCTTTCAAAGTAAGGCCTGACCTGACATGAGGTGGCAACAGCAATTCTGGAGTTTCTATTCCTTCATGTTGAGACCATATTATCCCATTTCTAACACCTAAGTTGCCTTAGTCTATTCTAGTTTTCTATTTCTGGTTACCAATCAAATTTAAAACATCCTCCCATGTCTTTTGTAACTCTATAGAAAAATGTGGGAAAATGCAAATGAAAGAAGATCTGGGGTTAGGACTAACACAGAAGGAATAATGTCACTTTCACCACAAATTTCATCATGAAAATATGTTAACAACCTTAGCAACACTCTCTTTCCTTATTTTTCTATAAAGTGTTAGCATCTGCTCTAACTTTTCTGAGAAACTTTGCTTGAGTGATCATTTTTATTTCCTTTAACTATGCACAGATTCACATATCTGTTAATTCAATAAATATTTATTGAGCATCTATGTGCTATAACAATGTTTCTCTAGATATTAGTATGTATAGCACTGATGTAGAAATTTGACTGTAATTCTTGGTAATTATTTATTTCTAAGTTTTTACTTGGGTAATCTTATATCTGCTAGACTGCATTTTTCCCTGGCAAAAATTACTTTCTTTGCTATTGTTCATCAACTGATTAACTGCAACTAGCACAATATAAGCATATAGCAGGTAATCAAGAATTTTTTATCGAATGTGTTGAGAAAATGTAAATAAAAACAAAATCTTCTCCCAACCCAGAAATCTTCTCCACAAGAGTAATACAGAGAGAAAACACTTTCATTATTGAAGAAGCACTAAACCAGAATAATGTATATCACTATCCACTAAAAGACTGCAAAAACACAAAGAAATCTCACCCTTTCATATAGCCAATCAGATGCAACCCATTAGATACATGTTCTCAAGATAAACAAAAACTAGTCCTTAAATAAGAGGACTTGACCGCACTATTTGTCACACCATTTATTCTAGATTCACCTGGCAATTGGGATGATCATTTATGTTAATTGGCTTTATAAAAAGGAAAAATAAATTTATCATCTCTTTGTGACAAGAGGTAGTTTTGCAACTTGAGGAAGTACCCACTGAAGTTAGGCTCCTAACCTCACATGGAAACTGAGAGATAGGGTGCTATCTCCTTTGATGTTTATATTTCAAAAAGATTGTCCCCAAGTCCCTGAGAAAGGCATTCTTGGGTCATAAAGCTGATAAAAAACTATCTTGTTTTCAAAAGGATTTATGAACATTTCAGAGAGAAGAGAAAGTACTTGCAAAGTTTCTTAAAGTAAAATCTCTAAGTAAAGAAAGGAGAGAGGGAGAAGTTTCTTCTTTCATTTTCAACAGGGAGAATTTACCTCTTATTTTTAATTTTTACTTGTACTTAAAAATTAAATTTTAAAAAGCTTAGAAGTAATAATTTAAGGACATTTCCTTCATTATAAGGAATTACCTTCTCTCATGGGGAAACCTGGAAAACTATGAGACGGTTCAGCTTGACCACCTTACGAAATTTTGGAATGGGTGAGTGGATCATAGAAGACACGATTATAGAGGAATGACAGAATCTCATACAGAACTTTGAGTTTCACAGAGGTGTGTAGGGTAAATAAAACCATGTCTTATTTTTCATCAGAAAGAAGTCAACAAAAGATATATTTAATTGTTTATTTTGTCAAGATAATAATTTCAGACTTATAGAAAAATTCCAAGAATATACAAATAATCCCCTACTACCATTCTACTCTTCTCCAATATCCTCTACATCAGCATTTTACATTTGTACATGTTCTCTCTCTCTCTTTCTCACTCTCTCTCTCACTCTTGGTCTATGTATCTACCTATGTAATCTATATTATTTTTTCTGAACTCTTTGAGAGTACTTTGAAGAAATACTTTGCCTTTATTCCTATATGCTTTAATATTTCTTAACAATAAGTAAAAACATCCTCCTACATAAACACAATACAATTCTCAAAAATCAGAAAATCAGCATTAACATATTATCATCTAATCTGCAGATCTTATGCAGATTTTGCCATTGTCCCAATAGTATTCTTAAGAACAAAAGGAAATCTTAAATTATGATTGCATTCAGTTGTCGTGTTTCTTTTCCCTCCTTTAATTTAGAACAATTCTTCAGTAATGAGTGTGTTTCTGATCCTTTTCCATAATAAATGGAATTAATTCTGCATTAGTCCATTCTCATGCTGCTATGAAGACACACCCAAGACCTGAGACTGGGTAATTTATAAACGAAAGAGGTTTAATTGACTCACAGTTCAGCATGGCTGGGGAGGCCTCTGGAAACTTACAATAATGTTGGAAGGGGAAGCAAACACATCCTTCCTCACAAGACAGCAGGAGAGAGAAGAATGAGAGCAGAGTAAAGGGGGAAGCCCCCTATAAAACCCTGAGATATCATGAGAACTTACTATCACAAAAATAACATGGGGGAAACCACCCTCATGATTCAATTCCCTCCCACTGAGTCCCTCTCACGACACATGGGGATTATGGGAACTACAATTCAAGACGAGATTTGGGTGGGAACACAACCAAACTATATCAAATGCCATATTATGTTCAGCAATATATGGGAGGAACAATCTAAAAATCTCGTTTTTCATGTCAAGAGTTTTACTCATTTCCTCATTAAACTGAGCTCATTCCTTATTCAAAATGAGCTAATTTGATGCAAGAATTAATATGAAGTGAAATGACCAAAGCTAGACAACCTGGAAATACATGGAAATGAGAAACAAAGGACTCAAGAACTCATGTGTTAAATTAGCAGTACCTGTATGTTTAGAAAGAGTGGGTCTTGGCAGTTTGGAGGAATTACATACACAAAAACGACTATTCCTCCCCCAGTGTTAAACTCCTAATGCACATTAATTCCTCAGGGCTTGGTTTACACAGCTTTCCCCAAGCTCTCCCATTTGTATTGAAAAAGAAAAGGTATTCTCCATTAGACTTCCCCTAGGCTTTCAGCCTCTACATTTAAGGTGGGCGATGACTTTTTTTTTTTTTTTTTTTTGAGATAGAATTCAATGCTTGTCATACAGGCTGGAGTGCAGTGGTATGATCTCAGCTCACTGCAACCTTGGCCTTCCAGGTTAAAGTGATTCTCCTGTTTAGCCTCCAGAGTAGCTGGGATTACAGGCATGTGCTACCACACCCGGCTAATTTTTTGTATTTTTAGTAGACACGGGGTTTTGCCATGTTGGTCAGGCTGGTCTCGAACTCCTGACCTCAAATTGTCTACATGCCTTGGCCTCCCAAAGTGCTGGAATTACAGGTGTGAGCCACTGTGACCGCCCAGGTGATGATTTTAAGAGCAAATCTTAGCAACTACAATGCTCTTCACTTACAAATGTATCCCCATTCACTGATATGTTAAGTAATCTAAACAGTCTTTAATGTTGCTGAGAAAAACACGATGCAGTAACAGGGGAAATTAAAACAGGGAGCTGCCCTGGATGAAGTTTTTTTAAATGAAACCATTTCAATCCTCTAGATGTCCTATTTTAAACTTGAATGCAGCCTATTAGTTTGAAGTGACATTTTCCCAGATATTATGCATTACCCATCCGCCCCCAAACACACGTGTATGCATGCACACACACACACACTCACACACACAAGCTGCATACAGACACACACAATACACAGGCACTAAAATGCCCTCATCTGGCACATTTTTGTTTCTTTAGCTAAACCAAATGCAGGTTTCCTTTGACATATAGTTTTAGTTTTCCTCGTGGCAATCTTTTGAACAAATTCTGGGTATTTTTCAAGGCCTGTTCAAGTCTCATCTCTCCTTGAAAATTATAGTCATCAATAATCCCTTTCTTTTATAAAATCCTTTCCTTGACAATATGTCCCAATCAGTCTAGAACTGGTTTAATACTGTATATGTTAATATTCCTAACTTGATTAATGAGTTATCTCATAGGAAAGCCTTTTGAAATCAAAACAATAATGAATGCTTCTGTTGCTAAGATCATTGTGTTAGTGTTGCTTGGAAAATAGTTTGACTTCAAGACTCCCAGTTCCTGAGACTCTTAGCCTTGACTGGTGAAAATGTGAAATTCATTGGAGGTCTTAGAATTGCAGTAACTGTATCATTGCTATTCACTTTTAATTTCTCTGAGGTACACTTGATTGTTAAAAGTGACTATGAAAAAGCATTAGAGAATTGCTCTTTCATAAATGTATGCTTGTTTGGAACATTCTGAGTACACAGAAGTGGTATGCTTGTTTGGCTAACACATCTGCTAATTCTCCCCTCATAAAATAGTACATCAAGTAAATTATGATACAGGGATTGTGAATCCCACCAATATCACATGTAAGTTCTTATAATTCTGGCTACCTACCTTCTACCTATACTGCTAGTTAAGCACAGAATGTGGTAAAAGCAATGAGTGAACAAGGAACACTCAATAGAATTCACTGAGGAGAGTGAATTTTATGAAGTAAAAAGTACGATTTATGTATGGGCCAAGGGAAAATTTCCCTTTTGCTCTCTGAAGGTTTGCTGAAAAATCAACCCTAAAAAACTAGATTTTGTGGAGAAAAGGCAAAAACATGTATACACTGGTGCCTTCAGAAAGAAGACCCAAAGACACAGGAGAAATTGTCCATTTTTATGATTTTGTTCAATAATTATTAGAGAGATACAATAAGAGTGTGTTCTAATGCTAACAGACAGAGTGAGGAAACCCAACAGGCCTGTCTAGCCTCCTCTTGGCCTCTCTGAGCAGCATTCCTTCCTCTTGGGTATGGGCAGGACCCTCTCTAGAATGGGAGTCTTATGACCTACAGTCAAACAAGATGAGTCAGATAATTTCTTTATGGCTAGCTTTTACACAGAAAGGCAGAGGGAAAATTTGAGTAATATTTTTAGGTTTAGGGCTTGTTTGGTTAACACATCTGATAATTCTCCCACCAAAAGTAGATTTTGGGCCGGGTGTGGTGGCTCACGCCTATAATCCCAGCACTTTGGGAGGCCAAGGTGGGTGGATCACCTGAGGTCAGGAGTTCGAAACCAGCCTGGCCTACATGGCGAAACCATGTCTCTACTAAAAATACAAAAATTAGCTGGGCGTGGTGGTGCACACCTGTAGGCTGAGACACGAGAATCGCTCAAACCCGAGATCATACCACTGCACTCCAGCATGAGTGACAGGGCACACACACACACAAAAGTAGATTTTGCTCTTCAAGCATCCTGAGGTGCTCTGGCTTTGGGGAAAAGGGGTTCTAGTTTCTATGGCTAGGCTCAAGAGAGAAGGGGACTGATAGGAGAGGGTCAGAGAAAAACTTATGCTTCTGAGGCTGCTTCTGAGGCCTTCATTTCGGGGTATTATTTTCTGATCCCCGACAACTACCAAATACAAAAAACCATAAGTGCTAAATAAAACTTTAGTATTTATTCTGAGCTATAGAATTTCACAATAGTGCTAAAATTCAATATTTTATCATTGTGAGTGATAAAGTCACTGTCTTCTAGAATCTAGGAAAAAAGAGCCTTCTCAAATAGATTTCATTTTGAATAGCATCACTGACAACCATATTACTTCACTTTGTAATAATTTAGGCTCTGTTACTGTGAATATAGACTTACTCTAAATACAGGTGCTTGGCAACCCTGAATCAGACAATTATACTGTTTAATTTTAGATAGGACATTTTATGTTGGTTTATTAAGTCATTTGAAGGCTCATGAACTCCTTTGAGAATATGACTAAATACGACTAAGTATATAGACCCTATCTCCCCAAAACTGAATATATTAACAAACACAAAATTTAGCAAACAATAAAGTCCTTCCTGAACTTTTTAATAATCAGTGAATATTAGATTAAGTAGTGCTGCTCTATAGGACCTGTGAATAGTAAGTCTATTATAAATTTTTTAGTTTTTGTGATCTTACAGAAGACAGTAGTGGTAAGATTATTGTGTTATGTACAACTAAAATAGTTTGATTGTTCACCCGCAATCACCCAGGATTTTGTAAGAAAAACACTTGGATTTATAGCTCTTAACATAAAGCCAATATTATTTTCATGCCCCATCTAGCCTCTAATTAGAGCTATTGCCACAGGAATAACATACAAAATACTCTGGGTACATAGAACTTAGTGTAAGCCATATCAGTATTCATTGTAGGTTAGTTAATTCCAAAAATTGGGGAAATCTCATCTAGTTCAGTCTGCCACTGTTATTAGGTTGGTGCAAAAGTAATTGCAGTTTTGCTCCAACCTACTAGTTGAGGTAAAATTCAAGGTGCTATTTCTATAATCCTTTCAGAAATAATGTTCTTTGTATTGTCACAAGTTGTACATATGTATGTTTAATTACTTTTTTAAATTATTCTTTTAGCTTTTCAATATGTTTCTTGTTTTGGGGTTTCTCCTAAAAAGTCATAAGACCATACTCAGAAATAGAGATGAATTGTTTTCTTTTATAAGGATGGCCTTTCTAGATCACCATCATAAACTTGACAAAAATGATCCAAGAAATTTCACTGATGCCTTTTTGGTCACACAGCAGGAGCTCATGTTTTTTTCTTTAGAGGTTTCCATAGCCTATTGTTTATCATTTGGTTTAATAGCATCTGAAGGAAAAACATTTCTTTTGAAGAACGATTACTTTACTCAAGTTACTGGTAATTTGTACACTCCAAATAATGCTATTTATTACATTTTACATTCTTGAATATTCCCCACCACATTTTATATCACTTTCTGAAAAAAAACAAAACATACAGAAGATCTCACATGTGTTAGTTTTTAGAATTAATATTTTTTTCTTAGCCTTGAGAAACATTTAAATTGGCAAACCTGAGAAAAATTATTTAATTAAAATTTGTTTAAGAAACAGTGCTGGCAATATTCTAATCATTCAATTAAAACTAATTTCCAACCTTCCAAGTGGCAAACAGCCTTGCTCATTTTTAGAATTGTATATTCTGGAATGTGCTTTATCCTAAAATTCTTCACAATATTTGTATAATTACAAAACTCCACTCAATTGATGAGAAAACATAATGCTTTGTTTTTTAAATCAATGATAAGGCACTTGTTATGGTTATCCATTACAAAATTATTTCATTGGTGGTTCATTTTACTCTTTCAGGAGAATGACACATTTGCTGACTATTTCAGTGATAAAAAGTTGGTGACATTTGTTAATAATCTGTTCACGACAGGTACAGAGACCACAGCCTCCACATTGCACTGGGGAATTTTGCTCGTGATGAGATATCCTGAAGTCCAGAGTAAGTCTCCTAAGATTCTGAGCTTTGTCTGAAAGAGAGAAACCAGAAATCTCTTGGACTGGATAAATGCAGAATTTTATAATCACAGAGGGTAACCTGTAATCTGTACCTTGAGGATAGTCTGTATCTTTAGTTTCCCTTCAATATAAGAAAGTAGATTTTGCTCTTTAAGCATCCTAAGATGCTCTGAAGGCACCACAACGTGCAGGTTCCCGGAAGAGCCTTAGGAATAGAGGCCGAGGGGTGGAAGCAGTGCAGGGAAAAAATGAACCAAAATTGGAAGAACACTGGGTTTAATTTCCACAAGTAAAGAAAATGGGGAAGACTGTTCCAACACCCACTCCCAGCCCAGACTCTAAACAGTTTAATTCCATTTTAACCAGAAAAGGTCCACAATGAGATCACCAAAGTTGTGGTATCGGCCCAACCTTGACTTGCACACCGAACTCAAATGACACACACAGATGCTGTCATTTATGAAGTACAAAGATTTGCTAACATTCTGCCCACAAGCTTATCCCATGCAACAACCACAAATATATTTAAAAATTACTGCATTCCAAAGGTAAGGCTTAAGAAGGGGAGGTAAGGGGAGAGAACTTCTGATGCTTACAGTCACAGAAGCACTGAGATAAACTGTCAAAGACAATCCCAGCCTGCCTTTCCCTCCCTCCCCTCTTCCTCCCTTCCTCCCTTCCTTCTTCTTTCCCTCTCTCTGCTTCCTTCCCTATCATTCAACAAAAGGTAACTGAATGTCTGTGTATGCATGTGTGATAATTATTGGATGAATTAGTGGATAATTAAGGATGATAATTATTCTGTGAAACTTTATAAGACAGTATGACATTTTATGTTATAGTTGGGAAAACTGGGGTTCAGGGAGTTCCAGCAAGTGTCAGGAATGCAAGGTTGGTCTGTAGGGAGCCAGAGTCCCAGGTAAGGTGTGCTCCTCTCAGAGGCTGTGCTTTCCCCACACAGTCCTCTCACTAGGGTTACCTCCAGGCTTCACTTCCGTCCTCTCACAGAGATACTCTCATGCCCTCTGCTTCCTAACATTGAGATACCCAGATGCACCCCTCTGATTTCCCCTGGTAAACTGAGGAATTATGTGTAGATATTTCCTAACTGAAGGCAGAAATTGGCATAAAGTTACATGTTATACCCATAGTGCTAATTTTTTTTTCTTGATACCTAGTTTCCTCATTGCTTCTGGTCCCACCTCTGCATGAATCCACAAAATCACTGGTTATGTGGGCCTCTCCCCTCACTATCACTTCCTATTCTGTGGGGACAAAAAGACTACCTCCATCTTTGAGCTTCTCTTCTGGGCACACATTAAACACTGTTGGACTGAATGAATGAGATTAGCAATGAAATAGAAAACAAATATAAACTATGTCAAAAGAATTTTTAAAGACCATAGAAACAGTAATAGTGGCAGGATTGTAGTTCCAGCCATTTACCTTGCTGTGAGCTAGGTTGAGCATTGTATTAGAAAGGGGGCCAGGTATGGTGGCTTACGCCTATAATCCCAGCACTTTGGGAGGTCAAGGCAGGAGGATCGCTTGAGCTTAGGTGTTCAAGACCAGCCTGGGCAACATAGCAAGACCTTGTCTCTACAAAAATAATTTTAAATATAGCCAGATGTGGTGGAATGCATTTGTAGTCTCAGCTACTCAAGAGATTGAAGCAAGAGGATTGTTTGAGCTCAGGAGTTTGAGGCTACAACGAGCCATGATTGCACCACTACCCTCCAGCCTGAGTGACAGAGCAAGACCCTGTCAAGGGAGGAAGGAAGGGAGGAAGGAAGGAAGGAGGGAAGGAAGGAAGGAGAAGGAAGATTTAGGGGGTCTCACTTATTTGCTACAGAGACTGAGACACAATCATCTCTTTTTTTATTTGTTTTTTTGTTTGTTTGTTTTGTTTTGTTTTTGAGATGCAGTCTCACTCTGTTGCCCAGGCTGGAGTGCAGTGGCAGGATCTCGGCTCACTACAACCTCTGCCTCCCAGTCAAGCGATTCTCCTGCCTCAGACTCCCAAATAGCTGGGATTACAGATGCATACCACCACGCTTGGCTATTTTTTGTATTTTTAGTAGAAATGGGGTTTCACCATGTTGGCCAGGCTGGTCTCAAACTCTTGACCTCAGGTGATCTACCCGCCTCGGCTTTCCAAAGGGCTGGGATTACAGGTGTGAGCCACCATGCCTGGCCTCAATCATCTTTTTTGTGAAATGGAAACAACTAGCACAGTTGCTATGAGGAGGAGAAAGTCTGTACAATATCAGGATACAAATAATCACTCATAGATAAATAGACAGATAGATAGTTTTTTATTTTATTATTTTTTTTAAACATAGGGTCACGCTATGTTGCCCCAGGCTAGCCTTGGAACTTCTGGACTTGAGCGATCCTCATGCCTTAGCTTCATGAGTAGCTGGGACTACTGGTGTGCACCATCACACCCAGCCTAAAGTTTTAAAACAGAACATTTTAAAGCAGTTGTTTGCTTTTTGTAATTTGAAAAACTATACAGATTCATGTTGTAAAACAGCTAATCACCAAGATAGTACTATAAAGCCTTCTTAAAGAGGCCACTGTAGGGCCAGGCATGGCGGCTCATACCTGTAATACCAGCACTTTGGGAGGCCGAGGTGGGTGGATCACTTGAGGCCAGGAGTTCGAGACCAGCGTGGCCAACGTGGTGAACCCCATCTCTTTATGATATTAAAAATACCAAAAAAAAAAAAAAGTAGCTGAGTGTGGTGGCGCACACCTGTAGTCCCAACTACTTAGAAGGCTGAGGCACGAGGACCACTCGAACATGGGAGGCAGAGGTTGCAGTGAGCTGAGATCGTGCCACTGCATTCCAGCCTGGGCAACAGAGTTAGGCTCTGTCTCAAAATAAATAAATAAATAAATAAATAAATAAATAAATAAATAAATAAAATTTAAAAAGAGGCAACTGTAATGAACCAAAATGAAGTAGAGAATATTGTTCTTAATTTGGGGGAGAGATTTTGTTTTTTATCATTATTTTATTTTATTTATTTTAGTTCTCAGAATATCCTTTCCCACATCACAATTAAAATTACTTTCTCTTTTGTAGAAAGTTGTTTCCCAGTATGCAGCAAGCTCTGGAAGCAGGGAAACTTGTTTTTGAGAATGTTTTTGAGAATGTTTGGATGGGCTTGTTTGATTTAATGTCCACTATCATAGTCACCGGAGATAAAAGCCAACCTTCACAGAGCCCCCAAACCTTCCAGGAACTGTGCCAGTTTCTTTCACATGTACCCTTTCCTCTAAGGCTCAGTCTCAAATGAAGACTATTTAACTCTCATTATACAAATATAGAAAGTGGGGTTTATCAAAAGTTAAATGATATGCTGTTATCTCATAGCCACTACATGGTTAAGTAAGAATTTGTTCCCAGTTCTGAGTCCAAGGCTTGAGTTTTTTAGTAAGCACATGAATAAACATGTGGTTAGGAAAGCAAATACTCCACACTAAGCCTCAAGTCCACCTGCCACTGTTCGGCTTCCCCTTCTTCCATTTCCTTCCAGAACACCCTGCTTCTGAATAATTGCCAATCAAGATCATGATATGTCTTTAGAGAGTGACCTTTTTCGGAAGAAATTTAATCTCTGTTACTAATACGAACATTTTTATTTCTAGGGCACTGAGGTTATCATCTTGCTGGCTTCAGTAGCTCGAGATCAAGCACAGTGGGAAAAACCAGACACTTTTAATCCTGAGCATTTCCTCAACTCTAAGGAAAAGTTTATCAAGAGAGAAGCCTTCCTGCCCTTTCAGTGGGTAATGTATCTTACTTGAGAAAGGCGGTTTGAAAAATCTGGAGAGACTTAAGACTGTGCTAAGGTTTCGTACTTTTCCATACGGCACTAAACTTCAGAACTGGTTCTAAATTGGCTGTGGGACATTAGGCACTAAAGCAACATTTTCTAAGGGAATCTTTGAAGACTGCTTGCAGCTGAGGCTAGGGTAGAACCTCAGGAGTTTGAGGAGAAAGTTAAGCAGCAGAAAGACAATGGGCAGCAACTTTACCCCAACCAAAAAAGTTCTGCCTTAATATGTGTAAATAGAAGTTTTTTGTTGTTGTTGTTTTGCTTTGTTTTTAGGATTTCTTTGGGGAAGGTAGGTGGGAGGAAAGAGATTTCCACTAGTGTTAATTTTGAAATTCAGAGAATGAAATGAATTTGTTCCATAAATGTCTGAAGCCTAAGAACTTGAAATAAATTCTCTGTTCCTAGCAGAGTCACAGCAAAGCTGCACCACAAGCAGTTTGTGATTTTGGCCTTTCTGCTTATACAAACAATGGCTTAGCATTCACTCCAGATATCCACTCAGTGATGGATAAACAGCAGCCACCCAAGAATAGTCTTTCTTCACCCACTGGTAACTAAGTAATAAAAGATACACAGTACAATTCAGTCTCCTGATTTTTACACACACACACACACACACACACACGAGGATACATGAGAAAATATTACCTGGATTAATGACTTTCAAGTAAAAAATGTAATATCACACCTGGAACAAGAATTTTAAAAAATGAAAAACAATCTGCATATAATTTGCAGTGTTATAAACTCAATGTCTCTCAACATTTCAAAACAACATTTTGTTTTTTCTAAAAAACAAAAGAAAAAGAGCCTAGAAACATAAACAATGGTCTCTGGAGCACACGTTAACAACATCTGACACTGATCCATCATTTTGTAAAAGAAGACATGGAGCAATAATTTTTTCATGCATAAAGTTTTTTTTTTTCAGACTCTTTTCCAGACTCTTGGACTTACTGCTGTTAGTATTTGGAGGGAAGGAATTATGTTTTTCTTAACACTCCCTTTTCACTGTGAACAACAATTCTTTTACTTTGTCTCTTGAGCTCTAATCAATATTGTATATAAGCTCTTCCTGGTTTCTTACACTACTGGACCTGGAGGTTTCTTTGTACTAAGAGACAAGTAACAATAGTCCAGATTTTCAGACTGGCTTATTCTCAAAGGATTTTGCTGTTTACTTCAGGAATTCTAAACTTCCCTAGTTATACTTGACCTTTTTTTTTCTGTTTTAATCCAGAAAATCCAGTAATAATACTATTTTTATTTTAGGCAAAAATGCATATATATTCCTTTTTTTTTTTTTTTTTTTTGACAGGGTCTTCTCTGTTGCCTAGGCTGGAGTGCAGTGGCGTGATTACAGTTCACTGCAGCCTCGACCTCCTAGGCTCAAGCGATCCTCCCAGTTCAGCCTCCCAAGTAGCTTGGATTACAGGTGCACGGCACCATGCCCAGTTAATTTTTGTATTTTTAGTAGAGAAAGGGTTACACCATGTTGCCCAGGCTGGTCTCAAACTCCTGGGCTCAGGTGATCTACCCACATTGGCCTTCCAAAGTGCTGGGATTACAGATGTGAGCAACCACACCCAGCTGGAAATATTCTTAAAATACAACCATCGTTTGGGAGGCCGAGGCGGGCGGATCACGAGGTCAGGAGATCGAGACCATCCTGGCTAACACGGTGAAACCCCGTCTCTACTAAAAATACAAAAAATTAGCCGGGCGTGGTAGCGGGCGCCTGTAGTCCCAGCTACTCGGGAGGCTGAGGCAGGAGAATGGCGTGAACCCGGGAGGCGGAGCTTGCAGTGAGCCGAGATCGCGCCACTGCACTCCAGCCTGGGCGACAGAGCGAGACTCCGTCTCAAAAAAAAAAAAAAAAAAAAAATACAACCATCGTTAAACTGTTACAGTGAGAAAAATTAATATTATAAAACTAATTCAGTGTTTCAATCATGAATGCCACAATCTCTTCAAATCTTCATATTCCTCTAGTGTTTAAGGCACTCTTTTCTTCAATTATTTCCTTAACATTTATTACTTACTGCATTCAGATAGAAATTTTGCGAGGCAGACGGATCACCCGAGGTCAGGAGTTCGAGACCAGCTTAGCCAACATGGCGAAACCCTGTCTCTACCAAAAATACAAAAATTAGCTGGGTATGGTGGCAGGCATCTGTAATCCCAGCTACTTGGGAGGCTGAGGCCGGAGAATCGCTTGAACCTGGGAGGCAGAGATTGCAGTGAGCCAAGATTGTGCCTTTACACTCCAGCCTGGGTGACAAGAGCAGAACTGCATTTCAAAAAAAAAAGTAATTAATTAAAAAAGTAAATGAGATAATCCTACTGTCTTCCCTTACTCTCAAAAATAAACAATAATAATATGTGATTTATCTTATTGGATAGCTAGACTCCTGCCATAAAACTGAATAAGGCCTAAACATAGGGTACATAATATACACCTTAAGCTGCTTTATTTATCATCCAGTTGGATGACACCGCTCAATCATGCATTTATTTCTGGGCAAGTGGGAAAATCTAACCCAAAAGCTAGATTAGGCATTCCTTCCATGGGCAACCCCAGCACTCTATCTTGTAATACTGATAAAAATTTTTTGTCAGTAATTTAACTATTTAACCAGGCACAGTGGCTCACATCTGTAATCCTAGCACTTTGGGAGGCTAAGGCAGGCAAGTTGCTTGAGTTCAGGAGTTCAAGACCAGCCTGGGCAACACGGTGAAACCCTGTCTCTACTAAAATTCAAAAAATTAGTGGGGGGTGGTGGCTCATGCCAGTAGTCCCAGCTACTCAGGAGGCTGAGGCACAAAAATTGCTTGAACCAGGGAGGCGGAGGTTGCAGTGAGCTGAGATTGTGCCACTGCACTCCAGCCTGGGTGAAAAAGTGAGACTGTCTCCAAAAAAAAAAACAAACAACAACAACAACAACAACAACAACAAAAAAACTACCTATTTACTGTAAGATTCACCTATCACACAGCAAACCCCTTGAGAGCAAATCTCAGAGCCAAGCTCAAGCGACATTGACATTAAACATATCAATCTTGTTGCTATGAAACATACATTTGTGAATTGAATTGTTAGCTCTTATTTAACAAGCATTTCCAGGCACTATCCGCAGCCTTTCACCTCCCAAAAAGCTTGCTTTGTTATCAGACGTAGTGAGAAAATGTTTCTCATTCTTGGACTTAATCTATTTGCTGGAAGTCTTATATAAATAATGCTAATTTTTTTTTTTTTTTTTTTTGAGACAGAGTCTCCCTGTGTCACCCAGGCTGGAGTGCAGTGGCGCGATCTTGGCTCTCTGCAACCTCCGCCTCCCAGGTTCTAAGCGATTCTCCTGCCTCAGCCTCTGGAGTACCTGGGATTACAGGTGCATACCACCATGCCCGGCTAATTTTGTACTTTTAGTAGAGACAGGGTTTTACCATGTTGGCCAGGCTGGTCTCAAACTCCTGACCTCAAGTGATCCACCTGCCTCAGCCTCCCAAAGTGTTGGGATGACAGGGGTGAGCCACTGCGCCTGGTCAATGTATCTGCTTTTAAATATTTTTCTGAGCTTTGAAGTCTTCAGTACACTTATCACACTTACCTTGTAAATTAAAGAAACAAAAACATGAAATCTAACTAAATTATATGCAACATTTTACTGACAAGCAGCAAGCAGCAAGTTTAGGATTTACAGACTATGGGAGCAGGAATGAAAAGACCTGGTTGGGCCTTCTGAAGGACTGGAAGTAGAAACTTTTAATAATACTACATTTCAGTGCAGTAGGCTATCTTTGCTCTGTAAAACAACCACAAAGCTCATTAAACTTAAGCTGAAAAAAAATACCATTCTCAACACAATGTCTTAAGAAATACATATGTATAATCGTTAAGACCACAGTTGTTTTAATAAAAACTTACCTAGAATGCTTCCTTCCTCAAATTTAACTCATTCCACTTCTCAGACACCTTGACATTTCCAAAATAATTCATGTTTCAAAATAATACTAATCAAGTATTTCTCCTCAAGGTGCTTTGGCAGCTTCTTAACGTTGGTTTCCAAGGTCCTGTGATGTAGTTTCTACTCATTCCTCTGGCTTCAGGTCTGAGAACCTAGTTCGTGCTCTATGCCCTAGCCAGAGTGAAATTTCTTCCAGCCCTCAAATCTATCATGACCCCTTCCACAAATTCCCCATCTTTGCCTGGCCAACTTCTCACCCTTTGTATGAGAGTTTAGATACAAAGCCCTTGTACAAAGCACGAGTCCTCCCTGACTCTCCAAGCCACATTAGGCCCCTTTACTATGTCCCCCTGACACACTTGGCTTTACTTGTCATTAACATTTTTCACATTAAAATATGACCATTTTATTGTGTGTCTTTTCCATGGAGCTCATAAAGCAAAGCTGGCTTTTGTGCTTCGTTATGTATTTCCAGGGCTTAAACTGGAAGGCAGAGCTCATGAAGCTCAGGGAAAGTTAAGTGAGTGATCTACACATTCCAAAATAGAAGAAATCACACGTGGACTGTTTTTGTCTTTATCTAGATTGTTTTTCAGATTTTTGTGCCAATATGTTTTATAACCCCCCAGCACGTCTGTGTCCAGGTCGCCGGATGTGTGCTGGTGAGTCATTCGTAGGAAGGAGCTTTTCCTGTTTTTCACCAGCCTCCTGCAAAGTTCACCTTCCAGCCACTCCCTGGAGTCTCCCATCTGGACCTGGACCTAAGCCTGGACGTTGGCTTCACCACTTGACCAGTGCCTCATAAGACCTATGCTCTGCCCAGGCCTAGGCTCTGCATATGCGCCGGAGCCTCAGTTCTCACTGTTATCTTGTCCATAGCATGAATTTCTCCTTCCTGCACTTCGCCGGCCACAGTATTCTGCCAAGCGGTTTGAGATTATTTAGGTGGTCAGCTGCACCATCACAGAGCATTCTCATGTCACATCAGAATGAGTTCCTATGCTAATTGCTGTAGTGGAAACATCCTTACTGCCATCCTCCATCCAACAAATAAATAAAACATTTCACAAATAGAACCTTCACTTAGAGCTTTAGGGTTTTGTCTTTCAAACATGAAACTGGTCCTTCTGTCACCAATCAGTAGTTACAATTGATATGTGTTTGTGAGGGGAAGGTACTTTATAACACTTTGTCCTGAGATCATGGACATCATCAAAATGGCAATGAAAAAAACTGCAATAAAGAAAATTCAACTCTTAAGTGAGGATCACATCATACTAAACATGAGGCAATGGTTTTACTCTGTGAATAACTAAAAAACAATGGTTAATAACAGAGAATTGTTTGGGCATACAGCCAGCTTCCTGAGATCAAAAGTATTCACTCCTGGCTGGGCACAGTGGTTCACGCATGTAATCCCAGCACTTTGGGAGGCCAAGGCGGGCAGATCACTTGAGTCCAGGAGTTCAAGACCTTCCTGGGCAACATAGCAAGACCCCATCTCTACTAAAAATACAAAAATAAAATAAAAATAAAAATTAGCCAGGCTTGGTCATACACACCTGTAATCCCAGCTACCCTGGAGGCTGAGGCATGAGAATTGCTTGAAGCAGGGAGGCAGAGGTTGCAGTGAGCTGAGATTGTGCCAATGCACTCCAGCCTGGGTGACAGGGTGAGACTCTGTCTCAACAACAACAAAAAAGTATTCACTCTTTTTTTTTAGCAAAGTTGGAACTTGAAGACCCCCACGTCCCTGTTTTCAGTGCTCTGAAGTCCCAGCGAAGGCATGAGCAAGGGGCTCCTATCAGCACCATAAAGAAATCATTGTCAGTTGCTTGATACACAACTGATACACAAAGCATCTTTAGCCTTTATGAAATCAAATACTTCCCCATCATCAACATAAATCCTTCTCCCCTGCTGTTAGCTGATTTTTGTCAAAGGAAAAATTGCACTAGATAAACTTAAACAAAGAAGACTTTATTTAAGGCTATTGCAACAGAGGAGAGAGGCCAGAATTGTCTAAATGCAACTCTGCTGAAAAAAAGAGCAGAAAGGTTTAAAGCAGTGGGGTGAGCTATGAAAAAGTACTGAAGGAGGTTAGGGAGAGTTTCATCAGTAGGATGTGCCCACAACATTGTGTTACTCCTAAATTTACAAATATTTCCCCCTGTGATAAGGTTATCTGTGCTTGCTAATTGGTTCACGTTCAAATCAGGCTCCTACCCTTCCACAGAGACTGGGAGTTAGGGGGGCTTTATCCCTTGATTACTACTTTTCAAAAAGATGGTTCCTAAGCCCTTGAGAAAGACATTTCTGGATTGTAAAACTAGCAAACTTTTTGATAGATTTACATCTCAAAGGAGAAGAGAAAGAATTTACAAACAAAAATTTTCCCAAAAAAACTTTAAAGTTCAGTTAAGCTGAGAGGAACATTAGGTGATCTTGGTCATCCCCAACCAGTATTTTCTATAAAGTATTTAATTTTTTTGTACTTTGTATTTTTAATTTTTGTGAGTATGTAGTAGGTGTATATATTTATAGGGTACATGAGATGTTTTGGTACAGGCATACAGTGTGAATTAGGTAAGTCCATTGGAAAATACTCTGGTTCCCTGACTTCCCAGTTGAACTAAATGAAACTGTACATAATTTAAAAAATGGAAGGTGCTAATCTTAGTTCATTGTTTGAACACATTTAAGGGGTAGTTCCATTTTCTGAATTACACTTAGTTCACAAATGGTGTTCAATAACATATCAGTTAATTCTTAATCCAAAGTCAAAATTAATTCTGCAGTCCACAACCTTTTTGGCACCAGGGACTGGTTTCATGGAAGACAATTTTTCCATGAACCAGGGGTGGGGAGGGAGATGGTTTTGGGGTGATTCAAGCACATTACATTTATTGTGCACTTTATTTCTCTTATTATTACATTGTATTACATAAGAAAATAATTATACAACTCACCATAAGGTGGAATCAGTGGGAGCCCTGAGCTTGTTTCCTGTAATAGTCCCATCTGGGGCGATGGGAGACAGTGACATTGAAAGTGTGTTCCATATGTCCAGGTTACTCTGTAATCTCATTTTGGTTGCAGTCACTGCAGAAAACCCTGCTTCACAAAGATAAGATACTGAAAATGGAAGCAGGCTTTTCAGTGCTTTCTTTTATGGGAATCTTAGGATATTCCACCTTGACTTTGATCCAGAACATACAGAGATTTGAAGTTGTTTCAAACAAACTTAAGGCCACCAGATGCAGCTGTACAATTGAAGTACAACTCACTTGCCACTATAAAGCCTGCTACCAAATGCAGGTTAATTGTCACTTACCACTCACTGATAGGGTTTTGATACGAGTCTGCAAGCAACTGATTTTTTATGGTCTCTGTGCAGTCAACCCACTCTGCTAATGCTAATCTGTATTTGCAGCTGTTCCCAGTGCTAGCATCACTGCCTCAGCTCCACCTCAGATCATCAGGCGTTAGATTCTCATAAGGAGCACGCAGCCTAGATCCCTTGCATGCGCAGTTCACAATAGGGTTCATGCTCCTAGATGAGAATCCAGTGCCGCTGCTGATCTGACAGGAGGCAGAGCTCAGGCAGTAATGTGAGTGATGGGGAGCAGCTGTAAATACAGATGAAGCTTGCTCACTTGCCTGCTGCTGCTCACCTCCTGCTGTGTGGCCTCATTCCTAACAGGCCACATACCAATACCAGTCTGTGGCCTGGTGGGTGGAGACCCCTGAAATAGTGGACTACTTTCTCTTGCAGGGAATAGAAACAGCTTTAATTAAAGATCAAGAAATCTAGCCTGGCAACATGGTGAGACCCCCATCACTATTAAAAATACAAAAAAAAAAAAAAAAAAAAGTAGCTGGGTGTGGTGGCACACACCTGTGGTCCCAGTTACTCAGGAGGCTGAGGTGGGCAGATTACCTGAGGTCAGGACTTTGACACCAGCCTGGCCAACATGGTGAAACCCTGTCTCTACTAAAACTACAAAAATTAGCCAGGCATGGTGGTGCAAGCCTGTAGTACCAGCTACTTGGGAGATTAAGGTGGGAGGATCACTTGAGCCCAGGGGGCAGAGGTTGCAGTGAGCTGAGATCGTGCCACTGCACTCCAGCCTGGGTGACAGAGTGAGACACTGTCTAAAAAAAAAAAAATATATATATATATATATAATTTTAGTTGCAACCCTATCTTCCTTCCGTATTTAGGACTCTATGACTATATATTGGCAGTGACGTACTTAGTGTATCTGCCATCAGAAGTGGTCAATTTTTACATTAATATGAGAAAATAAATTTTAGTAATAATCATAAAGTAAGACAAATAATAACTTTGCTCTTTTGGTTAGTCTGGTAATATTTCATGTAAATGTCAAGTTAATAAGGAAATTTTAATAAAACTGAAATGTCTGCAAAAGAAATGTATTAGTCCATTCTCAGACTGCTATAAAGAAATACCTGAGAATGGGTAATTTATAAAGAAAAGAGTTTTAACTGGCTCATGTTTCTGCAAGCTGTACAGGAAGTATAGCGGCTTCTGCTTCTGGGGAAGCCTCAGGAAGCTTTCAATCATGGTGGAAGACAAAGTGGGAGCAGGCTGTCTTACATGGTGGGAGCAGGAGCAAGAGAGAAGGGAGGTGCTACGCACATTTAAACAACTGGATCTTGTGAGCACTCACTCACTACAAGAGCAGCACCAAGGGGATGGTGCTAAGCCATTCATGGGAAACCACCCCCATGATCCAATCACCTCCCACCAAGCCCCACCTCTAACATTGGGGATTATAATTCAACATGAGATTTGGGTAGAGACACAGATCCAAATGATATCAAGAAACAATCAAGACAACTAAATTGTACCAGTCATGTAATGTTTTATTTTCTTCATTCCTTAGTTTAAAAAAAATTAACAACAAAAAAGAATAGCCAGGCATGGTAGCTTGTGCCTATAGTTCCAGCTACTTGGGAGGCTGAGGTGGGAGGATCACTTAAGCCAAGGAGTTTCAGGCTGCAGTGAGTTACAATGATGCCACTACATTCCAGGCTGGGTGACAGAGCAAGACTCCATCTCTATTTTTTAAAAAAGAATAAGTTTTAATTAAAGACATTCACTCAAATCCAGTAAAACAGCTCAGCTGTGAAATAAATTAACACATCAAAAATAATACATTTTGCTGTTTTCTTATTTTAAATGTTACACATAAATAAGTCATATATAATGGCAAGATAGAAGTAACTCAAGTGCTCTTCCTCAGACACCACAATTGCTGTGGTATTGTTTGTGTTAAATCTGTTCTTGAAATGCAGGTATTTATATATAAGGATTGAAGACACAAGGTACACTCAAAGCGAGCTCTAAAGATTCTGAACCTGGCCAGGCGCGGTGGCTCATGCCTGTAATCCCAGCACTTTGGGAGGCCAAGGCAGGGGGATCACCTGAGGTCAGGAGTTCGAGACCAGCCTGGCCAACATAGTAAAAACTCCGTCTCTACTAAAAATACAAGAATTAGCCAGGTTTGGCAGCACGCACCTGTAATCTCAGCTACCTGGTAGGCTGAGGCACGAGAATCGCTTGAACCCAGGAGGCAGAGGTTGCAGTGAGCTGATATCGTGCCACTTAACTCCAGCCTGGGCGACAGAGCAAGACTCTGTCTCAAAAAAAAAAAAAAATTTACTCTCACAATGAATGCATTTAGTTGAGTTTATGTGTGAGACAGAGAGAGAGAGAGAGAGAGACGGTGATGGAGAGACAGAGATATTAGGAGGACAACATAGAGGCTTTTCAATGACCTTCCACACAGAAAAAAATAAAGAAAAATAAAAATGTGGTAATTTGAAAATCACATCTGCTTTATTAAAATTTAAGCAATAATCACGAGAATTTTTTAGAATTTAGAACAACAAATTTTTTTTCAGATAGAAGCATTTTATCACTAACTACATGACAGTAATAAAAAGCAGAGGCCAGGCTCGGTGGCTCAAGCCTGTAATCCCAGCACTTTGGGAGGCTGAGGCAGGCAGATCACCTGAGGTCAAGAGTTCGAGACCAGCCTGGCCAACATGGCAAAACCCCATCTCTACTAAAAGTACAAAAATTAGCTGGGTGTGGTTGCAGTCGCCTGTAATCCCAGCTACTCAGGAGGCTGAGGCAGGAGAATGGCTTGAACCCGGGAGGCAGATGGTTGCAGTGAGCTCAGATCGTGCCATTGCACTCCAGCCTGAGCAACAGGCTAAAAAAAGAAAGCAGAAAGACTTTTAGTCTGGCTTTATCATTGTTTTAAAATCTCTAATGACGATGCACTGCTTATTGTTCTCTCCTGAGCAAACCCCACCCATTGCCTGGTCCTTAGCATGCCACTGAATATATAGGTCAGAGAATCCCTTCTTCCACTCCAACAGAATCCCAAACAGGGAGAAAAATGACCAATCTCTTTCTTTTCTTTTTTTTTTTGAGATGGAGTCTCACTCTGTCACCCAGGCTGGAGTGCGGTGGCGCAATCTTGGCTCACTGCAACCTCTGCCTCCTGAGTTCAAGCTATTCTTCTGCCTCAGCCACCCAAGTAGCTGGGATTACAGGTGTGCACCACCGCATCTGGCTAATTTTTTGTATCTTTAGTAGAGACAGGGTTTCACCATGTTAGTCAGGCTGGTTTCGAACTCCAGACCTCAGGTGATCCACCCACCTCAGCCTCCCAAAGTGTTGGGATTAAAGGCATGAGCCACCGCACCCAGCCTGATCAATTTCTAATATAAGGTTATTTCATTTGTAACTTTGTACGTTATTCCACCCAGTTAGGATAGAAAGACTGTAGGATAAACCCTATAACCTCAGGAGCCTGGGATAACATTGAGGCTGGATTGGAAAGTCCATAGGTTGGCTTAGGGCTTTTCCTGACACAGGGACACCAGTTAGAGAATCCTTACAGAAGCTGACTGCATTCCGAAGTTCTCCCTGAAAGTTCTCTAGCTTTGTTAAAAATTATGTGGTACCCCTTATGCCTCCTTTTTCCTCTTCCAAGTAAGCTGAATTCAAGATACCCAATTGTGCCCACTTTTCCAGGGACCTCATGGCCTTTCCAAATAAGCTCAAAGTCACAAGATGTTTTGAAGGTAGAAAATGGCCTAAGGATGGTCCAATGGTCACACAAAGCAAATTTAACACTCAGGGGTTTGGGCCAGGAACAAGTCACGCAGTCTAAAGGTAATGCTTATGTATGCTATAACCCCAGTGACCACTAGATAATACCCCATGCCTAGGTGGACTTATGCAGACTTGACTTTGCTTTCAGTAAGTAGCACTAATCCATTACATAGCATTTTGGATGTCGACAGGATTAAACTATGCCAAAGCATATTTCACTTCCAGAAAAAAGCTACTTGCAAGGCTGCATTCTGGATGTTTCTAATAAACAAGTATAATGTGATTATCTCCATAAAAGAAATCTGTGACTAAATCTTCCAGAATTTTATGACTGGGTTTTTCAGTTTCTAACTCTGTCTTTAGGATTGGTCTAACATAAATGAAAGACTGAATATATATATATATATATATGGACAATGACCAGATCATATATGGTAAAATATGAAAAAAGACAGAAAAGAGTCTTAGTAAAAACCACTGGTTTGGATTTGATTGTTTTGTGTGTGCTGTATGTCTTCTGCTCTTTGTCATTAAAGACTAAAGCCTAATTAGATTGAAGAGTAAACTGAAGGCTGGGCATGGTGGCTCATGTCTGTAATCCCACCACTTTGGGAGGCCGAGGCAGGTGGATCACGAGTTCAGGAGATTGAGACCATCCTGGCTAACACAGTGAAACCCCGTCTCTACTAAAAATACAAAAAATTAGCCAGGCATGGTGGCGGGCACCTGTAGTCCCAGCTACTCGGGAGGCTGAGGCAGGAGAATCGCGTGGACCCAGGAGGCGGAGCTTACAGTGAGCCAAGATCGTGCCACTGCACTCCAGCCTGGGCAACAGAGCGAGACTCCAACCCCCCCCCCCAAAAAAAAATATGAAAAGTAAACTGAACACACTACCACTACCACTAATACTAATTATAATAATAATAGTTAATTTTGAGTATTTATTATATGCCAGACACTGTTCTAAGAATTTTTTATTCACCTTAATCCTTGAAAAAACTTATGAGGTTGATACCATTTATTACAGAATTCCAACCTACAAGTTTTGTGACAAGGAAGTCACAACCTGGGAAGTCAAAACACAGCCTCTGGAGCAATCAACTCAAAAGGTCAGGACTTGGTCAGTGACTGCCAGCTTCTCTCTCTCTCTCTCTCTTTTTTTTTTCCAACTCAGGGCCTACCTGAGAAATCCCTAAACTAATCATGTAAGACGTTGTCCTAGATCACCTGCCTCCAGCTCCCCCCATGCCAATAGGCTCCAAGCAGAACATAACTAAAGCCTTTCTTTTTCCACTATTGTTGAAGAGTAATTGCATGGGACAGAGTTAAACAGCAAGGAAAACTTTATTCAAGACTATTGCATTAGAGGCCGGGCATGGTGGCTCACACCTGTTATCCGAGCACTTTGGGAGGCCAAGGCAAGTGGATCATTGAGGCCAGAAGTTTGAGACCAGCCTGGCCAACATGCCCAAAACCCGTCTCTACTGAAAAAAAAAAAAAAGGTGAAAAAAAAAAAACATATTTGAGTGTAATGGCATGCACTTGTAGTCTCAGCTACTCAGGAGGCTCAGGCAGGAAAATCGCTTGAACCCGGGAGGCAGAGGTTGCAGTAAGTCAAGATTGAGCCACTGCCCTCCAGCCTGGACAACACAGTGAGACTGTCTCAAAAAACAAACAAAAAAAACAAGAACTATTGCATTAGGGGAGAGAGATTGAACTTAATTCCTTTGAAACAAAAGGTGGGAATGTTTTAAGCATTAAGGTGAGCTAGAGAAAAACTACGAGACAATGTTAAAAGGGACATTGGTCAATGTGATTATGTCATCTATGTTTGCTGATTGGCACTTTGAGAAGCTGGGCTTCCACCCTCCCACAGAGACTCATAGTTACAGACCTCTGAGTTTTGTTTGTTTGTTTGTTTGTTTGTTTTCGGTGATTACACTTCAGAGTAATGGCTCCTAGGTCCTCAAGAAAGACATACCTGGATGTTTCTTAGATTTACACTTCAAAGGGGCAGAGAAATAATTTACAATTGAAAGTCTTCTAAAGTAAATGCTCTAAGAAAAGGAAAGTCAGGGACCTAAGTCAAGAAGAAGCTTATCTAAAATTTAGTCAAGCTGAGGAATGGGTAAGATCATCTTGGCCACTACAAAGCTTTCCTATTGCCCTACCTGCCTTCGCTTTCCTGCCAAGCACAAATGATGTTGGCTGACTCTCTTATTATAGCAAGCTCTGCAAACACAGCCTCTGTTTGTTCTATTTTGGGGAGGGCTGCAGTCTCCTCAAAATACTCTTGTTCTGTTTATTTATTAATTATTATTATTATTTTGAGATGGAGTTTTGCTCTTGTTGCCCAGGCTGGAGTGCAATGGCGCGATCACAGCTCACTGCAACCTCCTCCTCCCGGGTTCAAGCGATTCTCCTGCCTCAGCCTCCTGAGTAGCTGGGATTATGGGCATGCACCATCACCTTGGCTAATTCTGTATTTTTAGTAGAGATGGGGTTTCTCCATGTTGGTCAGGCTGGTCTTGAACTCCTGACCTCAGGTGATCCACCTGCTTTGGCCTCCCAAAGTGCTGGGATTACAGGCGTGAGCCACCGCGCTTGGCCTCTTGTTCTGTTTTAAGGTTAGAAATGTAAGTTTGAATTTGGTTAGTTCCTTGCTTTGAAGATAACCAAGTCTTAATGTTTTGTTTGTGACTATTGGCTGCATAATGCCTGAAAACCAATCATAACTCCTTACTCTCTCCAAAGTAATCTGGACTTTATCTTCATCTAGAGAAGTAAATTCACAGATTTGCCCTCCCTAATTACAGAGCAAAGTACTGACTGCAGTTATAGAGATGTCATGGTGTTCAAGAGTCACAGCCCTTTGTTTACTTATCTGAATCAGTTGATTCAAATTCTGGCTCCACCTTTTCCCCACCCCTCTCAATTCATCACAAGTGGCTGACAAGTTCTGACTCAGCCTGCAGAGTTGCAATTGTGCAATGTGTTAATGACTTCCTGCTTTTTCACCTTTACAGGAGTTTTTCATAATGTATTATTTCATATACCTAGACAACAAAATAGCCATATTTCTGAAATAGTTTGAAATTCAATGATGAGTCAATGGTTCATTAGGACAAACTTTCAAATAATAAGGCTCTTTAAAAAAGACACTATAAAGCTTCATAGAGATCTCTTTGCCAATTTACCCATTCATATCCTCTATCTTTCACCTTCCTGTAATCTTTAACTGTGTTCAAAACTCTATGAATTATTATCTTCATGGCATTGTTAACAATTAATTGGGAATACAGAATAAAAAAACTTTTCAGTTTTGGTAAGTAACAAAATAGGATACAGAACTAAATATATGAGAATATGTCAGTGTTTCTCAAACTTTAATGTGAATCATCCAATGATCTTGACAAAATGCGAATTCTGATTCAACAGATCTGGAATGGGGCCTGAGATTCTACTTTTCTAAAAACCTTCTTGGAGATGCCCACGCTGCCGTTTCACAGAACGCCCATCTTGAGTAGCATCAGTATATGTTTGTTTATATACAGATAATATTCAGAAAATATACAGAGGTTACATTAATACTACTTTATATAGTTTATGCTTAGAAAGATGTATGTATATATGTAGGTATTTCACATGAAAATACAATAAAATAAAACCACACTTGGCCAGGCATGGTGGCTGATGCCTATAAGCCCAGCATGTTGGGAGGCCAAGGCAGGAGGATTGCTTGAGTCCAGGATTTTAATACTAGCCTGGGCATGCCAGGTGTGCGGTGGCTCACGCCTGTAATCACAGCACTTTGGGAGGCTGAGGTGGACAGATCACGAGATCAGGAGATCGAGACCATCCTGGCTAACATGGTGAAACCCCATCTCTCCTAAAAATACAAAAAATTAGCCGGGCGTGATGGCGAGCGCCTGTAGTCCCAGCTGCTCGGGAGGCTGAGGCAGGAGAATGGCATGAACCCGGGAGGCAGAGCTTGCAGTGAGCGAAGATCGCGCCACTGCACTCCAGCCTGGGCAACAGAGCGAGGCTCCGTCTCAAAAAAAAAAAAAAAAAGACTAGCCTGGGCAACATAGCAAGGTGCTGTCTCTATAAAACAAAAACAAAACAAAACAAAAAATTCATGCTTGAAACTTGCCAAATATTAAAAGAGATTTGGGGTCATCTGTAAATTTTTGTTTCCTTTATTATATCTTCTTTTTCTTCATAATAGTTTCCCAATTTTTATGCAGTGTATACAACTGTTTCTTTAAATAAAAAGTTTTTTTCTTTTTCAAAGCAAAGAGCCACATCAAGTTTTATCACCAAGCACTGGTAACATCCAACAAAAATAAGCAGCAAGTCAAATGTAATGATTCCCAAAAGGAGATCATGGTTGTAAACAAAGAGTTTTAAGAGAGGATAACACTTGCCTGATCCCGGGGGTTATGCGATTCTGACATTTATCTTATGGTCACTGGAGTGGCTTCTGGAAGTCTTTGATGCGGTTCATCCACCTAACACAATTTTAGATAATCATGTTTTTCAGAGGAGTAGAGGTAAGATCAAAGAACCAAGACCCAGTCATTCTCAGAGATTTCTTAGTATTGAGGATGCCCAAGTTTCACTTTGGATGCACTCCCAGGACATTTGTAAACGGGATAAGATTTCTCAGGCTCTTCAAATAACAGGGTTCTGCTTGGATCAGGAACACCTGTGAAGCAAATTCAACAGTATTTCGACTTACTGCTTTTTGTTTCCAATGAAAAGGAACTCTATATTAAATGAAATCTATAAACATGTTCTAGGCAGTTAATAGGGAAGTTGAGTAAGCACTTTAAAAATAAATTTTCATTGCTTGAAACAGTGAGAAAAGGAAAAAAAAATTCACTTAAAATTAACTCAAACAGGCCGGGCGTGGTGGCTCACGCCTGTAATCCCAGCCCTTTGGGAGGCCGAGGCGGGCGGATCACAAGGTCAAGGAGATCGAGACCATCCTGGCTAACACGGTGAAACCCTGTCTCTACTAAAAATACAAAAAAACTAGCCAGGCATGGTGGTGGGCGCATGTAGTCCCAGCTACTCGGGAGGCTGAGGCAGGAGAATGGTGTGAACGTGGGAGGCGGAGCTTGGAGTGAGCAGAGATCGTGCCACTGCACTCCAGCCTGGGCGACAGAGCAAGACTCTGTCTCAAAAACAAAACAAAATTAACTCAAACATATTTGGTTTAAAGGAGTTAAGCTAACTTGACTAAATACATTTTTGGCTGAAAGACAAAATGAAAACAAATTGTGTCTATTCTGCTTTTCTAGACAACAGGGCATCAGATTTAAAATCCCAGAGGGAAAACAAACTAACCTGACAGGTCAAAGAAAGTATTCAAAGCTCCCATCTGCCCAGAACTAGGCGGTATGTAAACTCTTTTCAGTGACTGTTAAGCATAGTGTACCTTAATCCTTTGAGCTTTACCATGAGTCCCTACAGAAGATGTGAAGGTCATTTCTAAAGAATTTAAGAAATATACTTACTGATCCATTAAAGGTTAGGAAAAGCTAGAAATAAGTCCTTTCTTTCAGGAGTAGCGAAGAGTCTTATTAAAAACCACCGGTTTGACTTTCATTAGCTTTCTTGTGTTATACAATTTCTGCTCTTTGTTACTAAACAAAAGACTAAAGCCTAGTTAGGATGAAAAGTGAACTAAATAATAACCATGCTAATAATAAAAAATGTAACTAACTTTGAGGATTTATTGTATGACAGGCAGGGTTCTAAGTATTTTCATTTAACTTAACCCTAAAAAAAAAAAAACCCTCTATGAAGTTGATACTATTTATTGTCCCCACTTAACAAATCAGGATACAGAGGCACACAGAGATAAGGCAACTTGCCCAAGGACACAAGTTAATAAAGAGGTAGAGCCAGTTTTGAACCCAAGCAGCTGAACACCAGAAATTGCCTCCAGAGAAGGCAGCTGAGTGATGCTACTTACCATTTTTGGTTATTGTGAAAGAGACTTTTTTTGTTCTCTATATTCAATGATTAGTCACCTGGGACATGTGATGATTCAACCAAATTAATAAGCTCAGGTCTGAAACTTACATGCCAAGCAAGTTAATCTCCCACTGGAGTCAGGGAGGGTTGTTAAGGAAAAGAGATTCATTTTAAGGGATGAATCTTTTCTACCTGTCAAGCAATTTTGAACACAGATGAGCTCAGATGCTGAATTCCTCTCCCAAGTGAGGGTCTCACAGGCCTAAGAACTGCTAGTGATGATTCTCCAGCCAAGAGGCCTTGCAGAATTCAGGAACATTAAGGTGATTCTAGTACTTCTCATAAACATGAGTTAGAAAACCTAAGATATTGGCCAGGCATGGTGGCTCATACCTGTAATCCCAGCACTTTGGGAGGCGGAGGCAGGAGGATCACCTGAGGTTGGGAGTTCAAGACCAGCCTGGCCAACATGGAGAAACCCCATCTCTACTAAAAATACAGAATTAGCCGGGGTGATGGCACATGCCTGTAATCCCAGCTACTGAGGAGGCTGAGGTAGGAGAATCGCTTGAACCCTGGAGGTAGAGGTTGTGGTGAGCCAAGATCGTGCCATTGCACTGCAATCTGGGCAACAAGAGAGAAACTCTGTCTCAAAAAAAAGAAAAAAATAGAAAAAGAAAGAAAACCTAGGATATCCTCAGGCATCTTTTGACCCCTAAGTAAGGGTCAAATAAATCCTCTAAAGGCCGCCCCAAACCTTTAGGAGGGAGATTATCACATTTTTCATCCACTTAGTAAGCATATGCAATTACTAGCTGTGTGACTCAGACATGCTACAAGACCTCTAGGCCTAGGTTGGCTCATGAGTAAAACAGGGGCATCTTATCTATCTGGCCTGCCAGGAGGCAAGAGGTAGATCAGATGATCTTTTGAGAACACTTCAAGCTCTAAACTAAAAATGAAGGCAAAAGGGAAGACTGGGGAAGGAGGCACTTTTCAACCATTTGCTCATCAAAAGCCAGAGTCCTACCTGCTTTGTTAATTCTTGCAGTAAATACTCCTTCAGGTGGTAAAGTCAAGCAGTTCACCTGGAGAGGGCTGCTTTGCTCCTCACAGAGCTTCAACCAGGCCAACTACTAAAGAGTTAATTCAGATAGTATTTAATAATAAAGAGGAACAAACAAAATAAGAAAAATTAGTTGTTTCAGTATTACCAGAGGAGATTTTTTTTAACTACACAAGGAGAATGGTATTTTCAATCTATTATTGACTACAAGTCTCATTAATGAAGAACTATGGAAAAGAATAAGACATGCATTCATTTTATGGCAAACTACATATTGCTATCTACCTTTAGATCAGAACATTTACATGCAGTATTTTTAATATTAAAATTAAAATGTATGATAAATGCATGTTTACAGGACTAAATTAGCTATTGTTTGCGGTAAAGCCTTTGTAAATGGAATTTCATGTTGAAATCTTAGTCTTCTGTCCCCAACTCCTTCTTTCCCTAGCTCCTCTCTTTTTCTTTCTAACACTGAAATGTGGGGGAGAAAAATGAAAAGTGCACATCAGAAGAGAGTCACTTGCTGCTTTGGTTTTACTTTCCCATTTCTTTTTACTTTCTGTTTTTGGCTTTTAAAACAAGCCTCTTCTCCACCCACTCCCACCCTCTTTGCAGAGAGCAGACTTCAAACTTCACTTCTGTTTCTAGGTCCTAAAGAGAAACAAGAGGGGGGGGGACAGAAAAGAGATCAATTGAGAGTTATTCCAAAATGCAAATTAACAACAGGTTTTCTCATTTCAAAACTCCCACATTCTGCCAATCTGAAAATATCTTTTCTCCCCCTCTTCTGAATGACTTAGGTCCCCAGACAGCGAAGGAATTCAAGCCCCAAAGGAGGTATTATGCTGCTTACAGTTCTTAATCTGCCTCCCCGAAGCGCTGCACCAGCCTCTCAAAAGGTTCCTTCTGTAGGTTAATTGCAGGTTGGAGCTCCCAGAATAGCATTTTCTTTTAAGGATGATCGCTCATCCACCATCCCGGAACATTTCTCGGGCTACTCATTAGAGTTTAATTTCCTCGAGCCAAGTCCCTGGAGACGGTGAAACCCTCCTCTCCGCGGCGTGGACGCGGGGTGCCCCTGTTAGTGCCTGGAGAGCCCGGGATTCAGCAGGGCCCCAGCGTTCCCCAGGCTGTCCCTCTCTACTGCTGCGAAAAGTGAGCGCGGTCACGAAGTGCTCCTCAGTCCTCGTGGTCATGCGACCCTTGGCCCAGGAGGTCTGCAACACTTCTTGTGTTACCTGATAATCCTCCACCCGCACAAGCACGTATTTGGGTGGGTCTGCTGCGTCCCGCGGCGGGGCTACACGCCTGCCAGAAATTCGCTTTTCTCGTTGAAAGACAGAAGGGTAGTTGGGCTCCTCGCCGTGGTCCTCTCCACCCGCATGAGGAAGGTCCTCTGCACCGGCCACCTCTTCCCGTGCAGGGTCCCCTCGAGTCCCTAACCACCTCTCTGGGTGCAGGAGAAAGAGCACTTTCTCTCTGACCCAGGACTCACGGTCCAATTCCTCCCCAGCCCGAGGTCCGAGGGCCCGATCTGCCGATCTGTCCTTGTGGCCGCCGCCCTGGCTTCGGCTCGCCCCTGCCGTCGCGGGATTCCGGGAGCCCGGAGCTAGCGGAGCCCCGCGCCCTACCTCCCGCGGAAAAGGCCCGAGGTCCCCCAGGCTGCGGGAGGAGTCCATGGGATTCGCAGCTCCCTGAGGCCCCCGGGTCTCCATCCTGGCAAAAGGGTCATTCATTCGTTCCTTCTTTGACCGGTTCAAGCAGCAAGCGCCTGCTGAGCTCCGGAAAGCGCGGGACCACCAAGCCCTGGGTGTGGCCTCTGCTGCAGCTCCGGACTCCCAGCCGGTGAAAGCTGAAGACTAGATCAGCCCCAGGCTAACCGCGTGCGGAACCCGCCTCTTCACCCTCCGCCTCTCCCACCTGGCGGCTGTCTAGCCATTCAGAAGAAGCTTGACACAAGCCCCAGTCACTCCTCTTCTTCCTCCTACCCCTGTCCGGAGCCCTGCTCCCTTTGTCATTAGCTGATTCAGTCCCCTCTTACTTTTCACCTCTATCCTCGTTTCCCACCCACCTTTCGTTTTTCTCCGGAGCTGAGGCGCAAAGGACACCCTCGCACTGCGCCCCCACTGAAATGCCCCGAAGTATGTTTGCTTTCCAAGGACGCTCCTTGAGGTGAAGGAACAAAGAAGTTTGTGTGCATTTTAATTAGCTGATCTAATTCTGAAAAGGGTTTTTGTCCATTCCGAATCCACTCCCACCATGCTGCCAAAATAATGGAATGTAGATCAAAGGGTCAGACTGAAAAGCTGAAGCCTTGGAGAAACTGGTTTTGGTTTCTTTGTCCTTCTTTCTTTGCCAGAATCTGTAGCTCTGGAGGACAATGGTCACACCTGTGTCCTCCTCCTCCTCTTCCTCCTCCTTCTTTTTTCCCGCTCTCTTTCTCTCTCCCCGCTCCCCCTTCCTCTTACCCCACCCCCCCACATTAGATATGGTCTCGCTCTGTAGCTCAGGATAGAGTGCAGTGGCGCAGCCTCGACTTTCCAGGCTCCCACCTCAGCCCCTCAAGTAGCCGGGACTACAGGCGCGCACCCCCATGCCCGGTTTTTATTTATTTATTTATTTATTTATTTATTTATTTATTTTTATTTTTCTAAGAGATGGTAGGGGTGGGGCTCTCCTATATTGCCCAGGCTGGTCTGGAACTCCTGGGCTTATGAGATACCCAGGATCCCCCACCCTACCCACACACCCACCTGGGCCTCCCAAAATTCTGGGATTACTGGCTTGAGCCACGGCCCTGGCCAGTCTTCATTTTGTGTGTAATCAACGCTTGTCTCAGGAAGGTGTAGTCTTTGATTTAAAACAAGCTATAAAACAGAAGCAAAACAAACATCCAAATGAATTTTTTCAGGACTTAAAATTGTTTGTGTTTGTGTCGTTTATAAAATTCCCTCTGCACCCACCCGTCCTCTTTAACCACAGGGGTTAAAAAAAGTTAAGTGTCTCTGGCGAGGCTTTTAGAATTTACCCATAGGCAGGCCCGCTGACCACTACTCTTTGCCTAAGGTTAACCGGGGAGGCTAGGTCACAGAAAAAGAGCTCAGTTTGTGGTTTCCAGTTCATCCTTAGCTGTTTGTTTCATTAAAAAACCCACTGATGACTGGGTGTGGTGGTTCACACCTGTAGCCCCATCATTTTGGAAGTCTGAGGCCGGTGGATCACTTGATGCCAGGAGTTTGAGACCAGCCTGGTCAGCATGGTGAAACACAGTCTCTACAAAAAGTACAAAAATTAGTCAGGCATGGTGGTACACACATGTAAGTAATCCCAGCTACTTGGGATGCTGAGGCACGAAATCGCTTGAACGGGAGAGGGGGAGGTTGCAGTGAGCCAAGATCATACCACTGCTCTCTAGTGTGGGTGTTAGAGCAAGAATCTGTCAAAAAAAAAAAAAAAGAAAAGAAAAAAGAAAAAGAAAAAAGAAAGAAAGGAAAGAAAGAGAAATCTAAATCCTGCCTGATTTAGAAAAATGAGTGCAATGGTGAAAAATTCTGCCCATATGTAAAAAACAAAGTAGTATAGTGAGATATTTGGAAAGGGAGGACTTTTGATATCTGCCAAATCATATAAAGAAATAAAGTGATAGAGGAGGAGTGAGAAAATCTGGGTCAGACCTGGGTGATTAGAAGCCTGACCTTAGTGGGCACAGCGGCGCCTACTGGTAATCCCAGCTGCTTGGGAGATTGAGGTGGGAGGGTGTCTTGAGCCTAGGAGTTGGAATCTGGCCTGCACCATATGGTGAGACCTCTGTCTCTTCAACAACAAAAACAACCAAAAAATATACATGCCTGACCTGGGCTGGTTTCTCCTCAATCACAATGAGCTCAAATTTTTGAGTGTGTTAGCCAAGAATTGTTCTAAGCACTCTATATATTTAAACACATTTATTCTTCACAATAAACTGTGAAAGTAGTAATATTTCTTTGGTCTCCTTGAAATCTTTGAAGCACAAAGAGGTTAAGTGTGTGCCCAAGGTCAAACACCAATAAACAGTGGAGCCAAGATTCTAACTTATTTAAATGCTTGCTCCAAAATGACCTCTAAATTACCTTCATATTTTAAGCCTGTGACTTCATGTTCTTTTCTATTCATTTACATAACCACTAATTACTAACTATATGCTACTCTTCTAGGTGATAGAGACATCTGGAGGAACAAGCCAAATTGCTTATCCTCTTAAAGATTTTATTATTTATTTATTTATTTATTTATTTGAGACAGAGTTTCACTCTTGTTGCCCAGGCTGGAGTACAATGGCACCATCTCAGCTCACTGCAACCTCCACCTCCAAGGTTCAAGCAATTCTCCTGCCTCAGCCCCCTGAGTAAGCTGGGATTACAGGTATGTGCCACCACACCTGGCTAATTTTGTATTTTTTGTAGAGACGGACTTTTACCATGTTGGCCAGGCTAGTCTCAAACTCCTGACCTCAGATGATCCACCCACCTTGGCCTCCCAAAGTGCTGGGATTACAGGCATGAGCCACCACATCCGGCCTAAAGTTTTTATTCTTATATATGCAGTAATATACATCAATCCTCTGTTCAGAACTAGGAGATAATCAATTAACCTTAATATACATGAAAATTACCTGAAGCTCAAGTCTTACCCTCCTTACAAAGATTCTGTTCTTATAGGTTTGGGGTAGAGATTAGGATACAGATTTTTAGCAAATCCCTCAGTAATTCTAACCTAGTGGTTTATGGACATTATGAGAAGCATTTCCAAAAATATGTATAGATAAACTCTAACACTTTTTTGCTTATTTAGAGTTGCAACAAGAATACTCTATTTTCTTTCCTTGAAGAATATGGGGAGAATTCCAATAAGGTATCTGTATTTTAAGGGAAATATAATGTAAACCACAACATTTATTGCTTTCAAATAGTTTTCTTGCCATTGTGGATTGCATGAGATATTAGAGTA
The DNA here is from genome assembly GCF_029289425.2 of Pan paniscus. Taxonomy (NCBI): domain Eukaryota; kingdom Metazoa; phylum Chordata; class Mammalia; order Primates; family Hominidae; genus Pan; species Pan paniscus. The sequence continues at coordinate 64,030,819 of NC_073254.2, read as the reverse complement.
GGGGGATGAGAAAAGAGGAAAAGTTATTTGCTGAAGAATGAAGCAGACTCATTTGTCATATTGCACTTGAATTTCTAGATGTCAAGAAGTTATGTATTAATGCATGAAAGAACATGAAGGGGAAACGCTAAATAAATCAATCTTCAAAAAGGTAAAGTCTAAAAAGAATATCAACCAGAAAAACAGGCAGCTTGCCTCAAGGATAGTGGTGTCTGTTGTGCTTTAATATCTCAAAGTGCCTAAAAGACTGATAGAGGACACTAAAGTGAACCCATTTACTTCCTCTCTGATGTGCCCATTATAGCTGCAAATATGCAGGCCAATGAGGGGTAATAAAGAAATTTATATTTCTGGGATCTGTAAAATTATTGGGGATCATCAGCACATGCTCTGCCCTGGTAGGGCCAAAAGAAGAAGACTTTAATTAATTGCCCAATCTAACCAAAGACCAGTCCCTCTTATTTTGCCTATTAGAACTAGAACTTATTTTACATACTTTCGACACTCTCAGTCATTTGAGCAATTCTGCCTTTTGAAGGTTTACTCTCCACTTGCAGACCTCTGCCTTTAATTTACAACTGTAGCAATATTTCATAGCTTTTTTTTCCCCAATCAGATATAACATTCTTGAGTTTAAAAACTTGTCTATTCAACAGTTTTTAACTTCTGAGAAAGCAAAAAGTGGCCCTTCAGGTGGCCAGGCCATGGTGATCCCAACTGAACATTATCAAGAAGCATCGTTTATATAAAACCACTCTGTGACCATGTTTGGAACAAGACAGACAAGAACACTAAAAACCATAAGGAAGATTAAACATCCCCCTCTTATAGCTAACAGAAGTGACTATCAATCCTTTACTAATGATACTTCTGGTCTACATCTACTTTAATCCTCTCCTAGATAAAAGTCACCAAGGTACCCTATCACGGAGTTGATCCCAGTTCTTGACAACATCTAATGCAGCACTGGCTCCTGCTTCCTTAAATCTTATTTAGGACTATCATCTCTAGTCCAAATCCTATACAAAGCCTCTCCCAAATCCACTTAGTGAATTATCCCATAATTACTCAAGGGTGCATTCTTAGCTGCTGAAGCAAGAAAAATAAACCTAACTTATTTTTCTTTAGTACAGGAGTGTTCCTGCTGGTCTTTGTTTACTAAAATGTAAAACTTGTCAATGTAGAAAGCATATAATGTTGTACTCCCAAATGAAGTAGATACATACATTGTGGGTAGAAAGTGAGGGGGACACATTGGAGCAGGAATGGATTTGTGGTTACTTGGTTACAATCAGCTTGAAGTGGCTGATTAAGAAATGCAGCAATGCATCAATTGAATACATATATCAATCAAATAAAACAATACATTAATAGGATTTTACTTTTAAGTGGGAAATACAGAGTTGTAGCAAGTAGAAGGACAAAGAAGAACTCTTCTATTTGAGCATATTAGCTACAGTTTTTGTTTCTGTATCTGGTTGTAGAGTTAATGTGACACTCTATGAGTCTATACAATATTGGCAGATTAGTTGTCCATTAGTGCTTTTGGCAACAGAATTCACAATTCAGACAAGAGTCTTTCAGCAAAGACTCTTAGGCCCACTTACTCTTATTAGGTCAGTTGATAAATAAATATATTCAGATAATATTTTTCATCTTTAGAGATAAATGAGCCTGCCATGTTATGACAGGTTGTGCTCACTCACATATCAATTTCATCAAGAAATAGATTAGTGGTTGTTCTCAACTGTGGTTGTACATGAAGTTCAGGCCTCACCTGATACTATTCGATCAGACTGAATGAGGGGGTGCAGGCAAGACCATTTTTTGCACCACGCCATCTGAAATGATCAACGCATAACTAAGATTAAGGACCATTTCATAGGCCAAGTGTGATGGCTCACGCCTGTAATCCCAACACTTTGGGAGGCCGAGGTGGGCAGATCACTTGAGACCAAGAGTTGGAGATCGACCTGGCCAACATGGTGAAACTGCATCTCTGCTAAAAAATACAAAAAAATTAGCCAGGTATGGTGGTGCACACTGGGAGTCCCAGCAGCTACTCGGGAGGCTGAGGCATGAGAATCACTTGAACCTGGGAGGCGGAGGTTGCAGTGAGCTGAGATGACACCATTGCACTCCAGCCTTGGCAACAAAGCGAGACTCTACCTCAAAAAAAAAAAAAATGGATAATAAACCTTCTTTGCATAAAGAAGCTCATTAATTGTTTGCTAGATATGCACCCATCCTATATAACTACATTATTCTTGTTAAGTAAATGCAAAAATTTCTGTAACTAGAGTTTATAATCAGGTTGGGGGAATAAAACTAATAGACATAAAACAGCCAAATTTTCCAACTTGTAAATAAGATTGAATTACTTCAGTAATTTTCACATTTGGCTGTGCACCAAAATCACCTAGGGGAATATTTGTAAACAAAAATGTTATTTGGCTTCCTCTGAGCGGTTTGGATGTAATTGGCGGGGAGTGGACCTTAGGACACTGGCATTTTAAAAATCTGCTCAGATGATTCTAATATGCCACCAAGTCTGACAACCACCAAATTAGATTACCTTTAAGGTTATTAAATAAGGAAAAATTAAGAACAACATGTATATTTGGGACCACAATTTACTAAAGGGAATTCAAAGTAATGAAATTTAGTAAAGGAAAGAAAGTGGTGAGAGCTAGAGTAGTTGAGACAGGCTTCTTGGAAACAGGGAAATTCTGTCTGTATGGTTTGGATACTTTAGTTGGAAGCTACAGAAACCAAAGGCTATGTACTGAATGATAACCCCCCAAAGTTCCTAGGTTGAAACTCTGCCCCTCAGTGTGAATGTATCAGGAGCTAGGGTTTTTTTAATGTGATAATAAGGTTAAATGAGGTAATAAGAGTAGTGACTTTAATCCCACAGGACTGTGACCTTAGAAGAGGGGAAGAGAGATTGTTCTCAAGGAAGAAAATCCCAAACCATGCTGACCCTTTGCTCTCAGACTGCCAGTCTCCAAAAACTGTGAGAAAATAAATTTCTGCTGTTTAAGCCATGCAATCTATGGTATTTTATTATGGAGCAGCCTGAGCTAATATACCAACTCTAATTAAGTTAAGGAAAATAGACTTAACTAACATAAGGATATTAGTAGCTCACAGGTTTGTTGGGGAAGCAGATGTAGCAGACTTTAACATAGGTAAAAAGGAAAGTTCTTGCAGATAATATTGCAGGAGAAGTCTCTGCAGTGGAAGCAGATTCCATCACTAGGCTGAATAAACTCTTTTTTTTTTTTTTTTTTTTTTTTTTTTGAGACAGGGTTTTGCTCTGTTGTCCAGGCTGGAGTACAGTGATGCTATCGTGGCTCACTGCAGCCTCGACCTCCCCAGCTCAAGCAATCCTCCCACCTCAGCCTCCCTAATAGCTGTGTCTAAAGTGCACACCACCATGCCCAGCTAATTTTTGTGTTTTTCATAGACAGGGATTTGCCATGTTGGCCAGGATGGTCTCAAACTCCTAGGCCCAAGTGATCTACCCGCCTCAGCCTCCCAGAGTCCTGCGATTACAGGCATAAACCACCATGCCCAATAAATAAACTTGAACTCTCTCACTTGTCTTTGAGGCATTTAGGAAACAAAATCCCACTCAGAGGTATCCACTTGGCTGAGTTTATACCACCTGCTTACCCTTTGATAATACAGGACAATAAAAGAAAAGATATAGTCAAAAAAATTTTGGGGACCTCTTTGGCTTCTATAATGGAAAAGCACTCAGCTGAACAACAAATCCGTACAATATATTAGAAGTAGAATTTGGATATGGAAGTGACAAATAGGGTATTCTGAACAAAGCAACATTTTAAGCTATGATGCAATGGAGGCATATGAATAGAGCAATTTTGTTCTTGATATTTCTTTTATCATAAATCTAAAATACTCTCCATGATTTTAACTATCTCCGTAGCTTCAACTGCAACCTGTACACTGATGATTCTCCAATTTATATTTCTATTCTAGACCATGCCGCTTACCTCTAGACTAGACTTGTGGTAGATTATATTATTGTCTCCAATTATTTACTTCCTCTTCCTGAAGGAGGATCATACTTATGAGCTTGTTTTTTATGTGATTTGCAATGCTTCCTCTATAGAAATACACTTGCCCATTCCACTGATGTTGACATTGGTCATGTGACTTGCTGCAGCGTATAGGATGTAAGCAGATGTGACATTGGATGCATCTGAGCAGAAGTTTAAAGAGTCATTGCAAGGTTGGCTCTGGGAATGCCCCATATCACGGCTGCTATCTTGGCCATAATCCCAGAATGAAGACAACACACAGAACAAAGCTGAGTAGAATCGTGAAGCTGCAGCAGCTGATATGTATTTTGAGCATGAAGTAAACTTTTGTCGTTGAAAACCAATGAAATTTTGGGATTGTTTCTTATCACAGTCTAATATAGCGAAAAATGTTTCACTGAGTTTTCTACTGGACTCTTTTCTGAGGGTTCTGCAGTCACTCTAAATCCAAAATCTCTAAAATTGAATTTATCATTACTTAAATTTGTCTTCTCTTTCTGCATTCCTTATTCTCAAAAATTACATAACTGGAAACTGTACGATCTTCCCTTTCTCTCAGAGGTTATCTGTATCCCGTATATCTAATATTAAGCCAAGTGCTGTAGATCCCACTTACAAATTATTTATTTATTTATTTATTCATTTATTTATTTATTTTTGAGATGGAGTCTCACTCTGTCACCCAGGCTGGAGTGCAGTGACATGATCTCAGCTCACTGCAACCTCCGCCTCCCAGGTTCAAGCGATTCTCCTGCCCCAGCCTCCTGAGTAGCTGGGATTACAGGAAGGCACTGCCATGCCTGGCTAATTTTTGTATCGTTAGAAGAGATGGGGTTTCACCATGTTGGCCAGGCTAATCTCTAACTCCTGAGCTCAGGAGATCCACCTGCCTCAGCCTCCCAAAGTGCTGGGATTACAGGCATGAGCCACAGTGCTTAGCCGTAAAATATTTTTTCTTTTCTATCCCTTCTTCTTCAACCCCTGAAGCTACAAAAATAAAGTCAAACTTTTAGACATGGCATAAAAGAGCTTCATAATCCTACCCTAAACGGTTATTATATATGGTTGAAGGTGAATAAATATTAATAAAAAGAATAAACAAACAGCCTAAATGAACACAAAGCACAGGTTTGAGGATAGAGTGAGATTACTCTAAATAAACAAAATTTAACCTGATTATGGACCGACATTAAAAACAGCAAGCCTTTAAAATGAGATCTTAATCATATTTCCTCTTATAACTAAGGTTTTCATGACCTGGATAACACAGCCTATCCAAAGAAAAACACCTGGCTGTTTTTCTGGACTGAGTCAGGAGACTTGAATGGGTCATGTTACCTTGGCAAGTCTCCCTATGTTCTCATCTCTGAGGTATAAAGAATACCAGCCTTGCTTTCTTCCCAGTGTTATTATGGAGTTCAGATGAAACAATTCTTCTGATAACTCTTTGTAAACTATAAAACCTGTAAACAAATTTTAAAATTTAATTTTTAAAGTTCATTGTTCTTTAGAATTGTGGACCCAAAGCATAGTTTTTGATGAGGTCCTCAGGGAAAGGTGTAGAAGTCAAGGACTTAAGCTAGATAATGAGAATCAGACTCGTAATTTTTGGATAGAAGAGAAAATGTTGGAAGTTACAAATTTAGGGGGAAAAAGGAAAAGAGGGAGAGTGGAAATACTGTAAATATCCCCAGTGGTCTGAGATTAAATGGAAAGTGAAGTAATTGTTTTAAAAAGGTTTCTTCAGCTTAAATTTTGAGTGACTAATATCTTTCTTTTTTCCTGGGAAAAGATAAAAGAGGCTTAAAGTTTACTTAGCATGTGGCCCTGAGACTTTCTCTCTCTCTCTTTTTTTCTCTCTCAAAAGCACTTTCATTCCAAAGAGATGTGGCAACTCCTAAATGATGTTGGCAAGACATTTTGAAATTGCAAGTTAAAAGACAAAGAATATGAGGTTAGCTAGATAACTGCAAAGGATGACTCATGTAGTACTCTGATTAGTTGTTGCTTTAATGGGATTTTAAAAGTGTAATTCCGTGTCAGCTGCCTACATTATCCAAAGTTTTAAAGTATATTCATCATCATTCTCTCCTGTCAGAGAACAAGCTTTAAGATGAGGCTCTCTGACTGAGTTTGAATAAGCAAATTACTAAACAGGAAATTGCATCACCAGTAACTGAGTCAGCATTTAATGATGATAATAAAAAACCAATGTTCTTTAGCCCATATCCATCTTGAGCACAAACAAAAGTTTACCTCTCCAATAGACAGAATTTAATCTTTGACTCAATATCAGTTAATATTAAATATTTCAAATAAAACAATCACTCATTATAGTTATAAAGAAAAGGTCACAATCAATATCAAACCTGGATTAGATAATAATTTAAAAATTTTTAAAAGATCAAGGCAATTTTTCCTCCAATTATATTATTACATAATCAATGTACAAGATCAAATTAGGTTATAACAACTGGAGGAATCTTCAATAATATATTATATCCACAGAGGCTTCATTTTCCAAATATTTAGCTCCATGTGAAGACATACAAATGTGCTATGTTATATCAACAAAGCAAAGAGTGGGTGGGTGGAAAATACTGTCTGTTGTTTGGCAAGTTTGCAAACAAGTTGATCTGGAATGTCCATGAAGTCAAAGAAACTGTTAGTAATAATCCTTCATTATCTTATATATACTTCATAATTCACCCCTCAAGGGCAAGGCTTGGGAAAAATGGCAAGGCAGGCTGAGTTGTGGTCATTGAGTTGGTCATTAATCAATTCTGCTCCTTACTTCTACTCCTCCTTCTTTCTTTACCTCTTTGTTAAGGATAAACTTGTATTATTTGCTTGTTTTCTTTCTTTTTCCTTTTTCCTTTTTTTTTTTTTTCTCTTGAGACAGAGTCTTGCTCTGTTGTCAGGCTGGAGTGCAATGGCATGATCTTGGCTCACTGCAACCTCCGCCTCCCGAGTTCAAGCAGTTCTCCTGTCTCAGCCTCCTGAGTAGCTGGGACTATAGGCACATGCCACCAGGCCCAGCTAATTTTTGTATTTTAGTAGAGATGGAGTTTCACCATGTTGGCCAGGATGGTCTTGATCTCTTGACCTTGTGTCCCACCCACCTCAGCCTCCCAAAGTGCTGGGATTACAGGCATGAGCCACCGTGCCCGGTCCCTTTTAAAAAAAAAAAATGAAAAAAAATGAAAAAAAAGACAGGGTCTCACTCTGTTGCCCAGGCTGCAGTGCAGTGGCACTGTCACGCTCACTGCAGCCTTGGCCTTGCAGGCTCAAGTGTTCCTGCCTCAGCCTCCTGTGTAGCTGGGAATACAGGTGTGAGCCATGACACCCAGGTAATTTGTTGTAGTGATAAAATGTTCCTATATTGTCCCGGCTGGTCTCAAAGTCCTGGCCTCAAGCAATCCTTCTACCACAGTCTCCCAAAGTTTTGGGATTGCAGGCATGAGCCACTGAACAAGCTATTTTCTTATTTTCTATACTATAATTTTATTAAGAAAACCATGGAATTAGCCCTCTCTCAGTTAAATACTGATAGCAATCTTTTCCTCTGGCTGTGATTTACATCTGTTTTACTCTTTCTCTGTAATTTCTCACTCTCCCCTCCTCCTCCATTTTTATTTATTTATTTTTATTATTTATTTATTTATTTTAGTTTTTATGTAATCCTTCCTAATCCATTTTTCCATTTTGTGCTGCCACAACAGAACAGCACAGAATAGGCAATATACAATTAATAGAAATCTATTGGCTCATGGTTTGGAGGCTGGAAAGTCTAAGACTGAGGGGCCAGTATCTGGCAAGGGCCTTCTTGCTGCATCAGCCGACAGGAAAAAGTAGAAGGGCAAGAAAGAGGAGAGTGCAGGGGGCCAAACTTCCTCTTTAATAATAAACCCACTTCCTCAATAAGAATATTCATCCTTTCATGAAGGCAGAGCCCTCATGGCCTGATCATCTCTTCTTAGGCCACACCTCCCAACACTGTTGCATTGGGAATTACATTTCCAACACATACTTTCTGGGGGACACATTGAAACCACAGCACAATCCCTTCCTTACTTCCTAATGTGGTGTAGTGCAGAATTCAATAGTGAATGGTAGAGCCAAACTCTCTAGATGCAATTCCTACCTCTGCTACATGCTAGTTGCGTAATCATGGGCAGGATACTTATCTTCTCTTTGCCTTAGTTTCATCACATGAAAAAGTAGGTGAAGAAGAGTACAAATCTCATAAAGTGAGATAATAAATGTAAAGCCCCTAGAATAGTGCCTAGGTAGGCCTTTTTTTTCCTAGAACGAAAGTGGGGATTTTTGTTTCTTTTGTTCACTGCAGTTTAACCATTATCACTCTATCTCTAATACCTAGAAGAGTGCCTGATACAATTGTTTATTTTCTCTTTCTCATTATTATTATTAATTATTATTATTATTTGTTGTAGAGATGGGTCTCACTGTGTTGCTCAGGCTGGTCTCAAACTCCTGGCTTCAAGTGATCCTCCCAACTCAGCCTCCCCAAATCGCTAGGATTATAAGCATGAGCCACAGCACTCAGCCTGACACAATTGTTGAATTAATTAATTTGTCACTTTCCTCCTTATTTCTATCGTATTTATCTTACTATTTCTTTTCTCTTTGGAGCTTTGCTTCCTCTTTCCTCTGTGATTCATCTTTGTTCTACTGCATTTTTTCCTTCTTAGGTTTCTATCATCTACTGCTAACACTTTTTCTTTTATGTCTGTGTTTAAGGTTTTTGAATAGAATAAAACATTAAAAAGTCAATATTATTAATAATTAGTAGTCATAAGGTTAATGATGAAGAGATAGAGAAAGAAGAACTCCTTAGTCAAGGAAAACTAAAAATAAAATACCATTTTTAGTGTACTATTTTATATTACATTTGTGATGACTTCTATTTCAGTCTTTTGTACATATTAATCTGCTACTTTTTATCAATAGCTTTAGTTTGGCTCAAACATAACAATAGTTCAAATAATGATATAATAAATAGTTCTATAACATTGATCTGGATTCATTAATTATTAATATTTTATCATTAAAATACTTTATTTCACATCTCTCCCCATCTCCCACCCTCTCTTACACATACAACCATGTATACATCCCTTCACTAAGAACAATTTGAAATTATTACAGATGCCACGTTTACCATTAAATACTCAAGGATGAATTAAAAAAATAAATTTCTATGTAACCACTACCATATTATACGTAAGAAAGTTAACACTAATCCAATAATATCATTTAATATGGAGTCCATATTTAATTTTTTACAGTGGTCCCCAAAAAGTGTATTTTAGATTTTATTCTCCTGCAGGTTTATAAATTACAGTTGGTTAAGAATCCTTAGTTCCCTATAATCTAGGATGAAGGAAGCATTCAATTTTTTATGACATTGACTATTTTTATGAGTTCAGGCCAATTGTCTAATAGAATGTTCCACCTTTTGAATTTTTCTGATTAGATTCTGCTTAAACACTTTAGACAAGAATTCTACATAGGCAACATATGGCACTTCTCATTGCATCATATCAGAAGACTCATGGTATTAGGTTGTTCTACCACTACTAATGCTAATTTGAATACTTGTTTAAGATGATAATTACTAGATATCCCATTATAAAGGTACATTTTACCCTTTGCAATTAATAAATAACCTGTGAGATTAGAGTTTGACACTATGTTATCCTGTTTCCCAATAGCCACTCACGCACTGACTTAACCATCCATTGATAATCCTTTCCTGAATCAATTACTAAACTGAGTTCTTTGAAATGGGAATTTTCTAATTTTGTCATTCCTTCTTCATTTCTTAGTAGATATTCTTCTATAAAGAAGAGCTGTTGGGCCCGGTGCTGTGGCTCACGCCTATAATCCCAGCACTTTGAGAGGCCAAGGTGAGCAGATGGCTTGAGCCTAGGAGTTTGAGACCAGCCTGGGCAACATGGAGAAACCCCATCTGTACTAAAAATACAGAAGTTAACCAGGGAGTAGTGGCAGTGCCTATACTCTCAGCTACTTTGGAGGTTCAGATGGGAGGATCACTTGAGCCTGGGAGGTTGAGGCTGCCATGAGCTGTGATTGTGTCCTTGCACTCCAGCCCCAGCGACAGAGCAAAAACCCGTCTCCAAATTATAAAAGAAAGAAGTTTTTTGCTTGCTACCTATCCTACCCCTGCTTTTATATCATTGTGGACATAAGTATTTTTTAAAAATCAGTCTGTTATTCATTGCCATTGTTGTTATTTTTGATGCTCAAATTATACTAAATTTGGCAAGTTAGAGTTCTGTTACACCAGTTTTGTTTACTTTTGACAAGATCACATTTAGTCCACACACTTCATTACTTTCTTTCTTTACTTTTTTTTCTTTTTCTTTTCTTTTTTTTTTTTTTTTTTAGACACAATCTCCCTCTATCACTCAGGCTGGAGTGTGGTGATGCGATCACAGCTCACTGCAACCTCTGCCTCCCGGGTTCAAGCGATTCTCCTGCCTCAGCCTCCTGAGTAGTTGGGATTACAGACGTGTGCCACCATGCCCAACTAATTTTTGTATTTTTAGTAGAGACAGAGTTTCATCATGTTGGCTTGTCTGGTCTCGAACTCATGACCTCAGGTCATCCACGTGCCTCAGCCTTCCAAAGTGTTAGGATTACAGGCTTGAGCCACTGCGCCCCGGCCCCCACTTTGTTACTTTCTTGCCCAAGATGATCGTTCCTTGCCAGGGACCTAGAAGTAGACTTTTTATCAAAAGTCTTACTCCTCCTAACATGTATTAGAAACAAAGATCTGGATACTAGGAATGGTCATTGTTTCTCAGGAGTAGTTGTAGGTCTTTTCAGTGGATAGAACTAGGGAGTAGATATTATTTTTATTTTTTTGTTTTTCTGTTTTAATTTTTTTTAGAGACAGAGTCCCACTATGTTGCCCAGGTGGGTCTCAAACTCCTGGGCTCAAGCAATCATTCCTCCTTGGCCTCCTAAAGTGCTGGGATTACAGGCGTGAGCCACTGCACCCAGCCTGATATTATTTTTAATCACAGGTTTATACCTTGTTCAAAACTATGTAAAAGGGATATATTCAAGGGAGTGTGTCCTTAGTCCAATCTCCATTATTTATAGGTCATTTTTTGTTAAACGTTTCTGATTTAATTTTTTTGACTTGCTATTTGCAAAATAAGTAGAGATCTATGTTGATGTACGTGTTTCTTATTCTTGTGCACCTAGGTTTTTTTTCATACTTAAAAATATCATGGAGAATAGTGCTCCATTGTGTGCACGTATCATAATCTATTCAACTAGATTATTAACCTTGGGAATTTAGGTTGTTTCCAAAAGTTGCAACTACAAATAATATATCAGCATGAATTACTTTGTGCAAACATTTGTTTTATATTCACGGGGGAAATCTCAGGGTAAATTCCTAGACGTTGAATTGCTTGAGTAAATGCATACGTACTTTATTAGCTATTACTAAATTCCCCTCACTGGAAATGTGATACTTTATGTGCTCAGTACCAATGTATATATAGGCCAATTTTCCACAATTCATCAGTATTTAATTTTCAATATTTTTGACTGTGGCCATCTGATAGATCAGAAATCGTATCTCATTATAGTTTAAATAGCATTTTTCTGTTGAGTGAATTTAAGCATCTTTTCATATGATTTGCAGCCACTTTATTTATATTTTTCTGTGAATTAACTATGTCACTTGCCCATTTTTCTGTTCGGTTTTAAATATTTTTCATCTCTCAATTTTTGGGACTGTTTACATGTTGTAGAAAATAGCACTTTATCTCTGACATAAGTTGCTAATTGTTGCTCTTAGTTTGTCATTTGTATTGTTGCTGTAGCTATGCTGTTTTGCAATTGAACAATTACATACATGCACCATACATTTCTACTCAATGTACTGAGCTTAATTTTTTTCTTTTATTGCTTCTAAATTTGTTTTGGTTTGTAGTTTTTGTTATAACCTAGATATTATAACCTCATATCTAGGTTATAATAAAACAAACCCATGTTTTCTTCTAGTAAATGTGTGACTTCTTTTTTAAAGTATTTGTTTATTTATTTTTTATTTTTATTTTTATTTTAGACAAGGTCTTGCTCTGTTGCCCAGGCTGGAGTGCAGTGGCACAATCACGGATCACTGCAGCTTTTCCCTTCCAGGCTCAAGCAATCTTCTTGCCTCAGCACCCCTGAGTAGCTAGGACTACAGGCACACACCACCATACCTGGCTAATTTTTTAAAACAATTTTTTTTTTGTAGAGACTAGAGTCTAACTATGTTGCTCAGGTTGGTCTTGAACTCCTGAGCTTAGGCAATCCTCCTGCCTCAGCTTCTCAAAATGCTGGGATTGCAGGTATGAGCCACCTTGCGCTTTTAAATTTTTTTATACCTTGGATTAATTTGGAATTCATTGTGGTATAGAGTGCGAGTTATGGATCCAATTTTATTTTACTTTTTTCAAATTACTGTACAGTTGTCTCATTATCATTTATTTAAAATCGCATTTTTACCCAGGTGATTTGAGATTACACTTTTATCTTTCTCTAAACTTTCCTAGCTATTTGTTGTTATTTCTGAACTTTTTTTCTGTCTTACTGTTCTGCATAATCATATACCATTCTACATTGTTTAAAATTATAGAAGGTTTATAGTGTATTTTAATACTGGTGAGGTTAACCTATTCTTTTATCTTGCTGTTTCAGACTTTGTATTGCTACTCTTACCTATTTATTTTACATGTGAACTCTAGAATAAACTTATCTAGCCCCAGAAAATCAAAAATTAAAAAAACTTGTATTTTCCCCATACAATTGACATATAATAAAGATAAACATAATGTTGAGTGTCCTATTCAAAAGAAGATATTTCCACAAATAATGGAACACTTTAAAAGAAACATCATTTTTCTACTTTTACCAATAAAACCAGCAAGTAAGGCAAAGTAGAACCGCTTCAGTATAAGACCTTGGATATCTTTTAATAAACAGGTAAGAACTAATTATGATGAACTCATTTGTGACTTGAACACATATGTTAATACTTAAGTCATTGCTATTAAAAAGGCTCATGTCTCTTATTTATAAATATTGCTTGGAAAACTTCTTAATAGTTAATAAATAAAATTAGACCAGTTCACATCACAAACCAAAATACATTTCTTATGTATTTAATTAAACACAAAACTTCAAACCACTAAATTTACATATAATAATGAAAAGCAAAAAAATCAAACAATTAGATTTTTAGAACAAGACTTAAGTCACTGAATCTTGAGTGGAATACATTTTTTAGCATAATCATTAAAAAAAGAGGCAGGGGGCAATGGCTCATGACTGTAATCCCAGCACTTTGGGAGGCTGAGGTGGGCGGATCATGAGCTCAGTAGTTCCAGACCATCCTGGCCAACATGGTGAAACCCTGTCTCTACTAAAAATACAAAATTAGCCGGGCATGGTGGCACATGCCTGTAATTCCAGCTACTCGGGAGGCTGAGGCAGGAGAATCCGGGAGGCGGAGGTTGCAGTGAGCTGAGATCGTGCTACTGCACTCCAGCCTGGTGCCAGAGCAAGACTCTGTTTCACAAAAAAAAAAAAAAAAAAGGAAAAGAAAGAAAAACTGATATGGGGATCCAAAAGTGGGGAGAATGTGAGGAGGGATAATGTTGAAAATTTACCTATCAGATAAAATGTTCACTATTTGGGTTTTGGGTACATTGGAAGCTCAATCCTCCCCAGTATGCAATATACCCATGCAACAAACAAGCATATGTAGCTCCTGAATCTAAAATAAAATAAGAAACATCTGTATGAACTAACATGAAAAGATACTCAAGCTATATTGTTGAGTTGAAAACTAAGTTGCAAAGCAATATATGATGCGATTCCACTTTATAAGTGACAAAGTATATTTATGTGTTTTTATTATGTAATATGCACACACAAACACATATGGAGAGAATTCTGGATGGATATATAAACTATTAACAATTGTTATTCTTGGAAAGTAGCAGGCATGAGAGATGAGAGACTAGAAACTCACTGTATACTTTATATGTATGTAGTTATATACTGTTCAATTTCAATTTTTGTAATAAAGATTTATTTCATGACATTTTAAAATAACTTTTTAAATTTTAAAATAAAGCAATGTAAAAATAAAAGTAAAAGATTGATAGAATAGAAATGTCAAATATTTAAAAGATTTAAAAGCATCATATCTAATATTCTATTACATGAATATTAGTCTATTACATGAATAAAAGTCTGAAATTTTTGCAGCAAATAACAAAGGGCCTTATATTCTCAATAGGTAAACAGTCTCTTGTAGTTAATGGTTTAAAAATACAGCAAGAATCTAGCAGGTATACAGAAATAATTTGTATCATTGCAAAAGAGTATTAAAAATGATGACAATAATCTTGCTAAAAATCGAAGACCCATAAATTCCAGTAAACGTAAGTGCTCCCCTCCCAATCAAATTAGCAAGATCTTGTTATCCATCACTTAGAATGTAAAACAATTGCTTGGCCAGGTGTGGTGGCTCACGCCTGTAATCCCAGCACTTTGGCAGGCCGAGGCGAGTGGATCACGAGGTCAGGAGATCGAGACTATCCTGACCAACATGGTGAAACCCCGTCTTTACTAAAACTACAAAAATCAGCTGGGTGTGGTGGTGCATGCCTGTAATCCCAGCTACTTGGGAGGCTGAGGCAGGAGAATTGCTTGAACCCGGGAGGTGGAGATTGCAGTAAGCCAAGATCGCGCCACTGTACTCCAGCCTGGCGACAGAGCGAGATTCTGCCTTAAAAAAGAAACAAACCAACAACAACAACAACAACAACAACAACAACAAAGAAAGAAAGAAAAAGAAAAAACTACTCAGCTCTGGGACAGTGAGGTCAAATGGGATAGGTTGGCACAATCATTTGAAACAAATGTTACACATTATATGTTTAGATTTAAAAATGTTCATATCCTTTGATGTAGTAGTTAAGCTTATAGGAATCTGCTGAAAGGAAATAGTTCAAAATGCGGCAAAAATTCTAATGAAATGTTTAGAAACAATTCAAGTGCGCCCTCTATTGGGAAATAATCTAGAAGTAAAATCTGACATCTAGTCTTCACTGCAATAACTACATAGTATTAACTGAATGTCTCATAGTCCTATTATAAGCAATGTCTTGTAACAAACAGTGTTTAAAACCTAAAGCATATTTTGCCTTGGAAACACATACACCTGTTGGTGGAAGGGAAAATTGCACATAAATTAGTAAGAGGAAAATTCAGACATTAGCTATGCGTTTTGTAATTTTTTAAGTCACTAGAGCAAGATTAAGAAGTGAACAAGTTGTCTCAAGGAAAAAATTTCCTCAAGTGGTGAACAAAATTGGGACAGTCCTGGGAACACATATGACACTAGAACTACTGAGGTGGGAGGGGGTAAGGAAAAAGGAGACAGTAGGAATGACTATCTTCCTTCTTTTATTCCATCCTTCAGGGCCAAGATCAGAAAAAGCAAAGTGTTATTAACGATTAGGTTTTATTGTTGGAGCTTGGATTGAGAACCCTGGGCTATGAGAAGCTTAGGAAATGTTAACTAGCCACACTGATGTAGAAAAAAAATCTGTATTTTATGTTTCTACTATCTTCATTTTCCCCACTGAAACAAATAATTTTAATCCAACCATTTCAGGCAAGAAGGAAGAAATAATATTTGTACCCCATGTTTTGTTACTCCATCTGCTACCTTTTACTTTCATTGTCATTTTTTCCTTGCCCCTAGTATTTATTGAGGTTAGAAAAAGGATACAAAATTTGAGGTGTATCAAGGACAGCGTAAGGAAATTTAATATATATTTATCTCACGTTCTTTCTGAAAATTCAAATAACTGAACAAAGCTTAGTGACTAAAAAAATGCAAAATTAACAGAATCAAATCTTGTATTATTAAATGAGATTCTATTTTAGAGGCTGTATAAATGTTCCCCACAATTGCACTTCCCTCTCTTGCTCCCAAAGTTTGAGCAGTTTGAATTCTCAGTTATTCCCCTCTGTGTCTCTTCAGTGAATCTTAGGCAGACTGAATACTCATTCTTGCTAAAATATACAGATGCTTACAAAACCTAGTCAAGATTTATCCCAAACAGAGAAACACACGTCTCAGGAAGCTGAGCATGTTGCCTGTACTGACTCCCTTTATCATTATATCTAACCATAGCCACACCATAAAATACGTGCCACCATTTACCAACTTTTACCTTTAATAAAACCTATTAAACTGTCTTCAAAACTATTTACCTACATACTTGCTCCCTCTTTACCTTCACAGTTGAATTTCAAATGGATTACACATATTTTCTGTAATTGTTTTTGCATTTAGTGTTATTATGTACATCTTTTCTGTATCACCAAACCTAGTTTTCTAGTACTCCATAAAATTTCATCGAATGCTTGTACTATATTTAACCAGTGAATTACTTAAAATATTTAGGTTTTTTCACCTTTACACACAATGCTGTAATAAACATCCTTTTATACAAATCTTTGCATACTTTTATATTATACCAATATAAATTTTAAAAAGTGGGATTTTTATGTAATGGAAATATGCATTTTTTTCCCAGATTTCAGGCCTGTTTTCTATTAACGAATATTCCTTGTTGCAGTACAACATGCATACAGAAAAGTAGATATATCATAATTATATAGCTTGATAATCATATGCTCTAGGCCCTGACTCACAGGGGGCGAGGAGGAGGTGGTTAGTCATGCAGATTTGCCTATGGAAAGACTGAGCCCAGCAGGGAAGGGCCTGGCTAAGTCAGGGCTGGAGGGAACATACTTGTGTTACCAAGTGGAACACAGCTGTGTAACAAAGTGTTACAAAGTGAACACACCTTTGTAACCCACCCAAGTCAAGAATCAGAATATTACTGGAAATCCAGAAGCCATTTCATGTCCAGTTTTACTTACTATCCTTCTGAAGGGTAATTACTTCCTGACTTTTACAGATATGGATTCATTTTGCCTGGTTTTAAACTTTATAGAAACAGGATTATGCAATATGCAGTTTCTGGCTTCTTTTTGGTACATATGTTTAAAATATTTGAGAGTGAAATATGGAATGAAGATGTTTCATTCCTAATGTATTCTTGACCTCTCAGCATAATTTGACACCATTGACCATCCCTCCATTTTTAAATTTTTCTTCTTTCTCTTCCATGGGAGTCATCTCCTGGCTTTCCTCCTATCTTCTGGCTGCTCCTTCTCCTATTCCAGAGCCTTTCTTTTCCCTTGCCTTAAATAGTTGATGCATTTAAGGTTCAGTCCTAGACAACCTCAGCTAAATTCATGGCTTCTGTTATCATCTATATACTTCTAAGTCAATACATCTATCCCAAATAAATTCTCTGAGATTTAGACTCAAATATCCAACTTGGTTCCATCACTTGCATGTTTCAAAACTCAACATCCCAAAACTGAACAAACAATTTTCCCTGCTACAAATTGCTCCAGATCTGAGATTTTTCCAGGGTTTCTGATCTCAGTGAAAACTACCACCAGCTGTGGCTTTCACAACGTGGAAGCCCAGTAGTCATCCTTGACATTTCTCTCTCAGCATACCCTACAGCCACTAAATTATTAAGTTCTGACAACTCTTCCTTTTAAATAGTTTAAGTAACTGTTCACTTTTCACCATTATCATTGCTAGCATTCAGATCCAAGCTACCACCACCTTTTGCTTAGCTTATAGCCTCCCAACTAATTTCCAAACAGATTAATGCGCTGCTTAAGGCTTTTTTTTTGGTTTTTATATTACATTGAAGAATTTCCTTGAATTAACAAATAAAACCTATGTTAATCAAGCCTCTTCCTACTTCTTTTTGTTGAGACACAGTCTGGCTCTGTTGCCCAGGCTGGAGTGCAGTGGCACTATCTTGGCTCACTGCAACCTCTGCTTCCTGGATTCAAGTGATTCTCATGCCTCAGCCACCCAAGCAGCTGGGCTTACAGGCATGTGCCATCATGCCCAGCTAATTTTTGTATTTTTAATAGAGATGGGTTTTTGCCATGTTGGCCAGGATGTTCTCTAACTCCTGGTCTCAAGTGATCCATCTGCCTTGGCCTTCCAAAGTGCTGGATTACAGGTGTGAGCCCCCATGCCTGGCCCCGTTTCTACTTCTTGAGTTTTTCTCTTCTCCTTGTCCTCTCCTTACTCCAGACTTTCTCTGCACATGCCTTAAAAGGGTCAGAAACAGTGTTAAAAGTTGAGCAATTATATCCAACATAGTTAGCTGGAAGATGAAAGTAAGAAAATAGTATAAGAGCAATTTGGTAGGAACAAAAATCTTTCAAATATGGGGTCTGTTTTGGAGGTGCGGGTGAAGGTAGAAAATTCAGAATGTAACGAGATAAGGGAATAATTATTTACAAACTGTTCCAAGCTGCTTAAGAGGTCAATTAGCATAATGACTAGTAGTATAGGCTTTGCAATCCAACAAACCCATGTTCTGATCATGATTTGGCCACTTAGAGCCTGCATGACTTTGGTGACTCATAACACCTCTAAGCAAGAATTCCACAACAAAGCAATACCTTATCCCTCACCAGGATTAAGTTATATACATCTCATATTTGGTACAATTATTAGCACATAGTTAAACGTTAAATGTCAGGCAAATTATCATTAGGAAGAAAATAAGGCTATAATAATATTGCTATATATCAAGCAGGATTAACTCATGCTTAAGCGATGCTAAACATAATTAGCGTCCTTACGGCATATTCTCCTAAGAGGTTTATGGACTCTGGTTACTTGGTGCTTTCCCCTCTGGATCCAAGGCTAGATAAGTTTCCAGGGAACCGTGGGCTCAGGATGAACTAAGCATATATTTACTCTTACTGAGTCCTATTTTTTTAATTAAAATGTGCTTTACTTCAGCCAGTTTGCTTCCTTTTCTCAGAATGAATGCCTGAAAGTTGGATTTTCCCTTATCTTTGTAGTCAGAATTTTGTGACCTCCTTGGGGATAAGAAACCAATATTTTCTATATAGCTAAGTCAACATTATCAAGACAAGGCAAATCTAACTATTGTGTTAGTGCCTGCTTTTATTATAAATAGAGAACACAGCTGGTGATGCTTAGCTCTTTCTTTACTGCCCTTGAAAGGTATACATACACAAGCAATCAGAACCCAAATTAAGAAATAATGACAAGAATAAAAGAAAACTAAAATTAATATTTTAATTATGTAAGCATTTTAATTTTCATTATAAAAAAGGATACATGATTTAGTGAAAATAACAGATTGGAATTAAAATGGCAGCATTCTGGCTTTGCCTCCAGTACTGATTATAAAGAATATAATCTTGAAAAAGTCATTTATTTTCTCTGGTCCTCAAATTTTTCATATGTAATCAAAGAGTTAAAATTTATTATCTTATCAAAATTCTATGAGTCTATACCTATACCTGTAGAAGAAATGAATAGAATGTGTATATGTGTATGCATATATGTTATATATTCATTTGCATACCCCCAAACACCCCTATATATGAATCTTAGTTTTATATGGGAAAGTAGACTATAAATAAGGGGGCTGAAATAGATTATAGGTAAAGTCTAGTCCTATGGTAACAGCATTTGTTTATAGCATCAAAATGCCCATATTGTCATTCATCCAAGGCAAATAAGCAGTGGGAAGCTGTTAGAAATGCAAATTTTTGGGCCCTACCTCCTAGAAGGAGAGGCATAGTGATGTGTGTTGCAACCTGCCCTCTGGGTGATTCTGATAAACACTAAAATGTAAGAACCACTACATTTGAACATTCCCAGGGCAGTGAACTATAGGCTAGAGTCCTAGGCAGAAGTAAAGAGCAAGTAATTAAAGGGGAAAAAGGAGGTTACTCTACAGAGAACTTGGTGGCAGAGGTGTTAGGAACAGAGGTTGATGAGACATAGCAGTGGGGACAGGGAATATGATGGCAGTAGGGAAGCGGTGTGGCTTTAAGAATACAGAGCAGAGGTCCAAGCAGCAATCAAAAAGCAGTAGTCACGTGGTCCTCTGTTAAATCATTTGTTCTCATGCAGTAATTTATCCTAGTACACTAAAACTGCTGGCTTTAGAACCTATTCTCCTATAGTGGATCCTACAGGAGGACAATCGTCCTCAGTCTTCAGCCACAGCTACTCTTCACCCCCACAGCTATTTACCGGAGAAACCTGAGATACGAAAAATTAAGGCTTCTCAAGTGGATCCTGTATATATTCTCCAGACCCTTTCCAACAACTCAAGAGTCTCCTGATTTCCATTTTAACTCTCCCCTCGTTGGCAGCCAAGAGTGTGTGTATGCTCAGGGAAAGTAATAAAACCACTGCAGTTTTTTACTGGGCTAGAGGTGAGGCAGGCCAGAGAAAGTCGCAGGGGTGAGAATAAGCCTGTGGAAGCGACAAGGCAAGAACTCAGCGTGGAGACTCTTCAGGAGGCTTATAGACGCCGTGTTGTCATCCAGGACGTTGCCCTGAGAGGGGAATCCCCGGCTTTGCAACTTCCTGGCCAGCGTGAGGGCCACCAGCCGGCTGTAACCTTTCCTGCGATTTTCTGGCAGGGTGTAGCCATGGCACATGGTGGCAAACTGGTCTGTGATGGACCAGGAGACCGGGTTTCCCTTCTCATCCCGGACACACACACTAGGGAAGCAGGAGATGAGGTTGGCGATGTACCGGAGACATTGTTCATTGCCTCCCCGGGACCAAGTCCGGTTGAGTAGATCCGCATCGGCAACACTCAGGTAGGTTAGTCGTGGGGAAGGCCCCTTGCTAGACCAGAATGACACAAAAACAAATAGGACCTCTGACTCATGTGGTTATACATAACTACACATTTTTTTTTTTCGAGACACAGTCTTGCTCTGTCGCCCAGGCTGGAGTGCAGTGGCGTGATCTCTGCTCACTGCAACCTCTGCCTCCCGGGTTCAAGCAATTCTCCTGCCTCAGCCTCCCAAGTAGCTGGGATTACAGGCACCCGTCACCATCCCAGCTAATTTTTGTATTTTTAGTAGAGACGGGATTTCACAATGTTGGCCAGGCTGTTCTCGAACTCCTGATCTCGTGATTCACCCCTCTCGGCCTCCCAAAGAGCTGAGATTATAGGCGTGAGCCACCATGCCCGACCTATAACTACTCTTTTCATATTGGTTCAAACTGAGAAACCATCCCTGAGAGGGCACCTAAGATTTTCAGTGAGTTAGAATCCACCATTCCCGATTTACCAACACCTTTCCGGGTTTCATTTCTGAGAAGACAAAACACTTATTACCTCAAATTTAAGTCGTTGCTTCTAATTTTATGTTCACTTGCTTTTGCCTTCAGCACAGGTTAAGGAAAGTGTTTCTGTTGTTAAATAAATTAAGTTTGGCCTGCAGCTCCCTCCATACCTTGAGTCCCCGTGTGTTGAACTGCAACCTAACTTGACACAAAACCAACCCTAGGACTATAATGCACAGCTGAGTTTGTTATACAAGCCAATCACAGGCAGGTAAGTGAGCAGACCATGCCCAAATATACCTAACTGTTGCCAATCAGAGGATTTACCTACTTTGCTTCTGTGTCTGGCGTATAAAATCTCCCACTGGTGGGTATAACTCTGAACTTCTCATTCTGAGTGCTGCCAGATTCATGAACTGCTCTTTGCTCAAATAAACGTTGCTGAATTTTTTTTTTTTTTTTTTTTTGAGAGCCTTGCTCTCTCAGTTTGGAGTTGCGGTGGTGCAATCTCGGCTCACTGCAACCTCCACCTCCCCGGTTCAAGCGATTCTCGTATCTCAGCCTCACGTGTGTGTGGGATTACAGGTGTGCCACCACGCCTGGCTAATTTTTGTATTTTTAGTAGAGACAAGGTTTCACCATTTTGGCCAGGCTGGCCTCCAACTCCTGCACTCCAGTGATCCACCATCCTAGACCTCCCAAAGTGTTGGGATTATTACAGGTGTGAGCCACTGCACCCAGACCAACGTTGCTAAATTTAATCTGTCTAAAGTTTTTCTTTTAACACTTTCTGTCAACAACAACAACAACAACAAAAACCCTCAGAATTGCTTTTATTTAGTCCTGACTCTGCTGAAATCCTCTCTGAGGCCTTGGTAAGTCCAGATTCTTGAAGCCCTAATCTTTTGCTCAATAAAAAAAAAAAAAAAAAAAAAAAATGTTTTAGAAGAGAACTTCTGTGGTTATGCATCCACGGCCAAAAAAAGAAACAAAATCTCTTAATATGCCAAGCATATGTGCATGCTTTAGAAATGTTTGTTCTTTTTTTTTTTTTTTTTTTTGAGAGGGAGTCTCGCATTGTTGCCCAGGCTGGAGTGCAGTGGCTCACTGCAACCTCTGCCCCCTGAGTTCAAGCGATTCTCCTGCCTCAGCCTCCCAAGTAGCTGGGATGACAGGCGCGTGCCAACATGCCCAGCTAATTTTTTTATTTTCAGTAGAGATGGGGTTTTGCCATGTTGGCCAGGCTGGTCTCGAATTCCTGACCTCAGGGTGATCCACCCGCCTCAGCAAGTGCTGGGATTACAGGTGTGAGCCACTGCACCTGGCCATATTTGTTCTTTAAAACTGTCTCCTAGGCCTGCTGTTTTCTAGGTTAAATAGTACCAACCTTCAACTTTTCCATTGGCAGTATTTGTATAGGCCACTAGCTTTCACTGTATTTATTCTAATGGTATGAAAGTTTTTATTAATTTACTATATAAAGCCCCTGATATTAAGATAAAGAAAAACAATTGCTGCAATTTCTCAAAACTGAAATGGATTACTTAGTTGAAAGCCTGTGAGGCTGACAGTGCCTCAGAATTTGCTCTCAGTCTTAAAGCTATTAATATCATAAGACTATCCCCAGTGACCGGTGAGAGATAATGTTCTTGTCATCATTTTTATAAAGTA
Source organism: Pan paniscus (assembly GCF_029289425.2). NCBI lineage: Eukaryota > Metazoa > Chordata > Mammalia > Primates > Hominidae > Pan > Pan paniscus. The sequence continues at coordinate 64,007,767 of NC_073254.2, read as the reverse complement.
AAAATTTGTGTTTTCTTTTAATTAGAGGTGTGTAGTGTTATTGCACATTTCAGGCATATTATCAGCTATGGAACTGGGCCAGTCATCTATCCACTAAGCAGGGGGAAAAAATTAGCTGGCCTAATGGAATTTTCAATTGAGTTTTTGAAAATGAACTTTAAAGCAAGGGCAAAGAAGCTTCAGGCAGAAATATCACTGCAAATAAAATCATTGCTAAGGCAAGTGTTTCAGGAGTAGTTGTGTTAGAGACTCTGACCTTGTTTCCAAAGGGCTGGGTGTTCAAAATAGAGTTCAGGCAGTTGAGTAATGACTTAGGTGTTAAAGGCAAATTGTTTGCATCAGTGTTGTGTGGGAAGTTAAGAAAAAAAAAAAAGACAAAATGTCTAACTGTATGCAAAAGAGATCAAGTTAAAACCCCGTTTCAAAAGGCTTGACTGGACAGAGGAAATTTTTAAATAACACCTCAGGCATACAATAGTAAACAGATTATGGGATGCTTCAAAGAACAAATAACCTGGTTTCTTCAACAGAAAAGTAATGCAAAAAATAAAGATGAAGGGGAACTTATAAGTCAAAGGAAACTTCAGATGTATTAAAGAGGTCTATGTATGAACCTTGTTTAGATGTTGATTCAAAACAAACTTAAAAATATTACGACAATATCAGAAATATGAATACTGTTATTTTACTTTAAGGAAATGTGCAGAAAAGACTAACATAGAAGGCTTGAGGCCATCGCCCTTAAAAAGTCCTAACTGCAAGATTGACCCTTGGTTGGTGTCTGGGAATGTGGATCTGGAGGGGGGCTACCATTTCCAGGACTCACATAAATGGCTCACTGTGATTAAGTTGTGCAAACAGTGTGGGTTTTGCTGAACATTGGCTTTCCTTCTGCGAGTCTAGGAAATCGGTCTGTGCTAGGCAGAGGATGCTGCCAATAAAATCCTGGGCACTGAGTGTCTAATAATAAGTTTCCGTGGTAGACAACTTTTAGCAGAGCACAGTGGCTCATGCCTGTAATCCCATCATCTGGGGAGGCCCTGACAGGAGGATTGCTTGAGGCCAGGAGTTTGAAACATTTTACACATATCATTACAGGTCATTGCTTAGGGACTGAGCACATTCTGTGTGACTCCACTGAGAGAGAACTCTTGGAAGCTTGTGCCTGTCTTCCTCTGGACTTTACCCAATGCTGCCTTTCCCTTTGTTGATTTTGCATTTTATCTCTTCATTGTAATCAATCATAGCCATGAGTATATTTGCTGAGTCCTGTATGTCAACATAGTGAACCATAGAACCTGTGGGTGTTCTTGGGGACCTCGGACACAGGAGTAATATCCGTATAGTGGGTGTTTTTTTTAAGACTCATTTTTTAGAGTTACATATTAAAATATTTAAGGATAATGTCTGGGACATTTTCTTCAAAATAATCCAGGAAGTGGAAAGAATAAATAGTTGTATGAATTAAATAAGGTCAGCTATGTATTGGTGGGAGGTTCTTTATACTATCCTTTAAACATTTATGTGTGTTTGAAATTTTCATAATTAGAAATACAATAAAAGAAAATCCAGTTGCTTTCCTGTGACTTAAAATGTACATTCTTAAGGTTTAGTGCTGTTTTGCTCAACAATTTCTTCAACATTCACTGTAGGAGTAAAGAAAATTAACATTTATTGAGGTGGGTGATTTTTAATTATCTTGCTTCAGTCTCTTGCAAAACAATGTGTCAGGAAAATATTATAACAATTTTTTTAATATTAACTGGCTTGGTTTAATCATTCTACAGTATATACATTTATCAAGACATCACATTGTACCCCGTGAATGTGTACAATTATTATTTGTTGATTTAAAATGATATTAATTTAAAAAACACTTAAAGGAACGAATTCAGAAGAAATTGAGACTCAGAAAGGTAATTAGTAAATGACAGAGCAGGGACTCCAAAAGAAGAATAAATGCAGATACAAACTAATCAGTGTTTTGAAAGATTGCATCTGGAGTTGGACTTGGGATTCTTTCTTGGCTCTATAATTTACCCTTGTGTGTTACTTCATCTCTGTTTAAAAAGGTGTGTGGGGGTAGGAGGGGCAATAATAATAGTCCTACTTCACAGGGTTGTGGAAAGAACTAATGGGATAATATATTTAAGATATGTAGTCCCTGACACATAAGAGTGCAACATAAGTCAGCTATATACCCCCATCCCTGAAACAGCAAAATCAATAACAACTTTGGACTCAGACAGTATAAATTATTTAGAATTATTTGAGGGATAAGGACACCAAGGAATGCTTTTTCCATGGTTACTATGAAAACACAGGAATTGTGAGTTCATTTATAACTATGGACAAATATACTGATTTGATTTTCAATGAAATTATGAGCAGTCAAGCACAGGAGAGAGGAGAAGAGTAAACACACACACACACTCACACACACCCCCGTTTGTGCTCAATGGTTGAAATCCAAAGTGCCTGGATATTCCATAGTGATACTAAGTACTCCAGTTACTGCTACGTGTACTTCTATAGCAGTAAGTCCTGCCCCAAATGCAAAAACTTGGTTTACATACAGGAAACTGGTATCTGGCAGAGTTGAAACAGGAGAAAAATGAACAGCCTTGAAGGAAGTTAGCTTTACATTCAACTGCTTTGAATTGGCAACCGCTTTGGAAACATCATATAACTCACTTTGCAGCCCTGTGTATAGAAAGACATAATTTAATATGTGGGCATTTTAGTTGAAAAAGCAAAAAGGAAATTTGTTGCAGTAATTTTATACTGAGAATCATCAATACTAGCAGTTTGCCACCTTGTATTATCCTAACCACTGTATATTTACATCTAAATTATTACAGCTTTTGTCTAAGTTTCAAATTTTTGTAGGAGTTTCAAATTCCCATGATGTTGCCCATTGGGACCACTCATCACGATCTTCATAGAAACATATGATGGGAATATCTCACGGGACTTTAGAATTTCTTGGGAGAATATTGATACTTTGGACTCTCGGACTAACCTTAAGCTCCACGAAATAAAGGATGACATTTTAGAGCTCTAAAAGTCTATGAAGTATACAAGAGCTTAGATTTGTTTGGCGTGGCAAACCAACTTCAAAGACTCTCTATTACACCTCGCCATTACAGAACGCAAGGTGTAACTCAGTGTTGGTGAGATTTACCCTGAACTTACCTCACCCAGATTCCACTTGTCATAGTTATTTGATAAATCTTGATTCAGTAGGTGTTGTATATATATAAAGTACTGTACTAGACAATGTTCATAGTGGTACACAAAAATGGTATGGTTTCTATTCTTTATTTTATTTAGAAACAGGGTCTTACTCGCTTGCCCAGGTTAGAGTGCAGTGGAATGATCATAGCTTACTATAACCATGAACTCCTGGGCTCAAATAATCACCCTCTTTCAGCCTCCTGAGTGCGTGCCACCACTTGGCTGATTTATTTTTTAAGTTTTTGTTTTGTTTTGTTTTTGTAGAGATGGGGTCTCCCTATAAGTCCAGGTTGGTCTCAAACTCCTGGCCTCAAGTGATCCTCCTGCCTTGGTCTCCCAAAGCGCTTGGATTACAGGCATAATCCACCATGCCTGGCCCTTCCTGGTCTTTGTTCTTAGAGAGGTTATAGTATGATTCCTTTCTCCACCTTTCCAAATCCCCATCTACTCCGTCCTTTACAGCCTGTGTCCTGTTGGATTGAATTCTCTGCAAACTGACTTCCCCTCTTCCCATGACTAATGGCTTGTTTCTTCCCCTCTGGTAAGGCTCTTCAGTGTGGGCCTGGGACTTCTTGAAGAATGCGTGAGTGGGAAGGTGTATTGAACACAGTGTGGTATCGGAGCCTTGGCTCCTCCCTCAGGGAGTTAAGCCTCAGAAAAGATAAGTAGGCTTTTGAGTTAATGTTATTAAAATTACAGATGCTGTGGCTAGTATCTCATATTATAATACTGAATTCCATCTAAGTAATTCAAAAGACTATGAGAAAAAAGGAGGCAGTGCCTACTTTTCAAGTGTGTGTTCTTAAACACACTATAGTTTAATTTTGGTCTCAAATTTTTTAATCTACCTGTTTTCCTTCAATCCCTACCCCTACTCTTTGATTCTTTCAGTTTATTTGTTTAAAACACCGAGGTGTTTGCTGTGCAGTTTTCACAGTCTTGGATTTTGTTGATTGCCTCTTCATGGTGTTCTTGATCATGTCCTTTTGTCTTCTTTACAAGTTACGACTTTTAACAAATGATTTTCTCCTTTCCCACAAGTGGAAGGAACTTCCCATCTTGCTCTGCCTCTTTCTACCTACCTTCTATGAGAAGAGTGGCTAACTGGATAAGCCAGAATTCAGGACATTTATTAGACTAGTTACCAATAAGCAGGCTTCTGAAACTCTCAGGTTAGTACACATGTAGATAATCTTTTTCACGTCAGTGCAACCAGTAGTGAGCAGAAGAGCCTGGCCTGTGTGGGTAGCTATATACTTTTTCACTTCCTGCTTTCATATGGCAAACTAAAGGGGTTTAGCTACTCTGGGTAGCTTGTTGGGTTAAACATGATTTAATATTGTTCATTAATGGCTCTCAGATTAAAAATGACAAAGGCATTCCTATGCAGGATATGTCATTCCTCTGGACATCAAGTCCTGAAGCAGCTCCACCACCTAATGCTTGATCTACCCAGTAGCCAAACTAGTATCTGTGACTGGAGCCTGCACTGTGGCAAATGTTGATCATGTATATGGCCAGTAGGTAGGCTTTTTGAATTGTGTTATGGAAACAGAGAGGATTTATGACCTTTTTGGATACTCCAATTAAGAATAGTAAACATACCAATGACTTCTTAGAAGGTATTCAGTATTCCAAGAACATTACAGCTATTACCACAGAAGTCTGTAGTCAAAAGACCACAGGAGAAGCCGAAGGTAATGTCCAGGCTGACTTATGTGCTAAATGAAGGACCGTTACTACTCCAGCTATATTAGGTGATACTAATTCACATTTGTCCCCACCAAACCTTCAGAAAGAATGATTGGGTCAATTTAGATGACTATAACTTACTCACAACTATCAGCTCAGCCTTCTGAAAAGGATATTGGAAATTATATAACTTTTTTCTATATAATGATGGATTGAGGTGATTTAGTGATAATAGGCCTCTAGCACCAAGATCCATCCAATTATTACCATGATTTTTCACACCAATGAGGAAATTTATTCATTTCCATGTTAAAGTAATACCGGTCAGAACATTTTTTTCTAAATTGGCTGTGGAAGTGATAGAATCATGTCTCATTTCTAACCAGCGTGACTGGGGCAAATCTGTAAAGGTGAGAGATAGTTTAGAGCTTCCTGCATAAGGTCTTTTTGCGCATTTACGAATAATTTTTTTTTTTTTTTTTTTGAGATGGAGTCTCGCTCTGTCGCCCAGGCTGGAGTGCAGTGGCGCGATCTCGGCTCACTGCAAGCTCCACCTCCTGGGTTCACGCCATTCTCCTGCCTCAGCCTCCTGAGTAGCTGGGACTACAGGCTCCTGCCACCACGCCCGGCTAATTTTTTTGTATTTTTAGTAGATACGGGGTTTCACCGTGTTAGCCAGAATGGTCTCAATCTCCTGACCTCGCGATCTACCCACCTCGGCCTCCCAAAGTGCTGGGATTACAGGTGTGAGCCACCCGCCTGACTACGAATAAATTTTATATGACATCTGAAGTCTTTGGGTTATGACCATGTGTTAATCATTATTTGTAAATTTTCCAGGTGGATAGAAGCTTTTCCTTATTGGAGGACCTCAGCTTTCTGTAGTTGAAAAAAAAATACTAGACTTTAGATTTCCAATATGAGGTTCCCTACTTTCCTGTTAAATGATCAAGGAACTCATTTCACTGGAACAATCATAAACAACAACATTATTGCCTGTGCCAACACCTAATCATTATGAAAAGTTGGAAGAGTAAGTGTACACTGACGAGGAAACTATTCATCTAAACTATCAGAAACCCTTAATCTTCTTCTCTCCTGGCATAAAGTTCTGCCCCAAGCCCTGATGGCCATGCCGTTCTCTCCTCACAGCTCATATAAACTCTTTCTGTATAAAATCACTTTAGCAGCTTAGTCAATATGGTGAGATCCTGTCTCAACAACAACAACAACAACAGCAACAACAACAACAACAACAAAGGGCCCTGTATGGTGCCACCTGTAGTCCTAGCTACTCAGGAAGCTGAGGAGAGAGGATCCTTGAGCCCAGGAGTTCAAGGCTGCAGTGAGCTATGATCACACCACTGCATCCAGCCTAGGTTGCAGAGCAAGACCTTGACTCAGAAAAAAAACAGTCATTTGAGGACATTTTATGCAGATCAATTGATTATTTCTTTCTAGAATCATCTGCTTCAGAAAAAATAAAAGGCCTACCTATTGGCTAAGACCTAAATTATAGTTATTTTAAAAATGTGATAGAAAAGGATTAAAACCAATAAGGAAAAATATTCTCTGATTCTCACTGATATCCATCCATATTACAGTAATAGTAGAAAAAACATGTCACCTAAGAACAGCTCCATTTAAATGGTCTCTTTTTACCCTGAAGGCCATGCATGCCTCATTAGAAGTGACAAATGAGTGTTCTTACAACACTAGAATATAGAAATGGTAAATGCATAAAATGTATGTGTATGTATTTATACATACATGTGTGTATAGATAATCTATATATTTTCATATATATGAAATATCTATATCTATCTGGATATACGCTAAGGAGGAAAAAAAAGACTGTGTAATATAAGTCTTGCACTTGACCTCACCTTGTATTTGAAAAACTTGGTCCCAGTTAAAAACATCACATTCTTCCAATAGCTGTCGATAAGCCCTGACATCCTTGTAGAACACAGCATAGGCATTAGTATAATGATCAAGGTTATCTGTCTCAGCCTAGGACAGAAGACATAATCACAAAAACATAAACGTATTATCTGGATAATCCAAATCTTAGGTAGATTAGATACCGTTAGCTGGACATGTCTAGCTAATTTTTATAGGTGGCTAACAAAATTAGCCCCCTATAAAGCAATGGCTAAATGGGAATGGGGCTAATATGCTGTAGTGAGGGGAAAATGAAGTTGTGTAGCTTTTGCTTGATTCTTTCTTCTGGGATTAGGAAAGAGTTTTTCTTTTTCTTTCTTTCTTTTCTTCTTCTTTATTTTATTTTATTTTTTTTTAGACGGAGTCTCACTCTGTTGCAAGGCTGGAGTGCAGGAGAATCACTTGAACTGGGGAGGCGGAGATTGCAGTGAGCCAGTTCAAGTGATTCTCCTGCTTCAGCCTCCTAAGTAGCTGGGATTACAGGTGCATGCCACCACACCCAGCTATTTTTTGTATTTTTAGTAGAGATGGGGTTTCACCGTGTTGGCCAGGATGGTCTTGATCTCCTGACCTCATGATCCGCCTGCCTAGGCCTCCCAAAGTGTGGCATTACAGGCATGAGCCACCGCACCCAGCTGATTTTTTCTTGATTCTTTCTTCTGGGATTAGGAAAGGTTTTGTTTTGTTTAAAAATTTTAAAAATTATTTTTTATTTTTTAGCAACAGGGTCTTGCTTTGTTGCCCAGGCTGGAGTGCAGTGGTGAAATCATAGCTGACTGTAGTCTTGGACCCCGGGGCTCAAGCAAACCCCCTGCCTCAGCCTCTCAAGTAGGTGGGACTACAGGCACGAGCCACCACATCTGGCTAGGAAGGTTTTAAGACATCTATTTCACATTTTTCTAGGATTTTGTTTATCTATAAAAATAAAGAGTGTATATAACTCAGTGGATTCACCTCCAAGAATTACAACTCTCAGAATCTTCCTAATGTGGTCAGGACGGTACCTCTTTGGCCACATGAGCTTCTGCTTGGTCTCGGGGCAGAATGGGGCAGATGTTGTCTTCACTCTTCTTCCAAATACCCACATGACCAAAGTCATCAGTCATAAGGAATCATTCACCCAGGGAAAAAGCTAGTATCTATAAGTTAGCCATTTGTGCTTCATCCTTCTAGAGATCATGAGACACTAAGGAACCACTTTATTGAACATGTTTGGACTAGAGGTTTTTCAAGTTCCTGACACTCTGAAGCCAGTCAAATTAGAAACTAATGCTGAGGCTGGGCATAGTGACTCATGCCTGTAATCCCAGCACTTTGGGAGCCCGAGGTAGACGGATCACCTGAGGTCAGGAGTTCGAGATCAGCCTGGCCAACATGGTGAAATCCCATCTCTACTAAAGTGTCTACTAAAAATACAAAAATTAGCCAGGCATGGTGGTGGGTGCCTATAATCCCAACTACTCAGGAGGCGGAGGCAGGAGAATCGGTTCAACCTGGGAAGTGGAGATTACAATGAGCTGAGATCATGCCACTGCACTCCAGTCTGGGTGACAGAATGAGAGAGAGAGAGAGAGAGGGAGAGAGAGGGAGAGAGAGAGGGAGGGAGAGAGAGGGAGGGAGAGAGGGAGGGAGGGAGAGAGGGAGGGGAGGGAGGGAGGGAGGGAAGGAAGGAAGGGAAAGAAAGAAAGAAAAGAAATGAATGGTGAAACAGATAGTATTGTAAGCTAATGTAAATGGCTACTATGATTATAAAATACCATTACCTACTTTTTCTTTCCAATTCTTATTATTTTTAAACTTTTTACCTTTCAAAACTGTACCTCTCTTTGTCGTCGGGTGATAACAGCTTTGAAATCCGGCCATGAATCCAACACCACTTCCTTTTGAAAGGGGTTCCCACGATTTATGTTCATCACCGCTCCATAAACCTGAGTCAGATAACCCAGAGACAAGCCAATCATACTATTAGCTGTTTCACTCACATATTATCTTCTTTACCTCTTGTTCTACTGTGTAATCATGTCCACGAGAGGGGAAATTATAAATATATATATACATACATTCAGACACATAATAGACACGTATATTAATTTTTCTATTATTTTATCAGTGCACTTGAAAACTTGTAAAAAGTCTATGAAATCCCATAAAAACTCTTTCCAAACCTAGTTTTTTATAGGATAGCAGTGAGAGGTACCAAATTCATAGGCTTACTACGTGGGTACTTGGCACATAGGTCAGCAGTAAATACTTGCTGAATGAATCAGGATAACATATGCACTTAGGGTTCATGCATATTTAAAAATTTCTGCAAATAATTTTGATGCTCAGCTTCTTTTCAAGCCCAGTATACTACTTGAAAATAATCTGTGAAATGCAACTACTTCTTCAACCCTAAATTACAATTAGACATCATTAGAGGGTGACACCAACTCAAATTAAAACAAACAAACAAACAAAAACTGCGCTTTAGATTTGATGGAGCAAGGCTCTATAAGCATTCCCTGAGGGCTATAACAATGTCTCATTCATTATTATGTCCATGGAGCCTGACATAGATGATTGAATGCTTGGTGACTCAACCAAACTGGAATAATATTATAATTCTTTCTGTGGCCTTTCACATTTTTTCTTTTCTTTCTTTAAAGTTTGCCCTTCTCTTATTATTATTATTATTTTGCGACAGTATCTCACTCTGTCATCCAGGCTGGAGTGTTGTGGGGCAATCAGAGATCACTGCAGCCTTGAACTCCTCAGTCTCGCTCTGTCACCCAGGCTGGAGTTCAGTGGCGCGATCTCTGCTCACTGCAACCTCCGCCTCCTGGGTTCAAACAATTCTCCCACCCCAGCCTTCTGAGTAGCTGGGACTAAGGCAAGCACCACCACACCTGGATAATTAAAAAAATTTTTTTGTAGAGATGGGGTCTCATTATGTTGCCCAGGCTGGTCTCCAACTCCTGGGTTCAAGTGATCCTCCCACCTTGGCCTTCCAAAGTATTGAAATTGAATAGTGAGCCACCATATGCAGCCACATATTTTTCTCTACTAAGAAAGATGACTGTCCTACAAAATAGCTTGGGTATGTCACATGTATGCTTGTAGAGGTTGGACAAAGTTGGTGGTAACAAAGACTGCTGAACTATAGGAATCCTTTTTACCACCATTCCTGTTCATCAACAGTGAAATGAATACGTACATTGTGGCACATTGGTACTGTAGATTACAAAATAGCAATGAAATTAATTTCACAAACATAATGTTGAGCAAAAGAAGTTAGATACGAAAAAGATACTTAACTGTGTGATCCAATTTATGTTACATTCAAAACAGGCAAAACTAAATTATGGCTTTGGAAGTCAGGATAGTGGTCACTTTTAGGGAACAGGGAGAGGTAGTGGTTGGAAAGGGGCATTGCAGGTGGGAAGGAGTGACGTCAAAAGTAATTTTCTTTCTCTGTAGTAGTGGATGTTATGTAGGCATTTGCTTTATGAAAATTTATTGAGCTACATAATTAAATTGTGTGCACTTTGTAGCTAGCATATGTTAGATTTCAATGGACTTTGTTTTGCTTTGTTTTGTTTATAAGGACATTGGAACCTACATTTACCTCCCTTATCACTTTTTTGTTTAATTAAAAACAACTTTTTTAAAGAAATGGGACCTTGCTGGCCTTGAACTCCTGGGCTCAAATGAACCTACTGCTTCTGCTTTCCGAGTAGATGGGACTACAAGCTTGCTACCGCACCTGACTTTATCACTATGGTAATCTAAATCACTCATTTTCTTCAATGCCTAGAATTGTACAACTTTCTTCTATATTACCCAATCTGGACCTCATTCACATATCCTCATAGAAGGAGTCTTTCCAAATTGGGTTCGGCTTATATTATTGTGTAACATGGATCACCTTTAGTGAAAATTCAAGATCTAAAGTAACCTGGAAGGGTCATGTTTGTTCTGTTAATCATTAAATTATGTGGCTGCTCATCTTGCATATACAGAGTAATGTTTATTAATATAGTTTCACATGAGGAAACTATACATTCTTACTCAAGAATGTAACCTAAATATGATTGGAATGCTCAGCATCTTAAAAGGCAAAAACCCTTTCAATATTCAGATTCAGAAAGAAAAAACGTAACTTATTTGTATAGGATTTGGAACCAACTGAAATATTTGACACTGGTTAAATACAAACTCTTCCAATAGCTATTTATTCAAAGGGTGAATGTTGAGTTGAGGGGGTGTGGCTAGAAGGATGTCAATGTGCTGGGGGAATGAGATGAGAACTTATGAAGGAACTTTGGAAGGATATTTAATCACTTAAAAACTAAGCTGAGGTTACAAAATCCATAGCCAAAAACTCCAAAAACTGGAGGAAGTGTAAATAAACGAAACTGTATTTTCTTTAATATTTTAATTCTCTAACACCTTTTATTATCCTGTAAAGGTCACTGAAATTTTTTTCATTATCTCTGGCAAAATAATTATTTGGACATATTATTAAAGCAAAGTAGCCTACCATTTCATTCCATTAATTCACTTCAGTGTCAGCATTGATCTTGGGAAAATTTGGGTCGGATTGTCAATTTGGTACATTTTATTTTTTAGCCAAATGATTCCAAATTATTATTCACATTTTCGTTACCACATACAGTTTAAGCATGATCAATAAGGCAAGATGGCCAGATTTAATTCACACAGTATAGTGCATTAGAGGACTCCTTCTAGATCACTTTTGTTCAAATTTTAATGTACATAAGGATTAAATAGGGTCTTTGGTAAAAATGCAAGTCTCTGTGTTCACAAATTCTTATTTGTTATGTATCTCATGGGTGATTTGCATGCCACTCACATTTGAAAACCAGGCATAGGGCAGTCTCCTTGCTCAAGAAATTCAGCTCTTAAAGGCAATTTCACTGCATTTATAACAAGATCTAAACCTCAGTTCTATTATTTTAACTAGATTATGTTCTCAACTGCAGTGCCACCTAGTCCATACCCTTCTGCTATTTAAAATACTTTAGAACTCAAATTTATTTAGAAATAATCTAGAAATTACCTAAATTTCCTTAGGAGTCATCCAAGTGACTATGAAAAGTGTAGTTTCCAGGGGGTGAGAGGAAAGGGGAGGGAGAGCATTAGGACAAATACCTAATGCATGTAGGGCTTAAAACCTAGATGATGGGTTGATAGGTGCAGCAAACCACCATGGCACATGTATACTTATGTAACAAATCTGCACATTCAGCACATGCATCCCAGAACTTAAAGTTAAAAAAAAAAAAAAGAAAGGAAAAAAAAAAAGAAAAGTATAATTCCCTGGGCCTTATCCACAGTCTATTCAATCCGTCTCTAGCAGGAGGGAGCTGGGAAGCTGTATGTTTAACAAGTGCTCCTAGAGAGTCTTATTATCAGAAAAAAAGGAAAATAGCCACAAGTTTGAGATTATTTTACAGATTAACACAATAAAGAAATAAAATAAAATTATTAATTTTATGGTACCTTGAGTGATTCAGGAAAGCAACTCTTCAACATTTTCTCCAGTATCAGTAATTTGGTAGAACAGTTTAGCACCAACATCTTTTCCAGAGCTCTTGCAACTCCACACCTAATTAGAAACTTGAAGGTAGGCATTTAATTTTTGCCTGTTAATATTTGGATCTATTTAGGAGTTTTCTTGTAATTCTATTTTCATTGGGTATAATTCTGACTGCCATTGCTCACCCTGAAGAGGGAAAAGGGAAGATGGGGAGGCACTGGGTTGGGTAAACCAGAGAATACATGGGAAGTGTTAATGACCTAATCCCAAACAGATGTGAGTATCTATCCTTGGTTAAGTCTATTATATACATTGATTGTACTCTAAACTCTGTCTTCAGAGCATGTATAACAGTTGTAATTTTGTATTTATTTGTGTTTTATTTGATCTAAATCCATCCTGAGTAACCTATAAGCTGTATGAAGGTAGGACCGATGCCTTCTTTGTGCTCCACTGTATCCACAGCACCTGCCAAAGGACCTGGCACACAGTAGGGACATTCTAAATAGTTGATGAATGGAAAATATGAAGCTCAGGGTAAGAACCTCGAGCTAAGTTGGAAAACATCTTTTTCACAATGTGGGGCAAAGACTAGAGAAAGACTTGAGTGGGTCGGGTCGTTATGAGGAAAAACTGGAGAGAAATACCTAGACTGAAGATGAAGAATCAGAAGTGGTCAAAGGCTGACACTCATTTTAGCCTGATAAAATTAAAGAAAAAAGAAGGGCCTAAATGTAATGTATGCAAAATCATCTGTTCTCATGCAATTAGATTTTTTTTTAGATTTGGGGGCTTCACCTCGCCTGCTTTGTTCCCAAGAAAACTTTTTCTGGCATTCCAATCAGGGATGGACTGAATTAAAGAAAAAAAATATTTGCTACATTCAGTGTAGCAGAGCTTATCAACTTACATCTGGCAGACAGGCACTAGGATGGCAAAGAGAACTCAGCTAGACAGGAGAACATGGTGCCTCTGGGGTTGTGGTGGAGAGCTGGGATTATTCCTTTACAACATATTTTCCAGGTAAAGAAAATTCTACTCAATTTCTCTATGTGGCATACCCCTGTGATTACAAGATACCCTGAATATTCAATTGTAATCTACCTAAAATCTCCTGTAAAATTCTATCATGAGGTTTATGTGATCCTGAACCTCTGGAAAGCATATGATCAAGCCCTGTGGGCTCTAGTTCACTGAGTGGTACACTTGAGGTGTCTGTGCTCTCTGCAGGAGTCAGAAGAGATTGCAGGGGCCAGGGCAGCACCCGAACATTATGAGGCTTTTGAATCCCAGTCTGGACCAATATTAGAAACTTTGAAAAGATCTAGTTTCCAGACTTCAGGATGGCAAAGAAAGAAGTACAGCCATCATCTCTTCACTTTTTCATCTGCTTAACTTTTCACTCATTTGTGTCATCTCTAAATACAATTTTAACTTTGTAATAGATACTTATTTGAAATACATTTATTTATTCTAATTCAATATATCCTGATAGAAAACGAAACAAAATTATTTCAAAGGGCAGTGGAATGTGAACCTCTTAATTAGGTTTGATGTCTAGAGATCTTTTTATGCCTGAATACTGAAGTAGCTAATGAAAAGAGTAGGAATTAGAATATTTGTTGATAATTTGCTCCTTTATTACCTGGTTTGTTCCCTGAAGGATCTAAAGCCATTTATGAAACTACTTAGGCTGGGCGTGGTGGCTCATGCCTGTAATCCCAGCACTTTGGAAGGCCGAGGCAGGTGGATCACCTGAGGTCAGGAGTTCGAGACCAGCCTGACCAACATGGAGAAACCCCGTCTCTACTAAAAATACAAAATTAGCCAGGTGTGGTGGCACATGCCTGTAATCCCAGCTACTAGGGAGGCTGAGGCAGGAGAATCGCTTGAACCTGGGAGGCGGAGGTTGCGAGGTTGTGGTGAGCCAAGATCATGCCATTGCACTCCAGCCTGGGCAACAAGTGCAAAACTCCGTCAAAAAAAAAATAAAATAAACAAAAAAAAAATAAAGGAAGGAAGGAAAGAAAGAGAAAGAAAGAAAGAAACAAAGAAACAAAGAAAGAGAAAGAAAATACATAAAATATATCAAGAAAAATAAGTTTAAATTAAAATTTGGCAAAGGAGAAATAGAGGGACAAAGTAATATGGAGTCAAAAGTGAGGTTAATATGCAAAGTATGGAGCATGGAACATAATCCTATGTATACAATTGATCATCCTTAATCATGAATTTCATATTTGAAAATTTACCTGCTTGCTAAAATTTATTTGTAATTCCCAATTCAATACTCGTGGCACTTTTACAGTCATTTGCAGTCATGCATAGAGCAGCAAAAAGAACTGGGTTTCCTAACTCACATGTTTCCAGCTAAGGTTGAACAGGGAATGCTCTGTCTTCTTGTTTGTTCTCATATTGTAAACAAGTGCCCTTTTCATGGTCTGTTTAGTGCTAAGTTTTTCAAGTTTTTGTGCTTTGTGTTGATTTTGCTGTTTAAAAATTGACCAAAAGCATAGCACTTATTGGTTGTACTGGTGTTTCTAAGTGCAAAAATGCTGTGATGTGAATAATGGAGGAAATACACGTATTAGGTAAGTTTCGTTTGGACATGAGTTACAATGCTCTTGAATCAACAATATATATTAATGTGTCTTTCAACAAAACACATATAAAACAAGGTTACTATTGACCTGCTGATGAAAATACCATAACCAGAGGCTGACAGGAACCTAACTGTATTTCTACTTGGAACAATGTTTCAGTATTGACTAAGTCAGTGTCTGGTATTTTATTGAAAATAACTACCACAATGAGAATCAATTGTACTTGCAGCAGGTGAGAGGCCACTTTTGACACTAAACTTTCTAACATAAAGAGAAACAAATATGATTAGTTTCATGATTCAGTTTGCCCAGAAAATTATCCTCCTTACACTCTTTCTTCTAACATTTACTTGTTTTTTCACTTATGCCATCTCTAAAGTCCAATACTCTAGCTTATTTTTATTTATTATTAATTTATTATTATTATTATTTTTGACACAGTCTCGCTCTGTTGCCCAGGTTGGAGTGCAGTGGCATGATCTTGGCTCACTGCAACCTCCACCTCCCAGGTTCAAGCAATTCTCCTGTCTCAGCCTACTGAGTAGCTGGGATTACAATCACACACCTGTAGGCAGACCCCCTGAAACTATTGCTATGGAACAAAAGATGAAATGCTCCTGATTATTGTAAATACAAAATTGCATGCAGGATTGTGTAAAGACAATGCCAGGTTGGACTGCCAGAATGAGCCAATAGCACGTGATGTGCTTCCCCCTGCAGACAGCCTATGAATGGATGTGCATTCAGGGAGGTTTCACATCACCAAGATTCCTATCCCAGAAAAGCAGATGTTCATAGCTCTGGGAATGGAATGCGACCCTTGTGGATAGCCTATAAATGGACGAATGAGGGGTGCCTGTCCATATGGATAAGATAGGGCTATAACACGCTCATCTTGCCACAGCTCTTCTAGGCCTCTTTAGGGTTAAGACATATTTCCTTCTGAGGATTTCTGGTCTAACCAGTTGTCTAGCTTCACATCCTGTTTCTATGGATTGTTTGTAACCAGCTTTTGCTGCAACTGTTACTGCTGATTAATATCCTGCTAATCATAGGTTATGGAAAGACTGTGTTTCTGTTTTAAGGCTCTGTTAGAAATTACTGATGCACACACTATATTGTAAATTCTTATCTCTGTATACTGTACTTCTGCATACAGATATTATGTTAAAGAATTACTTCATCCCCATGTGACCATCTCACCTCATAATCAAATGACCCTAAATCCCTCACTAACCTACCCCCGCCCTCACTAAACTTAATAATAAATGCTGGTATAGTCAGTGCATTGGCGGCACCGCGGGACCTGCTTTCACTATCTTGTGTGAGTCTCTTATTTCTCGACCTGCCAATCCACCTAGGAACAAAGAGAGAGCCCCGTTGCATTGCGGGCTGCTGGCCAGCTCCCGCGATACACACCACCAACGCCTGGCTAGTTTTTTTTATATTTTTAGTAGAGATGGGGGGTTTCACCATGTTGGCTAGGCTGATCTCAAACTCCTGACCTCATGTGATCCACCTGCCTTGGCCCCCCAAAGTGCTGGGATTACAGGTGTGAGCCACCCCGCCTGGCCTCCAGCTTCTTAATAGCAAAACCTCTACTTAATTGGCTTCAACTTACCCTTCTAGACTATACTCTTGCAACTCACAAATTACTCAGGGTGACAAACTAAAATCAGAGACATTCCCCCATGGGTTCATGCAGAGAGGACATTACAATTAATCTACATTTGACAATACCCTTTCAGTAAACAGTGATTCATTTCATAAGGATCTTTCATTAAATAGAAATTTTTTTAATGCCACAAGGTAGAGCAGAAATTCTCATTGATGCAGAAAATATTTTCTACACATTTTTGTAACATGTTAGAGAGTCATAATGACGATTAACTCTGAAAGCTACAAGAGCAGAATGTCATATCCTTACCACTTGATTAGTACTGTCCATAATCAGTATGTTCTGGAATTGGAAGTTAAAGGTTGGTAACTCCTTTAACCAAATTATAACCAATAGACTCACTGTTTGAAAGTATTTGTCAAGAAAAAAGAATTATGCTCATGTAAGTTTTAGAAACTGAAGTTTCTTTGGGGGCATTTGAGTGTTTATAAGCACAGAGCAAGCATCTAAAATATTTTATTCATTAATATTTATCATAACAATGAAAGCATGACACTCTCCTGGGAGACTTTTAAGTCTTATAAGCAATAAAACATAAGATCTCTGTTTTTGTAATGTAATACAATATTTACAATATAATGGTGGGCATTTGTTAATGAGGAAATACTTTTTTTAAGCACTTGGAATCCAATGCTAGTAATTATTTTTCATAAGTTAGGATTTTTGTTCAGAGAGGTTGCTCTAGTTGTGCCCATATCACAATGCAAACAAATTTATACTTGGTAATACTTATTTTCCTCATATCAAAATTTAAGAGTAAAAATTTTCCTCATATCAAAATTTAGGAGTTAAAAAAACCCCAAACAAAAACACTCCAAGAAACAAAACAAAATATATCTTTCCTTGAAACCTAATTACAATGTATTCGTTCTGTATAAGGTTGGATTTCATCTCTTCTCTATTTTTCCCATCCCTTTCTGCAATTATAAACTATGACTTGAAATGTATTATATTAATGAATAAATGTTTACCTGCTGGGAGTTCAGTCCAGAACTGAGGGTTTTCAGCTGTGTATCAGTCCAGTAGCCCTTTTATATAAATGGTAAGTTTATTCTTCAAGGCTACCTCCCTAATTAGCCCTTAGTGGAAACAGGAGGGAGAGAGAAAAAAAAAGTGCCCACACCTGTAGAGGGGGAGGAGTTTATGATGTTGATCAGGTGAAAATCATCTCACATAGAGCACAGGCATTTCCACTCCATCTCTTCCTTTTTATCACATTTAGCCTTATGGTATAAAAGCCAATGAATACTAATCTTGATTTAGAGATAGTTATTTTCTAGCCATAAAACCTGTCTATTAATCAGTATCTCATGAAGGAGAATAAAAAGAAGAGAAACCCAGGCAAATGGTAGTACGATAAGAAAGTAATATAAAGGTATTGACCCTTTAGTTATTTTTTTATATATTCTGAAGAAAATGATTTTGCTGCCCTAAACTTCCAAGGCTGAAAGGGGGTAATCTCTACAGAGGATACATAAGTACATGAGAGTAATTTCAAGAATTTTAATTACTTCAGCCTATTCTTTTAAATGAAAAGTCATTCAGAGTTTACTCACTTCTTTCAAAAGACTGCAATTTTAACCACCATGTAAGTATTTACTTGGACATCTCAGCACTCAATATCTACATCTTGAAATAATATGCAACACAAATGTCTCAACGGCATATGCAGAGTGCTTCAGTTTGAATGTGGTTAAATGGGAGGATTCTGTTTACCACATTTAGGTCTCATAAAATGGTAAGGTAGGGCATTCTTCACTAGAGGACACTGAGCTTTGTAATACAATGGGCAGCTAGTAGTTGACAGCAGTGGAGAAATTGTATTAGATGTCAATTACTAGATGTCAAAATAAGAGTTTTTGATCTTGCTGTATACATTGATAACTTCTTTTTTAAAAGATGTTACTGAGAACAAAGTATACCTACTCTTGGCCCTAAGGAGCCTATATAAATACAGTTTTCTAAATATTAACTGAGTAAAATAGATTTTTTAAAAGTTAAGCTTTTTTTTATTTGCAAAACAGGAACTCCTTTAGACAGTAAGTGCAATATTCTAGGGGAAACTTTAAAAAGTTTGGGGTCTGGTTATTTATAAACTCTGAGACATGTAAAAGTCTCCCCAAATTTAGATTACGTCTTATTTCCAAGTGCATTTAAAACAGAAATTTGAGCTCTTTGTTTTTTATAAAACATCAGAACTAATTGGAACTAATTTTTGCCTGAAGAAAAAAATAATAAAAAGGCAAAACATTCCTTTTCCTGGAAAGTATGGTTGAAGGTAATTAAATTTGAGATATTTATATATATTAGGCTAAGGCAAACTTTTAACTCTGAGATTAATGGAAAAAGGAGGAAAAAAGGAGATTCCCAATGTAAGATTAATTTAAAGGAATTGTCTTCTGAAAACCCAGGTGAACAAATCCGCAATACATATTATCACTTTACTCAGAAAAATACATCAGATTGTACTTTGCTGTAATAGGGGTTACTCATGAGATTCACTAGCCCCTTCTACTTGTAGTTTATCAGAAAACTCCTAAGAAGAGGTTCAATTATTTTTTCACTTCCTTGTTCTATCATTTACTATCTGTGTGATCTCAAGTTATTTAGCCTCCCTGTGCTGCAGTTTCTTCACCTGCAGGATGGAGATAATAATGAATGTTATGAGGTTTAATTCCCATAGGGTTGTCATTAAGATTAAACATTGACATGTATATAGGTAATGGGATTGGACTAGTACCTGGCATGTAGCAAGCACTCAATAAATGTCAGCCATTTTTCTCATTGCTATTACTGTCTTATATCCCTGTTGTACTATTTGAAAACTTACGGTAATTTTAAGGACAACTCTAGGGGGTAGAAATGGGGCAAAATTGGCTAAGGCACATTTATTTCTATTAGTTTAAAAATGTATACATATGTAACAAACCTGCACGTTGTGCACATGTACCCTAGAGCTTAAAGTATTAAAAAAAATGAACAACTTAATTTTAAAAATGTGCTCTATTGTAGTTCTAATGAATTCAGAAAATGTCCCTCTTTTATCTTCTTCTTTGTCTAGTTTTAACAACTACTATATCCAATTTTGGAGATGGTTGCTAAAGCAACTTCACAGCCCTGATAAGAACAGAGGCTACTTTAATAAGACAGCAAACACCTAAGTCAAGAAAAATTGGTTCTATGGTGGCTTAGTTGTGAAGAAACACATTTAGTAACAACTCTTAACCAAAATTGCGAATTAGAAAACAAAAATAGCTCACTTTTTGACATAATAAAACCCAACTGAGAAATTAAAATTTCTCTCTGCTTTTGCTTGCCTTCTTTCCCTTCTCTCTCTCAAAGCTAAATATTTCTTAACAATGAATGAAACATGAGAGGATTTAGACTTATGTTTAGAAACTAAGCCAACCCGTATAATTCAAATACTAATTTTGACAGGTGCAACTGCATATTTTTGGTAAACAGGGAATGCCAAGAAATTCTATCCAACCAAATAAACAAAAGTAAATCCTTTAATTTTATGTTCCAGTGCAGGTGGCTCATATTTAAACAAAGCCTGTTTGTTGAACATATGCCCAACTGGGAGTTGGGGAAAATCAAAGGGCTCATATAAAGTAAGAATTTTAAGTGGCCGACATTACACTAAGGTTCTGCAACATATCTGTAAAGTCTGCCTCTCAAAACAGTTCTACCAATTCACCTTCCTTTAGCACAAGTATTCGGTGCCCATTTTTCAGTATGTTCAGCAATTTTCTTTCAGCTTTTTCCCGTCTTCGTCAATTTGATAGGTGAAAATATGTTTTAATTTGCATTTAAATGGTGAAGTTAAGGTTGATCATCTTTCAAATACTTATGGATGTTTTCCTTTGAGAATTGCCCATTTTCCTATTTGTATTTAACCTATTTGTTAATGATATTTCAGAGCTCTTTATTTAAAAAAGTTTTATTTCTTTGTTTTATTTATATTGTAGATATTTTCCTATTTGTGATGTGTCTTTGGCTTGATTTTGTTTTATTTTTATTTTTTATTTTTTGAGACAGTCTCACTCTGTTGCCCAAGCTGGAGTGCAGCGGCACGATCTCATCTCACTACAACCTCTGCCTCCCAGGGTCAAGCGATTCTCCTGCCCCAGCCTCCTGAGTAGCTGGGATTACAGGCATGCACCATCATGCCCGGCTAATTTTTGTATTTTTAGTAGAGACGGGGTTTCACCATGTTGGCCAGGCTGGTCTCGAACTCCTGACCTCAGGTGATCCACCCACCTCGGCCTCCCAAAGTGCTGGGATTACAGGCATGAACTGCCATGACCGGCCGGTTTTGTATTTTTAAAAATCTTATTTCAAAAAGTTCAAAATATTATGTAATAATCTTTCATGATTTTACTTTTGCTTATATGCATAATAGGGCATTTGCTACCCTGACATCCACTGTTCATTTCTTTCTTTTTAGCTTCTATTTTTATATTTAACTTTATTTACTGGGAATGTATTTAGGCATAAAGTAGGAATATTAAACATCCTCTCACCCTCCATTATGTAGTTAGCCAGTTTTATGAAGACCATTTATTAATAAATATTTTTCTGTATTTCATTTGAAATGCCATCTTTATCATATGCTACATTTTAATACAATATATCCTCTATCTCAAAAGTGTATTTTTTTTGTTATTGTTTAAGTTTCTGGCATTGGCATTTATCAGTCACTAGAGAAGAGATGTATCATAGTTGGCATGGGCTGTGCATGGGAGAACTTAGATGGCTGAGGACACTACAGAGGAGGACTGTTATTTGAATTATTGGGACCATGTATAGTCAAAGTTTATTTATTTCTTTATTTTTATTTTTTTGAGATGGAGTCTCACTCTGTCACCTAGGCTGGAGTGTAGTGTCGCTATCTGGGCTAACTGCAATCTCTGCCTCCCGGGTTCATGCGAGTCTCCTGCCTCAGCCTCCTGATTAGAGGAGCCCGCCACTGCGCCTGGCTAATTTTGGTATTTTTAGTAGAGACGGGGTTTCACCATGTTGGCCAGGCTGGTCTCGAACTCCTGACCTCAGGTGATCTGCCCGCCTCAGCCTCCCAAAGTGCTGAGATTACAGGTGTGAGCCACTGCGCCCGGCAGTTTAATTTTATTTGGATCTTGTCTTGGGTCTCTTTAGTGTTGCCATAAAGGAATACCTGAGGCTGGGTATTTTATAAACAAAAGAGATTTATTTGGCTCATCGTTCTGTAGGCTGCACAAAAAGCACAGTGCCAGCATCTGCTTCTGGCCAGGGACTCAGGCTGCTTCTACTCATGGTGGAATGTGAAGGGGAGCTGGCATTTGCAGATCATGTGGTGAGAGAGAAAACAAGAAAGAGATGGGGAGATGCTAGGCTTTTTAACAAGCAGTTCTCATGGGAACCAAAAGAACTTATTTACTCCTGGGAGAATGTCACCAAGCCATTCATGGGGGATCTGTTCCCAAATTTCTCCCATCTGGCCCCACCTCCAATATTGGGCATCAAATTTCAACATAAGATTTGGTGGCATGAAAAACAAATCTCATGTCTTTCTCGCATTGCAAAATACAATTATTCCATCCCCCAAAGTCTTAACTTGTTCCAGCATCAACTCAAAAGTCTAAAGTCTCATTTGAGACTCAAGGCAAGTTCCTTACAACTGTGAACCTGTAAAATAAAAAAACAAGTTATTTACTTCCAAGATACAGTGGTGGTGCAGACATTCCCATTCCAAAAGGGAGGAATAGGCCAGAAGAAAGGGGTAATAGGCCCCATGTGAGTCCCAAACCTATCAGGACAGATATTAAATATTAAAGCTCCAAAATAATCTGCTTTGACTCCATGTCCCGCATCCTAAGAACACTGGTTCAAGGGGTGGGTTCCAGAGCCTCAGGCATCCCCATCCCCATGGCTTTGCTGGGTGCAGCCCACGTAGCTGCTCTCGTGGGTTGGAATCCAATACCTGCAGTTCTTCCAGGCTGAGATTGTAAGCTGTTGGTGGCTCTACCATTCAGAGGTCGGAGAGTGGTGCCCCTGCTCCATCTGCTCCACTAGGCACTTCTCTAGTAGAGGCTCTCAGACCCTGTGGCAGCCTTCTTTCTGGGCACCCAGGCTTTCTAATACATCCTCTCAAATGTAAGTGGAAGCTGCCAAGTCTCCACTACTCTTGCATTCTGCATGCTTGCAGACTTAACACCACATGGAAGTCTCCAAGGCTTACTGGGTACACCTTCAGAGCAGCAGCCTGAGGCCCTTTGAGCTGGTGCCGCTGGGGTGTGGGGAGCAGTATCACCTGTGCCCCATCAAAAAGCCATTCTTTCATTCTAAACTTCTTAATCTGTGATGGGAGGGGTGGAAAAGATTTCTGAAATAGCTTTGAGACATTTTTTCCATAGTCTTATTAGCACCTGGCCCTTTTTAGTCATGCTCATCTCTTTAGCAAACTATTGCTGCTGCTTGGTCATACTCTTAGATTCCTCTCCTAAAAACACTCTTCTTTCCTTCTCTAACACGAGGCAAGGCTGCACATTTTCCAATTTTCCTCTGGTCTCTAAGCAGTTAGAAGTAACCATGCAGCAGCCTGAGCACTTTGCTGGTTAGAAATTTCTTTTCCCTAGAAACCCTAGGCCATCTCTTAAATGAAGCCTTCCATAAAGCCCTAGAGCATGGACACAATGCAGACAAGTTCTTTGCTACGGTGTAACAAGTGTGACTTTTGCTTCAGTAACTTGTAAGTTCATCATTTCCATCTAAGGCTTCCTCAGTATGACCTTTGCTGTCTCTTTTTCTATAAGCATTTTGGTCCACAACTACTTAACCAATCTCTAAGAAGTTCTACACTTTCCCTTGTCTTCCCTGTCTTCTCCTGAACCCTCCAAACTCTTCCAACCTCTGCCTATTACCCAGTTCAAAAGCTACTCCCACATTTTCAGGCATCTTTAGAGCAAGGCCTCACTCCTGAATACCAATTTTCTTAGTATGTTTAGTGTTGCTATAAAGGAATATCTAAGGCTGGGTAATTTATTAATGAAGAGATTTGGCTCATGTTTCTGCAGGCTGTACAAGAAGCATGGCACCAGCATCTATGGCACCACGCCATTCATGAGCGATCCACGCCATGATCTAAACAACTCCCACCAGGCCCCGCTTCCAATGTTGGGGATCAAATTTCAACATGAGGTTGGTGGGGCCAAATAAACCCTAGGCAAACCATAACAGATCTGTAATTAATTCTTAAATTCTTTCCAAAGAGTACACCAAAATGCAGTCTTATTTAAAGAAAATACTGTGTATGTTTTGGATTGGATGCTATCTACCAGAAGATATTGTAGATCTCTTAAAGTTAGATTATAAACTCTTCAAAGCTACAAGAGTAGTATGGCCAGTTCACACAGGGTGAAGAACTATATCACTCAGCAACAATGGTAAGTTAAAATCCCAGTTAACTATCAGTTATCTGTTAAACAGATGCTCTGAGAGAAACGGCATACATAATTCCTCCTCCCCGCCACCAAAAGCTACTATAACATTAGTGTTAAAAATCACTGAGTTAGGGCTCTACTACTCATTCTAAAAACATGAAGCTTTAAGTTTCCAAGTGAAGGGTTTTTAAGACATTTTGTAATAATCTTTACTTTTAGTCACTTTGCCAGGTTTTTTTTTGAGATTTTATTTTCCTCCAAAATCTATTAATAGGCCTTCTTTACCATGATTCCTATGAGGATATTGCTTGTGACCCTTTTCTTGAGCTGCCCCAGGGTCCTCATGTGTGATCTCCTCACTACACTGAAAACCCAACTTGTTTAACTACAGGTTTGTTCCCAGTGGTCTCTGCCTGAAGGGTGTTAACAGAATTATGGCATCTCCCAAATTAACTGATATTATAGGTCACATAAAAAAGTAATTGCAGTCATTTTATTTTACAGACTAAAAAAAAAAAAAAACCCAAGACAGTATACTGTAGTTTGTTAGAAATAATTTTTTATACACCAGGTTATAACTTATTCACATATATAAGCTTATTATCATAATAATAAAAGGTTTATACATTTTGGGTTTTCTTGTTTTAATAAAATAAATGTGCTAAGGTTCCTTTTTAATACTTTTTGGGAATATGTTTTGATGACAGTAGAAAATATTCAACATTAATTCACTAAACAACCAAAGAAGTAAAATTTTGATACTACCTCCAAAGTTAAAGATAGCAGGCATATCTTAACTACTTCCCAAAAAGACTAGGGAGTTAGGTAAAAGAGTGAAGGCATTTGAGGATTTTTCAAGTTCCAGATGACCAGACAGAAACTGTAAGCCATTGGCTACAGAACGAATGATAGCAAACACTAAGGTTTTTATGCACTAGACAGTGTATGTGAACACTTACTTATCACAGCTCCTGATATGAGCTGTTAACCAATAAATGAGTTCCATTCAGGCATTATAAACTATTAGATCCTTAAGGCAATTCCTATTTTATGGTTTTAGGCAAATACTTATAGATACAGCAATATAAATGTTAGTTTCCTAGATTTGGCAACTGCTAAAAACAGTCTTCAGAACTACATTAGATGCTAATGATAGAACTACAAAGACTAATTTTAAAGTGCATATCAGGAGATAATAAATCCTGCAGAAGCCTTAGCCTCTGTACATATAATCATAGGTTAACAGTTTTACAAATTCACGAACATTAAATTAATATGGAACAATCTAAAAAAAAAACACTCTTTAAGATGCATCCAGTTTCTTATAGGCTTCTTCAATGAAGGTTGACATGCTCTTCATCTGTGATGAATTATGAAGAATATCCAAGTCCCTTAGAAGAGCATTCTGGTTTGGAATTAGCGCCAAAATTTCTTTCTGTGGGAAAGATAGTATTAAATGTAGTTGTTAACATTTTATTATGAGAAATCTCAAATGTATGTTAGAGAGAACAGTAAAATAAACCTTAAGTATCTATCATCCAACTTCAATAATTGTCAACGAATCGCCATTCTTCTTTCAAATCTATCTCTCCCTCTCCCCATCCTGCTCCTTTCACCACTGGTAAATGCTAGGATTTTTTTGTTTGTTTGTTTTTGTTTTTTTGAGGTGGAGTTTCGCTCTTCTTGCCCAGGCTGGAGTACAATGGCGCAATCCTGGCTCACTGCAACCTCCAGCTCCCAGGTTCAAGCAATTCTCCTGCCTCAGCCTCCCGAATAGCTGGGATTACAGGCATGCGCCACCACACCTGGCTAATTTTGTATTTTTAGTAGAGATGGGGTTTCTCCATGTTGGTCAGGCTGTTCTCGAACTCCTGACCTCAGGCAATCCGCCTGCCTTGGCCTCCCAAAGTGCTGGGATTACAGGTGTGAGCCACTGTGCCCAGCCAATAGGAAAATTTCAAATTACTTCTTGAGAAAACATGAAGACTTTCCAATGCTACAAACATTTACACTACAATGTCTACTAGAGCCCTTGGAAGAAATAGTTTACTACAAGTAAGACAGTACTATTTTATAAGGAGTTATATGCTATTGTTAGAAGCATTAAAAAAACCAAACTGTCAGTATTTACTTCTAGAAATGTATCCTACAATTATGACTACACAAATCAGTAAAGACATATGTACAAGGGTGTACCCAGTCTTACCTGTATTAAAAAAATTATGTATTTCCATCAGTAATTTACAAATTATATGACCTCCATGCAACAGAATGTTACATAGCTATCAACAAAAATGAGAGATCTACGTGACTGACAAGATGTTCAAACTATACAGTCAAATGAGAAAAGTAATTTGCCAAACAGTTTATATCAGGTTCCATTTGTTTAAAGAACGAAATAGGACATAATGTTTTCATATATGTAATGTATAATTGGTCTATGATATACCAGGATGCCTCATTTTACCGTGTTCCCAGACACTGCATTTTTTACAAACTGAAGGTTTGTGGCAACTCTGTGCAAAGGAGGTCTATCAGCACCATTTTTCCAAAAGCACATGCTCACTTTGTATCTCTACATCACATTTTGGTAATTCTTGTAATAGTTCAAACTTTAAAAATTATTACGGTATCTGTTATGGTGATCTATGCCCAGTGTTCTTTGATGGAACTGCTGTAATTGTTCTGGGTGCCATAACTGCAACCATATCAAACAGTGAACTGAATTGGTAATTGTTATGTGTTCTGACGGCTCCACCAACCGGCCATTTATTTCCCAGTTTCTCTCCCTCTCCTTGGGCCTCCCTACTCCCTATGACACAACGATATTGAAATTAGGCCAGTTAATAATGCTACAATGGCCTCTAAGTGTTCAGGTGAAAAGAAGAATCATGTCTCTTACTTTAAATCAAAAACTAGAGATTACTAAGTTTAGTGAGGAAGGCCTATCAAAAGCCACGCAAACCAAAAGCTAGGCCTCTTGTGCCAAACGCCCAAGTTGTGAATGCAAAGGAAAAGTTCTTGAAGAAAATTTAAAGTGCTACTTCAGTGAATACATGAATAATGAGAAAGCAAAACAGCCTTATTGTTGATATGGGAAGTCTGAGTGGTCTGGATGGAAGATCAAACCAGCCACGACATTCCCTTAAACCAAATCCTAATCCGAAGCAAGGCCCTAACTGTTTTCAAGTCTATGAAGGCTGACAGAGGTGAGGAAGTTGCAGAAGAAAAGTTTGAAGCTAGCAGAAGTTAGTTCATAAGGTTTAAGGAAAGAAGCTGTGTTTATAACATAAAAAGTGCAAGGTGAAGCAGCAAGTGATGATAGAAAAATTACAGCTAGTTACCCAGAAGACCTAGCTAGCTAAGATCACTGGTGAAGGTGGCTATAGTAAACAACATATTTTCAATGTAAATAAAACAGCATTCTATTGGAAGAAGATGCTATCTCTAGGACTTTGATAGTTGGAAAAGAGAAGGCAATGCCTGGCTTCAAAGCTTTAAAGGAGATGCTTTTGTTAGGCTCTTGTTAGGGGCTAATGCAGCTGGTGACATGAAGTTGAAGCCAATGCTCACTGATCATTCTGAAAATCCCAGGGTCCTTAATTCTACTAAATCAACTACATCTGCGTTGTCTGTGCTCTGTAAATGGAACAACAAAGCCTGGATGACAGTACAACTGTTTAGAGCATGGCTTACTGAATATTTTAAGCCCACTGTTAAGAGCTACTGCTCAGAAAAGAAGATTCCTTTGAAAATATTACTGCTCATTGAAAATGTTCACAGTTACCCAAGAGCTCTGATGAAGATATACAAGGAGATTAATGTTGTTTTCACATCTGCTAACACATCTGTTCTGCAGCCTCTGAATCAAAGAGTCATTTCAATTTTCAAGTCTTATCACTTAAGAAATACATTTCATAAGGCTATAGCTGCCCTAGGTAGTGATTTCTCTGATGGATCTGGGCAAAATAAATTGTAAACATATTAAAATAAATTTATCATTCTAGATGTCAGTAAGAGCATTCATGATTCACAAGAGGAAGTCAAAATACCAATAACAGGAGTTTAGAAAAAATGGATTCAATTTTGAATCCTCATGGATGACTTTGAGAAGTTCAAGACTTTAGTGGAGGAAGTGACTGAAGATGTGGTGGAAACAGCAAGAGAACCAGAATTAGAAGTGGAGCCTGAAGATGTACCTGAATTGCTGCAATCTCATGATAAAAACTGGATGGACGAGGAGTTACTTCTTATGGATGAGCAAAGAAAGTGGTTTCTTGAGATGGAATCTATTCATGATGAAGATGTTATGAACATAGTTGAAATATCAATGAAGGATATAGAATATGACAAAAACTTAGCTGACAAAGCTGTGACAAGGAATGAGAGAACTGACTCCAATTTTGAAGGAGGTTCTACTGTGGGTAAAATGCTATGAAACAGCATCACATGCTACAGGGAAATCTTTCGTGAAAGGAAGAATCAACTGATGTGGCAAATTTCATTGTTTTCTTATTTTAAGAAATTGCCACATTGCATCCCAACCTTCAGTAATCACCACGCTATCAGTCAGCAGCCATCAACATTGAGGCAAGACCCTCCACTGGCAAAAAGATTACGACCTGCTGAAGGTGCAGATGATTGTTAACATTTTTTAGCAGTAAAGCGTTTTCTAAATTAAGGTATGTCCCTTTTTTAAAAAAAAAAAAAGAAAGAATGCTTTTTCACATTTACTAGACTACAGTATAGTGTAAACATAACTTTCATATGCAGTGGGAAACCAAAACATTTGTGTGACTTGCGGTGTTACTGCAGTATTTGCTTTTTTGCTGTGGTCTGAATCCAAATTTGCAACATCTCTAAAGTATGCCTGTAATCAATATGGTAAATAGGCACTTACCTGAAGTGTGGGTGCTTTGAGAGTTTTCTGAGAAAGTTCCGGAAGAGAGAGTACTCCACTACTATTTATTTGATGCATCTAAAGTAGAAGAAAGCTACAGATTATTTCAAAAAGCTGATTTCTCTCATCATATTATACTCGAAAGTTGTCTTGGCATAATTTAACCATTAAAAATTATATCCAAATTCCAATAATACAGTTTAAAATAATTACCTGTTTTACTCTCTCCTCTTCTTCTTCCACCTCACTTGCCAGAATCTTAATTTTGTTCTTTAGGCTCTGAATATTCCCAGTCATTAACTCTGTGGTCTCTACCATTTTATCTATTTCTTCCTGAGTCAGAAAGAGAAAAAAAAATTTTAACTTAAACACATTATTATATTAAATCCTAATAGATATTGTTATACATACACATTTTTAAAAACACCATATATATTTAAAACATTTTTAGAAGCAACTGGTGAATTTACTTTTGTTTCTTTCAAAAAAGAGACTTCTTGGAAAGCTGGTATGTCAAGGTATTAACGTGTTATAAGGATATCTAATTTCCCTGGAATAAGGAGATGTACATGAACACTTCCTCAAAACGTACCAATGCTGGTAGGGTCAGAGATCCTGGAAGATCCAAGTGTAAATCTAGCAGAGCCCAGAACTGATGACAACAAATACAGCAACCTTCCTTAAGCAGCATAAAACTTCATGTAGTGGAGAAATTCTGAATTGTTTTCATTTATTTAGGAACATTTAAGAGCCCGCTATTTTAATTTGTCAAAAGGAAGTAATGTTGGGCCTTAGAGCAGGGAGAATAAAAAAGTAACAGTTTCCCACATTAAAGGAATACATAATTTAGAGAGGAAGATGAAAAGAAAATAAGAAATGAATAAAACAAGTATGGGGACAACACATCAAGGATGTGTTGTGTGCAGGCCGAATATAAAATTAAAATTAGCAAGCCTCCAGGTTTCTAAAGGGTATTAAACGTGGCACTGCTTTCAAATATGGTCCTAGCAACAGTCAATGATAACATTGCCTGTATGCTTTGGGGAACAAGTAAATAAGCCACACAGAAAATATACATAAGTAATAACTCTTAAATCTTGTTCAGCAATAAAGTTGATGCTATATCTATGTCTGTTCCAAATACTGGATGCAGAACTGTTGCTGGGAGAGTAGTCTTCCTCAAGAAATATATTTTGGCTTCTAAATGACCTTTTTTTTTTTTTTTTTTTTTTTTAGAAAGGGTAGCTGCAGGGGTCAGCAATTGCCCATGGGATGTTTTTGTACAGTTCAAGAACTGTGAATTGTTTGTACATTTTAAAAGATTGGTCAAAACCTCAACAAAACAAAAGGATATGCAACAAAACAGTCAACCATATGTGGTCCAAAAAGGCTAAAATGTTGTCTGGCCCCTTACTGGGAATGTGCTGTTCCCTGAATGCCTAAGATTTTGGGACTGTGAGCTCTATTCACTTGAATCTAAACTCCATGGAGGAACAGACTCTGTTTTTATTTTTTATTATAGTAAATTTCAAACACATACAGTAAGAGAGAATGTTATCATGAACACCCGTATACATATTGGCCAGTTTCAATTAACAACTCAGGATCATCTTTTTTTTTTTTTTTTTTTTTTTGAGATGGAGTTTTGCTCTTGTTGCCCAGGCTAGAGTGCAATGGCACTATCTTGGCTCACTGCAACCTCTGCCTCCCGGGTTCAAGTGATTCTCCTGCCTCAGCCTCCCAAGTAGCTGGGACTACAGGCACCTGCCACTATGCCCAGATAATTTTTTTTTTCTGTATTATAAGTAAAGACAGGGTTTCACCATGTTGGCCAGGCTGGTCTTGAACTCCTGACCTCTGGTTATCCACCAGCCTCAGCCTCCAAAAGTGCTGGGATTACAGGCGTGAGCCACCACACCTGGCCCATGGCCATCCTGTCACACCTTTAACTCCATCTGCTTCTCCTGCTTCCCCTGTGCTATTTCAAATCCTAGATATCCTATCATTTTATCTATAAATATTTCAGTATACAGCTCTAAAGGATTTAAAGATACATAAGAGTACAATATCATTACTACACTTTAAAAAAATCTCAATAAATTCCTTAATATCAAACATATGGTTAGTGTTCACATTTTCAATTTTCTCATAAATTGGAGTTTTTTTTTACATTTTGTTTTAATCAGGTTCCAAACTGGTTGTGACTGGTTGATATGTCTAAGTCTCTTTTCATCCATAGGAGGCTTCCATTTCAATTTATTTGTGGAGATTGGATAGTTTACTCTGTGGAATTTCCCATGGGCTAAATTTTGTGAACTGTATTCCCTGGTGAAGTTTAACTGGTTCCTCAGCCCTGTGTTTTCTGTGAATTTGTTGTTGGATCTAACAGAGTGCTGTCCAATATAAATATAAAGCAAACCACATATATTAGTTTCCCGTGGCTGCTGTACCACCTACTTGGCTTAAAATAACAGAAATTCATTCTGTCATGGTTCTGGAGGACAGAAGTACAAAATCAAGGTGTTGGCAGGGCCACAATCCCTCTGAAGACAACAGAGGAGAATGGTTTCTTGTCTTTTTCAGCTTTTGGTAGCTGTCAGCATTCTTTGTAGCTGCATTGCTCTAGTTTCTGCCTTTGCTTTCATGTGGCTTTTTATTTATGCCTTCTCTTGTGTTTCACGTGGCTTTTTCTTTGTCTTTGTGCCTTCTCTTGTCTTTTATAAGAACACTTGTCATTGGATTTAGGACGTACCCATGACGATACAGGATGATTTCATCTTGAGATCCTTAATTATATCAGACAAGACCCTTCTCCTAGATTCAACCCACTACAAAGGGAATGTATAACAGCACTGAATGAACAAAAGGGTTAAATATAACAAGGATTACAATTTCTCATTATAAAATTTATTTTGTTCCATTGCTTTGGTTATCTTTGGGTATTACTACCATACTCATATGGTATCTTCTTTGAGGTTTTTTTTTCTCAATTCCTTTTAAAAATGTTTTTATGATTCTGAAAATTTTCTCTTTATCTTCTATTTACCATAAGCATTATCTGTTGTTTATTTGCTTTAGTGTTTCTTCTAATTTAGTCTACATATCTGAAAGGTTTTCTCTTTTATGTCTCATTCATTCCTGAATTCTCTACTTTCATTTATCAGTATTTCTAATTCCGATTTATAATTTTTCCCCTATACTTTCTACCATTTTTTTCTGAATTTATTTCAGTTCACTTGATAAATTAGGTTAATGTTTATCTGTTCTAGGCACGTGTCTTTTTGGTATGCTTTCGGTGTATCAGGAATGTTATTTTTGGTCTTTATTGTCATATTTTCTTATGCTAACTCTGATTCTGAAATCCTATGGCTCCATTTCTATGACAAGATCAAGGGAGTCTAAAAAATTATGCTTCAGCTGTTCTAATGCCATCCTCCCAGAATCTCCGAGATGGTGTTCACCATTGTTGTTTCCCCAGCACCATTACTGAGTGAGAGCACGATGAAAATGTTAAATGAATAAAATTTCTGTTACTATTACAGGTTTTGGAAGATCATCACCAGCAATGACTCTAGGCTGCAGTGAGAAAAAGCAATGGTTCTAAGGCACAGAGGAGAAAACTAATGAATACAGATAGAGTTTACAAGCTGCTAGTCCAAAGATCTTCTTATGCCAATGGAGAACTCTCCTGCCCCAAATGCCAGCGGTGCTTCTTCTGAGTGACTAACAAGCAAATTATAGATTGTAATTATGCTTATGTCCCATGGAGGTCAAATTTCAGCTGGAGGCCAGAAATGCTTACCAGTAGCATAAAAATCACACTATCATTTATGACATCAGAACACCCTTAACTGATGTGCATAAATACTAAATGTTAAAATTCTCCATGATTATACTCTCAAACCTTTTAAAATAACCTAAATAAACGTCATCTAAGTGTTTAGGTGATGAAGCTAGTGCCAATACTGAAAAGATGCCCTAAAAAAGTAGGAACCTTGGGATGGAAATAAAATGTAATATCACAGTTTGAATAAAGTGAGGCAGCCACCAAAAAATGCCACCCTATTAACTAAAAATACATATAGATTTGTGCTCAGAAATTGTTCCTTCAACTTTATTCTCAATCCTATGGAAAAATGGGAATGAATTGTTACCTTTGAATTATTATAAATTTTGGGAATATATTCCTTCAGAAACTACTACCACCTTGTACTTAATAAATTGCAACTAAAATCTATGCACCACATCTACAAACTACTTCAAAATGTCTAAGAGATACATGGTCCGATATGTGTTAGTTTTTATAATTATCTAATAAGCTCCTCAAGGTTGCTTTATCTTAGTTGTTTGGATATCCATTCATTAAAAGCTGGAAGTTAACCATGATAGATAAGGTTATCTCCTATTACCTTCCACAGGATGCCATACAACACAGTGATCAAGAATCATGTGCTACTGTCAGAATGATAAAGTTAGCATCTCAACTTTAAGCAACTTGTCTAAGGTTCAGTTAGAAATAGCATTATGTCTTTTTATCACATTTATAAAAATAGAATAATTTAGGTCAAACTCTAAGTCATTGTGAGGATTAAGGGATACAACTATAAAGTGCTTAGAACAGTGTCTGGAGTGTAGGAAGTCCCCAGTACATATTAACTCTAATGATAATTGTGTTTTCTTGCCATATACAGGTCAGAAAAATTTCCACGTTTTAAAATTCCACAGTATTTAGTGATAAGCTCCTCTAAATTGATAATTAAAAATACTAAGATAGTTCAGTTAAAATCTGATGAAAAATAGGACTGCTACTGACAGGTGACAGCGTGCTGGCAGCCCTTGCAGCCCTCGCTCACTCCCGGCGCCTCCTCTGCCTGGGCTCCCACTTTGGCGGCACTTGAGGAGCCCTTCAGCCCACTGCTGCACTGTGGGAGCCCCTTTCTGGGCTGGCCAAGGCTGGAGCTGGCTCCCTCAGCTTGCAGGGAGGTGTGGAGGGAGAGGCGCGAGCGGGAACTGGGGCTGCGCCCGGTGCTTGCAGGTCAGCTGTAGTTCCGGGTGGGCGTGGGTTTGGCAGGCCCCACACTTGGAGCAGCTGGCTGGTCTTGCCAGCCCTGGGCAATGAGGGGCTTAGCACCTGGGCCAGTGGCTGCGGAGGGTGTACCGGGTCCCCCAGCAGTGCCGGGCCACTGGCGCTGCTCGATTTCTCGCTGGGCCTTAGCTGCCTCCCCGTGGGGCAGGGCTTGGGACCTGCAGCCCGCAATGCCTGAGCCTCCCCCCCTCCGAGGGTTCCCGTGCAGCAGGAGCCTCCCCCACGAGCGCCGCCCCCTGCTCCACAGTGCCCAGTCCCATCAACCACCCAAGGGCTGAGGAGTGCGGGCGCACGGCACAGGACTGGCAGGCAGCTCCACCTGCAGCCCCAGTGTGGGATCCACTGGGTGAAGCCAGCTGGGCTCCTGAGTCTGGTGGGGACTTGGAGAACCTTTATGTCTAGCTAAGGGATTGTAAATACACCAATCGGCACTCTGTATCTAGCTCAAGGTTTGTAAACACACCAATCAGCACCCTGTGTCTAGCTCAGGGTTTGTGAATGCACCAATCTACACTCTGTATCTAGCTACTCTGGTGGGGACGTGGAGAACCTTTGTGTCTAGCTCAGGGATTGTAA
The DNA here is from genome assembly GCF_029289425.2 of Pan paniscus. Lineage (NCBI taxonomy): Eukaryota > Metazoa > Chordata > Mammalia > Primates > Hominidae > Pan > Pan paniscus. Next base: position 63,973,088 of record NC_073254.2, on the reverse strand, counting down.
ATACACCAATCAGCACTCTGTCAAAACAGACCACTCGGCTCTACCAATCAGCAGGATGTGGGTGGGGCCAGTTAAGAGAATAAAAGCAGGCTGCCTGAGCCAGCAGTGGCAACCGGCTCGGGTCCCCTTCCACGCTGTGGAAGCTTTGTTCTTTTGCTCTTTGCAATAAATCTTGCTACTGCTCACTCTTTGGGTCCATGCTGCCTTTATGAGCTGTAACACTCACTGCGAAGGTCTGCAGCTTCACTCCTGAGCCAGTGAGACCAGAAACCCACCGGGAGGAACAAATTACAGACACGCCATCTTTAAGAACTGTAACACTCACCACGAGGGTCTGCGGCTTCATTCTTGAAGTCAGTGAGACCAAGAACCCACCAATTCCGGACACACTACTTAACCACAAATATATTAGAAATACTTCAACTTTAGAGGTGCCAAGTTCAGACAAATTTTTGCTTTAATGAAAACAACAACAAAAAAACAATTTAATGAAAAAACCTGGTTCAAGATCTAGTATTCACTACTGGAAGAACATCATGATAATTTTAAAAACTTTGGTCTTTTTCCCTTTCCCTAACTCTCTAATTAGGGATTCCCTATTCAAATTTCATACCTGTAGTAATGCCAGACCTTCTTCATTAGCTTTGTCTCGTGCCCTTTCCATATTCAGTAGACTTGATACATTAGTTAAATCTTCCATCTTTTTGGGAGGGACTTTCAGAGTTTCACACAGTTGTAGAAATCTTAAGGATAAAATAAAAACAATTATTTTGTTTATTTTTGAGTACTATTATTATTTTAAAACAGTCCTCATTTTTTCTTGTCCTCATATTCTTAAGGGTACAATATTCTTTTATTACCACTGGGTAACATTGCCAGTAAGTCTCCCCCTCTAAAAGCCCTGACAAATCATCATTTAGCCTTTCAATTTATTAAGATTTACCTCAAATTAAGGGACACTGGGGCTACTTTACTAAAAGAAAATTTTCTGTCTTACACATTTGACAATTTATGTACATGTTAAAACCAAAATTTCCTTTTATCATCCAGATGTTTTCTAGACTATTACACGACATGAGTCTATTATACATTGTGAATTGTTGGTTGAGAGACAGAACACTAGTCTAGAAGTCTTAACTATGACCCTGGACTCCAAATCTCAATTATTTTAGAGAATGTGATCAAAAATAGAGAAGATTTACATTAGTTATTCTAAATGATTTCAAAGAAAACTGAGTTCTATAGAGTTTAAGGCAAATAAAACACTAAGATTAAAGTGCATTGCTCGAAAATACTATAAACATGAATGGCATTTAATATTAAAGTTAAAAAATTCTTTTACAAATTTGAGTTGATTTGATCACCAGCAGAAACATCTATTTCTATCGTCACATCTGGCAGACTGCAAAATAACTTTCCCAGATTTGGTTCTTGAATTTTATGAGGAGGAAAAGCTAAATTTGATTCCCTTTATAACAGCAGTATCTTTGGGTTCTAAAAAGTTCTACTACTTAAGATTTGAAGAAATCTGAACAATAGTGGAACCCACTATCCCATTTTTGGGATCTTGTTAAAAATCTTAATTAAAAAAAAATCTCTTATTTTAGATTCAGGAATACATATGCAGGTTATGTAGGCAAATGTTGTGGGGCTTTGGTGTACAGATTATTTTTTCACCCAGGTAATAAGCATAGTACCTGATAGGTAGTTTCTCAACCCTCACTCTCCTCCCTCAAGTAGGCCCTGGTATCTTTGTTCCCTTCTTTGTGTCCATATATATTCAATGTTTACCTCCCACTTGTGAGAAAATGCACTATGTGGTTTTCTGTTCCTGTGTTAGTTTGCTTAGGATAATGACCTCTGGCTCCAACCATGTTGCTGCAAAGGACATGATCTCATTCTTTTATGGCTGCATAGCATTCCAAGTTTTATATATACCACATTTTCTTTAATCTACCACTGATAGGCCTTTAGGTTGATTCTATGTCTTTGCAATTGTGAATAGTTCTGTGGTGAACATAAGTGTGCATGTGTCTTTATAACAATTTATATTCCTTCAGGTATATACCCACTAATGGGATTGCTGGGTTGGATGGTAGTTCTGTTTTAAGTTGAGAATCTGCCAAACTGCTTTCCACAATGGTTGAACTAATTTACATTCCCACTAGAAGTTTATAAGCATTCCCTTTTGTTGGCAACCTCCCAGCATCTGTTACTTTTTGACTTTTTAATAACAGCCATTCTGACTGGTTTAAGATGGTATCTCATTGTGGTTTTCATTTGCATTTCTCTAGTAATTAGTGATGTTGAGAGCATTTTTGTCATGTTTGTTGGTCGCATGTATGTTTTCTTTTGAAAAGTGTCTGTTCATGTCCTTTGCCCACTTTTTAATAGGATTGTTGGTTTTTTGCTTGCTAATTTGTTTAAGTTTCTAATAGAGTCTTGATACAGACCTTTGTTCGATGCATTGTTTGCAAATAAAATTTTAATTTTTGTAAAGAAAAAAGTAGGCAGCAAAAACTCCACAAATCATAATTCTCATTAAACTGTTAAGACAAACTCTAGTTATTTAGAAAAATCATCATTAGGCTATCACATTTAAACACAAACTATCTGCCTAAGCTTTCCTAAGAGGAATAAGTTTTTTATTTTCTTAACAAAAATATTTTATTTATGAAGTTTCTTCTATATGTTTATTAAACCAATTATGTGGAAGGGTCATTCACTGCTCCAAATGTTCTAAATAGCAGTTAGATTTCCAAGAGTCTCACTAACTCTTAGAAACTAAAACCATGGCTTGAATATATCCTATTATATCAGCAACATTTAATCACCACTTATAACATTGTTTCTATAGGGCAGACTTTCTGGAAGTATGTTCCTTTACAATTGTAATGGCGAATAGTTTTGTTTGCCTAGCAAACTTGTCTGTGTAATCATGGGGCTAGGTATATAATCCAGTCTGTATCAATCATATCCATGGTAGCTCTTGTCAAAAAATCATGCCAAGAATAGGTGTATATCACCTAAGCTCAGCAAATCAGAAACCATCTCCTAGAATTTTCTAACTGAAGCTAAGGGGTAAGAATCGTCTTTTCCCTCTTTCTTCGCCAGGCTAAAATGATATACACAGGAAGCTGCCTATGACTATAGCTGTAATCTAGTAAGAACTGAAAAGTAAAAAATGAAAATAATGAAGCTAACATTTAGTCAAAAGCAGAGATGAGACTAATATATGAAAATGAGTTCCCAGAAACATCAACTTGGGAGATGCTAGGTTAAAGAAAATGAAATAGATTTATATGAAAATGAGTTCCCAGAAATAGCAATTTGGGAGATGCTAGCTTAAAGAAAATGAAATAGATTTATTTACTGCAGGGCTTCTTACATGCTAAGGTACCCAAATATAATTCACCATAGGTTACTTTTATCCACAGAATATCTGTAAGACCAAGTGTTTCAAATATACTTTGAGAAACACTGCTACAGAAAAATGTATTTAGAGTTCCAATTAGGATCAGTTTGCTAATGTTGTACTTTGTTGTATTGGTAGAAGTAACTGTATCTTGGGTATGGTGACTTCAGGAACTAAAGAAAGCAAGCTGTGAAAGTAAAAATAAGGGGGAAATAGGCCTTGAAATGTATGTACTCCATAGCTGTTACATGACAGAGACTGCCTATCTGTTGAATATAATCTTTTCCAATGAACCAAGGGGATCACTATGAACAGCAACTATTATGTAATAGTCACATTCATAAACTAAACATTAGTATTTGTTCTATATTAAAAAGATCCTAAACAGCTACATTTTCATTATACTTGTATTAGCTTATTTATTATCTTTTTAATATCTTCTTCCTTCTTTAATAATAGGCTGCTATACCTTTAAGCAATTTACAAGCCTGCTTCTAGCAGTTTTTAATTTGTTAAACCTTTCTCAGCAAACTCCCACCCCAACCCAACCCATCTGATTCACTCTTTCTACTTGGCTATTATGGGTTGAAAATTATATTTAAAGAAAAACTGAATAGAATTTGTACTCAAAAGAATTCCTTAAAATAGGTCACAAATATTTCTAGACAAACTTAAAACTGAGAAGCAGAACATTTTCTTTTTTTTTTTTTATTATACTTTAAGTTCTAGGGTACATGTGCACAACTGTGCAGGTTTGTTACATATGTATACATGTGCCATGTGGTGTGCTGCACCCATTAACTCATCATTTAGCATTAGGTATATCTCCTAATGCTATCCCTCCCCCTACCCCATGACAGGCCCCAGTGTGTGATGATCCCCTTCCTGTGCCCAGCTGTTCTCATTGTTCAATTCACACCTATGAGTGAGAACATGCGGTGTTTGGTTTTTCTTCCTTGTGATAGTTTGCTGAGAATGATGGTTTCCAGCTTCATCCATGTCCCTACAAAGGACATGAACTCATCCTTTCTTATGGCTGCATAGTATTCCATGGTGTATATGTGCCACATTTTCTTAATCCAGTCTATCATTGATGGACATTTGGGTTGGTTCCAAGTCTTTGCTATTGTGAATAGTGCCGCAATAAACACACATGTTCATGTGTCTTTATAGTAGCATGACTTATAATCCTTTGAGTATATACCCAGTAATGGGATGGCTAGGTCAAATGGTATTTCTAGTTCTAGATCCTTGAGGAATCGCCACACTGTCTTCCACAATGGTTGAACTAGTTTACAGTCCCACCAACAGTGTAAAAGTGTTCCTATTTCTCCATGTCCTCTCCAGCACCTGTTGTTTCCTGACTTTTTAATGATCACCATTCTAACTGGTGTGAGATGGTATCTCATTGTGGTTTTGATTTGCGTTTCTCTGATGGCCAGTGATGATGAACATTTTTTCATGTGTCTGTTGGCTGCATAAATGTCTTCTTTTGAGAAGTGTCTGTTCATATCCTTGGCCCACTTTGTGTTGGGGTTGTTTTTTTCTTGTAAATTTGTTTGAGTTCATTGTAGATTCTGGATATTAGCCCTTTGTCAGATGAGTAGATTGCAAAAATTTTCTCCCATTCTGTAGGTTGCCTGTTCATTCTGATGGTAGTTTCTTTTGATGTGCAGAAGCTCTTTAGTTTAATTAGATCCCATTTGTCAATTTTGGCTTTTGTTGCCATTGCTTTTGGTGTTTCGGACATGAAATCCTTGCCCATGCCTATGTCCTGAATGGTATTGCCTATGTTTTCTTCTAGAGTTTTTATGGTTTTAGGTCTCACATTTAAGTCTTTAATCCATCTTGAATTAATTTTTGTATAAGGTGTAAGGAAGGGATCCAGTTTCAGCTTTCTACATATGGCTAGCCAGTTTTCCCAGCACCATTTATTAAATAGGAATCCTTTCCCCATTGCTTGTTTTTGTCAGGTTTGTCAAAGATCAGATGGTTGTAGATGTGTGGTATTATTTCTGAGGGCTCTGTTCTGTTCCATTGGTCTCTATCTCTGTTTTGGTACCAGTACCATGGTGTTTTGTTTACTATAGCCTTTTAGTATAGTTTGAAGTCAGGTAGTGTGATGCCTCCAGCTTTGTTCTTTTTGCTTAGGATTGTCTTGGCAATGCGTGCCCTTTTTTGGTTCCATATGAACATTAGTTTTTTTTCCAATTCTGTGAAGAAAGTCATTGGTAGCTTGATGGGGATGGCATTGAATCTATAAATTACCTTGGGCAGTATGGCCATTTTCACAATATTGATTCTTCCCATCCATGAGCATGGAATGTTCTTCCATTTGTTTGTGTCCTCTTTTATTTTGTTGAGCAGTGGTTTGTAGTTCTCCTTGAAGAGATCCTTCACGTCCCTTGTAAGGTGGATTCCTAGGTATTTTATTCTCTTTGGAGCAATTGTGAATGGGAGTTCACTCACGATTTGGCTGTTTGTCTGTTATTGGTGTATAAGAACGCTTGTGATTTTTGCACATTGATTTTGTATCCTGAGATTTTGCTGAAGTTGCTTATCAGCTTAAGGAGATTTTGGGCTGAGACGATGGGGTTTTCTAGATATACAATCATGTCATCTGCAAACAGGGACAATTTGACTTCCTCTTTTCCTAATTGAATACCCTTTATTTCTTTTTCCTGCCTGATTGCCCTGGCCAGAACTTCCAACACTATGTTGAATAGGATTGGTGAGAGAGGGCATCCCTGTCTTGTGCCAGTTTTCAAAGGGAATGCTTCCAGTTTTTGCCCATTCAGTATGACATTGGCTGGGGATTTGTCATAAAAAGCTCTTGTTATTTTCAGATACATCCCCTTAATACCTAATTTATTGAGAGTTTTTAGCATGAAGTGTTGTTGAATTTTGTCAAAGGCCTTTTCTGCATCTATTGAGATAATCATGTGGTTTTTGTCTTTGGTTCGGTTTATATGCTGGATTACGTTTATTGATGTTGAACCAGCCTTGCATCCCAGGGATGAAGCCCACCTGATCATGGTGGATAAGCTTTTTGATGTGCTGCTGGATTCGGTTTGCCAGTATTTTATTGAGGATTTCTGCATCGATGTTCATCAGGGATATTGGTCTAAAATTCCTTTTTTTTTTTGTTGTGTCTCTGCCAGGCTTTGATATCAGGATGATGCTGGCCTCATAAAATGAGTTAGGGAGGATTCCCTCTTTTTCTATTGATTGGAATAGTTTCAGAAGGAGTGGTTCCAGCTCCTTCTTGTACCTCTGGTAGAATTCGGCTGTGAATCTGTCTGGTCCTGGACTTTTTTTGGTTGGTAGGCTATTAATTATTGCCTCCATTTCAGAGCCTGTTATTGGTCTATTCAGGGATTCAACTTCTTCCCGGTTTAGTCTTGGGAGGTGTATGTGTCCAGGAATTTATCCATTTCTTCTAGATTTTCTATTTTATTTGCCTAGAGGTGTTTACAGTATTCTATGATGGTAGTTTGTATCTCTGTGGGATCAGTGGTGATATCCCCTTTATCATTTTTTATTGCATCTATTTGATTCTTCTCTCTTTTCTTATTAGTCTTGCTAGTGGTCTATCAATTTTGTTGATCTTTTCAAAAAATCAGCTCCTGGATTCATTGATTTTTTTGAAGGGTTTTTTGGGTCTCTATCTCCTTTAGTTCTGCTCTGATCTTAGTTATTTCTTGCCTTCTGCTAGCTTTTGAAAGTGTTTGCTCTTGCTTCTCTAGTTCTTTTAATTGTGATGTTAGGGTGTCAATTTTTCCTGCTTTCTCTTGCGGGCATTTAGTGCTATAAATTTCCCTCTACACACTGCTTTAAATGTGTCCCAGAGATTCTGGTATGTTGTGTCTTTGTTCTCGTTGGTTTCAAAGAACATCTTTATTTCTGCCTTCATTTCGTTATGTACCCAGTAGTCATTCAGGAGCAGGTTGTTCAGTTTCCATGTAGTTGAGCAGTTTTGAGTGAGTTTCTTAATCCTGAGTTCTAGTTTGATTGCACTGTGGTCTGAGAGACAGTTTGTTATAATTTCTGTTCTTTTGCATTTGCTGAGGAGTGCTTCACTTCCAACTATGTGGTCAATTTTGGAATAAGTGCAATGTGGTGCTTAGAAGAATATATATTCTGTTGATTGGGGTGGAGAGTTCTTTAGATGTCTATTAGGTCCGCTTGGTGCAGAGCTGAGTTCAATTACTGTATATCCTTGTTAATTTTCTGTCTCTTTGGTCTGTCTAATGTTGACAGTGGGGTGTTAAAGTCTCCCATTATTATTATGTGGGAGCCTAAGTCTCTTTGTAGGTCTCTAAGGACTTGCTTTATGAATCTGGGTGCTCCTGTATTAGGTGCATATATGTTTAGGTTAGCTCTTCTTGTTGAATTGATCCCTTTACCATTATTAACGGTCTTCTTTGTCTCTTCTGATCTTTGTTGGTTTGAAGTCTGTTTTATCAGAGACTAGGATTGCAACCCCTGCCTTTTTTTGTTTTCCATTTGCTTGGTAGATCTTTCTCCATCCCTGTATTTTGAGCCTATGCGTATCTCTGCACATGAGATGGGTCTCCTGAATACAGCACACTGATGGGTTTTGACTCTATCCAATTTGCCAGTCTGTGTCTTTTAACTGGAGCATTTAGCCCATTTACATTTAAGGTTAATATTGTTATGTGTGAATTTGATCCTGTCATTATGATATTAGCTGGTTATTTTGCTCATTAGTTGATGCAGTTTCTTCCTAGCATCGATGGTCTTTACAATTTGGCATGTTTTTGCAGTAGCTGGTACCGGTTTTTCCTTTCCATGTTTAGTGCTTCCTTCAGAAGCTCTTTTAGGGCAGGCCTGGTGGTGACAAAATCTCTCAGCATTTGCTTGTCTGTAAAGGATTTTATTTCTCCTTCACTTATGAAGCTTAGTTTCTTATAAAAAGAAAAAGTTGTGTAAATACTAGAGAAAAGTAATTATTGTAGATCACAGGCAGTGGTGTGCCTTTTAAGAACTCCTGAGAAGAAATCTCCATTGGTGATTTACCATAAGATGAAGAGCAATAATATCTTAGAAAATTATACTTGTTGCTCATGCAAATAATTTAAGACAATATGAAGTGGAAAAACACAGCAATAGGGTAAATATCAGATAGATAAGAGTGGTGAACTATTAACTTCAAATTATTAAAAATGAAGTTGAAGGGAGTTCAAGTTGACAAAACTGTTTTCAAATTCTGATATGGAAGAGTGAACTGTGGAAACAGAATTTCGTGATTTTCAGGGATTTTTTTGTAAGTTCCCCTGAAACTTATTTGAGAAACATGTGGAGCAGCAGTTTAGAAAAAAGAGAAAACATACTTCCAAGTTGTTCACCTTCTTTAAAAAAAAAGAAAAACTTACATTCCACAAGTGTCTGTTTGGCAACATAGAAAGAAGTCAGGTTTTTAAAAATTATGTTTTAATCATTTTAATTATGCAATAGTATTACCTTTTCTTCAGGAAGTTGAGATGGTATTGTATTTCTTCTTTTTCTTTAATACTGTTACTCAAAATTGTCCTAGAAAAGAAAAAAGATGGAATAAATTGTAGTCTGATGCACAAATCATATACTCTTTGTACTTTTTCTCTCTGATTTCTCTCAAGTGCCCCTCCCCACTAGCCAGGCAAAATCAATCACTTTTCCTTTCATATTAAAGACACTTTAAACAGAAGTACAATGAAAAAATTCTTCTTATATATATATTTTGCCACACTGTATTGTAATAATTTATATGCCTGGCTCTTCTGATAGAATTTGCTCCACAATGGCAGAATTCTGTCTTATTTTCTCTGTATCCCCTCCAGTGTGGTAGCTTCTATGTAAAGTGTCACTTTGAACTCAACTTCTTCCTAAAGAACCTCTATTGACAAAAATTAAAATTTTATTGATAGCAAGTCAGGCCACAAACACTTGCTTTTATTTCACTGATGGAATTTCAGGTTTCTAAAATTAACAAAGACTTTTCTGCTGAAGGCAAATACCGTCACATTAATTTTATCTTCTTCTGAAATAGAAATATACTCTATTACCTTAAAATAGATAGCAATATTTAAAAGAATAATATCCACAGGAAACACCTAAATGGGAACCAAAAGAATGAAATGGAAAAATTTTATACTCACATTATTACTGATTCCATCATAGTTTGCAAATGGTCTCTGGTACTCTTTGACAGAGGTTGCCAGGTTTTTCTCTTGCTGGCTGCTATCTTTACGTGTTTTAGGTTAGTGTGCTTTGTTTGTCCTGTCGTTAGAATAGAAGAGGCTCTGATCAATCTAGATGTTTTACATGTTTTTGCTTAAAAACGGAATGTTTTCATCTAAAAAAGCTTATGAAATTATCAGAACAAAATATTATAAAGCTGTATAAACTGTTTAATTTACTTTTTATCACACAGCTGTAACATCCCAGGTGTTGAATATGAATATGCTTTCTATTGATAAGTTAACAGATATACTACCAAGTGATAATAGAAATAATTTTAAATGAAGAATCAAACTTTAATTATGAAAAGTTTCATTCTCAGAAATGGCCTAAATTCTTTAAACATTTCATTGAGAGGACCAGGAAACTATTTTCCAAATGTTGGATGGCAACTGGAACAAAACAGACTAATCAAACCACAAATAGATAGTGTCAACTATGCTGTTGGTACTGTTCTACTTATTAGGTATTAAAAAAAAAGAAGAAATAGTACTGGATCTCATGAAAATGAGTGTTGGAGAGAAGGGATATTGAACAAATTATAGGTGTGCAAAGCATACAAAAGGAAAAAAAAGTATTGTACACTATGGCAGTATAAAACCAGAGGACCTAACCTAGTGTTGGCTGAGGAGACGTAGAGAATCCTTCCATGAAACAGTGATGTTTAAGCAAAGGCAACTACTCTAAACTAGTTTACTCCAAACAAACTTATAATAATGGTTCCAAACTAATCTATACAGAACAGAAAGCATATTTGTCTTGAAGAAAAATTAGTACATTTGTATTTATATCACAGATCACTAATAATTCAGGCTGTGGGCCACTTTGAGTTTCTCTATTTCCTATCAACTCAGTGGCATTGAAGCCTCTACAGTATTTCGTCAGAGGTGCTAAGTAAAATTTCAGTTGACCAAAATAACTAACCACTACTACATATTCTTACAAAAATGCAAATGTAGTTGTTTATTACTATCTTTTGCAGAACTCATAAACAAGATGCTGAACATTTTTTCACGAATGTAGATATAGCTTGATATAGAAGCAGGTTAAACAAGGTAATAGAAAAGAAATACCTTCAGAAGACAGATCTTTCAGATGATTTTTATTTTTTTTCACTGTGTTTCTAACCTAAAGGGAAAAACACATGCATAAACATAAACAGAATTAAACATCAGATAAAAGGATCCTGCTTTTACAATAGATTTTTATATATGTCAAAGAGTATTCATATAATTTCTAGTACATAGAAAAAATGTATGTTGCTACTTCTAAAGAAAAATGGTGTATATTTATCACAGAGAGGACATACTAAAGCAATTCTTGACAATGATAATAATAACAGAATTTTATACAGTGTCAAAGAATGTTTTAAATGAATTATTACTCACTTTGCCTATGAAATAATGTTATATACTTTACCTCCAAAACAAATATAGGCATTGCCTAATGAGTAGGGTAAAACCTGAAACTTTTTTTTTTTTTTTTTTGAGATGGAGTCTCACTCTTTTTGCCCAGGCTGGAGTGCAGTGGCACAAACTCGGTTCACTGCAACCTCTGCCTCTCGGGTTCAAGCAATTCTGCTGCTTCAACCTCCTCCCGAGTAGCTGAGATTACAGGTGCGCACCACCACGCCTGGCTAATTTTTTTGTATTTTTTTTTTTTTTTTTAAGTAGAGACGGGGTTTCATCGTGTTAGCCAGGATGGTTTCGATCTCCTGACCTCATGATCCACCCACCTCGGCCTCCCAAAGTGCTGGGATTACAGGCATGAGCCATAGTGCTTGGCCACAGTCGAAGATTTCTAAATGAGAAACTTGATATTTTCATTACCTTATTCTCTGACAACACAACTTCCTCATTATCCTTTTTTCTCTTTGGATTTCTTTTTAACTGTTGAGCGTTTTTCTCGGAGGCATTTGCTTTACCAGACATCTTGATCTAAACACAGTGCTTCGAAAAAAAAAAAATCTGTAAAAATGAAAATAATACAAAAAAAGCTAAAGCCTTGCACAATGTTTTGTTTAAAAAACTATCCTATAAATGTTCCACATTCTCTTTTTTTTTTTAAAGAAAAATCATAATAAAAGTTTGGGGATAGTATTGTATGCTTTTAAACAAGCATTTTTTAAAAGAAATAATTTTCACTCTTATCAGAATAAGGATATCTAATTCAATTTCATTCCTAGAAATTAACTTCCATTTGTATGGATTTTAGAAAATCATTTAAAAATGCTTTTGTATCTCTTATTTTATACTCTATCGTATGATAACATCCTCTCCATGTTTAAGTCCAAGGAAATAGAAATATAAAGTAGTCACAGATAATGTCAGTTCAAGGGAGTAAAGCCTAGGTCTTGTTATTTTAAGTAATAAATTTACCATTACCCAATTTTTGCCAAAAATGGAAGGAGACACTTTTCAGGATTATACCATCAATCTATGTGGAAATTCATGTGTTAGTCTGACACTATTAAGAATTTAAACTGCAATCCTATATGGGCTATGTGCATTTTAACAAGAGTACAGAAATGTACTGAATACCCTGCCCTCCCACAAATTACAAAACGGACATGGGCTTGGAAATGGGGATGTTGATAAAATTTAGAGTAATTTTCCCTCTTTTATTACCAAACTCATTTCTGATAAAAGGAACAGAAGAATGAAATACTTATTCTTGCATTACACCATAAGAAGTGGATAGAAGTTAGGTGCAGTATACAAGGAAATATGTATATGCACATATTAGCTATATATGCCTAGAAAATATATATATACACATATAAACATATACACATATTAGCCATAGCTAGATATACAGATAAATTATTCATCATTTATTTTCTAAACATTCAGAATTATTATACTGACACAGTTTAAATATATGTGCAGATTTAGAGAAAGACAATGATAAATCTATCCTCTCAAACGTTAAAAGCTTCAAACTCCCCTCCACCCAAGACTGGAAAAAAAATTGGGAAAGAATTGACAGAAAGATCACAAACTACATTTAGCAACCACATATCACACCAGTTACAAAAAGCAGTGGAAGTCAAAATATCACTTTACCCTGCTCTTGAACAATGTGATACCTTACCAAACACTCATTCTCTATCTTGTGTTCAATTTCTAAAATGCCTAATTACCTCAACTTTACATCTACACCCTTATACTTCCCCTACTTAAAAACCCATCCACATGACAGGATTTCACTTGTAGATCTCTCCTGGAAGGGCTGACATGTACAATAGTTCAAGCTGTTCACTGAATAAGAGCATCCAGGTGAAGGGACAAGTAACAGCCGAGATTTTAGATTAAAAATGGTACACATTCCTTCTCACGATTGTTAATGAGCAGTAAGGTCTATGTTCCCTTGTCTTAAATCTTGGCAGACTCTGAAGCTGTTTGAGCAGTAGAATATAGTAGAAGTGATTCTGTTCTAGCTTACTGGCTTAGACATGAAGAGACTGGCAACTTTGACTTCTTCTCGCTTAGAAACACTTGCTTTTTTTTTTGAGAAGTCTTGCACTGTCACTTGGGCTGGAGTGCAGTGGTGCGATCTCGGCTCACTGCTGCAACCTCTGCCTCTCAGGTTTAAGCGATTCTCCTGCCTCAGCCTTCCGAGTAGCTGGGACTACAGGCACCCGCCACCACACCCAGCTAATTTTCTGTATTTTTAGTAGAGACGGGGTTTCACCATGTTGTTCAGGCCGGTCTTGAACTCCTGACCTCAAGTGATCCTCCTGCCTCGGCCTCCCAAAGTGCTGAGATTACAGGTGTGAGCCACTGAGCCTGGCCAACACTTGCTCTTATAACTCAGCCACCACTATAGGAGGAAGGCCAACACCGAGAGGAACTGAAACCCCAGGAAAGTCTTAGCTGAGCTCCCAGCCAAGAGCCAGCACCAACTTGCCAGTCTGGTACATGTACCTAAGTCAATATGCTGCAGCCCACACTGGGTGGACAAGACATGAGCAAGCCCTGCCTAGTCCCTCCCAATCCCAAATTTTGGAACAAATTAATTGAGTAAAAAATTTACCCCAATACGTTCTGTGTAACATTCAAACTCTTTACCACGCCATTTTTAGTCCTTAACAACCTAACTCTGCCTACCTTTTCATACTTCTCTCCTACTACTCCTTAATCAAATCTCCCTCTCTAGCTAGATTTGATGATTTCCTGAACACACTTTGAGTAATTCTGCCTCCCAAACATACACTGTACCTTCTACCTGAGCAGTTCTCTTCTGTCTCTGCCCACCCTCTCAGATCATGAGCCACCTTCTTTTCAAAATCTTCCTAACTATTCTACTTCATTTCTCTCTAAGTCTGTGGCTCTTTTGCTCTGTCTCATTTGGTACTTATTTATAGCTTGGGTCCATTAATCATTTTCTTCTTGATATTCTTTATTAAAATAACATGTAATTTAGCGCTACTCCAAATCTCATTCAAACTGTTTGCCATAATCCTTTCAAGTGTGGAAATTGAAGGTAATCATTTAGAAACTTTTATAGCACTTTGATAGAGTAATTTTATGCACATTGAACCTTATCATAAAATAATTAGCCTTGTCTTTGCCATATCATTTTCTAGTAATTAGTATTTTTTAAAAACAGACTTTTTTCAGAACAGTTTTAGGTTTACAGAAAATTGAGCAAAACATACAGAAACTTCTTATATAATCCCTGCCCTTCCCCATTCCCTACAACCTCTAGTATTAACATCACACACCAAACTGGTACATTTGCTGTAATTGTTGACACATCATATTACCCAAAATCCATTGTTTACATCAGAGTTCACTCCTGGTATTATACCACAAGGGAGTTTGACTAATAATTGATTTTTAATTGCATTTTACAAAAGTATCAGTTATGACTGATTAGAAATAAAAAGCAAAACTGGTCTAACAGAGTTTGAGAAATACTGTTAACAATGAAACCTACCTGAGGCACTAGACTACAGCACGAAGTTTCTCAACCTCAGCACTATTAACATTTTAGATGGATCATTCTTTGTTGTGGAGACTGTGGTGTGTATTGTAGGATGTTTAGCAGCATGCTTGGGTCTACGTAGACCGTCAGATGCTAGAATACTTCCAACCCCTGAGTAGAGCCAATCAAAATTGTTTCCAGACATTGCCAAATGTCTCCTGGGTCAAAATCAACCCAGGTTGAGAACACTACCATAATGGTTAAGAGCAGTCCTGCAACGAGGGTAAATTGTTCAAGCTCCAAATCTAGCCCTGCCACTTAATTAACTGTATATCTTTGGGCAAGTAAATTAACTCATTTTCCCCATTAGTAAAATGATTAATAAAAGTACTAACATTAAAACCTTTTGTAAAGCAAAAATGATTTAACAAAGAATATATAAACCACCTAGAACAGTATTTGAGACATAGTAAGAATCCAATAAACAAAAGACATTGTTTCTATCACTTCTGGGCTACTCGCAGTGCATATAAAAATGAATAGGTATTTTGTCCCATTCTTAGATCCAAGGGAAACCACAGCTTAGTGATGGTGCACAGGTAGAGACAGATATGAAAATAATTACTATGTTTATTTATAAATGTTATAAAGAGGCAAGTGAGCGAATGACCATCTTAAACTGGTGTGTGCTATGGGTAAGAATGTACAGGCACAACTCTTTTTATTGTGTTTTACTTTATTGAGCCTTGCAGACACTGTATTTTGTTGTTGTCTTACAAACTAAAGGTTTGTGGCAAGCCTGCACTGAACAACTATATTGATGCCATTTTTCCAACAGATTGTGCTCACTCTTCATGTTTCTGTGTCATATTTTGATAACTCTCACAATATTTCAAACTTTTTCATTATTATATCTGTTATGGTGATTGATGTTACTCTGTAATTGTTTTGGGGCACTATGAACCATGCCAATATCAGACAGAGAACTTAATAGGTAAATGTGGCGTGTGTTCTGACTGCTCCACCAACTGGCTGTCCCCTGCCTCTCTCCCTCTCCTTAGGCCTCCCTATTCCCTGAGACACAATGATATTGAAATTAGGCCATTTAATAACCCTACAATGGCCTCTAAGTGTTCAAGTGAAAGCAAAAATCACACCTCTCTCACTTTAAATTAAAAGCTAGAAATGTTTAAGCAAGGTGAGGTAGGCATGTCAAAAGCCAAGATAGGCTGGAAACTACACCAGTTATCCAAGCTGTGAATGCAAAGGAAAAGTTCTTGAATGAAATTTAAAGTGCTATTCCAGTGAAGACATGAATGATAAGAAAGCAAAAACAGCCTTATTACTGATAGGGAGAAAGTTTGAGTGGTCTGGGATTGAAGATCAAACTAGCCACAACACGCCCTTAAACCAAAGACGAATTCATGGCAAGGTCTTAACTCACTTCAATTCTATGAAAGCTGAGAGAGGTGAGAAAGTTGTAGCAAAAGAGCTTGAAGCTAGCAGAGCTTGGTTCCTGAGGTTTAAGGAAATAAGCTATCTGCATAACATGAAAGTACAAAGTGAAGCAGCAAGTGCTGATGCAGAAGCTGCAGCAAGTTATCCAGTTCTAGGTAAGATAATTGATGAAGGGGCTACACTAAACAACAGATTTTCAATGAAGACAAAACAGCCTTCTATTGGAAGATACTGTCTAGGACTTTCATATCTAGAAAGAAGTCATTGCCTGGCTTCAAAGCTTCAAAAGACAGGCTGACTCTCTTGTAGGGGCTAATATGGGTGGTAACTTGAAGCCAATGCTCATTGACCATTCTGAAATATCCTAGAGCTCTTATTCTTTTAAATCTTCTCTGTCTGTGCTCTGGAAATGGAAGAACAAAGCATGAGTGACAGCACATCTGTTTACAGCACGGTTTACTGAGTATTTTAAGCCCATCTTTGAGACCTACAGCTCACAAAAAGATTCCTTTCAAAATAATACTGCTCAATGACCACGTACTTGGTCACCCAAGAGCTCTGATAGAGATGTACAAGGAGATTAATGCTGTTTTCATGTCTGCTAACACAACATCCATTCTGCAGCCCATGAATCAAAGAATAATTTTGACTTTCAAGTTATATTATTTAAGAAATACATTTTGTAAAGCTATAGCTGCCCTAGACAGTGATTCCTTTGATGGATCTGGGCAAAACAAATTGAAAACTTCTGGAAATGATTCACCATCCCAAATGCTAGTAAGAACATTCATGATTCATGGGAGGAGGTCAAAATATCAACATTAACAGAAGTTTGGAAAAAGTTGATTCCAACCCTCATGGATGACTTTGTAAAGGTCATGACTTTGTTCAAGACTTCAGTGGAGGAAGTGATGAAAGATCTGGTGGCAATAGCAAGAGAAATAGTGGAGCCTGAAGATGTACCTGAATTGCTGCAATCTCATGATAAAACTAGTGGAAAAGAAGTTGCTTTTTATGAATGAGCGAAGTTCTTGAGATGGAATCTACTCCTGGTGAAGATGCTGTGAATATTCTTGAAATATCAACAAAGAATTCAGAATATAACAAAACCTTAGTTGCTAAAGCAATGGTAGGGGTTAAGAGGATTTACTCTAATTTTGAAAGAAGTTCTACAGTGGGTAAAATGCTTTCAAACAGCATCGCATGCTACAGAGAAATCTTTAGTGAATGGAAGAGTCAACTGCTGTACAAAATTCATTATTTTGTTATTTTAAGAAACTGCCACAGCAACTCCAATCTTCAGCAACCATCACCCTGATTGGTCAACAGCCATCAACATCAAGCAAGACCCTCCACCAGCAAAAAGATTAGGACTTGCTGAAGGCTGAGATGATTGGTAGCATTTTTTAGCAATAAAATATTTTAAAATTACAGTATGTAATTTTTTTTTACACATAATGCTATTGCACACTTAATAGGTTACAATACAGCATAAATACAACTGTTATATGCACTGGGAAACCAAAAAATTCGTGTGACAGGCTTTATTGGTCTGGAACCGACCCCGCAATATCTCGGAAGTATGTTTGTACATTATTCATAGAAAAAGTATTAGTCTAATAACATTTTGAAATATTTAGCCAAAAAGTAGAAAAATGAAGCATCCAAGGGAAAACAGTAAAACTCGGACAGCAGGAAAGCTCGGAAAACAAAAAACAAAAAACAAAAAACCTGGCGTGTTCAGGCACAGGAAAATCCAGCGAGGCTTTTAATGTGTATAGGAGAAGTGAAAAGAAATAAGGCTGGTACAGTAGTTTGCCGCCAGACTATATGCTTTAGGAGAGAGGGAGGCATTCTAGGTTGTCTTGTTTTCCTTACCAGCTTGTTGATACTCATGGGACTCAATTATCTCAATTTAGACCTCTATGTGGGCACAAGAGTGAGTAGGACTCCTGGAGAAACACAGACACTAATGTCCAAGGCTGCACTTGACTTCACTAGTGCCCGCGGGAGAAATTTAGCAATGAGGATGAGCCATGAGGATGATTCGGGAGAAATAGGGAGGAAGTACTCATGGCTTTGCTCCCTCCCCCCAATTAAACATCTCAATCTCAGGATCCTAAGGGCAGACCTTTTAGGACATCGGGCATTTCCCCGTGAGCAATCCCCCCTCGCTATCCTCAAATGCAAACTGCGGAGTCTGCCACAAACACGTTGGCTTTAAAACTCATCCCTGAACTTTAGATCCATCCAGCCGGTTAAGGATATCACGACTCACCACTGATTCTTCTTGCACCCTTCTGGGAGCCGCGCTTAGAGTAATTCGCGCCCAAACATTCGTAAACAGAGGAGACCCGGAAGTGGGTGGGAAGAAAGCGGAAACGGGCATCTAACCCTACCCCTAAACGTCATCAGGAATGCGCCCATGAGAGCGCTATTAGATTGGCTGGAGGGAGGGCGGTGTCGGCCTACGCCCCCAGAGTCTTCCGGCTGACGCTAGAGGTGGAGCGGTTTGTGTGGGCTTGGTGAGGGCGGGGAGGCCTGGCTGTGTGGATGTCTGACAGGTGAGGCGGGGGACGCAGAAGTGCAGCCGCCCTCTCCCACAGCGGAGTCCAAAACAGGCCTACCAGTGAGTAGGACGTACACCTTTCAGATCGCTCCATTCTTCTGGCTCCTGTCCCTCCTCTACCCCTGTATTTTGAACTTTTGTCCTTTCTCTCCCGCTCTGTCCTTTACTTCTGTCTTCTTTACCTTCCTACTGTGACGGGATCCCACTCTCTGCCTTCTCCTTAGGTTTAGATTTTCACTTCGACCAACCTCTCGTTTTGGGCGAAGTCCCTGGCAATTCGGAGGTACTTCTGGAAAGAAGGTGCTTTTAATACTTTAGGGGCCATGTCGGTATCTTCTTTGGCCACTTAAGCACCCTGAACTGTTCCCGTTGGCAGAGGTCACTTTTTGTATGGTTCCAAAGGGATGCGCCTGCTTCATGGCTGCCTCCCTTCTAGGTTGTGGGTTATGTTATTGTCAGGGTCTTTCTAAGAGTTTTCGGGACTAAAAGTGATTTTCTGTGTGTAAACAGGATTAAGAGTGTAAACAGTGTTAAGAGTGAGAGGTAGAATACAAAAGACAGGTCTAAATTGACATAAAAGCTTACATTACTAACTCGTTCTCAGTTTTATCTAGAAAGAAGGTGGTCTTAGGGAAGCTCGAAGCCCTGGATAACGTATGTGTGTAAAGTTTTAAACCACTTGATGATTTTCTCCCAATATAATTTTGTGTTTAATGATGTACTTATGCTAATATCAAATATAATTTTCATGCCCTATGTTTCCATCTCCAAACCCAACTGGTTGAACATCAAAGTACCTTCTTGAAGTATTAATGTGCAATCATACGTCAGCAGCCAAAGCTTGAAACTTATTGGTTCAAGAAATCTTTTTCTCACTGATCTGTTTTTGAGGTGTGGGGGTGGGATTAATCATTGCTCTTTAACTCATTTTAGTTGTCAGTAACATATTTGCTTTGCATGTTGCTTCTTTGAATGCTTGAGGCCTCTCTTGATGGTCTTCTGAGAAAATTCAGAGGTCGTATTGCCATCCGCAGTAGTTGTGTTTTTATCTAAAAATGGTGTCTGTTTCCAGCCTCCACCAATTCACATGTGATTTTCAGGAAGTCACTTAAACGGGGCTCTTTCCTATTAGTTGTTCAGATTTAGGAAAGCCCACGTGAAATGAGTGTGATATTTCCTGCCAACAGTTTAGTCTCAGGTGGTTTTCAAATTACCTTTTACAGGATTACTATTGAAACAGTTTAGTTGTAGCTTCATTATTTTTTCATCCACCTTTTAAGCTAGTAAATGTAGTGGATGGCTTGCAAAAAGATGGATGACAAGGACCCCATGGATTTAAAGAATAAAAATCGTGCTAGTATTAAAAAATGGAAGGTTTTTTTGTTTTGTTTTGAGACGGGGTCTCTCTCTGTTGCCCAGGTTGGAGTGCAGTGGCACGATCTCTGCTCACTGCAACCTCTGCTTCCCGGGTTGAAGTGATTTTCCTGCCTCAGCCTCCTGACTACCTGGGATTACTGGTGTGCGCCACCATGCCCAGCTAATTTTTGTATTTTTAGTAGAGACTGGGTTTCACCGTGTTGGCCAGACTGGTCTTGAACCCCTGACCTCAAATGATCCACCTGCCTCGGCCTCCTGAAGTGCCGGGGTTCCAGGCGTGAACCACCATGCCCAGCCTCTTTTTTGTTATGTTTCCATTTAGACTTTGTTCTATGTACTTTTTACATAGTTGAACCTATTGCACTTACAATTATGTGTCTTGAGTCTTTTACTTACTACTTTTTGAGTTTGTTTCTCTTTTTTTGGGAAACTATGCATAACACATTTTTAACTTTTTACTTATACATATATTTACAGAAACTGCATAAAACATAACTGTATAATTTGATGAATTTCCACAAACAGAATATATCTAGGTAAGTGGCAATCAGATCAAGACCATTACCCCCAAAAGCCCCTCTCTTGCTCCTGTTGTATTCTAGCAACCATTAAGTAACCATTCTTCTGACTTCTAACATCAAAGATTAGTTTTGCCAGCTTTCTAAACATATTTTAATAACTACATGAAATTCTATCATTTGTATATGCTGTAATTCACTTATTCATATGTTATCAGATACTTATGATTTTCTTAAGTTTTCTCTATTACAAATAAAACTATAGGAAACATCTATTTTATATATTACTACAGAAGCTTTCCCAGGAGTAATATTCCTCAGTGGAATGGCATAAACATTTCTGAAGCATTTCATGTATATTGACAATTTACTTTCCAAAGTAGTTAAAATAGTTAATACTGTCACCAGTGGTTTATGTCTCTTGTTTAACGACCCCATAATAAGTGTTGAGTATTGATTTCATTTAAGCTTTACTAAACTGATAGGTAAGAAGTGGTATGGAAAATAAAACTTGAAACTCCCTTTACTTGTTGCCTTATCCAGTATAAAACACATAGTATAGTGAATATATTAATGTTTGTATCTCAATATCTTTTTAAACAATGGGCTCTATATGTTTAGGCTGTATGACTCTGACAAGTTTTAGTAATTCAGGTAAACAGTTTACGGCTTTGTGAGGTGGGATTTTGATCAAGCGACTTTATTTCTCTGAGCCTCAGTTTTTACATCTGGAAAATGATGACGCTGAACCCAGCAACCTAGTATAAAAGTCTATGCTAGTTATCCAGAATATGCAGCTCTAATGTTGGAGCAGTTTATAAACTAGCACAGAAGTAGATTACTGAAGAGGCCATTTAGCTCACCTTATGGGTTCTGGGATGAGTTGTGAGCGTATTAGTTAAATGCAAGGACTTTGAAACAGGCTGCATAGGTTACCAATCAATGCTGGCTCTTCTGTGCCTCAGTTTCCTAATCTGTAAAATAAGGATAATAATAGTACCTACCTCTTAGGGGTATTGTAAAGATTAAAATTGATACTCTCTGTGATGTCTTTATAGCCTTCTATGTTACTGGCACATAGAAACGCTGCAAATTGGAGATAATGCCTTAGCTGAATTAGCCAGAGAAGAACATTTTAGGCAGAAGGAAGAGCAAGAGCAAATTCAGAAAACTTTGACATATGTGCAGCCACCTGTAGGTAATCCAGTATTTCTAGTGCACAAAATGCATAAAGAGGACAAAGACAGAGATGGGTCTGAGGGGGAAACAGAGACCAGTTCATGAAGGCCTTGAATGCCTGTTTGTCTTATTCATCACTTTTTTCTCCATTACCCAACATAATGTCGTTCATAAACTGATATTTAATAAAAGCACTTTCAATGAAAAAATTAATTAGGAGGCTGTAGTATATCTTCCACATGATACAGAGTCTTTGAAAAATTCCATGAGGGGTGTGACATAGTCATATTTACATTGATGTCATTGTATGGAAGGGATTCGTATAGAATGGAGTACAAGGGGGGTAAGACTGGTCAGTAAGACCAGCTAAGAGGCTACTGAGGAAAAAGACTGGAACTACAGGACTGATAGTAATTGTGAAGAAGAGGGGCCAAAGTTATAAAATATCAGGTGCAGGAAGCAGAAAAGGGGAAGAAATGAAATCAGACTAATACATCCTCTTTCTTTTCTGTTCCTTTCTTATGAGTAGCTCCTATTTCCCACCCCCTCTTCTAAATGTTTTTACTCTATGTTTCTTTTTCTAGGTCAGTTCTTATTTCTATTGGGTGTTTCCATGCTCCACCATGTTAAGAGCTAAGAATCAGCTTTTTTTACTTTCACCTCATTACCTGAGGCAGGTAAAAGAATCATCAGGCTCCAGGCTCATACGGCAAAGACTTCTACACCAGCAACAGCCCCTTCACCCAGAATGGGCTGCCCTGGCTAAAAAGCAGCTGAAAGGCAAAAACCCAGAAGACCTAATATGGCACACCCCGGAAGGGATCTCTATAAAACCCTTGTATTCCAAGAGAGATACTATGGACTTACCTGAAGAACTTCCAGGAGTGAAGCCATTCACACGTGGACCATATCCTACCATGTATACCTTTAGGCCCTGGACCATCCGCCAGTATGCTGGTTTTAGTACTGTGGAAGAAAGCAATAAGTTCTATAAGGACAACATTAAGGGTGAGATTTTAATGTAAGACATAATATTTATGATAAGTCATATACCTCCTAGTTTTTTATTTTTTGGGGGTTAATCTCTGTAAAGATGATATTCACTCTATAATTTTGTAGTTAAAGACTATACTCTGAAAAAAGTGGATTTTTTTAACTTCTGTGGTCAAAAAGATAAGTGAATTAGAATAAGGTGCTAAATTTTTGAAAGAAAACAACACATGCACGTTGTTTAAAAGGAATTAGGTGAGGTAAAGTTGCATGAAGAAAAGAAGACATTAGCTTTGCCTTTGAAAAATGTTCAATTAACATTGTTGGGATAGCGGTTGGAGAGGAAGATAGTTTAGATGATGCCCAAAGAAAGTGTAAATGTGATAACGTGGTACAAACATATTCAGTGCAACCTGGCATTCATTCACTGAAAATTATCTTACCTATTATTTCTTCTTTCTGAGCTGTAATAAAATTGTACTGTTTGAATACTAAACTTGTAGATTTATAAGTTTGTATTGCCCATGGAAGGTTGAACTTACATTTAGTATAGACTATTTTAGTTATTTAAAAATTTTGTACGATGGTCATAATTCTGTTTTCCAGAATATTTGAATAGCCAGGAATCCTTTGTGACCATATTAGATAAAAGAACAAAATAGTAAGCAAGCATACAAATGCTAAGTTATTTTTACCATATATGAACAGCCAGATCTTTTCATGAATTTTAGAAATATTTCAATCAAGTACCATATCTTCAGATAGACACGAGATGATTGAGATTTGTTGTTTCTTCCGTTCTTTCCTTTAGTGAGGTCTGGAACTAAATTTGTGCATTTTGGCACAAGGGAAACAACTGACTCTCTTAAGAAGTGAAGTATCTTTATTTAAGTTGGTTTTGACATGTATGAGCATAAAAATAGTTGTTATAAAAGTGTACTGTTATGAGATGAATCAACATTTTTAGTAGTGTTAAAGTAAATCATTTTACCTTGATTCCAGACTCTTGAATCTTACATTATTTTTCTTTATGTATTTAGCTGGTCAGCAGGGATTATCAGTTGCCTTTGATCTGGCGACACATCGTGGCTATGATTCAGACAACCCTCGAGTTCGTGGTGATGTTGGAATGGCTGGAGTTGCTATTGACACTGTGGAAGATACCAAAATTCTTTTTGATGGAATTCCTTTAGAAAAAATGTCAGTTTCCATGACTATGAATGGAGCAGTTATTCCAGTTCTTGCAAATTTTATAGTAACTGGAGAAGAACAAGGTGTACCTAAAGAGAAACTTACTGGTACCATCCAAAATGATATACTAAAGGAATTTATGGTTCGAAATACATACATTTTTCCTCCAGAACCATCCATGAAAATTATTGCTGACATCTTTGAATATACAGCAAAGGTATACTTTGTGGTTATTATAGGTTTTTCTATAGTTCCTTGAATGTAGGAATTTTTACAACATGCTATAACTGAATTTAAAAATTTAGTCTGAGTAATATAAATTTAGAAAGTTTTGTTATTGTTACTTTTTGTTTTTAATGTACTAATTTTATGTTCTATCATTACTTGCAGGAATCTGGGCAACAGATCTTTACTGTGTTTTCTTTATTCCTAAAATTTAACTCTGATAATTGTTAGATTCAGGGAGGTCTTCTACTTACATTTTTAAATTTCCCTCCGAAATTCAGATGCAGTTGTGAAGTAGACACTGGTATCAGACAAATGAGGATTGGAATATCAGCTTTATTTCTGCTAAAAGCTGAATTGGAAGATATCACTTATCACTCATATCTGCAACCTCAAGGAGGTCCCTAATATTCACACCTGAATTAGGCTTATCTTTCCCAATAAGAATGATGGGAAAAGTCCTTCCATAGGGACACATTTTCCTCCTTCATTTTCCTGTGAGCAATTTGTTTATATTTCCCCCCATTATTCACACTTTGCTTCTTACCAGCAATGCGCTCCTTCTCCTTACCTACGTTAAAGTTAGATCATTATTTCATGGCACAGAGAAAATCATCATCAACCCTTTTTATCTCTATCAACCCTTGTAATTACTGTTATCTCCAAACTCTAGCAAGCATTGCGTAGCAAGCATTTTATGTTTGGTTAACTCTTGGTAAAGATAGTTTTTCTTGGCTGTGCAGGATATGTGTGATGTACTCTACCTAACATGAAATTTTAGGGGAATAGTGGAAATACAGTTTTTGTAGTGATTGTGGTGGAAAGAACCTGTCTGGGATATGCTTAGTATTAAATGTCACAGTAAATCAAACTGAAATATTTGATTTTTAAAGCCATGCATTTTATCCCATTTTGTTTCAACATATAGTACTAAGAATCAAATAATTTTATTTTTTTCCTACTGTGTACTTATTCATGTTTGATGCCTTCATTCAAATTAGAAAAGTAATAACTAGTAAATAATAATAAATTTATGCATTTTAAGCAGATTAACCCAAGGTTTGGGTCTACAACCTCTTATGAGGTCCACGTCATTGGTTTGGAATTAAAAATGCCTCATTTAGTTCTCAGGCCAAAGGTTACATTCCTAACCTCAGCTAGCTAATTCCACAATTTAAACTTTCAGAATGGTTAGTATAAATTCTTGTCCACCAGAAAAATAAAGTAGGTACAGTCCTGATGATGGTTCATGGACGAACAATTTAAATTGGAAAGCAAATTAAATGTAACAAATAAGCATTAAATATTTTGTTAACATTATGAACTACCAAGTTTATTTGAGTTTAACATCATTTTAAAATAATATTTATGCTTAGAAAGTGGATTTAATAGAACCTTTTAATATTTTTACTTATTCACTGTTACAATTTTTTTTTTTTTATGTAGCACATGCCAAAATTTAATTCAATTTCAATTAGTGGATACCATATGCAGGAAGCAGGGGCTGATGCCATTCTGGAGCTGGCCTATACTTTAGCAGATGGATTGGAGTACTCTAGAACTGGACTCCAGGCTGGCCTGACAATTGATGAATTTGCACCAAGGTGAGTAAATTAAACCTAGATATTGTTTCAACATCAAGAAATGCATAGGACCATTTTATATATTGATAAAATGAATTTATAAATATAAATGTCAGGCTAGATTTAGATTTTCTTATATTTTATCTGAGTGATAATGAGAGAAAAGGCCAATATTTCTAATAAAAAATAGAATTAAATTTGGCTGTACTTCTTTGTAAATTCGAGGAATATCTTGTCTCCAGCTATTTAGAGAACACAATTAAGTTGCACGTTTTAACAAATTACATTAAAATGTAAACATAATGTTGAGACAGTTTTTTCTAATTTTTCCATTTTAGAATACAGAATTCATCTATTATTATTATTTTTTCTGTTGCACTATCTAATGTAATGTTTTGGGATCCACTGTGCTGTTGAAACATTTGTTTCACAACAGTTTCTTAATAATGTTGTATGAAAAATATGGGAAAACTTAAATGAAGTTTATGAAATATTTAAATTTGGAAGTCGAAAGTCATTCAGTGGTTCAATCAGTACAGCAATCACTTGCTAAGCTTTGCTGTGCCAAACACTAGCCTATATGCTGACAATACAACATGTAGAAAACATAGCTTCTGCCTTTAGTGTTTATAGACTACTGAAATGCTCCTTTGTACCAGGGATTTGTGTACTTACTGTGACAGCAGTTCCCAAAGTGTGGTCTAAGAACAGCTGGGCATTGCTAAGACTCTTTCTGGGGTATTTGAGATCAAAACTGTTTTTATGCTTATATTAGAGCTTTATTTGCCTTTTTCACTTTCATTTTCTCAAGAATTTATAGTGATGTTTTTCAGAAGCTACACGATATGTGATACTGCAACAGATTGCAGAAACAGATATGAGACTCCAGCTGTTTTCTCTTAAGCCATACATTGAAGAGATTTGCAAAAATGTAAAACAATGATGCTTTTATTATATATATATATATATTTTAAGAAGCATACTTATTTTTCATAAGAAATGTTACTAATGTTAACATGTTGTGGGTTTATTTTGATTTGATTTGATGATTATTGAGATAGGATCTTGCTCTGTTGCACATGCTGGAGTGCAATGGCATGATCACTGCTCATTGCAGCCTCAGCCTGCCAGGCTTAAGGGTTCCTCCCACCTCAGGCTCCTAAGTAGCTGTGACTACAGGTGTGTGCCACCATACCTGGCTAATTTTTAAGTTTGCTTGTAGAGATGGGGTTTCCCTGTGTTGCCCAGCTGGTATCAAACTCCTGGGCTCAAGCTATCCTCCTGCCTTGGCCTCCTAAAGTGCTGAGATTCTAGGCAGTAGCCTCTGTGCCCTTCCTTATTGTTACTTTTGAATGAACTAGTAAATAAAATATTGATAGATATTATACAAATAAAGAAATAAATTATTTGGAATTTTCAGTAAGTTTTAAGAGTAAAACGGGAACCTGAGATCAAAATATTTGAAAACTGCTGTGTTAAGAACTTCTTTCAAGGCTGGGTGTGGTGGCTCATGCCTGTAATCCCAGTGCTTCGGGTGACCGAGGCGGACATGAGGCCAGGAATTCAAGACCAGTCTGGCCAACATGGCGAAACCCAGTCTCTATTAAAAATACAAAAATTAGCTGGGCATGGTTGTGCTTGTCTGTAATTCCAGCTACTTGGGAGGGTGAGGCACAAGAATCGCTTAAACCTGGGAAGTGGAGGTTGCAGTGACCCGACATTGCTTCGTTGCACTCCAGCCTGTGCAATAGAACAAGACTCTGTCTCAAAAAAAGAACTTCCAAAAATGTGTCAGAAGTAGATTTGCAAGCTTTGTGCCTTTAGAGACAGGCAAGTAACCTAAATGTTTAAATCAGCACAGAATATAAGATAAAAGGGAGAGGTGAAGGGCACAAATTGGAGAAGTATATGCCTAGACCAATGCACAATCATTCTTTTACAAAACACTTTTCTGGCTAAACAAAGCAAATTTGCTGTTTTATTTCATTCATAGGTGACTCCTGTCTTACATATTGAGTATTCCTAAAATATACATTTTTAAATTAAATTGAATCTTTATTTAATGAAGGGCATAGGAAGAGATTCTTTCATTAAGAAAACCAATTACAAAGTGAATAATTCTTACCTGAAACAAAATTTCTTCCATATGCATAAAACTGTAATTTTATGTTAGGTTTAAAGTTACATAAATATACATGTACTGATCTTAATTCAAATTAAGTTCTTCGAAATTAAAATATAGACCTTGATTTTCTAGTGTGTGATACAATTAGTTTTATTTTCTGCTCTATATTGTTAACTTTAATTAAATTCTGGACCTAATGTTACTATTTTAGGTTGTCTTTCTTCTGGGGAATTGGAATGAATTTCTATATGGAAATAGCAAAGATGAGAGCTGGTAGAAGACTCTGGGCTCACTTAATAGAGAAAATGTTTCAGCCTAAAAACTCAAAATCTCTTCTTCTAAGAGCACATTGTCAGACATCTGGATGGTCACTTACTGAGCAGGTATGTATATAATTTAAAATGTAGAATTTTAATAAAGTTATGTATATATATTTTTTCTGAGCAATGTGGCACAAGCAGGAAATAGATTTAAGAAGCTATCTGTTAATATTTGAAATGATAAATATTCTGAAGCATAATGTATACTTAGGTTTGTAATTATACATAATATAATAAATAAATAAATAAAAATTGTCTCCCTCTGGTGGTTAACAATATAAAATCACTTACTTCCTAGCTTCCCTGTAGTGCTGAAACACTTGTAAAAGTAAACAAGGCTGGGCGAGTTGGCTCACACCAGTAATTCCAACATTTTGGGAGGCCGAGGCACCCAGCCTGGCCAACCTGGCAAAACCCTACCTCTACTAAAAATACAAAATTAGTTGGGCGTGGTGGTGCATGCCTATAATCCCAGCTACTTGGGAAGCTGAGGTAGGAGAATCACTTGAACCTGGGAGTCGGAGGTTGCAGTGAGCCAAGATGACGCCACTGCACTCCAGCCTGGGCAACAAGAGCACAACTACGTCTCAAAAAAAAAAAAAAAAAAAAAAAGAAAGAAAACAGAATTTGATGATGAGAAAGAAGCAAAAGTCATAAGTTAGTACTCTCATATAATTGTAAGAGTTATAATTCTTAACATAAAACTGCCTATTTAAAATTAATTATATATACATACATATTTTATGTGTTAAAGTTATGTATTTAAGCAAGCATGCAAGCAGACTGTTTAAAGACTATTTTTACTTGGGTAATTTAATTTGTTCTCTTAAAAATTGTATAGTTATGGCCTTGTTTTTATACATGTTCTCTTTACATATGAAATTATTTTGGTACATTTAAAAATTATATGTGCAAAGTTACATTGCTTTTATACATTTAAATGTTGAATAATAACTATTATACTCTGTATGAAATAAAACTTCAGGTTCTTATAAATGGAGAAATAGACCTGGCACAGTGGCTCACGCCTGTAAATCCCAGCACTTTGGGAGGCCAAGGCGGGCAGATCACAAGGTCCGGAGATCAAGACCATCCTGGCTAACACGGTGAAACCCCGTCTCTACTAAAAATACAAAAAAATTAGCCGGGTGTGGTGGCAGGCGCCTATAGTCCCAGCTACTCAGGAGGCTGAGGCAAGAGATTGGAGTGAACCCGGGAGGCAGAGCTTACAGTGAGCCGAGATTGCGCCACTGCACTCCAGCCTGGGTGACAGAGCGAGACTCCGTCTCAAAATAAATAAATAAATAAAATAAAAATAAATAAATAAATAC
This sequence comes from Pan paniscus, assembly GCF_029289425.2. Taxonomy (NCBI): domain Eukaryota; kingdom Metazoa; phylum Chordata; class Mammalia; order Primates; family Hominidae; genus Pan; species Pan paniscus. Next base: position 63,943,638 of record NC_073254.2, on the reverse strand, counting down.
ATGGAGAAATAAGAGATTTTTAGGGTTGGAAGGAACTTTAATAATCATTTTTATTTTAACCTGCTTATTTTTTCAGCTAAAGAAACTGAAGTTCAGAGAGATCCAATGACTTGCCCAAATCACAATTAGGCATGCAATAAACTAGAACTCAAATTTCCGATATCTCAGTTCATTGTTCATCTATTTTATTAACATTTATTCAGTGCCTGTTTTGTACACATCATTGTGGTAGATACTGTGAGGTAGAAAAAATAATCAGCAAAGAGTGAATTATGAAATGAAGGACTATATAATCTTAAGTAGAAAAAGAATGCATTGTTGATATACTTATAGAAAAGTATTTAGGCAATATAAAAGTAAGCACAACAATATCTGATATTTCAGAGGATTATAAGAGGCACTAAACACTGAACTCTGACTCTTCTAATTTTGGCTTCTAAACTAATTTGTCTGAATTTATTTGCTATTCTGAAGCTTAATATGGAAATTGACATAGAAAATATGCAGCAGTTGCTGTTTAATCATGTTGCTGTTTATAGTTGCAATATCTATCACCTGTTTCTTTGAGTTTTTGTTTTTTATCAAATATTTTAGGATCCCTACAATAATATTGTCCGTACTGCAATAGAAGCAATGGCAGCAGTATTTGGAGGGACTCAGTCTTTGCACACAAATTCTTTTGATGAAGCTTTGGGTTTGCCAACTGTGAAAAGTGCTCGAATTGCCAGGAACACACAAATCATCATTCAAGAAGAATCTGGGATTCCCAAAGTGGCTGATCCTTGGGGAGGTTCTTACATGATGGAATGTCTCACAAATGATGTTTATGATGCTGCTTTAAAGGTAAGTTTTTCCACTTTGCAACTTTGTTTTCAGAATTTACAGATTTGTAAAGATTTATAGATTTTAAAACTTACAAGTCAAGATTTATAGATTTTAAATTTATAAATCAAATCACTTACAGATTTATATAATAATTTAAACGATGTTTGCAAAAAAATTCAGATTTGATTTTATAGTTTTCAAAACAATCCATTTAAAAATACATTTCTATTAAAGTATTTTATTAAAAGAATTAAAAAGACAGCTAGTATTAAAAAGCTCATACAAAGAACAGCAGTTTTTGATCATCCACTTGTTTTTTCCTGCTTTCTGGAGTAAGATACATACTTCTTTGCTTATTTTTGTTTTTATCTGCATAGTTTAAAATCACATGTATACTGTTTCTTGTAATTTTATCAACTGTAGACATTACACATGAGACCTTAGACACTATCTATTGCTTTCCTAGTAGGGTAGTTTAGATTTTGGCTGATTCATACCCCTACTTTTCCTCCTCCCTTACTACCAATATAATTATATCTCAATGTAATCTTTTCTGAATTCTTCTAATGTTCTCATTTGACTTAAATTGTTTTTTCTCTATTTCTGCTCACTATTGCTGTTCTTTGACTCCTCTTTGCCATTATAGTAGGAATATATTTTCATTTCTCCTCTGTTTAATTCTGAATCTTGAAACCCATGTCTATCTCTTGGTTATTTGGAAGTACATCTCATAGAAACCTGCTAAAAATGGTGCATGGGAGATAAATTATTTGAAACTTTTCCTGTTTGGGAATGTCTTTATTCTATTTTTATAATTGATTAATAGCCTGACTAAGCTTGACATTATTTCCAGTCAGGAAATTCATAAGCAAGTTTATAAGCATTGATCTGTTTTTTATTCTAGATTTTTATTCTGGCTTTCAATATTTCTGATCAGAAATTTGATGCCATTCTCATTCAGGATCTTTCTTTCTGAAAGTATTGGGACCTCTTCTTTATTTTTTGTATTGATGTATAACTTGGTGTATTTTTTCCTACATGGTACTGAACCTTTATTGGGTCTTTTTCATCTCACCTTTTTAAAAAAATATTTTTATAGCTCTGGGAAATTTTCTTGTATTATTTCTTTGACAGTATTTTTCTTGTCATTTTCATATGGGTTCTCTTTCTAGAACTCCTAGTCATAAGCTACGGACCTCCTTAAATAATATCCTGATGTGCTGATGTTCTTATCTTTTTTTTTTTTTTTTTAAGACAGAGTCCTACTCTGTCACCAGGCTGGAGTGCAGTGGCGTGATCTCGGCTTACTGCAACTTTTGACTCCCTAGTTCAAGCGATTCTCCTGTCTCAGCCTCCTGAGTAGCTGGGATTACAGGCACACACCACCACACCCGGATAATTTTTGCATTTTTAATGGAGACGGGGGTTCACCATGTTGGTCAGGCTGGTCTCAAACTCCTGACCTCGTGATCCACTCACCTTGGCCTCCCAAAGAGCTGGGATTACAGGCATGAGCCACTGCTCCCTGCCTGTTCTTATCTTTTCTATAGTATATCTGTTTGCCTTTTTTTTCTGTGTTCTTAAAGATTTGTCAACTTTATATTTCTACTTATTTTTACATTCATGTATTATATTTTTGATTCGTAGAGCTCATTTTTGTTTTCTAATTTCCCCCTTATAATTAATGTCATCTTCATTTGTTTCATTAGTACAGAATCCATTTATATTCTGAATTCATGATATTTTCGGAAGTTTTCTTTTACATCCTGTATTGTCTCTGTTTTCTCTCTGTGCTTTTTGTTTTTAGTCTTTAGTCAGAGTACAGGCTTTTATTTCAGTAAGACATCTTACCCTTACTTCTGTCTGTATTTGGTATTTGATAATTCATTGCGTCTCGAGTTCATTTTCTGTAGACAGTAAACTTTGGTTCTCCTGACAGAATGAGAGAGGGGTGGTTGCAGACTCTCAAACTGTCTTCTTCTTTTTAGCTTCTCATTTTACACTTACGTAGAATCCAATATAGATTCTTCTTTCTTGAATTCATCAGGGAAAAGCAGTTTGACCTTGATCCTTTCTGCTAAGTCATATATCATTCCACTGTCTGTTTTCTGCCTTCATATATGAAGCTATGATTGAAGGTTTAAATGTTTCCTGATTTCATTAAAGATGAGGTTACATTGTTTCTCTGCAGCTCAAATCAAAAGTAAATTGCATTTTAAAATATATTTTTCTTACAGACTTTATGTAATTATGAAAACTTTATGTACCTAAAAATAAAGATTAGAGAATTGATGTTGCTTTAATTTTCTCCCAAGACTTAAGAGGTTTTGTGTTTTTTGGAATATACTTGTTAGTTGTCTTTTCAAGTAACTATAAACACACAAATTCTAATTAATGCCTTTGATGTTTATTTAATTCTGTTCTTATGAAACATTAACGTTTAGTTTATAATTTTATTAATATTAGTAATTATATAACACTCATAACAAATTTATATAGTTTACACACATTTTTAATATTCTCTTTTAGTTTTGTTAATGTTTTTCTTTTTAGCTCATTAATGAAATTGAAGAAATGGGTGGAATGGCCAAAGCTGTAGCTGAGGGAATACCTAAACTTCGAATTGAAGAATGTGCTGCCCGAAGACAAGCTAGAATAGATTCTGGTAAGATAGTGAGAAAGTTCATATATGAAATCCAGTAGTTAAAAAGAAATTCATTTCTGTTTGAAGATAACATGTATCGTTAACAAAACAAAAATAATGAAAAATGGAACTTGGGTAAATTTTTTCTCATATACTTGTATCTATCTATATATGTATTTTCACATACATGGATTCACACAGGCAAGCATATGTACAAAGTGTGTGTGGATGTCTAACCATTGTATATATGTACATGTTTGTGGGTAGATGTCATTAACATTTTGAAGATGACACTGTTGATGATCACAGTGTTCTCTGCATTGGAGTATTCATTCATTCAATGAATACTTTTTTAGTTTATTTTGTTTGAGGCACTTGCTATGTCTGGGCATACAACTGTGAACAGGACAGACATGACCTCTATGACCTCTATGCACACAAATCTTACATTCTAGTAAAAGAGAGGAAAATGAACAAGTAAATAAAGAATTATAGATCATGATCAGTGCTATGAAGGAAATATGAAGGAGTATAACCAGGGGTAGGGGTTGTGGGAAGTTTTATGTAAGGGTAATAATCTGGTAGTTTGAGGTAAAATATATTCTTTATCATGTAAGGAAGTATCTTTGTAATTTTGATTTACTAATAGATTATAGAAGGGTTCTTTTTTTGTTTAAAAGTGACTGGCTGAATTCAAAAAAATATTAGAAAAGCTACTGGGTATTCATTCTCTACCTTATAAATCTTAGATGGCAGCTTCTCTGATTGTTATTTTGAAGTGTTAAAAGATTTATTAGAAACCGTGGGAAAGTGTATATTAATAGTTTGGTAGAATAATGAAAGTCCTTCCTTACAGAGACTCTGACATATACCTCTACTTCCCTCTCACACCCCCTTCTCAGATTGGGATTTGCTGATCTATATTGAAGTTGCATTAAGAATTAAGAATACTACTTAAAGATATTAAATTTATAAGGAAAATACATCATAACCAGAGCATTACAATTAGGTAATTATTTGTGAATAAAATTTTTCTTTGGGAAATTACCAGGTTCTGAAGTAATTGTTGGAGTAAATAAGTACCAGTTGGAAAAAGAAGACGCTGTAGAAGTTCTGGCAATTGATAATACTTCAGTGCGAAACAGGCAGATTGAAAAACTTAAGAAGGTATTAATAGCTTGCTTTTTTTATTTTTATTTTTTTAAGTATTTTATGTGTTCTGGGCTCTGGCTAAGCTCTTAAACTGTCCTGCTTAAATTAATCCTTACAACAGCATGAGGTGTGTATTAATTTCCATCATTTCAAATGTAAGGGAACTAAAGATAAGGCATTGAGAAACTTGCTCAGGATAAATAATTAGACAACCAGGACTCAGTCTTAGTCTGTTGACACCAAAAACTTGTTTTAAACCATGATATCTACCTCTGTGAAACTTATAAGTTGTTATTAAAAACCACACTACAATAATAATACCTTCCATAATTTATAGATTAAAACCAAGGCTTAGATGATTATGTACCTTACTAAAAATTAAAAACAAAATAAAGTTTAGAGTTATTATTTGAACCCAGGGCTTCTTATTGTAATTTCTTTCACCAGAATGATGGCATCTGATACTACTTTGAAATAATTACTTGCTTTTTGATTTTTAAAATTCAACTATATTTGGTAGTGCTTTAGTAAGGTACAGTTTACAATAACCTTTATTTATTTTGATTGAAACTAGAGTATCGTATTCCCTTCTTATTTTTAGTTTGTCACTGAGTTGATCCAGAGCATATGAAATACTAAAATAGATAAATCAAATTAATTGTCACTGTTGTAACCTATATATTTTTGTTGTATGAAGCTACTTTGGCCTCTTAATCTTTGGCATTTGTAAGTACTGCTGTTTCCAAGGTAGGAAGCTTACACATTTAATGGTTTTTCTTTGTTTACTTTTCCTGAGATTGTTTAATGTATGGCTTTTTTTTTAGTTCAATCTATAAAAATCTAATAGTATTTATTTTTGGAAAACCCTTTCTTTTCTGTTATACTTTAGGTTATTAACTTTATATCTTCATAGCCTGAACGATTTCATTTATCATAAATAATGATAAGCCTTATTTTGGGCAACAGAGAGAAATTCATTAATGACAATATAGCAATAATAGTTAACATTTATTGAGCACTTACTGTGTACCCATACTGTACTAAATCCTTTTCTTGAATTGTTGTTTTTGTGTATTATTTTATTTAACAGGTAGTTACTATTTTTATTTCCACTTACAGATGAGGGAACTAATGATTGGAGAGTCTCATTTAGTTGCTCAAGTTTATAGTATAAGTGACAAAGCTGGGATTTGAATGCAGGCTTTTTTACTCTAGAGCCAGTTTAGGAGAAATGGATATTCTGATGTAACTTTTTCCTAGTTTTGAACTTTCTTAGGACCATGACCAAATCAAAGTTCTTCTATTATAAAAATTAATTTTCATAGCTAGAATCAGATATTTTTATAGCAAAATATATTTCTGCTGCAATACTCTGAGCTCTCTTTAGTAATGAACTCAAGTTTATATTTTCTTACGCTTTCCTTTTACCTATGGTTTTAACAATATTTTACCTGTGGTGGTAATTTTTTTAAAAATGTGAACTATCTCAACAGTAATTTTATATTAAATTATTTTTCTGTAACCGTCAGCCCTAATTAATTTTAGCATCTGTTTTCACTCCCTGAATTTTAGTAATCTGTTGTTGAGATAATTATAGCAAACTACCTAATCTAAGGATGACTAATTTTCTAGTAAACCAGAAAAGGTGTACTTCTTAGGTCTTTGCTCAAATGTCACCTTATCTAAGAAGCTTACAGTGATCCAATATCTACAATAGCACCCTACTACCTTGTGCCAAATCACTTCGTTATTTACTCGATTTACTTTATTTTTCTCTTAAATTGTATGTGTTTATTGTTTCTTTCTCCAATAAAAGATAAAGAAAAATGGGCATTTTTATGGAGAATTTGGAGTTGAGTTTTTTCTTGCTCTAAATATAGTTGAACCTCCATATCTGTGGGTTCCACATCTATAGATTTAACCAAAAATGAATTGAAGATATTTGAGAAAAAAAGAATGGATATGTCTGTACTGAATATGTACAGACTTTTTTCTTGTTATTTCCTAAACCATACAGTATAACAACTATTTATGTAGTATTTACATTGTATTAGGAATTATAAGTAATCTAGAGATGATTTAAAGTATACAAGAAAATGTACATAGGTTATATGCAAATACTACAGCATTTTATATAAGGGCCTTGAACATCCCTGAATTTTGGTATCTGTGGATAGGGTGGGCAGTGGGTCATGAAACCAATCACTCACAGATACTGAGGGATGACTATAAATTTTCTGTACCTCTGCTTATATATGCTATATAATACTAGTGGCATCTTGAGCAGTATATTTTAGACTCTTTTACAGGTGGTACAATTTGTAAAAAAATGGATTTATGCAACTTTATTTTGACAAATTATTGGCAGAGCAGAGTTAGGACCCAGGGAAAACGTTTTTTACTGTGCTTTTCATTGTATATCTTTTTCTTAGTCCCTCTTTCTCTCTCGAGATTATTTTTAAATAAAAGTATAGCAATATGCATATTATTATCAATACATTGTTATTTATCTAAAGGAAACTTAAAATATAACTAAAATATTCTCTAAGTTTTGATTTTTTTTCTTGTCACTATTAATCTTTAGTGTTCCTTCAAAATACTTCATATGAAAGACCCACTTGTTTACAATGTCTTGGTACTTTAGAAAAGCCTAAGTAACATGTGCTACTTGGGAAGGTCAGCACTATTATTGCCCTTCATGTTTCTGATTTGTTAGGATTATACCAAATGTAATATTATTTTAGGAAATCCTGAGTGAATGAATGAATTGAATGAATAAAATTCCTAGGTTATATATTATTCTTTTCAATTTTTTCCTCTTACATTTGGAGTTAGGATTATGGAAAAAATGCCATATGCTATGCATCAGAGTCTAATCTCTTGATCTCTGTTTTATTCTCTCTTCATGTAAATTGTCCCTTTCCTTGACTTTTTCCATAGATCAAATCCAGCAGGGATCAAGCTTTGGCTGAACGTTGTCTTGCTGCACTAACCGAATGTGCTGCTAGCAGAGATGGAAATATCCTGGCTCTTGCAGTGGAGGCATCTCGGGCAAGGTAAAGATATATAAGTTTGGAGGTTTCCAAAGACTAAAAGTTGACCAGTTTAGCTTTTCAGAGTATACTTAAATAAAAGGTTGATCCTGTAAACCATGTGAGCCCAAAAGAAAATAATGGCATCCATCGTAAATTTAATTCTTATCATTTTAAAATTTCTGTATTTAAAACATTCATGTTTTGAGTGAACTGTATTAATAATTGTGTATTTTACTGTGGCTGAGGAATTTTGAAACTATTGAAATGAATCCATTTCACTGATTCGCAGGTTGAAATGTGTTGGACTCTCAAGTATATCACCAGGTTTATGCCTATTACCTTGGTATTTTACCAGTTAAAATGGCTGTGGGGTGGGGAGGGGAACATTAATCTGAGAATTTATAGGAAAAACTTGTCATCCCATTGCTTTTGAATTAGTTTTAACCATGAAGCAACTGGAAGAGCAACCAACTTCCCCAGACCCCCTTCCCAGTCCTTCTTCCCTTGTTATTGGAGCCATGTGTTCCTTTAGGAGTAGAATACTTATTAATTGTTACTAGTCTTTTATCTCCTTTTGACATTTTGGTCTACTGCATTTGATTTTCTACTGTAATATAATTGCTCTTACTAAGTTCACTAGAGATCTCCTCTTTGTCTGATATTGTGGATAATTTTTAGTCCTTATCTTGAATTCTCTACAGTATTTAACATTATTGACCACCTCTTCCTTCTTGAGATGTTTTGCCTTTGTAACCCTTAACATGCTCCTTTGTCTCCTAACTTTTGTCATCCTGCATTTAAAAAAGGCTGAGTGAAAAACAGAATCTAATCTCATGTTATATCTGCTTCTGTGTTCCCATAGACACGATATTTGGCAAGGTAAAGTTTTTTGTACTTACTACCTAATAGGATTTTTGTGAGAAGACATTAAATCATTAAAAATAGTTCCTGGAACAGAATATGGCACTTAATGTGTTAATTTTTATTATTTTTCTATTTGTTGTTATTTAAAAATTATCTCATTATATGTATCAATATATAAATAAATTTATTATATTAAGAACCAGAAGGAGTCTGAAATATTACCCTTCTTGCAAGCTAACAAGTTATCCTGTATAGTGGGGTGTTGGTTGATGATATGAGATCCCTGGATCAGAACCTAATGACAGTTTGTTACTACAATATTAATAGCCATAACATCAGCAGGTTTTGGGCTAGTTCCTTTGATGCCCAATTGATGTGAGTGATGTGAAAAGGACTGCTAGATGATACCTCATGTACAGTGCATTGGGTTACATTCAAGGAGAGGAAGCCTGAGCTTAGGGATTTGGAATCTTTTGTAATGGGTAATAAGCATGTCCTCCATTTTTCTAGAGGAAGACATTATTATATTGGACAGAAAGCAAACCTATTCTTTCCTCTGGAGGTAGCCAATATTTCTGTCTTCTAAGGCGATTCACTATACAGACATCTTTGAAAAGATAGTCCAGAATAAAGAGCTGTCAGTGCTTTGCTCCACAGGATGTGCAGAAAAGCAAGTGACGCATGGAAAATTTTCTCCCAATATATGGCAGTATCATTAAATGATTACTTTTGCTTTTAAGTGTTTATTTCTTAATATAATGAAGTTTTAAAAAAATATGTTGCTTTAACTGGTTAAGGTATAGTATAACTAGTATGTGCTGTTTTTTTCTACTACTAATTTCATTAAAAAAATTAGATGACTTTTATTAAAGTCCTTTGATGGTTGCCCATTCCTTTTATATTCAAACCTAATCTTCCGATAGTCTGCAAGATGTGCTAGATGTGACTCTTGCCCATCTCTCTGACCTCATCTTATACCACTTTCCTCACTATGCCGTGTTCCTAATGCCCTTCTTTCTATTTTTAGAACATAAAACATATTTTCCTACATCTCAGAGCCTTTGCTTTTAGTGCTTCCTTTTTCAAACACTCTTACTGTTTTATGTTCCCTTGGGATCCCCCTTTTTATAATTTATATCTTAGTTCAAAAGTCATATCTTCACATCTTCAATAACTTTAAAATGGTTCTTCCAGACAGCCCATTCCATCTTTGTGTGGTTTAGTGTCTTTGTAGTACTTATTACCTTATGAAATTGTCTTACTAGTTTATTTATTTAGTTGTTTATCATCTGCATCCTCTGACTAGATGTTACAGATGTTAATGTCTATAAGAACAAGTACTTTTTCTTTGGTCTCATTTATTACTGTATCGCTATAGTAGATATAGAGATATAGTAATATCTGGCACATATTAGGCACACAGCTAATGTTGGATGAGTTAGTGAACAAATGGATGGAATATGCTAAAAGATTTACTTCTTATCAAAAAATATTTATGGGAGTGTTGCTGTTTATCCATTTGTGTTAAGTGGTGAATTATTCAGCAACCTTCAGGTACTTGTCTATATATATAATTATTAGGTCATTCAGTCATTTCTTGGTTGACAAATGTTGAAAAGAGAATTGGATGCATAAAGGCATCCAGAATAAATTTTTCTTAAGTATTTTCAGAAGAGATGCTTTCATAATGCATTAAAAAATTCTTATTTTACATTTTTACAGTCGTTTACTTATGTAATAAAATGTTTAATTATATTGAATATTATGGTAAACAGATATCTTTATCACAAAATAATGAAGTTAATGGAACCACCATTTCATGTTTCAGATGTACAGTGGGAGAAATCACAGATGCCCTGAAAAAGGTATTTGGTGAACATAAAGCGAATGATCGAATGGTGAGTGGAGCATATCGCCAGGAATTTGGAGAAAGTAAAGAGATAACATCTGCTATCAAGAGGTAATATGTAAGGTTTCTTAGGCCAGAATTTCATCTTTTCTGTTAGCACAATCCCCTTGAATCTACTGGGAGCTAAATTTCCTTACATACAACTGAGAAAATTTTTGAATTTTATAATAATAAATAGTAAATTAAATATTAATTATATAGACTATATAACATATAATAGAGTATATAATTTATTCATTACATATAATATATAATTAGAAATATATCATGATACATATTATATATCTATACTATCATTTTAATAGGTACATGATAATATTTAATAATAAATATCAAATATTGAAACTAATATTAGTTTTCATATAATTAATACTATTTTGAACTTTCACCATAGTCCCCTTCAGGAGTTTCTCATGTCAAACAGATGTTTAACTAACAATGATATTGCTTCATATCCTCCAGGTATTTATATTTCAATCTGCTTACTATGGTAGAGTTTCATATTTTTTGAAGTTGTTTACATTTTTCATTGGTTGAATAATTATAAAATCTTAATTTTTGTAATTGAAAGTAAACATTTAGTTGGCATCTATGCATACATTACAATCAGTATTTATTGAACTGATAATAACTAACATTTATTTCCACAGCATGACTTGGAAATATATATTAATGTGATCATATTTCTCAAGTGTAAAAACTAGCTTTTTGATGATTGGTCTTTCCAACCTCTGTAACAAGCTTCCAATTAAAAACTGAATTTCCATACTTGTACACTAGATAAATATCAAAACAGCCAAGGTGAAAGTCATCAAAATGGAACTTTTTTCTTTTAACAAAGATAAGTGCTTTTTTGTGTTGGAAGTAAATTTGTCAGTGGAGCAAGCAAGCATTTTGATTTATATAGCATGATAAGAAACCATATTGCTGTTACCTTGGGAGAATTCACACTTATGAAGGGTAGATGAGATATGGACAATTCAAAGCAGCCAGTCTATCACATATATGTATAAATGACCATGAAGTCACTTTTTAGTTTATATTTCAATCTTTCTGCATGTTGTACTCTGTACCCTGGCTCACGAAGGTGGGAGGTTGTCATTTTTTGTCTTAGTTCACCGTGATGTTCTCAGTGTTATGTGCTTACAGTCTGTGCCATCTTTCAGACTTTCCTCTAAGGGGGAGATGGCTTTAATGGAGCTCTCAATGTAAAATAGATGCATTAACAAAATATGGACGAGAGTAGGGAGATCATCACAAAGAATAGCTAATGGATGCTGGGCTTAATACCTAGGTGATGGGGTGATCTATGCAGCTGTTTACCATGGCACGTGTTTAACTATGTAACAAACCTGCACATTAACCCCTGAATGTAAAATAAAAATTGGAAAAAAGAAACCAACCCAAAATACAAGTAAACAAATTAGGTGCTTTTAAATAAACTTGAAAGATTTGCTGTGAATAAATTAGTTTTTATATCTTACCTTTGGAAAATTAATATCTAACTACTGATATATTTTTAAATGTTTTTCAGGGTTCATAAATTCATGGAACGTGAAGGTCGCAGACCTCGTCTTCTTGTAGCAAAAATGGGACAAGATGGCCATGACAGAGGAGCAAAAGTTATTGCTACAGGATTTGCTGATCTTGGTTTTGATGTGGACATAGGCCCTCTTTTCCAGGTACTAAAAACTGTTGGGGAGAATTTCAAAAGTATTTACTAGTCACTTACATTTAGAAAATGTAGTAAAATGATGACAGACATTGAGCAAATTAATACATCTCCTGGTAACTGGTATGTAGCCACTGACTTGGCAAATGCCTTTCTCTCCATTCCAGCCCATAAGGCCCACCAGAAGCAATTTGCCTTCAGCTGGCAAGGCCAGCAATATACCTTTACTGTCCTACTACAGGGGTTTATTAACTCTCTGGCTTTGTCATAATCTTATTCGGAGAGACCTTGATCACTTTTCACTTCTGCAAGATATCACACTGGTCCATTAATTGATGACATTATGCTGATTAAATCCAGTGAGCAAGAAGTAGCAAACAAACTGGACTTATTGGTGAGACAGTTGCATGCCAGAGGATGGGAAATAAATCTGACTAAAATTCAGGGACCTTCTCCCTCAGTAAGGGGTCCAGTGGTGTGGGACCTGTTGAGATATTCCTTCTAAGGATAATCTTAGAAGGATAAATTAATGAATTTGTCTCCTACTAAAACCAAGAAAGAGGAACAATGCCTAGTGGGCCTATTTGGATTTTTGGAAGCAACACATTCCTCATTTGGAATGTGTTACTCTGTGTTACTCTGGCCTATTTATCGAGTGACCCGAAAGACTGCCAGTTTTGAGTGGGGTCCAGAACAGGAGAAGGCTCTGCAACAGGTCCAGGCTGCTGTGCAAGCTACTCTGCCACTTGGGCCATATGACCCAGCAGATCCAATGGTGCTTGAGGTGTCAGTGGCAGATAGCAATGATGTTTGGAGCCTTTGGCAGGCCCCCATAGGTGAGTCACAGCAGAGGCCTCTAGGATTTTGGAGGAAGGCCCTGCCATCTTCTGCAGATAACTACTCTCCTTTTGAGAGACAGCTCTTGGCCTGTTACTGGGCTTTGGTGGAAACTGAATGTTTGACTATGGGTCATCAAGTCACCATGCGACCAGAACTGCCTATCATGAACTGGGTGCTTTCTGACCCATCTAACTATAAAGTGGGTCTTGCACAGCAGCATTCCATCATCAAATGGAAGTGGTATATATGTGGTCCAGCTTGAGCAGGTCCTGAAGGCACAAGTAAGTTACATGAGAAAGTAGCTCAAATGCCCATGGTCTCCACTCCTGCCACCCTGCGTTCTCTCCCTCAGCCTTTATATATATATATGTAAGAGGGAGTTTATTAAGTGTTAACTCACATGATCACAAGGTCCCACAATAGGTCTTCTGCAGGCTGAGGAGCAAGGAGAGCCAGTCCGAGTTCCCAAACTGAAGTATTTGGAGTCCAATGTTCAAGGGCAGGAAGCATCCACCACGGGACAAAGATGTAGGCTTGGAGGTTAGGTCAGTCTCTCTATTCACATTTTTTTGCCTGCTTATATTCTAGCCGCACCTGGCAGCTGATTAGATGGTGCCCACCCAGATTAAGGGTGGGTCTAGCCCTTTCCTAGCCCACTGATTCAAATGTTAATCTCCTTTGACAACACCCTCACAGACACACTCAGGGTCAATACTTCGTATCCTTCAACCAAGTTGACACGGAGTATTAACCATAACACATATAGTCCAATTAATTATGATAGAAATAAAAATAAAATATAATTAATCTTTCAGACTTTTAAAAGTGTCAGTTCAGAACTAAAACTGATTATGCCTCTGGAACTATGAAGATTACTTTCAAAGATCTTATTGTACTCTTTATTGAGATTTGACTAATATTTTGTGGGAAAGATAGCCCACATGGGATTGGTGAAAAGTGTTTTGAAAAAGAAATCAAATAGCAATATAAACTCAATTCATAAGTAAGGTTATTTTCGTTTATTTTTGTTGTTTTTTTTTTAACTCTACTAATATGTTACTTAGTCACAGAATATTAGACTTAGACAGGAAAATAGTTTGCAGGAGATAAATTACACTGACATTTTCCATAGAATGATAATACAAAAAAATTTGACTAGAAAGTACATTGTAATAATTTTATATGAAAAGCCTTCTCTACTACATACGTATTGATCATCTACCAGATGCTAGGCTCTGAGTTGAGTAGGATACAATTTTGTCCTCAAGGAGGTTACAATCTCCTAACAAAGAGAGATTTACTTACTTGTAATTACATCGTATGAAATTTACTATGTAAATTATTTACTATTTCGTACATAGTATGAAAATTACTATAACTAAATTACTATAACGTTATACTATACTATAACTGTAGTATAAAATTACTATAACTAAAATATGGACAAAGAGGGCACCTCACTTGTTACAAGAAACCCAGAAACTTATATTTGTTGATCCTTAAAACTTATGTTTGTTTCAGAAGCACAGTGCCATTCACTTTCTAGTAAAATCACTCTCTGAAGTGGATGGAGGAGAGCTGCAACTAGATTCAAGCAGTACGGTGAAGAAAAACAATGAGAAACAACGAAGACCTTAACTAGGGCAATGTCAGGATCTCAAGAGAAACCAAATCTCAGCTAGGATTTTGAAGAAAATTTAATGGAGGGACTGCTTACAGATATGTAGGCAGGATTGCTAGAACCACTAAGGAATAATGAGGCCTCCAGGAATTAAATTTTTAAGAATTTCAAAAGCCAGTTGTTTTTCATGGTGTGAAATGGTGTCTCATTTGTTTAAGTTCCTTGTAGATTCTAGAGAGTAGACCTTTTACTATTGCCTAAAACCAAAAGTGATAAGTACTAAAAACTTATCACTCCCTATACTTATATATTTTATTATCTGCTTTTTAGGTTATTTCCATCTATTTTATCTATATGGTAGTGATACTGTATAATTGTGTGGCTATTGTGTGTCTTTTTTTCTGCTTTGCATTTAGTAATGTCATGTTAATAGGGTGAAATTGGCTATGGTTGGAATATTCGCAACATAAAAATCAGCAAACACTAAAAATTAGGGATTGAGTTATTGTTTTCAGAAAATTTGATGAAAAATAAATAATCAGAACCAAGTTCTCTGAGGGAAATAATGTAACGATGAATATTAAATTTAAAAGTTTCTGATATCTGTAGGTATTACATTAGGAAGACCCCCAACATTTGAGGAAACATTCTTTTAGTATTCAAAAAAATATTATTTTTTGTTTGTTTTTTTAACTTTTATTTTAAGTTCAGGGCTACATGTGTAGATTTGTTATATAGGTAAACTTGTGTTGTTAAGCCTAGTACCCATTAGTTGTTTTTCCAACCTCCCTCCTCCTGCTCCTCTACCCTCTGATAGGCCCCAGTGTGTGTTGTTTCCCTCTTTGCCTTGTTTGTGTCCATGTGTTCTCATAATTTAGCTCCCAATTATAAGAAAGAACATGTGGTATTTGGTTTTCTGTTCCTGTATTAGTTTGCTAAGGGTAATGGCTTCCAGCTTCATCCATGTTCCTGCAAAGGACACGATCTCATTCTTTTTTTCTGGCTGCATAGTATTCTTTAGTGTGTGTGTATCACATTTTCTTTATCCAGTCTATCACTGATGGGCATTTAGGTTGATTCCATGTCTTTGCTGTGGTGAATAGTGCTACAATGAACATACATGTGAATGTGTATTTTTTTTTTTTTTTTTGAAACAGAGTCTCGCTCTTTCATCCATGCTGGAGTGCAGTGGTATGATCTTGGCTCACTACAACCTCCACCTCCTGGGTTCAAGTGAGTCTTCTGCCTCAGCCATATGAGTATCTGGTACTACAGGCACGTGCCACCATACCTGGCCAATTTTTGTATTTTTAGTAGAGATGGGTTTCACCATGTTGGCCAGGCTGGTCTCGAACTCATGACCTCAAGTGATCCACCCGCCTCTGCCTCCCAAAGTGCTAGAATTACAGGCATGAACCACCACGCCCAGCTGCAAGCATGTGTTTTTATAATAGAAAGATTTATGTTCATTTGGGTATATGTACGGTAATGGGATTGCTGGGTTGGGAGGTATTTCTGTTTTGAGGTCTGTGCGGAATCACCACACTGTCGTCTACAATGGTTGAACTAATTTACACTCTCACCAACACTGTATAAATGCTCCATTTTCTCCACAACCTTGCTAGCATCTGTTATTTTTTGACTTTTTAATAATAGCCATTCTGACTGGTGTGAAATGGTGTCTCATTGGGGTTTTTATTTGCATTTCTCTAACAATCAGTGATTTGGAGCTTTTTAAAAATACGATTGTTGGCCACATGTATGTCTTTTTTGGAAAGTGTCTGTTCATGTCTTTTGCCTGCTTTTTAATGTTGTTTTTTTGTAAATTTGTTTAAGTTTTTTATAGATGCAGGTATTAGACCTTTGTCAGATTCACAGTTTGCAAAAGTTTTCTCCCATTCTGTAGGTTATCTGTTTACTGTGTTGATAGTATCCTTTTCAGTGCAGATGCTTTTTAGTTTAATTATATCTCATTTGTCAATTTTTGCTTTTGTTGTAATTGCTTTTGGCATCTTCATCATGAAGTCTTTGCCCATTAGTATGTTCTGAATGGTATTGCCTAGATTGTCTTCCAGGGTTTTTATAGTCATTATCTAGTAATAAACAATGATTTATCTTTACTTTCTGACTGTTTAGACTCCTCGTGAAGTGGCCCAGCAGGCTGTGGATGCAGATGTGCATGCTGTGGGCGTAAGCACCCTCGCTGCTGGTCATAAAACCCTAGTTCCTGAACTCATCAAAGAACTTAACTCCCTTGGACGGCCAGATATTCTTGTCATGTGTGGAGGGGTGATACCACCTCAGGTATTTTTCATCTCTATTTTTCTAGTACTGTGATGGGAATCTTGAGTAATGATAGCTTATTTGTGGTTCTAAAGATAAACTTGTAGATTTAGGAACATATTATTTCCTGGTGATTTCACTAAATAAATTCTACAAGGTCTAAAAGTGGACAGTGTTGTTTTGCATTCAAGTTATATTGCAATTTATTATGTATAATTTAACTTAACACTTTACAAAGCTTCAATGAGAGAACTACCTCCTTGCAAACCAGTAACCTATGCTAGATGTTTACCTTCATTCTCAATAAACAGTTATGGAGAAGGAACAGGATAAAAGTAATAAAACTCATAAGTGGAGTAGAGAACAGTGGTAGTAAATACACAGTGAATATATCAAAACCTAGCCAGAGATATAGTGAGTACTCCTTGTCCTGGGGGGTGGAATGAGTCCTTTAGTTTGCTTGCTTCTATTTAGAAGGAGCTACCTTGTGCTTTTCCTCCAGGATGGTCCCATCCCTAAATGTTATCTTACCTCAGAGCTATATCATTTACATGGTCCTATAAAAACCCTTTATTATTTAAGCTAATCTGATTAGGGCTTGGTATTTCGGGAGCCAAAAATATCCTATTGCAGACATAAATGGAATCAGCTTGTCTTGAAAATTATAGGCTGAATGGGGAGGAGGTGAATGCATGAACAAAACTGTGAGTCCTCTTAGTAGAGGAGAAACAGATGTTACCTACAATGATATCAGTTAATTTATTAATGAGGTAGGGAGACACCTTCCACATATGAAATTCCTGGCCAGTTAAAATAGTTATTTAAAATACAAATAGGTTCTGTTTCCAATCCAGTTCTCAATTATATCAAGATTTTCTTTTTTACTGAGAACGGAAAAAATGTCAAGTTAGAAGAACTGTATATGAAGCTGTCGTAAGTAAATGACTCATAGATGCTAGCTGCAAAGGCCCCATCACTATAGCAGGAATCCATCAGTAAAATGTGACCTTGTTTCCAGCTCTACAGTTTTTTTTTCCTCCATTAATACTCAGAATATAGAATAGTACATTCATATACTACTTGTGAAAGGAGAAAATTCATATGAATAAAGTTGTGAGATTCGTAATAAAGTGGGGCTACTGAACAAACTACATATTTATTTTCTTTCCAACAACACATTATTTAATGTGATATAATCAACACAAAATTCTTTTTGTTAATATGCTTGCCTATTATATTCATAAAATAGGTCATTATTTGAGAAAATAAAGGGTAGTTATTCTTTATTGCAGTCTGTCTACAGAATGCTTCTATCAGCGTTGCAGTTTTAGAGTCTGTGATACCTAGGCATGATATTAAAATGTAAGGACCAAAATAATTAGCCAGTAGAAAACATTTGAATTGGAATTCATGTTGAGAAAAAAAAAATGCCTGTTATATAAGTGAGCTGACATTTTCAAGAATTATATTTCAAATAAGTTGTATTAATTCTCTGGATATTTAAATTACTTAGAACATCTTTAGGTGTTTGCCATGTGATTTTTCCCATGAATTTAACAACTAAGGATAAGGACCATTTTCTGTGTTATACTTTTGTGTGAATATGGGTATTATATAATTATAGCAGTTAACACCCTTGTATTTTCTCACTATTTGTTTGCAGTGAATATGTAAAATGTTGCTATTATTCAATTAAAGGTCACTTAGTTTTAAATTAGAAGGCACTAATATCTAGTGGCTAATCAAACAGATACAGCTTCTGCCATGTGGAGCTTAACAGTTTCTGCAGTCTGATTAAATGAATAAACGTGGTCTCTCCTCATCAGTATGTTACTACGATCAGCATTTTCTAACTCTCTTAGCAGCAGTCGCCTCCAAGTTTTTTCAGCAAGTTGAGTAGACTCACAATGCCTGCTTCCATCATGAAGCAGGCACTGTGCTATCCCTAGCCCAGCTAAGTGGAGGACATTCAAACATATATTTTTATTTGGAAATAATTTCAAACTAACAGATAAGTTGCAAAAATAAAAATAGTACAAAAAATATCTGTATACAACCCCCTCACAAAGGTATATTTTACAAGGCTTATGTAAGAAAGAGTTAGATAAGTCACATACCCTTTTTTCAGTTGCAACATCTTGCAGTTCTCTTCCAGTTGAATCCTCCATTCTAAATCCATAACTCAGATGTCAGGACAAATGGTACATGGGATTTTTAGGAAGGAGAGAAGTACAAAACCTATTAATCTGACATCTCCAATTTAGAGATGATTATTATTACATGTTTCATTCAGTTCCCTTATGAGCTCTTAAACTCTGTATCATCTACTCAAGAACAATGACATGTTTTGAGCACTTTTATGTGTCAAGTACTGGGGAAACAGATTGGACATGATCTCTACTCTCAGAATTTCACAGACTAGAAGGAGACAAGTTCAATGAGATGTGTTAAGTTCTGCTGCAATATTATAGTATTATAAGAATATTACAAGTATATAATAGAGACAGAAAAGTAGTAGTTGGGGAGTAATTAGCATGACTATATAATTTATCACTTGAGAATAGAAATGGGTGCTCTTAAAAAGGATGCTGCAACAATAAACAAAAATCAGACTGTCCTGTCATATATGATCACCCTACTACATAATGATCAGGTTCTTGTAGCACATCCTAACATCAATCGATATTGCAGCTACAAATGTTCAGATGTTATAACAGCCTAAATCCTGCAGTATTATTTGTGCCCTTGATATCTTTTCACTCATACTTTGACTGTTAAAATAAACTAAAAAGGCCAGGCACGGTGGCTCATGCCTGTAATCCCAGCACTTTGGGAGGCTGAGGTGGGCGGATCACGAGGTCAGGAGATCGAGACCATCCTGGCTAACGTGGTGAAACCCCGTGTCTACTAAAAATACAAAAAATTAGCCGGGCATGGTGGCGGGCGCCTGTAGTCACAGCTACTCGGGAGGCTGAGGCAGGAGAATGGCGTGAACCCGGGAGGCGGAGCTTGCAGTGAGCCGAGATAGCGCCACTGCACTCCAGCCTGGGCAACAGAGCGAGACTCCATCTCAAAAATAAATAAATAAATAAAACAAATAAATAAACTAAAAAAAATCAACAGCAACAGAGAATGAAAAAAAAATGGGCTTATTTTCATTTATAGAAAATCTATCAGTTGTCCAAATTCAAAGTGCCATCATTCACTAACTGCAGACAAAATACCTAGGAGAAAATAGTGTTTTAAGCTCAAACTTATCACATCATACTAAATTTAACACACATAATGACAACTAGTGAAAATTTAGGTGAGAGAAAATTATGGCTTAAGGCTCAGAAGTTCTCAGTCAGGATATCCAGCTTCCTACCACAAGCAACACATAGAGGCATTTAGAAAATGGGCGGAGTGTTTTGTTTTTTAAATAACTTGGGCTGGGAGGCTGATGCTGATGACTATTAGTAGCACTCCCAATCAAGGAAGAATTTTTTAGCCCCAAATGCCAGTAGTATACCAATTGAGAAGGTTTTGGGTAATTGAGTGACAAAGAAGAAAGGATAGGGTTTTATTTCCGTGAAAATGGAAATAGTGGCTCTTATTAATTAAACACATTCTTTCAACAGGATTATGAATTTCTGTTTGAAGTTGGTGTTTCCAATGTATTTGGTCCTGGGACTCGAATTCCAAAGGCTGCCGTTCAGGTGCTTGATGATATTGAGAAGTGTTTGGAAAAGAAGCAGCAATCTGTATAATATCCTCTTTCTGTTTTAGCTTTTGTCTAAAATATTATTTTAGTTATGATCAAAGAAGAGAGTAAAGCTATGTCTTCAATTTAATTTCAATACCTGATTTGTACTTTCCTTGAAGGCTTTACTTTAAAATACCTTACTTATAGGCCTGGTGTCATGCTATAAGTATGTACATACAGTTTCACTTCAAAAATAAAAAAAAAAAAATCCCTAAAAACTCTCTATAACAATACTTTATCAAGAACTCTGGACAATGGTATTATTTTTAAAAATCATGGTGATGTATTTATTAGAATGTTTCTTATAAATCTGTTTACTTTTTATATTAAGAATTAAACTGTACCTAAAAAAACTCTGACTATTCCCATTTGTCAGTTTAGCATTACATTGTCTTGAGCACCAGAAAATAAAATCCATATATTAATAAAAACCTATCTTGAAAAACTAGTGGAGTGTATTTACGTGGCAAAAGAGATTTTGGGAGGAGTCCTCAGCCAAATTCTACCAGAATCACCTTAATAAAAGAAGTATTAAAATCAAGCACAGCAGGTTGGAATATAGGGAATTTGACAGTATATTTCTTCAAGTCTGAGTTTACTTTCTTCCTGATCATGACCATCTGACCTTGTTATTTCTGGGCTTGGCTCAAGACCAAGGAGAGTGGATGTTTATGAACATTCCTTTAAATAAAAGTGCTTAGGTTGTAGTTATGGCTTTGTCTAGAATGGTGATGTCAACTGTGAGTGTAGGTCTGTGATACAGAAAGAATTCAACTTTCCAGATCTAGAAAGATGCTACCTTGCATAGATTTGCTCCTTAAACTTAAATTGCAAAAATAAAAATATCACAGAGAACACCTGTACTTTGCTTACTGAAAGATTTGCTCACTAAAGAAGGAAAGTTGCCATTTACCTGTTTAACAAATCTGCACATCCTGCACATGTTCCCCAGAATGTAAAATAAAAAAAATTTAAATAAAAAAGGAAAGTTGTTCTTTATTGTTACCATGATATATGTATTCATGTTAACATGAATATAACATAAATAATTATCTTTTTTAATAAATTTCTATTGTATTAGATCAGAGAGCAGTCTTTTGGAAAGTATTATAGATACATTACTGTAGAATTTACAAACTCATTGTAATACAATGTATTTAATTTTCAGAATATGATTATCTGAATGGTATTGTCATGATTATTGTTCCTATTTTCAGATGAACACTGACTTCAAGTCCAATAATATATTCACTATGCCATTTTATTGACTTTTCCTTGTAAAGCAATGCACACTAATTTAGTAAGTATTTGGTTTCTGTGATGTGTTCAGTTGCGTGCTGGGTGACATGTGAAATAAACTCATCCTTGAGGAATTTACAGCTCTTGACAGTATCTTTTGAGTAGACTACTTTGGGAGGAAGAATAGCAGCCACTTGCTACCAAATTTCACATCCATTGTGTGTGTGTGTGTGTGTGTGTGTGTGTGTGTGTTTGTGTGTGTGTGTTTACCCGAAGTCAGAAGTACTGGCTCCAATAACCTTACTATTGAAAACCTATTTTCTGAAATATCCAGTGGCATAACTCATAGAAATGAAATCTGGCCTGACTCTAAGATTAAATTTTCTCATTATTAGTAAATCGAGAAAGTGTTAAAACTTAAACACTTTAGTGTTATTTAGATTCCAAAAGAAATTTCATCCGACCTTTATTACTGTCCTTATTTTTGGATGAAAACTTGTATGCCCAACAATGAGCTGACTTTTGGAAATGATCAGGAAAATAACCAAGTATATTAAAAAAGTGGATAGATATTTTATACAGATAAGCTATCTGATATTCACCAAATAGTACAAGAAAATAATTAATGGATCAGGAAGACAACTACTTTCCTCATTTCCTTTCATCGAAAACATGTGATTCAAAATAGAAGATTCCAGCACAACCAAAACATACTGCACAAAGCAATTTAACTTACTGATATGTGTTGTTTCACAGGTGAGCACTTCATCAATCTAATAGTGCCCAATCTTAGTTACAGTTATTTCATCTTTGATAAGATTATATTTATGATGCATGATGCCAGTGAGGCAACTGGCAGAGATAGGAAGAAGATTTTGCATTCATAGCCAGTGTGATCTAGATATCTTTGCTTTGTTTATAGGCTAATGAAGAATCAAGAGTTCATCTGTGAGAAACACACCACATACACATATCCACACCTGAACTGAAGAAATAGGGAACTCAGGCATTAACTAACTTAAACTCTTACCAATCAGGGTTCAGAGAAGAAGAATCAGTAGGAGACGTGTGTGTGAGTGTGTGTGTGTGTGTGTGTGTGTGTGTGTGTGTGTTTATGAGCCGGCTGGAACCCCACAGGCATAAGCTGAAGCTTGTTTTCTTCAGGGAACCAGTCAGGAAGGAAGATAATAGACGGAAGGGAGAGCAATTGTTGATTCAATGACTGGAGTCTGGGCTCAGGAAAGGTTCAAACCCTTTTTATTATTTTTATTTTGTATTTTTAAATTATACTTTAAGTTCTAGGATGCATGTGCAGGACATGCAGGTTTGTTACATAGATATACATGTGGCATGGCGGTTTGCTGCACCCATCAACCCATCATCTAAGTTTTTTAAGCCCTGCATGCATTAGGTATTTGTCCTGATGTTCTCCGTTGCCTTGCCCCCCAACTCCCCAACAGGCCACTGTATGTGATGTTCCCCTCCCTGTGTCCACGTGTTCAACTCTCACTTAGGAGTGAGAACATGCGGTGTTTGGTTTGCTGTTCCTGTGTTAGTTTGCTGAGAATGATGGTTTCCAGCTTCATCCATGTCCCTGCAAAGGACATGAACTCATTCTTTATTATGGCTGCATAGTATTCCATGGTGTATGTGTGCCACATTTTATTTATCTAGTGAGCTTTTATCTGATTAAGTCAGATGGCTTGCTCAGGATAATCTCTCTTTTGATTAAAGCCAATTGTTTAGGGGCTTTAATTATATCTACAAAATTTCTTTCCAGCATTATTCAGAGATTAGTGTTTGATCAACTGGGGGAATGTGTTTGTGTGTGTGCTACAGAAGGATTGTCTCCTTTCCATCCTCCAATCCACAAAAGAGAGGGAATATCTTATCCGTTGTATCTCATCCTAACTGGAGATATACTAGAAAGGGAATTTTGGAGACTGTAGTTCATTCTAGCTAAATTGACACATTACACATTACAAAATCATCATATCCCCTCACTTTATGTATAGGCAACTGATGCAGAGAAAGGAAGATTTAACCAACACGACATGATATTTATAGCATGTCTAGAGCCTGGTTTGCTGGCTCCAGACTCAGCAGTTTTCATATTCATATCTGAGGAAAACCACATTATCAAGATTTATAACTACCCATATTTGCTATTCATTATTCTGCAGAAAGGTCCAAAATTTAGAGTCAGTACATATATAGTTGGTGACAAAAAATTTGAAGAAGAATCACTTTTGTATTGAATCAAACATTTGCATCAAAGGTATCTGAGGATGTACTTTCTCAAAACCAGTCTTAAAAAAATTATTCTCAGAGCTTCTTCTGTTATTAATGAATATGTCAACTGGGATTAGTAAATATGTAAGACTTTTCCAAGACTGTAACAACTAACAGTAATTGTTATACAAAGCAGGCACTACTTTTCCTTTACTGTAAAGACTGCTCTGATTATAGACACCGTTGACTCTTCTTCCCAAATGAGTCAGGAGTAAATAGACTCAAGTGGAACTTCTGGCTATAATAGATGGAGTTCCATAACTACAGGGAAGGCAAACAAAGTATTTCTAGCAATATTATAAGTAGGCTAGTGGCATCACATCTTATCTATGTGCAGTGTTCTATCAAAAAGCTAATCTGGAGAAGGGAAGTTCATTTGTTGAGCCTTGGACTCTTTCAAAGTCTTGCACAAAGTGTTGTTGAAAAACATATAGAAAATATATATAAAATATAGAAAAAAAGAACTCCAGACTGGATAATCCAGAAAATATGTTTCCAATTAATAGTCTTCTGATAATAGAGCGCTAGTTAAGTCATTCAAAAATTCTGTATCATATGTTTCCTAAGTAAAAGTGAGGAGGCTGTTCGCCTAACAATAGTGACATATTTTTCATTTGGATACTGTGTTTCTCAACTCTAGAAGTTACATTTGGGATTTTTTTTGTAGCTTTCTATTTCTCTTATTTGTCACATTTTTCTTTACATTTTTGAACATATTTGTAATATATTAGCTATGCTAAGGTTTTTGCATGACAATTCTATTATTTCTGTCATTTTGGAGTATGCATTCATTTTTTTTTCTTTCTGGTTGTGGGTTATGTTGCTTTTTTGTAGACCCGGTAATTGATCATTAGATGACATATTGTAAGTTTTGTGTTAGTTTGCTGTGTTAGTCCATTTTCACATGGCTAGAAAGAACTACCTGAGACTGGGTAATTTATAAAGAGAAGAAGTTTAATTGACTTACAGTTCTGCATAGCTAGGGAGGCCTCAGGAAGCTTACAGTCATGGCAGAAAGTGAAGGGAAAGCAAGGCATGTCTTCCATGGCAGCAGGGCAGAGAGAAAGAGAGGAAGTGCCACATTTTTAAACCATCGGATCTCATGAGAACTCATTCCCTATCATGAGTACAGCATGGGGGAAATCACCCCCAAGGTCCAGTCACCTTCCAGCAGGTCCCGCCAATAAGTGGGGATTACAATTCAAGATGAGATTTGAGTGGGGACACAGCGCCAAACCATATCAGTTGCATTCCTTCAAAGAGTATTGAACTATGTCCTCGCAGAAAGTTAAACTACTTGCAGTTCATTTTTATTTTTTCCATGCTTGCTTTTAAGCTCTGTTAGTCTGGGTCAAGAACAGCCTTTACAGTAGGGCTAATTTAGTGCCTTTCTTTTTCTTTTCTTTTTCTTTTTTCTTTTTTTTTTTTTTTGGAGATAGGGTCTCACTCTGTTGCCCAGGCTGGAGTGCAGTGGCGTGATCTTGGCTCACTGCAACCTCCACCTCCCGGGTTCAAACAATTCTCTTGCCTCAGCCTCCCTAGTAGCTGGGATTACAGGTATGTGCCACCACACCCAGCTAATTTTTAATATTTTTGGTAGAGACGGGGGTTTCATCATGTTGGCCAGGCTGGTCTCGAACTCCTGACCTTGTTGTCCTAGTGCCATTTTTAAAGTTCTGATGTCACATGATCCAGTAATTCCATTTCTGGATATATACTCAAAAGAAGTTAAAGCAGGACTCAAACAGATTTATACACTAATTGCTATGAACTGAATGTGACTACCCAAACTTTTATTTTGAAGTGCTTACCCCTAGTGTAATGGTATTTGGAGGTAGGATCTTTGGGAGGTAATTAGGTTTGGATGTCGTCATGAGGATGGGATCCTCATGATGGAATTAGTGCCCTTGTAAGAAGAGACCAGAGTTTTCCTGGTCAGGTGAAGATACAGTACAAAGGCAGCCATCTTCAAGAGAATCCTTACCAGGAGCTGAACTGGTTAGCATCTCGATCTTCTACTTCCCAGCCTCCAGAACTGCCTGTTCTGGAATAACAGAAATAAATGCCTGTTGTTTAAGCCATGCAGTTGATGGTAATTTGTTAACAAAGACACAAATGTTCATAGCACATAGCAGCATTACTCATAATAACCAAAAGGTAGAAACAACCCAAGTGTCCATGATAAAATGTGGTATATACTTACAATGAATATTATTCAGCCTTAACAAGGAAGAAAATTTGACACATGCTACAATATGCACATGCGTCCCTGAAGACATTTTGCTAAACGAAATGAGCCAGTTAAAAAAAAAAAAAAAAACAAGTACTGTATGATTCCAATTGTATGAGGTTTCTATAGTTTCCAAATTCACAGAGAAAAAAGTAGAATGGTGGTCGCCTGGAGCTGGGAGGGGAGGGGAAAAGGGGAAGTTATTCTTTAGTGGCTACCGAGTTTCAGTTTTGCAAGAGAAAAAGAGTTCCGGAGATGGATGTCAGTGATGGTTGCAGGTCAATGGGAATGCACTTAAGTCCACAGAACTCTACACTGAAATATGGTTAATATGATTAATTGTATGTTATATAAATATTTTATCAAAATAAAAACAATATATTTAGGACAATGGTTGGCACATAATACAGGCTTTGTAAATATTAGTTATTGTTATTATTGTATTAGTGTTCCTATTATTATTATTTTATAGAAATAATGAATGTTAAGGTGTGAAACCAAGCAGGTAGGTGGAGAACAGATTATTTAGAGGCTTATGGCCTTAAGAAATTTGGATTGTTATCCTGAAGATTATAGAGAGCCATATAAGAGTTTTAACCAGAGAAATAATCTGATTGTTTCAGCACAGCAGATAGAATATGGCTTTTTATGTGGGCAATGACGGAGAAAAGAATTAAAAGGCTGTTATAGTGATATAATAGAGAATTCAAAGTATCTAAGCTTATCTGCTTAGGTGCTGATGAGAGACATCAGAAATGGAGAGGATATGATTTTATTTTGGAAGGTTGGCTTGACAGAAACTAGATTTTATCTTTTTTTAAAAAGTCTCTAGATCCTTAGGTATTGCTGTGTGGAATCTGCTATATCCCCTCACCCATTTTGGTTGTTTTCTGTGGACCTCTTTTGATGTTCAGTGATTTCATGACTGAATACACTGGTATAATGTCAAAATCAGGAAAAGGTAAAATGATGGGAATTTTTTCTCAGTGATAATTTGTGTCCATACTAGAGCTCTCTGAGCTTTTCCAGCATCAGAAGAGCACCAGAATGATGTGTTTAGGGGGCACTGAAGGCATGAAAATTCTCTTCCTGTAACGTAATGAAAATTTAACTATTGTATAAATATTTTAAGTACAGGAAGTGAAGCAGAGCTTTGGAGAGGTGTCCTTTCTGAGCAAAACCTGCATGGAACTGGAGATTTAAATTAAAGTAACAGAAAACAACAAAAAAATTTGGATGATTACTCCTTCCTTTGATTTTCATCTCACAGAATGGGAATTCATATAATGGGGGGTGGGTGGTGAGGGGAGAAGCTTTTAAAAAGCTCTAGATCTGTCTATTTGCTAACAAAATTATGCCGCATGTCACTGCCACACTCCATTCTCATCCTTAAACTCCTCTGCACTTCATACTAGTCAAAAACCTATTCTTAAAAATAAAGCTAATAAAACCATATATGTTATGGTGAAAATGTCTATTAATGCAAAATATGTTTATTCTACCAGAAATATTTTTATTTTAACTGAAGAAAAAACCTGCCAAAGTGATTAATATCTAAATATACTTATTGCTGCTTGGTAGACACTCAGTAAAAATGATAATGAAGATGATGGTGATGATAATGACAATGATGACAACTAATGTTATTTCTACCGATAAGTAAATCCTAACTCACTTTCAAAGAACTGTGGGTCGTCTTTTAGGCCATTAGACAAAGTTTGATTTTAGAAGTAGCCTAAAGTTGAGAGATAAAATTGAAAAACCATATATTTGCTGTTAAGATATCCTTGTATATGTTGTGCTTATCATTATGAAAAATGCTCTAAGCATTCAAAAATGTTTTCAAGGAAGAACTATTTTGGTTTTCCTAATTAAACACAATGCTATTGTTTTCTGGTTCTCAGATCCTCGTTTTATTATTTTTTTTTCTACTGTACCTGTAGGTGTCTCCCTAAGTTCAGGATTATTCTATTTTCCTGACACTGTATTTGAAATGATGCCCATCCAAGAAACCCTTAGGTGCTATAAACACTCTGAGAAAAATCATGTCTGTTTAATAATTTACTTAGATGCTCCTAAGGTCACCCTTTGTGATTCTGATCTGTGGTCAATAAAATTAAATGTTGATAATTGTTTATGAACTGTGCTACATGTCATACTAGAATAATATGAGATTAATACTGAATTATATTCTGTGAATCCATCCCTAACTCACACAGACTCCTTTTTAAGTTACTAATTCTCCATGAACTGTTTCCTCCATTTACATTCAAACCTCTTATTGTTATACTGACCTCTTCTTACTATTTACCATAATTCCCCTGAAGTCCTGAAAAACAGGGAAAGGCAGAATTTAATAACTTCTGGCAGGATTATTCCAATACCCTTTTGATTCTGAAACCATGGGCAAAATATTAATTCAGACAAATGCTATGAATTCATGATACCATATACTTTTATTGGTTGACTATCATTTGCCAAATTTTAATATGCTATTACTTTTAGAAAATAAAAACAAAGATTTTCCTGTGATTTTGCAGAGCTACACATGCCCAGTAAACGCTATATGTCTCTTTAGTAAAGAGACATTTTTGCTGTTCAATTCCTTCTCTGAATGGAAAGCTGAGCCCTGAGCTTGCTTAAGGGGGTAGAAAAGTAGAGCCACACTGATGACATTCTCAGGTTTTCTGAACCATCTTGACTTGACTTTAGGCATTCTGTCCTATTGCCTTTATTTTAGTTTTGTCATTCTCATCAGACCATATGGTCATCAGAGCAATATTAGTGGCAATTTTTTGTCAGACAGAATAAGATGGTTATCTAGACATCAAGAATTGAAGGACAGTAGGCAGATGGCCCTCTTTGCCTGTAACATATTCTCATTGGTTTAGGGTACCTATGCCTATAAAAATATTATTTGAAAAAATTGCAAATACACTGAGAAAGCTTAATATTAAGTTGAACATTTAATTTTTTTTTTTGAGATGGTGTCTTGCTCTGTCAGCTAGGCTGGAGTGCAATGGTATGATCTGAGCTCACTACAACCTCTGCTTCCTGGGTTCAAGCAGTTCTTGTGCCTCAGCTTCCCGAGTAGCTGGAATTTCAGGCACACACCACCAGGCCTGGCAAACTTTTGCATTTTTAATAGAGACAGGGTTTCACCATGTTGGCCAGGCTGGTCTTGAACTCCTGAGCTTAAGTGATCCATCCCTCTCAGCCTCCCAAAGTGCTGGGACTGTAGGCTTGAGCCACTGTGCCGGGCCAGAACATTTAAATTTAATTCTAAAAACATTAACTGCAAGGGCCATTGCTAATTGTGCATGGGTCATACACTGTCCAACTCCAGAGACAGCCATTTACTTTGTTGACATACACTGTTGTAGTCCTGCATATTTTGTGCTGCAGTTTTTTGTCTTAAAAAAGGGATAATAATAGAGCTCAAATGTTTGTTACAAGAATTAAATGAGACAATGCATGTAACTTTTTGGAACTGTGCACCATGTGGTAAAAACCACAATAAATGTTTGCTATAGAAATTATTATTATACTTTGTAACAGTCTCACGTCTAACCCTTGAAAACAAAACTTTGCTTACCACGTGATTCTTTTCCTTGAGGAGAAGATAAAACAGGTTCCTAATTTTCTTCTGTGAGAGAAATAAAACCTTCAAAAACAGACAATATATGGAGCCTAAATAATGACAGGGATTAAATGGACAGAGCATGAAATTCATAAAAGGAGATAAGATTGAAAATATAGGTTATGAATTTTATCATTTATTAACATGTTACTGTGATATCTTTTTTAAAAAACTGAATTAGCTTACTAACTTCAAGTTGCATTTCTTTTTTGCCTAGGATTGGCCAAGGCCTCTGTGATTAGAGAGATAATTCCTAAGTCACGGCATATGGTTGATCTGCTTTGAAATCCTTTAGGATTGCTTATTAAAAGCATAAGTTAGCTCACAATAGGCCCCTTACTTTCAATCCATTTTGTAAAACCCTTACTCAGACCCGGGGTGGTTGTACTAAATACGTTATTGGTCACGAAAGAATCTGATAACTAGACTACTGGCAAACGATTTTATGATTTGGGGGAGTAAAACTTTTCAGACATGCCTTATATGTATCTAGATTGACAGCATCATTAATATAAAGTGGATCATAGAGACGATGTTTGCAATAGGCCAAATAATTGAGATAACCTGTGTTTACTGCCTTTTTTAGGTGAGAAAATTTAATCACTTCCTATTTGGCACAGAAAGCTACTTCTCCCAAAGAACTAAGCTCTTTGACTAAGATTTATTTTGATCATAAGGTGAATAATCCAGGAAAAGAAAGAATTTTTTTGTGCCAAAATTCAAAATGATTTTCTTTTATCCTCCCAAATGTCATACTTTACTATAGAAGGCATTTGGGATAATTCTACACTTCCATTTGCTAAGAATCCAGCTAAGGGTTCTTTAAACATCCAATTGTTAGTCAATCTGTGCATATGAACCATTCTTGAGCAGAGTAAAAACAGTATGTGAAATACCTTTCCTCTATTGTTTTTCTGAAGATGTGACTGCTTGAGATTACCATAATAGACATGATATTAAATAGCAGTTTTACTCGTTTAAAATTTCTGAAACTCTTCAAAGTCACTATTCAGTGGGACGATAAATTGTAGAACAACAACAAAAAATCAACTCATATGATTTCAGAGATGCTGCCCCAAAATAATTTCCTGCATCCTACATTGTGCTGGACATTTCTTTAACAGTAGACCACATCTTTAATTTCAGTTAGAACTCAGAGTAAACTAAATAGCTGTGATAGAGATGTTAACAGATCTTCCATATTAGGTCATTTACACACATACATTTTGATCTAGGAGAGATTATATAGGAGGTGATAATGTGAAAAGGGGATTTGTGTGAGTAATGGAATGAGGAAAGGGATAGGGAAGAGGAAATGATGTTAAGGCACGTTCTTGCAATGGGTTTTCCTAAACAGTAGGAAATTGGCAGCAAAAATATTTTTTAGTTACTTGTGTGCAACGTAGGCTGTCATTCACTCTACTACCCTACTGTTTATCTTCCATGCAAATATGGAAAACTGAGGTCAAATTTAATTCAAGAATCAGGAAATATCAATATATGTGTGATAGTATACTTCCTAGGATAATGTCAGTAGGAACTCTGCACTCCATAGGTAATCAAGAGTGGAAAGAAAGCAGGGTGCTAAGAAATGCTGCATGCATACCTCTTCGTATAGACACATTTCCTCTGTCAGTTTATTTGTACTCAATAATTGGAGTATTTTTAACACAGATGCATGTGAATATTTGTGTGTGTGTGTGTGTGTGCTTGCGCATGTGCACATGTGTGTGTGTGCAGATGATGTGG
Source organism: Pan paniscus (assembly GCF_029289425.2). Classification (NCBI taxonomy): domain Eukaryota; kingdom Metazoa; phylum Chordata; class Mammalia; order Primates; family Hominidae; genus Pan; species Pan paniscus. The sequence goes on along the minus strand of NC_073254.2, from coordinate 63,911,898 downwards.
AAGTAATCTAATCATGTAATCTATATTGACGGGTATAATGCCTTCCATTTCTAAGATTCTGACTTCAGTTTGAAAACATATTTCTCTTTCTTTCTGTCGCATTGATCAAGTTTCCTCTGTAGGCTTTTATCATTGTACATCTAGGACTTTGTATCTCAGCTGAATTCTGTGAACATACTGAGTTTTGGAAAGAACATGGACTTGGGCAATAGGCTGACCTGGGTTGTAGCTCTATTTCAGCCCCTTCCCAGCTGTTGGATTCTGGGCAAGTTTTTTTTTTATTTGTCCTGCTTAGCCTCAGGTTTCTTAATACCTTAATACTTGCCTTAAATGCTCTTTGCATGAATGTGTGTCTCAGACAGAGTAAACTGAAGACATGCTCATTTTACTTCCCTTAGGGAGAGAGAAAACAAATGTATGAGTTATCTAATAATACAATGGGCAAAATTTTTTACTCCATTAAGACTGGAAGGAAAACAAAACCTGACCTTCTATTTTACATTGACTACCAAAGATATCAGAGGACACTAGTAAGTAAGGTGTGATATTTATTTAGTCAGTTTTCAAGGTGTGGATTTGTGATATATAGAAATCTACAGCAGCACATTCAAAGTAAGTCCTGCAAATAGATTTAATTTGAGTCACCTTGTCAGTTTAGAAACAATATAATAAATATAAATGACAAATTCCCAAGGAAAGGCAATGGCCATGCCACTTTGCTAGCTTTCACAAAACCTAATTTTCCATGCAGTCTCTGGTGCATTAAAAAAATAAAATGTAACATCAGTGTTGAAAGGTGTTTCCAGATGGCATTTTATTAGCTACTGAGAAGGCTATTTCTATTCTCTATCAACTGCACACATCACAGCAACAATTTTCACTTTTCTATATGATAAGTTCTCATTGTTGCATGAGATGCTAAATAACCCTTGGAGGACTGGCCCATAAAATATTTTTTGAAAATGCCATGTTCATGGCATAGTTCATAGGATCACAAATGCAGATTTGCTTTATTTGCTTGAAGGTCAGACAATGTCAGTAATATTCCTTCACCCTTTTAGAAATTATTTCTGCTTTTGACCTCTCTTATAAAATTTCCACTGAATGTTGTATATCTCAGAATAACTTTAAGTAGGAAAAAGAAATTGTTTGAGAGTTTATTCAACTGAGCACATTCCAAATGTTTAAGACTAGAAGTTCCTTTGTGAAAGCAGGTCAAGTTAATTTTATTAAAAAATAGTGAACATAGGGGCAACTCCTAAGCTCTTACATGACATTATGTAAAGAGAAATCTTTCTTTGTCTATTTTCCATGAAATTCCCTGTCATTTTCCTCTCTACTTTTCTACTTGCATCTTTTTCATAAGGACTTTCTGGAACAAATTCACTCAGCATTCCCTAAAAGTATAGATTAAAAGAAAACCAAACACAAAAGAAGAACCAAACCAGATTTAGGGTTTAATAAATATATTGTATGCTAAACTCTGGATGGACCTTATATCTTGACGTGTTGATTTCCATGGTTATTAAGAACATGAGAACTGGGTCATAATAAACCCTTGATCTGAATAGGGGAAATAAAGGATTATAGAGGAAAAAAAAATCTAACCAAATGGAAGCCAAGGACTCTCCTGACCTGCTCATTATTGTCTTCCAAGGGATTTACCTGAAACCATGGAATGTGGTTGTCCTAACAAATGTTCTTACCAAAAGTACTTGGAGCATTAAAAAGAAGGCACCCTGATTGGTTAGTGTTCATGTCAAATGATCTGGGCATCAAAATAGTTCTGTGGTAAGAGTATAAATTTCCATTAGCAATGAATATCCAATACGGAGGGAGAAGAAAGCTGAATAAAAGACTGTGGTATCCTGTAAAGATGAAGTCCTCAGTTAAAAAGGAAAGGAAAGGTGTGGAGGAAACAGGATGAATCGGATCAGAGGTAAGACAAGTGACATCTGCACAGACTGTGCTGGCCACTTCACATTTAACTATCGCAATCACCCTAAAAAGAACGTGTCATGGTTCCCAATGAGAAATGGGCTTTTCAGTCAAGTGGTGGAGACAAGAATTTATACCAGGGATATCACCAAAGTCTGCTCCATTTCCGTAGATGACAGCTTCATTCTCATGCAACTCCCATGCTCTCTCTGAGAAGCATCCATGGCCTCAGCCAGGCTATTTCAGCAGAAGCCGGAGACACTTGCCCCTTCGCCATTTTTGCTACTTCTGCTCAATTTAGCTTTTTCTTTTTATTAATTTTTAATTTTTATCAGTACATAATTGTTGTACATACTTATGGGGTAAGTGTGATATTTTATACAAGCATACAATGTGTAATGATCAAATCAGAGTAATTATGATACCCATCACCTCAACTGCCCATTTGCCTCTGGTACAAAAGGACTGCTCAGCTGCTGCCCTCTCTTGCTACCTGCTCCAGATGACTTAGACCAAAAGCCCTTTATCCCAAACTAAAAATTATTTCCTGTTTAGAGGCAAAAAAAGAATAAAGCATTTATTCACTGATTCAGTTGCCTAAATGGAATTGGTAGTAGTCCCTCAGGAGATAGGGGAAGAGGAGACACAAGAAACTGATGAAAGCACTGTGAAAGGCCAGGATACTATGAACAATTTTAGAAAGGAGGAAGTTCTAGTTGTTTTTTCAGGGTAATGTGGATTGGGTGCTACTAAATTAGATAAAGTCAATGACCTTAAATGTGACTAGCACAGCTCCCACGAATTCAACTTTACTATGTGATCTTTCTCCATAGTTGACGTTCTACACTTTCCTCTTCTAACAGATGGAAAAACTGACACTGAGAAGGTGAAATGACTTCCTCAAAGTTTTATAGCCAAGTTGTGGTGAAGAAATGATTAGACTCTCAGCTGCTCTTATTCAGCTTGCAGGGTTAAACAGGACAAAATCAAGTTTCTGCACACACTGGTGCTAGAATTCACTTCAGTGTCATCTGTCCAGCCTGATAAATTCTCCCTTGCTTCCCTTTCATCTCCCTCTTCTGTTTCAGGTTCACCTGAGTTCCAACAAGCCTGACTCCTGAACATGGCCCTTGTGGGTCAGTCCCATATGCCACCACTTACATATAGACAGAGAATTTGTCTTTCAAATTATACAGGTGACAGATGATTACACACTTTCTATGATGTGAAAAAATATGAAAGTGTATAGAACAAATGTGAAAACCCTCCTTCATCCCAGTCTCTAGATATATTCACCATAAAATGTTATACGTGCATCATTAACACATACTTCAAATGTTTTGACGTTGTTTTATCTAAATGGCATAATTCTATATGTGTAGTTCTAGAAATTGTGTTATAAAAATTTAATATGTCCTAGGTCAGTGTGTATTAATCTACCCCATTCTTTGCACATTCTTTATATTTCAGAACTACAGTTATGTAATCATTCTCCTATTGATGAGCATTTGGGTTATATCAAGGTATGCACCTATATGAATGTTTATTCAAATTCATTCCCAGAATTGAAATTGTCGGTTTAGTACTTTTCAGCATTAATATTCATTTTTCTATTAAAGAATAAAAGAAGCCTCTTCTTGGTGTCCCAAATTTGAAAGGAAAAGTTGTAATAGTGTGTCAGCATCATCATATTTTTATGGAAGAGTGAGTGTGCTGAGCAGTGACAGGCCACATCCTTGGAGGTTTTCCTCAGGTGGCTTTATCTGTGTCCATTTCTCTGCTAAGGTAGATAGTCTCTGCTACCCAGACCTTTGAGCTGAAAGAAAAATCTCACCTATGGAGGCCTGAAAAACCAGTGCAAGTAACATATGATTATTCCTTGACATTACCTTGAGTTGGAAACAAAAAGGGATTGTTTTGGAAACACCCTTTGATACGGCATTTAGCTTTTAGAGTTCTGTAACTTTCACTGCCTGCCTCATAGAAAGAATCAGTAAAAATAAATTAATGAATAAATGGACAAATAAGACTGACAAAAGGAAATGATCTAGTCTTCCCAATATTTGGTCAAGAATTTTGCAAAACACCAGGATGATTTACTTGGGATATTTTGACCATGTGCTGGAATTTTTACTTTGTAAGCGAGACCAAAGCTCCAGAGTCAGAGTGCATCATTCAGAAGGTAAACACAAGAAGAGAGGCTCATTTTCTAAGTAAAATGACAGAATTGACTGAAGGCCAGCTGAGTCCCAGTCATGGGCATCAGCTCTCAGGAAAGTTAGGTATGATACATGCAAATGTTTCACACATGTAAATGTCTCTATTTGTCTGCCTCTTTTGTGTGTTTTGTTCTGTGGAATTTCCCCCACCGTCTTCATCCATAGGACTTGGTTGGATGTCTGGGCAACTTACTTTCAAGAATATTACTAACTTAAGTTTATGATGACACATGCACAAGAAGCTAGGTTGGTGACACTGTGGAAAATGTTCACTTTTCAAAATCACTGAAAACTTCTTAGTGGTTTGAAGATCGGATGGAGGGCATGGCACTATGATTTTTCTCATTGAGAAAAACAGAGGTATTGTGACACTGATTTTGAGATAAGGTAAAAATGAAAAACAGTTTTTCATTCATTTACTTTTTATTGCAGCCTCAGAAAATATGGCTATTATTTGATGTATTACTTCTGAGTTTAGTAAAATGTTATATAACATGTATCTATTTTGTTGTAATTTATTCTTCATTTCTCTGGTTTCTTTATTCAATTACTCACCAAATATTTATATACCATATGTTATGCATTAACACATAACAGATGTGTAACCAATTGGACATAGCACATATACAATAGTTTTATGTAATTTTCCTTCGTTCCTTCTTTCCTCCCTCCCTCTCTCTCTCCTTCTCACCCTTTGTTCCTTCCTCTTTCTACTCTCTCATTCTTCCTGTATGTGTTTAATGAATATGTTATGTGTCAGTTTTATAGCACTAAGTTGTACTAAATGTTGAACAAAGCAGTTTTATAGTCCAATGTGGCAGACAGCAGACATAATGTTAATAGGTGGCACTGGGATGAGGGTGTGGAGACAAAAACATTAGATTGGCCAGAAAAGGCCTTTTACAGGAGGTGGCTTGGGGGAAAGGGATAAGGGGGAGAAGTGCAGGAACCTATGAAATATTAAACACTCTGACTAATTTTTGCTTTTAGATAGCTGCATTTTTGGAATTCCTACTGATAATCTCACTCTTATTTTAGTGAGTTGATCTTTGTCTAAAACATCTACCAGCACCTCCACACTGACATTCCTAATATTCTACTCTCCTGCAAGATCAATGTCATATTTGCTATTTTTCAAGTCTGATTTCTTATGGCTAACACTCCAAAATTCTAGTTCTAATCTTACTCCATTAATATTAATGTAAGAGCCTATCCAACATTTCCACTTTGGATTCCAATTTCCATTTCAAATTACCAGTTCCAAAAAATCACTGTATCTCAAACCAGACATTATTTTACCTTCCAAACAAATTATTTATCTCACTGCTCTCATTTCTCTTAGCGACATCAACATTGTTTCAGTATGTCAGGCTAGAATATTTGGAAATTTCTTTCATTTTTCTTTAATCCCCCATATTTCTTTTGTCATCTGATTTTGTCTTTTTTTTTTCTTCTGACATATTTATCAGAGGCACACATCTATCCAATTTCCAGTCCTTTTACCATCTTTGCTCTTAGGCATTGTGTCATAGTGACCATTGCCATGGCCTCTCACATCTGGACTCACCCTTCCCAGCACAAGCTGCATCTTTCAGCCAGGTTCATTATTTTTGGATGATACTTTGATCATGACATTTCTCCACTCAGAACTACTGTGTCTTATGAATGCTCACTTACTTATATGTGGATCTCCTCTTTCCCCCATTACCTAGCCCCTTAAGGCCCATTCAGTCTCATTCCCACAGCTCCTCCATGTGGCCCTCAGGCATTCACGATGCCATCCAAGCTCCCTGTCACATGCCGGCCTCCTTGCCTCCTTGTTTTGCTTATACTTGCACTTTACTTATTTTTTTCCATAAAGAAAAGAAAACACATTTACTATTCATTAAGTGAAAGTGGTCCATTATAAAGGTCTTTCTTTTAAAAAAGTTTTTTTTTTTTTTTAGGTTCAAGGGGTACATATGCAGGTTTGCTACATGGGTAAATTGCATGTAGTGGGGATTTTGTGTACAGATAATTTTGTCACTCAGGTAATGAGAAAATAACTAATAGGCAGTTTTTCAATCCTCACCATCCTCCCACCCTCCACCCTCAAGTAGGTGCCAATGTTTATTGTTTCCTTCTTTGTGTCTATCTGTACACAATGTTTAGCTCCTACTTATAAGTGAGAACATGTGGTATTTGGTTTTCTGCTCCTCCATTAATTCACATACAATAATGGCTTCCAGCTCCATCCATGTTGCTGTAAAGGCCATCATCTCATTATTTTTCATGACTGCATAGTATTCTGTGGTGTATATGTATTATATTTTCTTTATCCAGCCTACCACTGATGGGCATCTAGGTTGAGTCTTTGCTATTGTGAATAGTGCTGTGATGAATATATATGTGTGCATGTGTCTTTATGGTAGAACAATTCATATTGCTTTGGGTATATACCCAATAATGACGTTGCTGTGTCAAATAAATTGTAGTTCTATTTTAAGTTCTTTAAGAAACCTCTAGACTGCTTTCCACATTGGCTGAATTAATTTACATCCTCATCAGCAGTGTATAAGCATTCTCTTTTCTCTGCAACCTAGCCAACATCTGCTATTTTTTGACTTTTTAATAATGGCCATTCTGATTAGGGTGAGATGATGACTCATCATGGTTTTGATTTGCATTTCTCTAGTGATTAGTGATAATGAGCATTTTTTTCATATGCCTGTTGGCTAGTCATATGCAGAAGATTGAAACTGGACCCCTACTTTTTGCAACATACAAAAATAATCTCAAGATGGATTAAAGACTGAAGTGTGAAACCTAAAACTATAAATACCCTAGAAGAAAACCTAGGAAATACTATTCTGGACGTCAGTCCAGGCAAAGATTTTATGATGAGGGCTCCAAAATCAATTGCAACAAAAGCAAAAATTGACCAATGGGACCTAATTAAACTAAAAAGCTTCTGCACAGCAAAAGAAACTATTGACAGAGTAACCTAAAGAATGGGAAAAATTATTTGCAAACTATGTACCCAACAAAGATCTAATGTCCAGAATCTATAAGGAACTTAAATTGACAAGTAAAAAACAGCCCCGTTAAAAAATGGGCAAAGGGCATGAATGGACACTTCTCAAACACTTGCACTTCAGATGCCGTTCTTCATCCTTTCTCACTCATCGATTCCCACCTATCCCAACATTCTACCTGCTCTGTTAGGCTCCCTTCTTTACCCTTCTAAACACACACTCAATATTACTGCTTTTGCTAATACGTTTGCCTCCGCCTGTAATGCACTCTCTTCTCATCTCAATCCTTTCTTTACTGTTAAGTGACATGCCACCTCCTCTCTAAAATCTGCCTGTATTTTTCCATCTTTGTCCATGTGCCCATGGAATACTGGGATTCATATTCCTATTAGAGCATTTATTAATTGGTGTTGTATTAGACTGTGCTCTTTGAGGGCAAAGACTAAGTCTAATTTAGCCTGACTTTCTCCACAGGCTAACTCTTGCACAAAGTAGGTGCCCAATAAATTCTGTGGGACTAAACTTCTTGGCTGATCTTGCATTTATAGCCCCTGTCTTTGAATTTAGGTGCTCATTTGGTGCTAATTTTTTCTTGTTTGCTAATGTCCTCCTCGATAATAAGCTAATTTTTGGTGGTGATTCTGCTGTGTAGCACGTGGTTTTCTTGACTCAGTCTCCAGTCTTAAATGTCCACTCTAGTTCTAATTGATGTCTGTGATTTCTAAATTTGTATACTACTAGACTTACAAAGTTGAAGAAAGCTTCATTTGTGCTACATTGCTAGTCTTTTTCGTTACCAATATTAACTTTTCTTGTTAAAAAATATGAAAAGGGTAATTTACTTTGCAAGATAATGTAAAGATTAAGTCAGATAATTTATTTGAAAGTGCTTTATGAATTGTCAATTATCATACAACATGGTGTTATTAGTAATAGTAAATTGTATGCCTCTTGAGAGTAAAATATACCTTTTACTGTGCGGCAGATTTTGCCTACTAATCATCTACCAGCTGTCTGCACCCTACATGCTCCTTTGTACTTCTTTGCCAGCAGAATATTGGTCCCGCAGTAGGGGCTAAATATGTCTAATATTCTTTCTCCTGTATCACTTGCAGCTAGAACCTGGGCAGTGGACTCAATTTTGGCCGAGGAGTCCTGAGTGGAAACCCGCTGTGTGATTTCTGGGATAAATTTTGCTTCCTGTTTTTTTTAAATGCATGAAAATAAAATTTTCTGTTTTCTGTCTTGCTGTGGTTGCCAGGGACCATGATGGTAATCTTGCCACCCCAAGAGAAAAGCCAAAAATGAGTGCCAGTTATCTATGTGTGGCAGAGTGGAAAGGTGTAAGGAACATGGGCTCTTGTTCTGTTGTTGAACTACTACCTACACCCTGAAACTACTTCGCCTCCAGAACTTTTGTTATAAAAGAAAATAACTGTTCTTATCAATTAAACCACTTTTAAGCTGCATATTCTGTTCCTTGTACCCCAAAGGATTCTACTTCTATTATATCCTTCACAGTGTCAAGGCCAAGATTAGATTATTAAGTACTCCCTGTTTGATTATAATTGTACTTATTTTCTTCTCATGTTTTTGTAAAATGGGTACTAATATTCATCAACTCCTTGCAAAGGCAAAGAAATTACACTCCAAGAAAACATAGACACATTGATTGTTAAGATTATATGACCGTGTCATTATCAGGATGCCACAGACGCAAGGCCTGAAATAAACAAGACTTAAATTGAAAGCAGAAATACTATAGGCAAGATGAAAAGAGTCAATACAAATGAAAACTGTGATGGAGGACAGCTTCTAACTGTGACTCTGCGACTGGTAACAATGCAAAGCTTCATAACCTCTTGGGTAAATAGCTCTCATACTCCCATCATTGTGCTAATGTCTCCCTCATTTCTCTTTCTCATGTCTGAGGTCAATGTATCAAATTACATTATTTAATGGCCTATATTATAATTTAATTTCAATAGGATTGACCACATTTATACTCAGAAATGCTCAAAATCATATGTATGCTTTTTAAGAAAATTTCCCTTGGAAAAATTCCAAGCCTATTATTAAGAACCTGTGTCGACCGGGCGCGGTGGCTCACGCCTGTAATCTCAGCACTTTGGGAGGCCAAGGTGGGAGGATCACGAGATCAGAAGATCGAGACCATCCTGGCTAACATGGTGAAACTCCGTCTCTGCTAAAAATACAAAAAATTAGCTGGGCGTGGTAGCAGGTGCCTGTAGTCCCAGCTACTCGGGAGGCTGAGGCAGGAGAATGGTGTGAACCCGGGAGGCCGAGGTTGCAGTGAGCTGAGATAGCACCACTGCACTCCAGCCTGGGCGACAGAGCGAGACTCTGTCAAAAAAAAAAAAAAAAAAAAGAATCTGTGTCACCCAAGTAATCCATCTAAAATGGTTTATCAGGCTACAACCATAATATAAATGGTACAAATACGTTGGATAATCTTCATGTTAAAGCTGTGCTTTCTGATTATATCCTATCCAGCAGTTAACTCTTAGTATGAAGAGAAAATAGAGCTTGAATGACTGACAAATGCACCTATCAAGTAATTGGACTGGGCTGGTTGTCAGTGGCTTAAAAAAATTTATGACCCATGAAATTTCTTAGTAGTGTCATTATTGTCCACGGTACCCGACCAAAATGAAGGCTTTGTTTTCAACTGCAGCTGGATTATCATTTCAGATATTAGGACAGAGCTCCTTACTTTAAAAGTTCCCTAAAGTGAAAGATGGAATTTCAGATGTGAAAGGGTTCAACTTTTCTTCTCTCTGAATTGATATTGCTACCAAATTTAATATCCTTATTATCTAGTGTGGAGACATAATTATCAAAGCGAGGCACATTGTTAAATTAGGCAAAGAAAGGTGTGAAACCAGGAAACACAGATGAGAATGAGAGAATTCGAATCAATGATGGAAACCGAGTTTGGGAAAACTCCCTGAGTCTAAAGGTATCCACAACAGAGGAATCTGTTGCCTCAGGCTGAGTGGTGAGAGAGCTCTTAGGAGTCCCCACCTATTACAAACTTGGATTTGGATAACGGCAAGAGTTGTGTAAAGGGAATTTAGAATTATTGGCCTTGCATCCTAGCAGTGTTAGCCTCTCAGGCGCCTCTGGTCATTTCAGCTCATCTGTAACAGTGAACAGATGACAGCTGCCTCAATATTGTGTGCTACGTTGAAGGAGCTGCTATACCACAAATGGCCAGGAGAGGTCAGCATCAGAAGTACATGACGGCACTCCTGGATTTTTCAGAAAAGCTGTGATAGCTACAAGGAAATCAAAAGGAAAATATCTGTGAACCATATATCAGATAAGGAGTTAATTTCCAAAATATGTAAGGAAATGTAAGGAATTCCTGTCACTAAATGCCATATATATATTATATTATAATCTATCTATCTAAATCATAGGCAAGGATTATAAAAACACAAAAGAATAAAAAAATAGGCAAGGACAGGAACAGAAATTTCTTCTATTGACATACAAACAGCCAACAGGTATATGAGATGCTCAACATTATTGATCATTAGAGCAATTAATATAAAATTATAATGAGATATTATCCATGCCTGTTAGAATACCTTTTATATATATATATAAAACAAAAGATAAGTGTTAGTGAGGATGTGAAGAAATTGGAACCCTTGCACATTATTGGTGAGAATGTAAAATGGTGCATCAGCTACAAAAAACAGTGTGGAGTTTCCTCAAAACAGTTAAAAATAGAACTATCATATAAATAAATCAAGAATCCTACTTCTGGATATATATCCAAAAAAACTGAAATCAGGTTCACCATGATATATCTGCACTCCCATGTTCCTTGCAGTGTTCTTCAAAATAGCCAAGATAAAAAAGCAACACAAGTGCCCATAGACAGATGAATGGATTTTAAGAATGTGGTATATACATACAATAAGATATTATTCACTATTAAAAAAGAAGAATATCCTGCCATTTGCACAACATAATAAACCTGGAGCACACTATGTTAAGGGAAATAGGCCACTCACAGACGGACAAATATTGCATGATTCCGCTTATGTGTGATGTCTATAATAGTTAAACTCATAGAGGTAGAGAATATAATAGTGGTTTCCCAGACCAGAGGGGTGGAGGAAATGGGGAGTTGTTCCATTAGTATAAAGTTTCTCTTACGTCAGATAAGCAGATTATAAAGATATGCCATATGACATAGTCCCTATAGCTAACAATGCTGTATTATGTACTTCAAAATGTTAGGAGGGTAGATCTCAGGTTCAAAAGGAAAATATTTGCAAACCATATATTAAGTGTTCTTACTATAAAAACAAACAAACAACTGAAAAACAAAAACAAAAGAAAATAAAACTTTGGGAGATGTCATTCTCCTTAGGAAGAGGCAATCTAATATGCTTTCTGTGCTTTGAGGCCAGAAAATCAAGGAAACAGCTTACTACAGTAGATATTGCCTGGGATCTATACTCAGTAGATCTGGATTTCCATCTGGAGTCTACCTCCTTTTAAGGAATCATGTAACTTCTTTTAACTTGAGTTTTCTCACATATTAAAATAGGGTTCATAATATGTACTTTACAAAGTTATACTAAATTATAAGGTTATTGTGGAAATGAGTTAAACATTTGGAAACCAATGGGTACGTATAAATTGATAAAAATATTTTTTGGAAATTATAAGAACTTTTCCTTTTCTAACAAAATGGAAATAAGCCAAGTCGTTAGAAGAAGGAGAAAACTGAGCAGTGATACCTATAGAAGTCTGGGTCTGGGTTACAAAAAACAAAGCAAACAACTCTGACCAAATGGAATTTATTGACAGGACAATACATAGTTTTCTGAACTTAAGGGATGGCTGAAGAGGTAGACATGGAGGTGGACCAAAATTTGGAATGATGTCACAGCCAAAATTTCACCCTGTGAAAAGTTTGCTGATGCTGCTGCTGGCTCCATTGTCACTGGATGTGGTTTCCAGGACATCAGTCCCTATTGCCACCATCATCTTATCCTTAGACCCTCTGCTATTGCTTGAGTCTCAACTTTATCATAGCTGCTCTGAGTAAACACTAATTTTTTCTTTATTTATTTCAACAATATTTCTGTAGTTTTTAAGGTATATATTTTGCCCTTACATTAAATTTATTCCTCAGTGTTTAATTCTTTCTGATGTTATTGTAAGTCAATTATTTTCTTAATTTCATTTTCAGATTGTTCATTGCTAGTGTATCGAAATAAAATTTATTTTCTTGTAGTCCATAAACATGCTGAATGAATGTATTTGTTCAAATTAATTTTTTAGTGATTTTTTTCTAGATTCTCTATATGCAAGATAATGATACTTGAAAATGGAGATAATTTTAGTCATTCCTTTTCAGTCTGGTTACCTTTCATTATCTTGCAAATTATCCTGGCTAGGACCGCCAATACAATGTTGAATAAAAGTGGCAAGAATAAACACTTTTGTCTTCTTCCTAGTCTTAGGGAAAAGCATTCAGTCTTTCTCCATAAGTATGATGTTAGCTTAGTTTTTATAGGTGTTATTTATCAGATTGAGAAAGTTGTATACTATTCCTAGTTTATTGAGTGTTTTGTCATGAAGGAATTTTAGATTTTGTAAAATGCTTTTTTTTCCTGAATCTAGTTAGATGATCATGTGGATTTTGTCCTTTATTCTACTGATATGATGTATTACACTTATTTTCAAATTTAAACTACTTGGTCATGGTGTAAAATTTTTTTATATATTGTGGCTGATTCTGTTGGTATTTTATTAAAGTCTTAATTTTCTCTAAACTTGTATCATTCTCTCAAGGTTTGAAGGTTCCAATGTTCAAAATCTCAGTTGGGGCATCTATTGGTTGATTCTATGCCTGATACCCACTGCTAGCTGCCAGAGGGCTGAAGAACAGTCTTTCTTGTTTTTTAGGTAGTAAGAAATGGAGCCTGAATCTCACCTTTACTTTAGGATTTAGGTTTCTTCTCAAACAGGACAAATGGTTATTTGCTAGACATCCAAAAATGACAAATGTTCATTACAATATTCCATACAAACATTCATGTTTTATGTTATACATTTACATTCATATTTATAAGCACACAGCATAATTTCATGAAAGGGCAGCAGGATTTTTTATTTTATAAAGTAAATTGAATCATTCCCAGCTTTGCATTTTCACTTTGATGTGCAGCCTCTTTGGTGTCTTTGGGTTAACAATGTAGGCAAGGTGAGAGGTTTACTACCTAAGTTACAGATGCCATTGGGAGCACGTTTGGTGATTTTTGGTGTGATATATTTTAAGTGCTGAAGAGCCTTCTTCTCTATTTTTCTTCTTAAAGCCAGTGCCTTCTGCTGGGTGAACATGGTAACAACCCAGCTCAGGAAAGTCAGAAGTCACTTTTCGCCCTACTCCGTTCTCATGCTTCTGTGTTAATTCTTCCTGTTCATACCATCTTTCAACTCTTGACACATACACACAAGTGTACTGGCAAAGCAAGTGTAAAGGCCTCACAAATCCCTGCATGGAATTTGGAAGCTGAGTCAGAAGGAGGTTAAGTGCCAAACCCTAGCTCTTCCAGCACAGTGAGAGCTCCTCAGAATTGAGGTGCTCATCCATGCTTGTGAATTGATTACCTTAAGCACCATGATTTAACACAGCCCTGCCTTTCTAGAGCAGCAGGGAGGGAGCAGGAAACTCTACACTGTGCCAAGCAGAATTAGCTTTTGAGTTTAGGTCACAAAACTACCAGCCCTGGAACCGAGGATCTCTCCTGGTTACTCTTCAGCTTACACTCTATTGAGGGCGAGGCATCACTGATAATTGAACACGTTACTCTATTTGTGACAGGATAATGTTACTCAACATTCAGCCTGTCTCCAAGTGTGCTATGCAAGTGGATGATCTGACTCTTTGATTACAGGGGAAATGCAAGAGAAATGTACTCTTACATTTTAAATTAAATCCCACATTTTTCTTGGAAATTAATTTAAAATGATTGAATAAATATTTATCTGAGAAAATGCTTCTGAATTTTTGTGGAGAGACATCAGATGAGGATTTAGTCAACAAGCTGGAATAGGGGAATGGGGTCATGACTGAGCCAGGAGTGTGCCAGTGGCAGCAGAGAGATGTTGATCAAGACACCCTCTGAGGACAAATTGTGGGATTTATAGGCATTGTCACATCCTGAGGCACAGAATAGCGAAGTGGGAGACTGTGCAAACCCTTTTAAGGTTATTGAAAATTTTTTGCAAACAGATCCAAGTTCATGTTTAGGCTAATAGGAGGAGTGTATTTATGAAATGAGATTTTAAGGTCTTTGAACTCTGTGAAACTTCATTAGCTTATCATTAGTGATTCTAACACCACCAGTAAGAACCATTTTTTGGGATTTCAGTAATAGCTCTCCAGTGATGCTGTTTAATGTTTTATCTTTTAAAGCATTTTTATTATTTTAAAAATAAATTTTGTCATGTATATTTGAGGCTTACAACATGATATTATGGGATAAATGTAGATAGTAAAATGATTACCATAGTGAAGCAGATTAACATATACATCATCTCATATGGTTACTTTTTTATGACAAGGACAGTTAAAATCTACATATTTAACAAAAATCCCCAATGCAATTTTATTAACCATAATCCTTATGTTGTACATTAGATCTCTAGACTTGTTCATAGTACCTATATGTTCTAGTTATGCTCTTTTAAAGTGCAAATATTCCTGGGAAAAGTAACATGTAAAACTGTAGTCAGGTTTTCTCCACTTAATTTGAAACACTTTTGTTTTATCTAATTTATTTTAGACATCATTATTGGCACCTATAACATAGGGTTTCCTTGGTGTATGGATGAGATATAGGTGATACATAACTAAATGACTAATGAAGTGAAATATCTCTACAAGAAAAACTATAAAACGTAGATTAAAAAATCATAGATGACACAAACAAATGGGAAAATATCCCATGCTCATGAATTAGAAGAGGCAATATCATTAAAATGACCATACTGCCCAAAATAATCTACAGATTCAATGCAATTCCTATCAAAACACCAGTATCATTTTTCACAGAATTAGAAAGAAAAAGCTACAATTCTTATAGAATCAAAAAAGAGCCCAAATAACCAAAGCAATTCTAAGTAAAAAGAACAAAGCTGGAGGCACCACAGTATCTGAATTCAAATTATACTACAAGGCTATAGTAACCAAAACAGCATGGTACTGGTACAAGGATAAACACACAAATCAATGGAACAGAATAGAGAACCCAGAAATAAGGACTTACACCTATGGCCAACTAATCTTCAGCAAAATTGACACAAACTTACACTAGGGAAGGGACAGCCTCTTCAATAAATGGTGCTGGGAAAATTGGACAGCTATATGCAGAAGAATAAAAGTGGGACCCATGTTTCTCACCATATTAAAAAAATCAACTCCATTTAATCCCATTAGGATGGATTATAGACTTAAATGTGGAAACTGAAACTATAGAATTCCTAGAAGAAAACCTCAGAAAAACTCTTCTGGCCTAGGCAAAGAATTCATGACTAAGACCTCAAAAGCAAATGCAACAAAAACAAACATAGACAAGTAGGACTTAAACCATAAAGCTTCTGCAGAGCAAAAGAAATAATCAACAGAGTGAACAAAAAACCAATATGATGAGAGAAAATATTTGCAAACTATGAATCTGACAAAGGACTAATATCCAGAATCTACAGGGAACTCAAATAAGTCAACAAGAAAAAAACAAATAACCCCATTAAAAAGTGGACAAAACACATGAATAGAAATTTTCTAAAGAATACATAAAAATGGTCAATAAGCATGTGAAAAAATAGCCAACATCACTGATCACCAGAGAAATGCAAATTAAAACCACAATGTGATATTATCTTAAACCAGTTAGAATGGCTATTATTAGAAAGTCAAGAAATACTATTATTTCTTGTTCACTGTTGGTGTGAAAGTAAATTAGTACAACTTCTATCAAAAACAGTATAGAGGTTTCTCAAAAAACTAAAACCAGAACTACCATTCAATCCAGCAATCCCACTACTGGGTATCTACCCAAAGGAAAGAAATCATTATATTAAAAAGATATCTACACTGATACACTGATATGATTATCACAGCCCTATTTACAATATCAAAGATAGAAATTAACCTAAATGTCCATTAACAGATGACTAGATAGAGAAAATGTCGGGGATGAGTGTGTATACACACACTATATGTATAGTGATACACTATGTATATCATGGAATACTACATATTTCAGTATTTAGTGCTGAATATATATATAATATAAATATATAAATATTTTATATATATGATAGAATGCTACTCAACCATAAAAAAGAATGAAATCACATCTTCGCAGCAACACAGATGGAACTGGAAGCCATTATCTTAAGTGAAATAACTCAGAAACATACAAATACCACATGTTCTCACTTTATAAATGGGAGCTAAATAGTGTGTACACACAAACATGCAGAGTGGAATAATAGATACTGGAGACTTGGAATGTGGGCAGGTGGGAAGTGGGTGAGGAATGGGAAATTACTTAATAGATACAATGTACACTATTGGGTGATGGTTGCATCAATAAATCAGACCTCACTGCTACTCAATATATTCATGTAACAAAAGTGCCCATGTACCTCCTGAATCTATAAAAAAAAAAATTTCCCTTCATGACAGCTATGGTAAAAGCACTAACCATGTGACTAAAAATAGACATTAATTTCTCATAAAGAAAGAGATCGTGAAGGCTTAATTAATTAAAGTAGGTAAAGTATCTAGTAAGTGTCTTGGTGTACAGTAGCTGCTCAGCGAATTTTAGTTATTTTACGTTCCCCTTTCCCTTTCTCCTTTTCATACTCTCCCACTCACATTTTTCTGAAGAAAATAGGAGGCATGGCTTTGTGGCTTAGGAGGCATCAGTTCTTGCTAGACACCTAAAGACAGAGACATATATAAAAACGGAAGTGGAAGTCCACTGAGGACAAATTTATCATTTCACTGTGATTTCGGGGGGCAGTATAAACAGTGTTTAAGACTCTAGAATTTGGAGTACAGAGCTTAACTCTGATTCCTGCTAGCTGTGGGATCATGATAAACTAAACCTCATCTGCAAATTATGATAACAATATCTATATCAATATATGTGCTGGAAGAACAAACATAACAAGATAACGTATGTCAAGTACCTATTTCAGTACCTGGCACTTGTTATAGTAGCTATTTAGAGCTTTACTGAATACTGATCCTCCCTAATGGACACCCTGCCTCTTCTTTTGTGTGAATTTAGCATGCCCTTCCTCCATGGATTCTTGTCCATGGGCCACAAGAAACTCATATTTTAATCCTGTATCTTCTAAAGTGCAATACTCTGAGCACTTAAGTTTGGAGAAAGAAAAAGGAAGAAAGAAGAAGCAGTATGGTTGAGAACGGAGGTGACTCCAGAGGAATTGCTTAATCCCTTGTTTTAAACTTGCAGTTTTCTTATTTATTTATAATTTTTTTTCAACTTTTATTTTAGGTTCAGGTGGTACATGTAAAGGTTTGTCACATGGGTAAATTGCATGTCACTGGGGTTTGGTGTACAAATGATTTTGTCACCCAGGTAGCCATCAAAATACCAGTTAAGTAGTTTTTTGATCCTCACCCTCGTCCAACCCTCCCTCATCAAAGGCCCCAGTGTCTGTTGTTCCCTCTTTACGTCCATGTGTGCTCAATGCTTAGCTCCCACATACAAGTGAGAGCATTAGATATTTGGTCTGTTCCTGAATTAATTCACTGAGGATAATGGCTGCATCCATGTTGCTGCAAAGGACATTTTAAGTACAATTTTTATTTTATGTCTTAGATTTATAGGAAAATTGAAATGATGGTACAGAGAGTTCTCCTATTTCCCCTATTGTTAACACCTTACATTAGTATGGTACATTTTTTACAATTAATGGGCCAATATTGATACATAATTATTAACTAAAATCTGTATTCTATTCACATTTCCTTTGTTTTTTTTACATAATGCCCTTGTCTCTTTAGGCTCCTTTTGGCTATGAGATTTTCTTGGACTTTCCTTATTTTTGATGAGCTTGACACCTTTGAGGACTACTATACAGATATCTTTTAGAATGTTCCTCAACTGAGATTTGTCTGATGTTTTCCTCATGATTAAACTGAGGTTACATATTTTGGGGAGCAGCACCAGAGCTGAAGGCCATTTTCATCAAATAAAATCAAGGGTACACACTATCAACATGACTAATCATTGTTGATGTAGAGGACAGCAGGTACCCATCTGCGGGGACTGTAAGGGAACCAACATTCATTGAACATGTGGTTAGGTCTGTTTTGTTTGTGACCCCATTTAATACTCACAACCACTTAAAGAGGTATGTTTTAATTATCACCATTTTGTAGTTATAGAAACTGGGATAAGTTGAAAAACTTTCTCACCCCAGCATGCAAAATACAGACTTTGTATTCGGAAGACTCGGGTCTATCTGATGCTAAAACTTCTTCTCTCCACTATACCATTTTGTTTTCTTTGTAATTATATAAGATTTAAAATGTTGGCTGAGATTTTATGTAAATAGAACTAAGGATGTTGTGTGATATACTATTTGATAAATTGAGTAGGAAACATGCAACTTCTTTGATATTGGATTCAGATGAGTATGTTATTGGGAGACACTTGTTGGTAATTTAGGGCACATCTAAACTAATTTAGTCTTATGTGAGATTTATGAATTTATGAATTGAAGCTGATGAACAGAGATGAAATGTGAGCAGGCTGAGGTGAGGAAATATTATACTCAGATATAATGTTCAGTTGCTATCAAATAAGTTTATCAGACTTGATCTGGAGATTTGATGGATAATTTATGAAATATTCAGAGAAAACCCTCTGTGTTGTTCATGCCAATCATTCTTTTGCATGAGGGATTTTTATGGTGCCAAGAGTGAGAGTGGAAGGACCGACCATGATTCACTATTTTAATGCTCTGGCACAATGCCCTGTGTCCCTGGTAGTATTAGTTTGATCTTTGAGGCACTGATAGGTCCAGGGAATATATGTATACATGAATTTCGAAACCTCATTTCTTTCTAGGCCAGATGCACTTGTGTTTACAAATTTTAAAGTATTGATTATAAAATAGAAAAGTGTCTCATCACCGCTAAATACAAACTTTCAGATAAGCAGTTAATAGTGG
Source organism: Pan paniscus (assembly GCF_029289425.2). Classification (NCBI taxonomy): domain Eukaryota; kingdom Metazoa; phylum Chordata; class Mammalia; order Primates; family Hominidae; genus Pan; species Pan paniscus. Next base: position 63,892,457 of record NC_073254.2, on the reverse strand, counting down.
TAACCTAGAATAGTGTCGGTATCAAGGATATAGGAATTTAACTGACCTCAGACTGAAATATATACATGTGGCTATCATGGACAACTAAAAGAAGGACAAGTTTCACACCTACATTTTAAAATTAGAATTGCAACAAAGAGTGGTTACAGGGCTGAAGCCAAGACTCCATTAGTTGATGTACTGAGTTAGGCAATGCTTTCTATTAGGAGTGGGGTTTGACAGGTACAATTTGCCTAAGGACAGTTGGGACTCTGCAGTTGACACTTTGTTGTCTGCCATTCATTTTTCTTGTGTTTCTTGGTAGTAATATTCCAGGTTTCTTTTGGGGAAAAACTCCTTAGCCCCTGGCCCTGGTCCTCAAACTTATAGTTTCAGGAATGGATTCTGACTGGTTTAAACAAATCAGGATAGCCCTCTCCATAGTTACACTAATTGGCTATGGATGAGTAATTGATTTAAAAGAGTCCAATCAATGTAAGTCTAAAAAATTTTATTTGAAATGATGAAGATGAGATTCTTCTGATATTGAGAGAAGCAATGTAGAACTGCTGCAGCTAGAGGGGAAGACCCCGGAGTTGCTGGGTGGAGACATAAGGTAGAACCCTAGAATGGGTCAAATCTGCGGAAGGAGAATCGAGTGGTAAATTCCAGAAGATGTTTTTGGAATTCCAGATAAAGCTGGTGCCTGAAATCAGATATCTGACAGGAGCAATTAAATCACCTTTTTTGTTTGACTGATGAAGGCTGTCACACTTATTTATGTAATTATTTATTTCATATGTGAAATGTTCCTAAGTGATAAGGGGCTCAAATGTAGTTAGAATGCAAAAACAAATTATAAGGTAAATGAGAAAAAAAATCACCATAAAAGCCACTATAATTGAAAATGGCACCTGGCATATGAGGCATAGCTTCTGTAGAGACTGGTATGACTGTGTTAGAACATCCTAGCACCTATCGTACTTCGTACATCACTTCCCCTTGCCCATGGGAGCGGCACATCGGAATAAAAAGCTGATTTATTCAGGAGTCCACAAGCTCTGCTGTGAAGTTTTCTATGGCTGGAGAGAGAAAGAAAGAGAGAGGAAACAAGAGATAGGAACAGGTATCAATAGCTGAAGACTATTGGTAGGGAAATGACCAGGCCCTGAGAAGGTCAGTAAGCAATGTATTCAGTGACCTGAGATCAGCAGAGCAACAGCAGATATTGGTGCAGAGGAACTGCAACTCTGATTCTATGAGAAAAACACACGGAGGACTCTTGGAGGGAAGGTACCATAAGCCACAGCCAATGCTGCTGGGGAATAAGTGTTCCGCAGGTGAGGTGATTGAAAATATTCTGGAAGTGAAAACCCCGAAAAGGGGAAGAATTTATATTTGTCAGCAGAGTGGGCATGAACGCTTATCACCGAGAGATCTTGGAACAGCACAGTTTTGGGCATAATCACTCAGGTTCCCCAGACACTCTGTGGTTGATCATTTTCAAACTTCAGAGCATTCAGTCTCCAGAGAAGAAAGATAGTGCAGCCTCAGTATTGAAAATGTCAGTATCAATCAATGCCACAAATGCTCTTTAGAGATTTCAAATTTATAAGTCTATTAGGGAATTGGATGTTTATTTTTGCCCACTGTGGTTGCCTACTGTGGTGACACAAGACTACCGGCCAGGAACTTGAGTTTTATGTTTGGCTCTTTCTTTAGTTAGCTGGTTATCTGGACTCCGAGGGTCTTCCTTTGCCACTAATTAGTTATGGATATTTACATAAATTTCTAAACCTTTTTAGTTTGTTTTTCTTGAAAATGTGACTAATAAACATAACAGGGCTGTTGTGAAGATAGATTGCATGAATATTTCTTTTTTTTTTTTTTTTTTTTTTTTTTTTTGAGACGGAGTCTCGCTCTGTCGCCCAGGCTGGAGTGCAGTGGCGCGATCTCGGCTCACTGCAAGCTCCGCCTCCCGGGTTCACGCCATTCTCCTGCCTCAGCCTCCCGAGTAGCTGGGACTACAGGCGCCCGCTACCACGCCCGGCTAATTTTTTGTATTTTTAGTAGAGACGGGGTTTCACCGTGTTAGCCAGGATGGTCTCGATCTCCTGACCTCGTGATCCACCCGCCTCGGCCTCCCAAAGTGCTGGGATTACAGGCGTGAGCCACCGCGCCCGGCCGCATGAATATTTCAAATCCTTTAGGGCAGTGCCTGGAACACAGAAAAATAGATCTCAAATGAGTATACACATCTTCCAAAAGACATAATTTTGGGGTAGGAAAGGTATGTGAACATTGCTTATTACTAGATTTCTTAATAAAGCATCCAAAATCAAATAATCTTTCAGGCTTCTCAATGACTCCTCAAAGACTAACCCTGTGCCACTGTGAAGTGAGGTTTAGTTGGACTGTCTTTTGAATGTAGCAGTTGGTATATACAGCACTGGGCTCCAAACAGAGCAGTGAGAGGTTGGTGCATCCATGGAAAAAGAATGTTCAGATTAGAAGTGGCACATTTTATCATGTGTTTAATTCATTCATTTCCATGGTGGTATGTATGGTGGTGGTTGGTGTAATGTGATATAATCATTATTAGAAAAAAAAAGATAGAGGATGAGTATGACGTGATATATGGACTCACTGGTTTGAGGAACTCTAGATTTTATTAATACTACACTTTTGTCTCCATTATGAATTGATATCATACATTAAAGATTTCTGATAATGAGAAAAATGCTCAGACCTAAACACAAAATAAATGAGATATAAACAAGTAGCAAAATCTTCAATTAGCCAAAGACATTAGAAAGAATGCTGCTTTTATAAGACTTAACAAATGAAGTGTTATTTCATCTCAAGGAATTAAAAAAAATTGAGACTTAAGGGTAATAGCCAGTTTCAAGAAAATCAATGCTAATTAAACAAGAACAAGCTGTTCTTTCTAACAGTACCCTCGAGGAGGGAAAACCTGACATTCCCCTTTGTCACAAGACTTACTGACAGCATGTCAAGCTTTAATACAGAAGATGACTGCACAGGTGTGCTGGGCATTCACAAAGATCCAGTGATGAAGGCACGAATTTGTATTGAATTTGATGAGCATGTTTCCCCAGAGAAGAGAAGTTGCATATTCAGACACTTAGGATGTAAGTTGTGGTTAGATTAGCGGTAAGAGACTGATTATCCAGATGCTGTTTGAAATTGTTAACATAAATGTATTGTACCAGTCTAATATTTTGTTCTATAAAGAATAGACAATACAAACAAACCAAAGTTGTCTTTTGGCATCAGGCCAATCCTTATACTTGTGTCACCTCTTCATTAAGAAATTGGGGCTCTAGGCTGGGCACGGTGGCTCCCGCCTATAATCCCAGCACTTTGGGAGGCCGAGGCAGGCAGATTACCTGAGGTCAGGAGTTCAAGACCAGCCCGGCCAACATGGTGAAACCCCGTCTCCATTAAAAATACAAAAATTAGCCAGGCATGGTGGCAGGTGCCTGTAATCCCAGCTACTTGGGAAGCTATGGCAGGAGAATCGCTTGAACCCGGGAGGTGGAGGTTGCAGTGAGCTGAGATCACACCATTGTACTCCAGCTGGGGGCAAGAGTGAGACTTCAACTCACACAAACAAACAAACAAACATGGGGCTCTAAGCCTTATTTTACTTTACTCAAATTCTTACTTTCACATTGATGATATAAATGTGTGGCTCCTTAATCCTATTTCTGGAGGCTTGGTTGCCCCTTCAACTCTTCTACTTTTAAGATCTCACCTTCTTACACTTCCCCTGAGCCATTGTCTTCTCTCTATTTTCTGTATCTTAATCTTTCTCTCTTGACTGGCTTGCTTCACTCGCCTTCATCTATGCCCTTGCTGAGAGATCCATTCTCTGTCATCCAATAATTCTCCCCTTCTTACACCAACTTCTCTAAATGTTCATTCTATCACTAGCTGTTCCTTATCCCTCTTTTTCTCCATGAACCATGACACTCTAGTTTCTTGCTCTTACTGCTAAAAGGAAACTGCTCTTAGTAAAGATTAAAGGCATTAATGATTTCCTAATTATAATTCTATCAGATATCTTTCAGGAATTGTCTTCTTGGATTGATCTTGTTCATTTGCTGCTTTTGTTCTCTTTTGACTTCTCAAAAGGACATTTCACTTCTTTGACAATCATAACACAACAGTCTGTTGCTTCTATTGATACTTCTTTGCCTATTTCCTTTACACTTTTGTGTGAGTTCTTCTTTTTTCACTTAAAAAAAAATGTCCTTTCTCCCTGTGTTTCTCATTCAAGCCGCAGCCCTTACTCTGCACATACACTTTCCAAGTGACCACCAAAGTGATCCATTTCAAATTTGGGTGTGATGATACCATGTGATTGCTTTAAATCCTTCAATAACTCCTCAAGGATAAGTTTTTTATGTGGTAAATATTCTTTTCTATTATCTGTTCTCTACCTAACTCTGTAGTCCCATATCTCTTTATTTTGTTTTATTGTCTGCTTAAATTTTTAATTTTTTATTTCAATAGGTTTTTGGGGAACATGTAGTGTTTGGTTACATTAATAAGTTCTTTAGTGGTGATTTCTGAGATTTTGGTGCACCCATCACCCAAGCAGTATACATTGTACCCAATCTGTAGTCTTTTATCCCTCACCATCCTCCCACCCTTCCTCCTAGTCCTCAAAGTCCGATGTTTTATATCATTTGTATGCCTTTGCATCCTCACAGCTTGGCTCCCATGTATGAGTGAGAACATGATGTTTGGTTTTTCATTCCTGAATTACTTTACTTGGAATAATAGTCTCCAACTCCATTCAGCTTGCTGCGAATGCCATTATTTTACTCCTTTTTATGGCTGAGTAGTATTCTAATACATATATATATATCAATCATATTTTCTTTTTCTACTCATTGATGGGCATTTGAGTAGACCCATATCACTTAAGTCTCTGCTTTATAATGTATAATCTAGCAATTTAGAGCTTTTTAGAGTTTCCCACTGTGCTTTCTCAGTGAGTTACTCTTGCCTGTATTGCCCCTTCTGCCAGTCATGTCCTTCCCTGCTCTACTCTACACCATCCTTACCCTTATGTCAGGTTAATACCTACACATTCTTGATCTCAGCTCAAATAGATACTTAGGAAGCCCTTTCATTATGCGACAGTCTAAGTTAGGGGTCACTCCTTGGTGCACACATAGCACATGTGCAGGTCTCCATTAGTGCACCTACTTCATAATATTATAATTATCTATTTATCGGTCCACATTCCTCACAGACAATGCATTCTTTGTGATCAGGAGCTATTTATTTATCTTTGTATATCTGGAGCCCTGAACAGTATCTGGAATATCAATGTAGTTAATCCTTTATTATGATTTCCCAAAAACACTTCTCAGGAAAAGATTGTCTTTCTTTGTCTCATTCTGCCAGAACTTTTCGAACTTGATAATGACAAAGTTCTGTCAGACATACAGTCATGCATTGCATAACAACAGGAATACCTAAGAAATACATTGTTAGGTGATTTCGCCATTGTGTGATCATCATGGAGTGCACTTACACAAACCTAGATAGTACAGCCTACCACAAACCTAGGCTATATGGTCTAATCTATTGGTCCTAGGCTGCAAACCTGTACAGCATAGTGCTGTATTGAATACTGTTGGCAATTGTAACACAATGGTAAGTGTTTGTGTATCTAAACTATCTAAACATACAGAAGGTATAGGAAAACAATGGTCTTATAATCTTATGGGAACATCATTGTATATGTGTTCTATCATTGACCAAAATGTCCTTAATCAAAATGTGGTTATGTGGTGCATGACTGTATTTATTTTGTGCTACTTCTAAGGATTATAAGCTTTAAGGTTCTAAATAAGAATTGAGAGATTAAGTAAAAAATAAAATAGGTAAAAAGATTTTCTATTTTCTACAAATTTACATTATAAGAATCCAAGATATTTGTTTTATTCTGTGTATTAGTCCATTTTCATACTGCTATGAAGAAATACCTGAACTGGGAAGTTTATAAAGAAAAAGAGGTTTAATGGACTCATAATTTGACCTTGCTGGGGAAGCCTCACAATCATGGCAGAAGGCAAAGGAGGAGCAAAGGCATGTCGTACATGGTGGCAGGCAAGAGCGTGTGCAGGGGATCTGCTCTTTATAAAACCATCAGATCTCATGAGACTTATTCACTATTAAGAGAACAGCACAGGAAAAACCTGCCCCCATGATTCAATTACCTCTCATCAGATCCCTCCTACAACACATGTGGATTATGGGAGCTACAATTCAAGATGAGATTTGAGTGGGGACACAGCCAAACCATATCATTCTGGAATGTCAAAACTTTACAGTTATTACATAATGACATTTTTATTTATTAAATACTCTATGTATTACTTCTAATATTAGTGTCCATGTGACTCATAATCTAGGAGAAAAATCAAGTTCCACTTTCTGAATGGAGCAACTTTCTTTGGTCATGTGCCTGAGAAACATTCAAAGAATGAACAACCTGAATTTTCCATTTTTTAGCCCAACCTTCATGCCTTAGGATTTACCCTATAGTCAGGGACAAATTCAGAATGTGTGGGCTGGGCATGGTGTCTCACGCCTGTAATCCCAGCACTTTGAGAGGCTGAGGTGGGTGGATCACAAGGTCAGGAGATCAAAACCATTCTGGCCAACATGGTGAAACCCTGTCTCTACTAAAAATACAAAAAAATGTAGCTGGGCATGGTGGTGTGCACCTGTAGTCCCAGCTACTCAGGAAGCTGAGGCAGGAGAATCGTTTGAACCTGGAAGGCGGAGGTTGCAGTGAGCCGAGATTGTGCCACTGAACTCCAGCCTGGGCGACAGAGTGAGACTCCATCTCAAAAAAAAAAAAAAAAAAAAGAATGTGTTACTTGGACAAGGTAGGTAGCTGGTAGCTCTAAATTGCACTCCTTGTTAGACCTCTCTCATTTACATCTATATTCTTAAGTTATTTGGTCACTGGTTTTATCAAGCTTATTCTAAATATGAACCTCAGAGAGGAAATCAACTACATCTTCTACACTTTTAGATAACCTGAGCCTGTCCTATTTTCTTAGTATGCCCTAAGCATTTACCTATGGGTATATCTTCTTTAATTAAAGGTATCATAATAGTTAAATATAAAGTCCCAGAGACACTACTTTTGGCCTAACTTTCAATTATTAAAAAACACTCCACGAAACCTGTGGGACTGAATTTTGCTGATGCATTGCAACAAAGAGCCTTTCTCTTGTTTCATTTGTCCTTTCACTGCTGCTAAACTTCCTCTAATTGCTGTTTTTATTTATGTGACCCCAGGATGCATTGCCACCAAATGAAGAACATGCCAAAGGAAATAAACAAGTTTGTTCCTAAAATCACCTGAGGCCGTCATTAAAAAAATTGGGAGACTGATCCTAATAAAATATTGGAGGAGAAACAAGTTGGATAGGCCATGGTATCACCTAACAGCATCTCCTCTCAGGGCAGAACTCTCTTCTACAACTTTCTTAATTGAACCAGTGAGGGATGTACCAGTGAGGGAGAACATTCTAGATCATTTATGTGTATTTTATATACATATTTTAAATAATTGCTTAATGTATATTTTATTTTATATTCTATTCATTTGCTTTACATTCAAACTTTAAACATTTCCTAGGTCTGCATGGCTCCCGCTTCTTGCTTCCTTTCTTCCATTTAACTCACATCAACACTTAAGACTAATATCAGTTTGGGCTCAGGCAGATGTGTGTCTGAATCTAAGCTCTTATCAGTTCTTAATGGAAGGACATTAGCTAAGTTACTTAATATCTCTAAGCTTTAATTTTTTCATCTGTAAAATGGAGATGATAATGATTACGATGTTGTTATAGGAATTTAGTTTGATAATATACATATACATTAATTTCATTCTTTTTCCTTTTTTAGGAATTTAGTATCTGGAAGTGCAAGACCCTGTCCTGATCTCAAGGAGCTCAGAGTTTAGTGAAGAAGACAGATGACAAGCGTTGACTAGTGTAATGTGAAGTGTGTTACTGGAGTTACACACACAGTGCAAGCCTATATACACGTGTCATGTTTCATTAGACTATCCAAAATTATCTAAACATAAACTTAAACATTTCAAAAGTTATATGTATTTATAAGCTTCAGAAATTACAGATAATCAAAAAGACAAAAGAAAATCGTACTCTAAGCACTGTTGACATCTTGTAGTATTGATATTTTTCTCTGCTGTATTTACATAGATATGTCATATCTATGTCTATATATGATGCATTTGTAAATAAATGGGTTCACATTAAATATTACTTTTTGTGACTTTGCTTGTTTCCTCAACAATAGACTATGAATTGCTTTCAATTTTAAACTATTTTTTTTTGCATCCCATTTTGTGCTTCTGTTTCCCTTTTCTTTTTTTTTTATTATTATTATACTTTAAGTTTTAGGGTACATGTGCACAATGTGCAGGTTAGTTACATATGTATACATGTGCCATGCTGGTGTGCTGCACCCACTAACTCGTCATCTAGCATTAGGTATATCGCCCATTGCTATCCCTTCCCCCCTCCCCCCACCCTACAACAGTCCCTAGAGTGTGATGTTCCCCTTCCTGTGTACATGTGTTCTCATTGTTCAATTCCCACCTATGAGTGAGAATATTCGGTGTTTGGTTTTTTGTTCTTGCGATAGTTTACTGAGAATGATGATTTCCAATTTCATCCATGTCCCTACAAAGGACATGAACTCATCCTTTTTTATGGCTGCATAGTATTCCATGGTGTATATGTACAACATTTTCTTAATCCAGTCTATCATTCTTGGACATTTGGGTTGGTTCCAAGTCTTTGCTATTGTGAATAATGCCGCAGTAAACATATGTGTGCATGTGTCTTTATAGCAGCATGATTTATAGTCCTTTGGGTATATACCCAGTAATGGGATGGCTGGGTCAAATGGTATTTCTAGTTCTAGATCCCTGAGGTATCGCCACACTGACTTCCACAATGGTTGAACTAGCTTACAGTAACACCAACAGTGTAAAAGTGTTCTTATTTCTCCACATCCTCTCCAGCACCTGTTGTTTCCTGACTTTTTAATGATTGCCATTCTAACTGGTGTGAGATGGTATCTCATTGTAGTTTTGATTTGCATTTCTCTGATGGCCAGTGATGGTGAGCATTTTTTCATGTGTTTTTTGGCTGCATATATGTCTTCTTTTGAGAAGTGTCTGTTCATGTACTTCACCCACTATTTGATGGGGTTGTTTGTTTTTTTCTTGTAAATTTGTTTGAGTTCATTGTAGATTCTGGATATTAGCCCTTTGTCAGATGAGTAGGTTGTGAAAATTTTCTCTCGTTCTGTAAGTTGCCTGTTCACTCTGATGGTAGTTTCTTTTGCTGTGCAGAAGCTCTTTAGTTTAATTAGATCCCATTTGTCAATTTTGTCTTTTGTTGCCATTGCTTTTGGTGTTTTAGACATGAAGTCCTTGCCCATGCCTATGTCCTGAATGGTAATGCCTAGGTTTTCTTCTAGGGTTTTTATGGTTTTAGGTCTAATGTTTAAGTCTTTAATCCATCTTGAATTGATTTTTGTATAAGGTGTAAGGAAGGGATCCAATTTCAGCTTTCTACATATGGCTAGTCAGTTTTCCCAGCACCATTTATTAAATAGGGAATCTTTTCCCCATTGCTTGTTTTTCTCAGGTTTGTCAAAGATTAGATAGTTGTAGATATGTGGCATTATTTCTGAGAGCTCTGTTCTGTTCCATTGATCTATCTCTCTGTTTTGGTACCAGTACCATGCTGTTTTGGTTACTGTAGCCTTGTAGTATAGTTTGAAGTCAGGTGGTGTGATGCCTCCAGCTTTGTTCTTTTGGCTTAGGATTGACTTGGCGATGTGGGCTCTTTTTTGGTTCCATATGAAATTTAAAGTAGTTTTTTCCAATTCTGTGAAGAAAGTCATTGGTAGCTTGATGGGGATGGCATTGAATCTGTAAATTACCTTGGGCAGTATGGCCATTTTCACGATATTGATTCTTCCTACCCACGAGCATGGAATGTTCTTCCATTTCTTTGTATGCTCTTTTATTTCCTTGAGCAGTGGTTTGTAGTTCTCCTTGAAGAGGTCCTTCCCATCCCTTGTAAGTTGGATTCCTAGGTATTTTATTCTCTTTGGAGCAATTGTGAATGGGAGTTCACTCATGATTTGGCTCTCTGTTTGTCTGTTGTTGGTGTATACGAATGCTTGTGATTTTTCCACATTGATTATTTATCCTGAGACTTTGCTGAAGTTGCTTATCAGCTTAAGGAGATTTTGGGCTGAGACAATGGGGTTTTCTAGATATACAATCATGTCATCTGCAAACAGGGACAATTTGACTTCCTCTTTTCCTAATTGAATACCCTTTATTTCCTTCTCCTGCCTAATTGCCCTGGCCAGAATTTCCAACAGTATGTTGAATAGGAGTGGTGAGAGAGGGCATCCCTGTCTTGTACCAGTTTTCAAAGGGAATGCTTCCAGTTTCTACCCATTCAGTATGATATTGGCTGTGAGTTTGTCATAGATAGCTCTTATTATTTTGAAATGTGTCCCATCAATACCTAATTTATTGAGAGTTTTTAGCATGAAGGGTTGTTGAATTTTGTCAAAGGCCTTTTCTGCATCTATTGAGATAATCATGTGGTTTTTGTCTTTGGTTCTGTTTATGTGCTGGATTACATTTATTGATTTGCATATATTGAACCAGCCTTGCATCCCAGGGATGAAGCCCACTTGATCATGGTGGATAAGCTTTTTGATGTGCTGCTGGATTCGGTTTGCCAGTATTTTATTGAGGATTTTTGCATCGATGTTCATCAGGGCTATTGGTCTAAAATTCTCTTTTTTGGTTGTGTCTCTGCCAGGCTTTGGTATCAGGACAATGCTGGCCTCATAAAATGAGTTAGGGAGGATTCCCTCTTTTTCTATTGATTGGAATAGTTTCAGAAGGAATGGTACCAATTCCTCCTTGTACCTCTGGTAGAATTCAGCTGTGAATCCATCTGGTCCTGGACTCTTTTTGGTTGGTAAGCTATTGATTATTGCCACAATTTCAGATCCTGTTATCGGTCTATTCAGAGATTCAACTTCTTCCTGGTTTAGTCTTGGGAGAGTGTATGTGTCGAGGAATTTATCCATTTCTTCTAGATTTTCTAGTTTATTTGCGTAGAGGTGTTTATAGTATTCTCTGATGGTAGTTTGTATTTCTGTGGGATCGGTGGTGATATCCCCTTTATCATTTTTTATTGTGTCTATTTGATTCTTCTCTCTTTTTTTCTTTAGTAGTCTTGCTAGTGATTTAACAATTTTGTTGATCCTTTCAAAAAACCAGCTCCTGGATTTATAATTTTTTGAAGGGTTTTTTGTGTCTCTATTTCCTTCACTTCTGCTCTGATTTTAGTTATTTCTTGCCTTCTGCTAGTTTTTGAATGTGTTTGCTCTTGCTTTTCTAGTTCTTTTAATTGTGATGTTAGGGTGTCAATTTTGGATCTTTCCTGCTTTCTCTTGTGGGCATTTAGTGCTATAAATTTCCCTCTACACACTGCTTTGAATGCGTCCCAGAGATTCTGGTATGTTGCGTCTTTGTTCTCATTGGTTTCAAAGAACATCTTTATTTCTGCCTTCATTTCGTTATGTACCCAGTAGTCATTCAGGAGCAGGTTGTTCAGTTTCCATGTAGTTGAGCGATTTTGAGTGAGATTCTTAATCCTGAGTTCTAGTTTGATTGCACTGTGGTCTGAGAGATAGTTTGTTATAATTTCTGTTCTTTTACATTTGCTGAGGAGAGCTTTACTTCCAAGTATGTGGTCAATTTTGGAATAGGTGTGGTGTGGTGCTGAAAAAAATGTATATTCTGTTGATTTGGGGTGGAGAATTCTGTAGATGTCTATTAGGTCTGCTTGGTGCAGAGCTGAGTTCAATTCCTGGGAATCCTCGTTGACTTTGTCTCGTTGATCTGTCTAATGTTGACAGTTGGGTGTTAAAGTCTCCCATTATTAATGTGTGGGAGTCTAAGTCTCTTTGTAGGTCACTAAGGACTTGCTTTATGAATCTGAGTGCTCCTGTATTGGAAGCATATATATTTAGGACAGTTAGCTCTTCTTGTTGAATTGATCCCTTTACCATTAAGTAATGGGCTTCTTTGTCTCTTTTGATCTTTGTTGGTTTAAAGTCTGTTTTATCAGAGACTAGGATTGCAACACCTGACTTTTTTTGTTTTCCATTTGCTTGGTAGATCTTCCTCCATCCTTTTATTTTGAGCCTATGTGTGTCTCTGCACATGAGATGGGTTTCCTGAATACAGCACACTGATGGGTCTTGACTCTTTATCCAATTTGCCAGTCTGTATCTTTTAATTGGAGCATTTAGTCCATTTACATTTAAAGTTAATATTGTTATGTGTGAATTTGATCCTGTCATTATGATGTTAGCTGGTTATTTTGCTCGATAGTTGATGCAGTTTCTTCCTAGTCTCAATGGTCTTTACATTTTGGCATGATTTGGCAGTGGCTGGTACCAGTTGTTCCTTTCCATGTTTAGCGCTTCCTTCAGGAGCTCTTTTAGGGCAGGCCTGGTGGTGACAAAATCTCTCAGCATTTGCTTGTCTGTAAAGTATTTTATTTCTCCTTCACTTATGAAGCTTAGTTTGGCTGGATATGAAATTCTGGGTTGAAAATTCTTTTCTTTAAGAATGTTGAATATTGGCCCCCACTCTCTTCTGGATTGTAGAGTTTCTGCTGAGAGATCAGCTGTTAGTCTGATGGGCTTCCATTTGAGGGTAACCCGACCTTTCTCTCTGGCTGCCGTTAACATTTTTTCCTTCATTTCAACTTTGGTGAATCTGACAAGTATGTGTCTTGGAGTTGCTCTTCTTGAGGAGTATCTTTGTGGCGTTCTCTGTATTTCCTGAATCTGAATGTTGGCCTGCCTTGCTAGATTGGGGAAATTCTCCTGGATAATATCCTGCAGAGTGTTTTCCAACTTGGTTCCATTCTCCCCGTCACTTTCAGGTACACCAATCAGACGTAGATTTGGTCTTTTCACATAGTCCCATATTTCTTGGAGGCTTTGCTCATTTCTTTTTATTCTTTTTTCTCTAAACTTCCCTCCTCGCTTCATTTCATTCATTTCATCTTCCATCGCTGATACCCTTTCTTCCAGTTGATCGCATCGGCTCCTGAGGCTTCTGCATTCTTCACGTAGTTCTCGAGCCTTGGTTTTCAGCTCCATCAGCTCCTTTACGGACTTCTCTGTATTGGTTATTCTAGTTATACATTCTTCTAAATTTTTTTCAAAGTTTTCAACTTCTTTGCCGTTGGTTTGAATGTCCTTCCGTAGCTCGGAGCAATTTGATCGTCTGAAGCCTTCTTCTTTCAGCTCGTCGAAGTCATTCTCTGTCCAGCTTTGTTCCGTTGCTGGTGAGGAACTGTGTTCCTTTGGAGGAGGAGAGGTGCTCTGCTTTTTAGAGTTTCCAGTTTTTCTGCTCTGTTTTTTCCCCATCTTTGTGGTTTTATCTACTTTTGGTCTTTGATGATGGTGATGTACAGATGGGTTTTTGGTGTGGATGTCCTTTCTGTTTGTTAGTTTTCCTTCTAACAGACAGGACCCTCAGCTGCAGGTCTGTTGGAGTACCAGGCTGTGTGAGGTGTCAGTGTGCCCCTGCTGGGGGGTGCCTCCCAGTTAGGCTGCTCGGGGGTCAGGGGTCAGGGACCCACTTGAGGAGGCAGTCTGCCCGTTCTCAGATCTCCAGCTGCGTGCTGGGAGAACCACTGCTCTCTTCAAAGCTGTCAGACAGGGACATTTAAGTCTGCAGAGGTTACTGCCGTCTTTTTGTTTGTCTGTGCCCTGCCCCCAGAGGTGGAGCCTACAGAGGCAGGCAGGCCTCCTTGAGCTGTGGTGGGCTCCACCCAGTTTGAGCTTCCCGGCTGCTTTGTTTACCTAAGCAAGCCTGGGCAATGGCGGGCGCCCCTCCCCCAGCCTCGCTGCTGCCTTGCAGTTTGATCTCAGACTGCTGTGCTAGCCATCAGCGAGACTCCGTGGGTGTAGGACACTCTGAGCCATTGCGGGATATAATCTCCTGGTGCGCCGTTTTTTATGCCCGTCGGAAAAGCACAGTATTCGGGTGAGTAACCCGATTTTCCAGGTGCCATCTGTCACCACTTTCTTTGACTAGGAAAGGGAACTCCCTGACCCCTTGCACTTCCTGAGTGAGGCAATGCCTCGCCCTGCTTCGGCTCACACACGGTGCATTCACCCACTGACCTGTGCCCACTGTCTGGCACTCCCTAGTGAGATGAACCCGGTACCTCAGATGGAAATACAGAAATCACCCGTCTTCTGCGTCGCTCACGCTGGGAGCTGTAGACCGGAGCTGTTCCTATTCGGCCATCTTGGCTCCTCCACCTCTTTCCCTTTTCAAGGCACCCCAGAAGAATTTAGTATGTGCTCTCTCTTTCTATACCCCCTCCCTGGATTTGACTGTAACTCCCTATGATAGCAGTGTATCACTTGGTTCCCTGAACTATAAATGTCACTTTTAACATCTGCTATATTGCTGGACCCTTGTAGAAAAAAAATTAAATATAGAACGAGGTTGTACTTCGTTCTCCCAATCCCTTGCCCTTTTTAATACTATGGCACTTAAAACAGAACACAGTGAAAAGAATGTTACCTCTTTAATGTACAGTTTAATAAAAGTCATTAACTGACTCAATTAGCTGAAAGTCTACACTAATTCAGGCAGAAACAGGGCCGAAGTTTTATTTTTCATAGTATATTAAAAAAACTTTTTAAAAAGAAAATTAGTATCACACATACACGCTTAGAAAGACATAGTTTAGATTCTTGAGAGAAAATAATTTTCATGTCTTTTAGGCAGACTATTTCAAAACATTACATATATGTATATATCTTAAACACATATTTTATAATCTGAATATTAATTTACCCTTCTCAGAATTGAGGGGCACTGAAAAACTTCCATTTGACCACTCTTAATATAGTCTCAAAAATATGAACAATATTTATTATGTGAGTACCCTGGGGCAAGTCATTTAGTCTTTGAGTCTTAGTTTTGTCAACTGTGAAGAGAGAATACAATAATTCTTTCATAATAGGGTTATTGAAAGATCTATAAAAACTGAGAAGTATTGTATAAACAATATTACTTAGTCCCAACTGCTGTATGAACTTAAGTATAATTATACTTTTCTTTAAAGCATCATATAAATCAGCTTTTCCTCAATTCAAAATGATCTTTTTCTCAGAATTAGTGATGCTATAATTCATTGAGACAATACGGTTACATATGTTTCTCTAGCATGTCTTATTGTTAATAAATCAATTTTTTCTCAACCGCATATATCATTATTGTTTTCACAAATACATCACAGGTAAGTTAAGAAAGGAGGTGGTTTAGAGGAACAATTGAGGATAAAGTGGAATGGTGGCTCGGAATCGTCAATTTCCCATTTTATGTGTTCACTTTCAATGAATTCACTGAGATTCTCATTGAGAGTGGGTTGGAGAGAAGGGTGTCTTATTCTGTGCAAAGGTCTTGTGGTGGAGTTGAATGTTTCCGGTGCTGTTTTCCCAGATGCTCCACGGCGTGTTTCTTTTGCAGGTTCAGCACAAAGCAGAGGGTATCACTGAGGACAAAGGATTCACATTCCTCTTTCCATTCTTGCTGTTTGGTTTGTGTTCTGCTAAACATGAATAGGTAGGAAACATACGAGCAAGATCTGAGATACTAGGCTTCTTCTCTCTCTCTCTGGTAGTGGAAGATGGAAGAGGATCTTCCTTGCTTCCTCTATTTCCATTCTTCCTCGCTTGGGTTTCTCTTCGGCTTGCCATTACCTTACTGATGAAGGATCCTGCCAGACTTTTCTGTGTTTGGATTAGGAATTTCTTTGAAAGCCAGAATCTGGTCCTTTTATTTATTTTTTTTGTTTGTTTGTTTCTCTGCACTGTACTCAGAGGGGGTATAATATATTTTGGTTCAAAATACTGATGGATCAAAGTTTTAATGTCAAAGAGAATATTCTATCGTATAGTACATAACTCAAAGGGCCTTTGAAGACTAGAAATAGCAAGCAAAGGAAGTCACTGAAACCTCTTTGATTCCCACATAGAAGTCAGAGCCACATTAGGAATTCCCAACTGTCGCAGAAACATCTGGGATGTTGTGCAATGCTTTCTTTCTTACCACTAACTCCAGAATGAACTTGGACTATTTCTTTCATATATGAAGGTAATAAATATGCCCCAATATGCAAAGTTAACCCTCTCACCTCCCAAAATCCATGTACACTTTTCTGAAAAGCAAAAGCATATCATTATTTGCCAGGAGAAGAATGCAAACAAAATACAAAAGAATAAGGATGTTGACTCATAAGTAAGCTTAATCTTTTCCCAGTTTAGACCACATATTCAAAAACTCAATTAGATGATGTTTGGCTACACTGTAACTAGAAAGCAAATCATGGCTTTGTTTCTCTTTGGCTTAAGCTACTTCCTCAAAACCAGAAAACAAATTTTAAAGCATATTTCATTTGTCAGTCCAAACATAATCTCTTACTATGTGTATTCTTTTGCTAGAGCTGTCATAACAAAGTACCACAACGGGGTGGCTTAAACTGCAGAAATGTATTTTATCATAGTTCTGGAGACCAGAAGTTGAAGGTCAAGGTGTTGGCAGGATTGACATCTTCTGAAGTCTCACTCCTTGCTTTGTTGATGATCGTCTTCTCCCTGTGTCTTTACTAGGTCTTCCCCCTGTATATCTAATCTCCTCTTCTTTTAAGGATACCGAATGAATTGGATTAGAGCCCAACTTAATGACCTCATTTTAACTTAATTACCTCTGTGAAGACCCTCTCCCAAATATAGTCACATTCTAAAGCACTGGGGGGTTAGAAATTCATCATATGAATTTTGGCAGGGGTGGAGAGGATAATTCAGCCCATAATACCGTGTTTAATGATACAAATAATAACAAAAGCTCCTCTAGACTTTGCCAATACTAATTAATTATTTTATATGATAGATTTCAAAAGGTAAATAGGCTTCTTACTATACACAAAATCATTTCTGTATAAGACAGATAAGAGTAAGATTACCCAAATTACCAAAATTTAGAAGATTTTTTACCCATCTTTTTATTTCATTTAAATGATCCGAGTCAGTACTGTTTCATCATTATCATCTGTCATTTAAGATTGCAAAGGACTTTCAAATTGCTTTAAAAAAATTAAGTTAAACCTTGCAGAATTTTCCCTTTTTATCTTTGCAGCAATATTTTCCCCCAGACTATGTATACATTTGTGTTTGGGGTAGTTGTACAATGAGCTTCCTGGAGCACAGTGAACACTTTGGTTTATACATACTTATGCTATTCTATCTATATATACAAGTTTCTTCATATTTTTGACCCTTATTTCTCTTCTTCCACAGAAATATGATATTTCTAAGGTTAAGTCTACATTTTCAGTCTTCTGTATCACTCTCTCCTTCATATGTTTTTCATAGCTGTGCATTTTCATTATTCTGTGAGAATTTCTAAATTTTGATTTCCAAATAGCACATTTCATTTTCTAACATATCAGTTATGTTCTTTATAGTCTCCACTACAAAATTTTAATTCTGCCTTTACTGTTATAGTTTCCTTCTTTTCCTCATATTCATTAAAAATTATCCTTAACGTCATAAAGATAAGTCTGCTTTGGTTATGAGAATCCCACTTTATGAGAATTTCCATTTAATGCCGGCACTTTGGCTAATGAGGCAGATCTTTCGTTTTTTGTTTCTTTATTGAGGTATCATTCAAATAAGGAATGACTCGCCCTTCTTAGGTGAACAGTCTTATGTATTTTGACAGACTATGCAGTCATTTAACCACCACCACCAGAAAATGAAACATTTCTGTCACCCCTTGTTTAACGCTGTCCCTTCATTCTTAGGTCTGGCAACCACTAATCTGAGTTTTATCTTCATAGTTTTGTCTTTGCAAGAACACCATATAATTGGAATCACATAATATGTAGCTTTAGAGACTGATTTTTTCAATTAGGATAATATCTTTGAGATTCATAATTTTGTTGCATATATTCATAGTTTGTTCTTTTTTATCCTTAAGTAATATTCTGGTATGTGGTATGCATATCAATTTGCTCATCCATTCATCAACTAATGAACCTTTTGGTTATTTTCAGCTTTTAGGAATTAGAAGTAAAGCTGCTCCAAACATTCATGTATAGGTTCATGTCTTTATTTCTCCTAGTTACATACTGAAAGGTGAAATTTCTGAATTGCATCAAGAGTGCAAATTTGATTTTATAAGAAACTACCACTGCTCAAGGAAATCAGAGAGGACACAAACAAACGGAAAAACAATTCATCCTCATGGATAGGAAGAATCGATACTGTGAAAATGGCCTTGCCACCCAAAGTAATCTATAGATTCAATGCTATTTCCATTAAACTTCCATTGACATTCCTCACAGAATTAGAAAAAAACTACTTTAAAATTCAAATGGAGCCAAAAAAGAGCCCGTATAACCAACACAATCCTAAGCAAAAAGAAGAAAGCTAGAGGCTTCATGCTACCCAACTTCTAACCATACTACAAGGCTACAGTAACCAAAACAGCATGGTACTGGTACAAAAGCAGACACATGGACCAATGGAACAGAATAGAGATCTCAGAAATAAGACTGCACATCTACAATTGTCTGATCTTTGACAAACCTGACAAAAACAAGCAATGGGGAAATAATTTTCTATTTAATAAAAGGTGCTTGGAAAATTGACTAGCCATAGGCAGAAAATTGAAACTTGACCCCTTCCTTATACCTTATACAAAAATTAACTCAGGATGGATTAAAGACTTAAATATAAAACCCAAAACTACAAAAACCTTGGAAGAAAATATAGGCAATACCATTCAGGACACAGGCATGGGGAAAGATTTCATGATGAAAATATCAAAAGCAGTTGCAAAAAAAGTAAACATTGACAAATGGGATCTAATTAAAGAGCTTCTGCACAGCAAAAGAAGCTATCATCAGAGTGAACAGACATCCTACAGAATGGGAAAAAAATTTTGCAATCTACCCATCTAACAAAGGTCTAATATTCAGAATGTACAAGGAACTTAAACAAATTTACAAGAGAAAATAAACAACCCCATTAAAAAATGGACAAAGGACACGAGCAGACACTTCTCAAAAGAAAACACTTATGTGGCCAACAGACATATATAAAAAGCTCAACATTACTGATCATTAGAGAAATGAAAATCAAAACCACAATGAAATACCATCTCATGCCAGTCAGAATGGTGATTATTAAAAAGTCAAGAAAGAACAGATGCTGGTATGGCTAAGGATAAATAAGAATGCTTTTACGGCTGTGCGCGGTGGCTCACGCCTGTAATCCCAGCACATTGGGAGGTGGAGGCAGGCGGATCACGAGGTCAGGAGATCAAGACCATCCTGGCTAACACAGTGAAACCCCGTCTCTACTAAAAATACAAAAAACATTAGCTGGGCGTGGTGGTGGGCCCCTGTAGTCCCAGCTACTCGGGAGGCTGAGGCAGGAGAATGGCGTGAACCCCAGAGGTGGAGCTTGCAGTGAGCCGAGATCGCACCACTGCACTCTAGCCTGGGCGACAGAGCTGGACTCCGCCTCAAAACAAAAAAAAAAAGAAAAGAAAAAAAAAAAAGAATGCTTTTACACCATTGGTGGGAGTGTAAATTAGTTCAATCATTGTGGAAGACAATGTGGCGATTCCTCAAAGACCTACAGGCAGAAGTACCATTTGTAGAAATCCCTTTACTGGGTATATACCCAAAGGAATATAAATCATTTTCTTATAAAGATACTTGCACACGTATGTTCATTTTAGCACTATTCACAATAGCAAAGAAATGGAAACAACCCAAATGCCCATCAATGATAGACTGGATAAAGAAAATGTGGTACATATACACCACGGAATACCATGCAGTCACAAAAAGGAATGAGATCATGCCCTTTGCAGGGACATGGATGAAGCTGGAAGTCATTATGCTTAGCAAACTAACGCAGGAAC
The DNA here is from genome assembly GCF_029289425.2 of Pan paniscus. Taxonomy (NCBI): domain Eukaryota; kingdom Metazoa; phylum Chordata; class Mammalia; order Primates; family Hominidae; genus Pan; species Pan paniscus. Next base: position 63,872,311 of record NC_073254.2, on the reverse strand, counting down.
AGAAAACGAAACACTGCATGTTTTCACTTATAAGTGGGAGCTAAACAGTGAGAACACACGGACATAGGGAGGAGACCAACATACACTGGGGCCTCTGTTGGGGAGTTGCGGAAGGGAGATCATCAGGATAAAGAGTTAATGGATGTGGGGCTTAATACCTAGGTGATGGGTTGATAGGTGCAGCAAACCACCATGGCACACATTTACCTATGTAACAAACCTGCATGTCCTGCATATGTCTCCAGGAACTTAAAATAAAATAAAATTAAATTTAAAAAATAAGAAACTACCAAACCATTTTTCATGGCTGAATTGCGTTACATTCCTCCCAGCAATATTCCAGTTGCTCTGCATCTTTGTCAGTACTTGGTATTTTCAGTTTTAATAAGTATGTGGCAGCATATTTATGTGGTTTTAATTTGCATTTATATTTACTTAATGACCACTGATGCTGACATTATACATCTTTTCATGTGCTTGATTGCTATTCATATGTTTTCTTTTGTGAGGTTTCTGTTAAAATTATTTCCCCATATATTTATGGAGATGTCTTCTTATTACATTTTGATAATTGCTTATATATATATAATATATATATATTTAACAGTCATATATCTGATATACATCTTGCAAATATTTTTTCCTAGTCTAGGGATTGTCTTTTTTATTTCTTAATAATGCCTCTCTCAAGAGTGAAAGTTTTTAATTTTGATGAAGCCCAATTTATAATTTTTTATTTTATGGTTCTAGTTTTTTGTGTTCTCTCTAACAAAACTTAGCTTATTGCAGGTCACAATTTTTTTTCTGTGGTTTCTTCTATAGGGTTACCAGTTTAGGTCTATGTTCCATTTTTTATACCTCATGAGATATGAATTGAGGTTTCTCTTTTTGCATATGATTGTCCAATTGTTGTAGCAGTATTTGTTTAAAAGATATCCTTTATCCATTGAATTGCTTTGGAACCTTTGTTAATGATTGATTATATATGTGTGTAAGTCTATTTCTGAACTTTCATCCTGTTTTATTAAGGCATGAAAAATGTAATTTTGCCAATATCATTGATTTATAGAATCATTTTGCTAGTACTATACTCTATTGTATACTGTGGCTTCAGAGTAAATATTAAAATCTAGAAATTGTAGTCCTGCAAGTTGGTTTTTTTCCTTGAAATTGTTTGACTATTTTGTGTCATATGCTTTTCACATATATATACTTTTTTTTTTTTTGAGACAGCATCTCACTCTGTCACCCAGGCTGGATAGCGGTGGTGTGATCTTGGCTCACTGCAACCTTCACCTCCCGGGTTCAAGCGATTCTCCTGCCTCAGCTTCCTGAGCAGCTGGAATTATAGGCACGTGCCTCCACACCTGGCTAATTTTTATATTTTTAGTAGAGACGGGTTTTTTCCCGTCTGTTGGCCAGGCTGGTCCCGAACTTCTGGCATCAAGCGATCTGCTGGCCTCAGACTCCCAAAGTGTTGGGATTACAGGCATGAATCACCACACCCAGCCCCACTTTTCATATAAATTTAATAATTAATTTAAATATTTCTACTAGAAATCCTTCAGGAATTTTGATTTTGAACTTTTATATGTGTTTTTTATTATTGTTATTTTTTGCTTTATTGAATTGGCTAAGACCTCCAGCAATTCATTGAATGAAAAGTGTTGAAAGTGGACATCCTTGTCTTATTTTTGATCCTAGAGGTATTTCAATATTTTTTGCAGAGAGTCTAATGTTAGCTGTACGTTATTTGTAGACTTTTTCTTTAAAAAAATAGAGACAGGTTCACCCTTTTTCACCCAGGTTGGAGTGCAGTGGTGTGATCAATGCTTGACCTCCTTGCCTCAAGTGATTATATTGCCTCAGCCTCTCAAGGGATTCTCCTGCCTCAGCTTCTCAAGTAGCTAGGACTACAGGTGCCTGGTATCACACCTGACCTAAACTTTTCTAAAAAATCAGATTAAGGGCCAGGCATGGAGGCTCACACCTGTAATCCTGGCACGATGGGAGGCCAAGGCAAGTGGATGGCTTGAGGCCAAGAGTTTGAGACCAATCAGGTCAACATGGTGAAAACCCATCTGTGCTAAAAATACAAAAATTAGCCAGGTGAGGTGGAGCACACCTCCAATTCCAGCATACTTGGGAGGCTGAGACATGAGAATCGCTTGCACCCAGAAGACAGAGGTTGTGGTGAGCTGAACTTGCGCCACTGCACTCTAGCCTGGGCAACAGAGCAAGACTGTCTCAATTAAAAGAAAAAAATTGAAAGAAAAAATCAGATTAAGGAAGTCTTATTGTGTTCCTAGTTTGAAAGTTCTCTGTAAAAATTATGAATGGATTTTAAATTTAATAAAAAATTTTTCACATCTATTTATATATACTATTTTAATCTTTATTCTGTTAATATGGGAATTTGCGTGGTTGATTTTTAAATACTAAACCAACTCTACTTTCTTATAAGTAACCCTATCTGGTCATGATTGAACATTGTTCGAGTTTACTGCTAATATTTATTATGAGACATTAGTATTCATTTTCTCTTCTTGTAGTGCTCTTTCCAGTGTTTGGTATAAGGAATATTCTGGCTTAAAAAATTAGTTTGGAAGTATTTTATTCTCCTCTATTTTTTGTAAGTACTTGTTTAGTATTGAAATTATTTTTTCTTAAAGAAGATATTTTCTTTCATATTGGAAGACATCTTTCTAAACTTTGCAGCTGTGTTGACTTTCACTTCTACATGATTTCTTTTTTCTTCTTCTTCTTTTTTTTTTTTGAGATGCCATCTTACTCTGTCACCCAGGCTGGAGTGCAGTGGCGTGATCTTGGCCCACTGCAACCTACGCCTCCTAGGTTCAAGTGATTCTCCTGCCTCAGCCTCCCAAGTAGCTGGGATTACAGGCACACGCCACCATGCCTGGCTAATTTTTGTATTTTTAGTAGAGATGGGGTTTCACTATGTTGGCCAGGCTGGTCTCAAACTCCTGACCTCAGGTGATCCACCCACCTTGGGCTCCCAAAGTGGTGGGATTACAGGTGTGAGCCACTGCTACTGGCCACTACTACGTGATTTCTAACAACCTGTTTGGATTCAATATTCTTTTTGCACAACTATCTGTCCTTTAGGAATAATGTGACAGTAAGAGTGAAAGTGCAAAAATATAGTCAGTTGTTTCATATCATTCACTAAAAGTAATTGTTCTCATGCATGCACTTGGGAGCAGTCATCTTAAGAAAAGTTTACTACAGTCAAATGTGTCTGAAATACATTGTTCATTATATCTCTTTCTCAGGAGGCAGAACACATGTAGTACATTAGAGACTTCACAAGGTCCTGAAGAAATGAATTTAACTTTGTATAACCCAAAGGTTTCCAATATATTTCTCCTAGAATTCTTTTTACTTGCACAATACATTTTAAAATCACTCAGAAACGAATGCTCCATGTACAGCAGTTTGAAAAAGCATGGACTAGAAAGTACTGAGACTGAAATTCATTAAGCTAGAAAAGAGTTTAATAAAATAGCTTCTCCCAAATCATTTCAGGGCTGCTCCATTTCAGCAACATTTCTAATCTTTAGCTATATTCCTTGGTGATGTTTTACAGTATGATGTCCAAATTGCATGCATTTTAAATTTCCATAAAGTGAATCTTAGTCATTTTCCTTGTAGAAAATTAATAGACTAAAATTAATTGTTCATCAATCTGGAGTCTTCCTCCCACTCCTTCTCTCCTCAGTGAAAGAAGAAGGAGCTGGAAATGGCATGTTTCTTAACTGATTATCTCAACTTTAATCATCCTCTGCACTGGAAGGTCTGATGCCCACAAGATACTTTCACTGTTTTCAGTTATGAAGAATGGTCATTTGTATAATTTTGCTCAAGAAAAATTGCTTCTATATACAAAACCCAAGGAAGAATATTGCATCTGTAATATCTAAATAAATAAGTAACCTCTTTTTGTCCTAGAATCTTAAAAATTGGCCTTTTTTGATTTCCAACTTTTAATTTCAGGGGCACATGTGCAGGATGTGCAGGTTTGTTACATAGGTAAACATGTGCCATTGCGATTAGCTGCACAGATCATCTCATCACCTAGGTATAAAGCCCAGCATCCATTAGCTATTCTTCTTAATGCTCCACCCTTCCACAGGCCCCAGTGCGTGTTGCTCCCCTCAATGTATCCATGTGTTCTCATTATTCATCTCCCACTTATAAGTGAGAAGATGTCGTATTTGGTTTTCTGTTCCTGAGTTAGTTTGCTGAGGAAAATGGGTTCCAGCTCCATCCATGTCCCTGCAAAGGGCATGATCTTGTTCCTTTTTATGGCTGCATAGTATTCCATAGTGTATATGTACTACATTTAATTTATCCAGTCTAACATTGACAGGCTGGATAAAGCCACAATTTGCAATTTTTTGATAAGAGTTTTCTCCTCAATTCCTTCCTAATTTTACAAATTTATAAAAATGAGTTCTAGCATAGATTTTTAAAATTCACAATCTGTTTGAAATTACCAAATACATTTATCAACTTTCAATCAAGGTGAACAGATTATTCTAATGAATTTTTTTCTCTAAGTCTCTGCACATTTTTCTCTCTGAGGAAGAACAATTATGTCAGGCTTCTGACAATCTTATGACTGACAATTGATTAATATTATTTTTAGTGTGTTTCCAATGCTGGTCTATGATGTGTTCTGTCATAGAAACTTTACTTTTCTATATCTTCAGATCTTTTTTCAACAATCAAGAATAGATACTTTGGGATTTTATTTATTGCACACCTAGTAAACTGGCTAATCTGATATCTTCATAGGTTACGCATATCTAATTTAAGGGATAGTACTTGTTTCTTTCATGCAATAAAGACTGCAAGAATATTATATATTTTTAAAATTCTTGTATGTTTTTAATTGATGAAAAATATCTAATTAATTATGTATAGATTGCAAAGTGAATTACTGTAAACTCCTTAAGGGTGTCAACTGTATAACCTTAGCAGTCAAGCAGAATGCTGGGCACATTTAAATGGCTCAACAAAAGTGTCAACAGATGATAAAGGAAGGATGATTTTCTGAAAAAAAATATTACCAGTACTGCAACCTTGTGCCATATCATGCATCACTGGGCATTAAGAGACAAATGAGAAAGCTGGGATTGAAATATTAAAGAGATATTAAGGATTGACATCATTGTTCAAGCAAGAGAGTATATTCAAGTGGAAGTAGGATATTAGGCAAGAATTATATTTAGTAATCGCAAATATAATTCAAGATAGCAAGGGCTACAGCCAACAAGCAAGGCAGTCAGATTGACATTTCTTTAGCCATTTTTCTTAATTTCCAGACAAATATAAGTCCATCCTTTTTGATCATGGTTGGAACTCGCTGTTTTTTTAAATTGCATGAAGTTGTGATATCCTACAATTTTATAACAGTCTTTGTTTCTAATACACCACTTTCAAGCTTTCAATGATTTGCAAATGAAGAGACTACATATATTTCTTTTGACAGTGTCTGAAGTGTTGGTATAATGCTTAACAGGAGTCCCTCATCAGGTGACTATTTTATATAATTGAATTATCTAACTAGAATCAGAGGTGAAAAGCTATGACACAGTGAAATGTGAAATTATTTTGCAGATCATAAAGAGCTTTGCAAGTATGCAATACCATCATTATGAGTTCAGCAATCTGTCAAAGAAAATATTAATACTGGCAAAGAATTTACCTACAGGGTAACAGAAAATGAATACTTCTTATTGATCACGTTTCTAGCAAATTATTAAAACAGCATAATTCAGAGCATCAGGCACAAACTAATTTTGTGAATAAAGGCCCTTAGGCCACATCCTCTCTATTAAGGAAAGCTGGCTAACATTCCAGATGTATGGTTAGTTTTTAATGGGAGGGTGGTGTGAGTAAGTGGGGGATCCTGTCTCAAAGAAGTCAAGTGACATTACCCGACACTCATGCATTGGCCTTCCATGAGTGGCATGGTATTGTATTTATTATAAAATGGCAGCAGATTTTCTGAGATTAAGTAGAAAAATTGGTAAGTATTTAACTACTATCTAGCGACACAACTCTTTAAAAACATCAAATAGAGAACTGAGGCCAGAAAAATAGCAATAAAAAGTCAGTTTGAAAATTTTAAAAAAATCTTCAAATAAACAGCATGAAAAGAAGGAAACTGGGAAAATAAAATCTGAGATATACTGAGTAAAATACCTTTGGATTGAGTAGAGCTATTAGCGGGAAAAAAATAAGGCAAGAATTTGAATGAAGCTCATAAGAACTGAAATGCTTGGTTTTAAAAGTTGAAAAAAGAGGCCTTTTAAAATATTCTTAGGTAGCTGATTATGAATTAAAGAGGAAACATCACATTGAATCTAAGACTTTCTCTTTATACAGGGAATGAAAGCTTAGCAGATTAATATTAATGAACAAACTGAATGAATGAATGAATGAATGAATGCCTACTCTCTATACACAGGTGTAATTTTAATTAGCTGTAAGAGTTAACTTGTCAAGGCCTGTGAGATTGTAAACTAGTTGAAATTGTTAGGCTTCCTCTCCATCCTTTTTTTCAAGGCCTATTTTTCCCTTATCCATTGTATGTGACTTTTAAAAAAAACAGACTTATCCTGAACTTTCAAAAATGCAACTAAATAATAAACTCACTCATGATTTCTTCATTCAATAAATATATTTTGAGTATCTATCATGACCTGACACTGTTTCAGGTGTCTGTAATTTAATAGTGAGAAAAACAGATAGGATATCTGACCTCATGGAGCTCATAGCTTAGTCTAGGAATTGTATATAAAATAAATAATTTCCTAAATGAATATATAAGTATATAATTATAAACCATCATGTGTACTGTATTAGTCAGAGTTCTCCAGAAGGACAGAATTAATGGAATAAAAGAGTTTCTTAGGTATTTAATGA